>NC_092628.1:85864887-87064887 GCF_039555335.1 Amphiura filiformis | reverse complement strand
GCAGTTGGGTGCAGTGCTTACGCTAGTTGTGCATTGTGTAGTGAATATGAATTTACGCGAGTGTGAGTTGGACTTTATTGATGCGCGCAGTATCAAAAGCCGAATAATTTTTGCCTTATACATGTATAATAAGCTGAACAAACTTCAGCCAAAATATAATTGTGTGGGGAATAGTGATGATAGTTTGGGATCATTGAATGTCTCTTTTTCAAACAAAAGAATATGATCCAGATTCAGTACTTTTTGGATGGTTTTACTCAAGTTTAGTTTACGTAAGGATGTGCCGCTGAGAAGTTAAAAGTGGATTCATCCATGTACCAGTCTTCCAAGAAATTTGAACCCATCGCTATAATAAAAGTCAAAATTGATTGCAAATTGACAAGTTTGTACAACTTGCTCCAAAATTGTTTGCAAATATAGAAAATTTTGGTTGTACAGTGAGGTAAAATTAAGCTATTTAGAGAGGGGAATAGTTTTGTGGCACACCCCCGTAGGGCCATTTGTGCCGAGTACCCGCCCCGGGTCTGCATACAATGAATGAATACTGACATGAGTTAAATGTGTCCACAGTTCTTGAGAATAAATATTGTCCACTTACAGAAATTGACCATGATTCATTCAGACTTCATGTATTTTTAATAACACGATTTAAAATTCTCAGCATGCTTCCAGTTTCATCCTTCAAGCAAAGTGTATTTAAATTTTCTCATCGATGTAACATTCGATTCAGCACGTACAACGATGACTTTAGAATTCATCCAAAGAACATGCATGTCAAATTGCTAAGGACAGGTAGGGAGGATACTTCACCTGACACAAGAACCACGGCCAATCAATGACAATTTTATTTTTAAATCGGAATGCCTTTCACATCGAACAATTCACTTAACACATTTTACAGGGAGCATATTATGTAGAATAAAAAAACCCACTTTTTAACGGATGTGCACTGGCTATAAAAAGGTGATGCACCCAACGTATTGCAAAAGATTTGATTGTTGAACCATGAATGTGTTGCTAAAACCTAGCAGACTTGCTGATACTTTACAAGACTGATAAGGATGAATTTATGCAACCAATCTTACGTCCTCAAAAAATGGAAGAATGTGCTATCTGCAGTAGCTGCCCTATAGACATATGATCATTTTCTGCATTCTGTGTTGGTATACAATTTAAAAATACACAACTGGCAGCTATTGCAGGTGTAGTCTTTGTGGGCCAATCCCTCCCTAGTATATCCCCATCCTGCATGTTGTACCTAGATTATAAACACTTTCCTTTTCGGTACATTGTGTAGTACTTTTTGCAAACTCTCAAGTATTGTTTCATGCAAACTCTCAACAAGGCTCAATTGGATTCAAAACACTTTCAGTATTTTGTAGAGAGAAAAATACTGTGATTCAGCTAAGGATGGGCAAACAGAATGGATTCTAATTTTAGCTTGAACTGTTAGTGTTAACAGAAGATAAGAAGATGATTAATTACTTAACTATTGCAGTATAACGGTGGCCTAAAGCAAGGCGACCAACAGCAGCGGCATTTTGCAGTGTTAACAACCAGCGTTAATGACCGGCTAGAACGGTGCAGTGTTATAAACATTTCAACTAGTCTTAATGGACAGCATCAATAAAAGATTAAAAATCGGCATGGAAGATCAATCTCAGATTTGACATGCTGTTTATACAGTGTTTGCATCATATATCCTATGTTTGTAAATAATATCTTTACTGGTACAAGTTCTCAAAAATAGTCATTTGTCATTGGAGACTTATCTGGTATTACCAGATCCAGAAGCTAAATGTATTTTTTAGTTAGATTCATAAGTAAAATGTTACAAAAAATTTCATGGCAAAAAATACGATGTTCATTTCAATTTAGCCAGATCCAGTCGCTGAATGTATTTTTTAGTTGTACAATCATAAGTAAAATGTTACGAAAAATTTCATTGCAAAAATTTGATGTTCATTACAATTTGTAACCACTGCACCATATGTTCACTTTTGACAAATGAGCAATTTTGTGGACTGTCTGAGATATATTATTGTTTAGAGGTCTTGAAAGGTGAAGGATGAAGACTATTAACAAGCAATTCATTGGGTAGCTTCTAGGGTGACATTATACAACATATTCACAATTTGTAAAGATTTAAAAAAAATGAAAACATGAAGGAGCAAACGAATGGGCAATTGAAAGAAAGGAAGAATGTGAAAAAGACATCTTCAATCAGATGCCTGAAGTTTTCGGATGCAACGTTGCAAAGTGGGACTAGATTTAAATTTACAAATAATGTGAAAGAGAGTGACAGAGATTAGAGAAGGAAAGGATATTATGAAAAAAGAAAAAGATGAAAATAAAAAATAAAACAGAACCTAAGTTTTCAGGCCTGAATGACTTGGAGGAGTGTTCTCGCCAAAGCCATGTGCAATTGGCGCAGTACAGCAAATCCTTCCTGGAAGAAAAGGAAAAATGATGTATTTGAAGCTTAATCCCCCGTTTTCCATACTGCGATAAAATTCCTTGGGCCAAAAATCTCAATTAATAAATGTTCAAATTGGTCCATCAACAAAATCTTTAGGGGGAACACTTACTGGAAGGACGTAACATTTGAACAGATTTTCTGGTGATTTTGTTATTACAAATATTCCAGAAAGTCATGTGCATGTAGTACATAGAGCCAAGAATGCCTCAATGAATTTATTGTATCCCTTACAATGTTTTCTCCCATCTCATGTCACATAATAATATGGTCATCGGAAACAAAAAAGAGCAAGAAGAAACTTTGTGGGCCCCATTCTCATTTACTGATGCTCATTCATTCATTAATCATGAATCTCTTATGTACAACCGCGGTTAGCCTGTAGCCATCCAAGTTACATACCTTAAGGTATTGGACTAAATATAAGTTGTGTCATATGTTAGTTTTTTAAATGCAAAAGCGCAATGAAAAAATGTCTTCCACGATTCTGGAGTAAATAGTGAGTTTCATCTTGAATTACAAATAGCAAGTCGGCAAGCTAGTGACTCATTGCCTGGTCTCGCAGCTAGCATGCACAATTATGGAGTAAATTAAATGACTTGAAGGGAAACAGGCTATGCCCTCCAGTGATGGCTGAGGAAGATCTATGAAATTATGAATGAAAAGAAGGGAAACATTAACCAAGCTGGTGGAAAATTTTGCATGCAGGGTAAATTTCAATTTTTTGCATGCAGGTTAAATTCAGTTTGATATGATATTTTCTACAGGGGGAAACCCCATCAGCGCATTAATGATGAACTTGTTTCATAAACTTGTTTGTTTTGGGGTAATAATTTAAATCACCTTGGTGATTTGGAAGATTTGACAGAAGTAACAACCATTTTCTCATGCAATATATTTTTATGTACAGGTTAAATTTCAATTTAATATTACAGATTTTTTTTTCACAAGATAAGAAAAATTGGCATTAATGGTCAAATGTAGAGTTTCATGCCATGGAACTTGTTTGTTTGCGAGAGTGGTATAATTTAGATCACCTTGGTGATTTTGAAGATGCACCAAAAGTGGCAATCATATGCTCAGCGCTAGTTTATTTTGTTTCATATTATGTTATTTGTGTTTCACATAGCTTGTGTGTGTGCTTCAAGTAGTCCGACGTGTAGGACCTTTTTTTCTTATTTCCCAGACAATATTCACCTCAGACTATGACCACTATCTCATATCTATGGCGCAAGAAAGACGAATCGCGAAAGTCCAGTGACCATCGCTTGTGGTCACTGGACTTTCGCATGATCAATCTTTCTTGAGCAATCAGAGCCTGAGCAGTGATAGTTGGTAACTGAGAAAAAAACCAGGTCCTATTCGTCGGACTAGCTTCAAGTAGAGTTGCCACAAATGTGATGATGCTAGCTGTAGGCTATAGGAAAAGGTGTTGGTAAATAGACAGATGGTTGAATGAAAAGTTGGTCAATGATATCATGTTTAAAGGGACATCAGCCTGAAGCAGGCAGGCAGGTTATTTGACAGATATAAGATGAGAAAAAGTGCACTTACTCTACAAAACTAACCTTTTTGCCCTGTGTAGGATCAATATCAATTTAAATTGTTATTTCCAATAGACTTAGGCGATTATATCAAAATAAGTAAGAACAGAGGGAACAGTATGGTACTAGTATATAACGTATATTCAGAATACGATGTTGCTTACAAATAATTGGAAATATAATGAGAGAAAACTAATGAATGAAGAGAATTACAGCATCATGTACACACTCGGCAGTCCACGCTTTATAATGCGTGCCGGTTCGAAATTCTGAAAATTGGTGAAAGCGTGGGGGTTTAAACTTTTGGGTAAAAAGCGTGGACTGATATAAAGCGTGGGATTAAAATAAAAGCGTGGCGCTTCTTCCAACTTACAGTATATTTTTATTGAATGATAAAATAATCATAGTTCCAAGAAAATCACCAAAACTTGCACACTATGTCGCAAGATAAAATTCCATTTGATGCAGGCTCGCGCTTGTTTACGTGAATCCAGTGCAATGTACACAATATCCTCCCCGGAAGCGCTGCCAAAACACCTACGTCATATGCAAATATCCGATTTTCTTTACATTGATCGTATATGAGTGACGTCATTAACATGCATAATTGATTGAGCGAAGCAGCACGGAAGAAGTAGGATATAGTCGCTGCACACAGCGTACGTCAAGTTTCATGACAAGAACAACATTTGAACACCATAAAAGTACAGTTATTCATTAAAATGCTTATTTTACAGTGCAGTAGTAGTTTTTCACATATAATTTGCATTGTTCACGTAATGTATCAATTAACTTATTGGAGAGAAAAACATCGGACTCGCACATGTGAAATAGGTGCAGAATTCGGCGCACTTGATGCTTCGAACCGAATTGCGTGCTACTTTGTCAGTTTACAAATAGCGGAAAAAGCAAAAAGTGGTGGGGGTCAAGAATTTTCAGTATAAAGGGTGCCTCAGTAAAAAGCGTGGGGGTCAGGAATTTTCAGTATAAAGGGTGCCTCAATAAAAAGGGTGGGGGTAAAATAAAAAGGGTAGGAGTCAAACCCCACTGCCGAGTATGTGTAGGCCCTATATAGGCACAAGAAGCATGTGAATGACCATGGACATACACACACATCATTTGCATAGACCCAGTCCACACAAGTATATCATGGCAATTACAAGTGTCTTTGGATTTTAGTAAACATGTATACAAAGTCTATGACATTTTTGTAGCCAATTACGACACAATCGTGCTACGAACTGGTCCAGTGATGGAAATGTTCATCTTTTGAGAATGGTGACACGATTGTTGTACTTGCCGATGACCTTTAGAGGACATACAATACTCATTTCTTAATATACGATTGTATCATGATTGTAATTAATGCGGGGGAAAAATACACTTGTGTGGACCGGTCTTATTTACAGAGTACACACATTAACACTTACAGATAATGCATCTAAAAATACACACATCTTTTTTCAGATGAGAATATGAGGAAGTTGAATGACTGACAGTGTAAAATTCAATAAATAAGTCTCAGAAGTCAAAGTGAATATCAAATTAAGGTATCGTATAACCATGAGTAAGATTGGATTACAGCTCTTTTCAGAACTCCTCAATCGTATAATTTACATGTAAGTGAAGAGGAACCACAAACTGTTAGCTCATCTATGGATGCTGCATGCATCATCAATGAATCAACTGTATCTATATAGTTTCATTTCTAGTAAATAATAATATTACACCTGCTTGGCTAGCTCTATGGAATTATTGTGTGACCCTTAAGGGTATCCGTAGGGAGAACACTTTGTTTTACGGCCAGGTCTGGCCAGGTGCATGTTTGTTCGCAGTCTACAGGTGTAACTAGGTTGTTGTATATTCTATAATTTTCCTGGTGTGTTAACTGTGATTACGTCTAGACACCAGTTTATTTTTTATTTGAACGGGACCCTAATTTAATGAGAAAAACGCCGAAAAAGAGAGGCCCGGCAAAAGCCGATTTGCAGACAATTTTGTAGCTACAGACAGCTCGTATTCCATATAACAACTACGGAAACCAATCAGTGCCAGAAGTGTTGATTTATATTTCATCCACTTAGGTTTGGCTTAACCCACTAAAAGGTAAAACTTTAAGGCTGATCATTTTAATTATAAATGTAGTGTGTGTGTAAAAGTATATTTCTCAAAATGGAGGAGAGCGCCTATGACTATTGTCCGTTCTGTCTACATGGTCTATGATAATTATTTTCTTACCGAAATATATTCACTTAACACAGACCACGGTTGCCAAACAAATGAGGGCAAACCGCTGGGTCAAATCGCCTAATATTTTTTTATCAACCGTTGGTTTCTATGAGATAAAAACTACCAGAAGTCGCGTAAGCCAATGTTGAGAAGTCATGCAATATTTTTCTTAACCATCAATTGGTGTCTATAGGACAGGAAATTGTCGCGAGGAAAATCTTCAAAACTCATCCTATTGACCTAGGCCTATTACATCGCGGGTTTGGCAACCCTGCAATATATACAGTTATATAACATCGCACCGCATTGTGAGGTGAACGAACTGAATGTTGACATTGTATTCAGGATTTAAAACAAGAACTGTCTTTAACCAGACAATGCGGTTGGTATAAAACATAGCGTGTGATATCATGATATCAACTTCAAAATCTAAAAACAAAAGTAAAGAAATAATTTAGGGCGAAATAAATAAACAGCGTACAGCAGGTGCTATCTTGTCAATAATGATAAGAGGAACATGAAAAAACCAGCAGAGAGCATGCACCCCAGTAAAGAGTTAAATAAAGCAAGGAAAAATCATAATGTGCAGAAGGCCTACTTTCGGATGATATTCACAGAAACAAAAATAAAGAACTAAAGATCTAAAAACAAAAGTACAGAAAATGAGGGCGAAATAAATAAACAGCGTACAGCATGTGATGATAATTATACACTTCGACCAAAAATTAAAAAAATACTTAACACGCGACATAAATAAACAGCCATCTATCAAGAATGACAAGAGGAACAAAAAAAAAAACCACCTAATATATGAGAGCATGCACCCCAATAAAGAATTGCTTTGAAATAAAACAATGAAAAATCATGACATGTGAAATGTATGTTGATACACTTATAAATAATACTCAAGGGTGAAATAAAAACACCTTCTCTACCGATATTTCCACAGTTAAACATACTCAGTGATCACTTGTACTAAAACAAAAATAAAGAAATACTTCACAAATGATAAGAGGAACACATAAAAAATAAATAAGCGAGCATGTCCCAAAAAAATTAGTAAAAGATAAAATAATGATAAAAGCGTACAAGAAGGGCAAAATATTTGTCGTAAAAACTTATTAAATGCTCATTTGCTCTAAGATATTTAATGTTTGCAATTTACTCCTAGTTTATCATTTATTTATTATTTATCTACGCTTATATATCTTTTATTTATTTATCTATTAATTTATCTATTTATCAATTTATTTCAATATCATTATTATTAAGTGCCTATTTATAATGATATTTAAATCTATCAACATTATGCTTACGTCATCCAGGAGTTATTATCCCACTTGAAATCGCCATATAAACACAAATTAATAAAGAAATACCCAATGGGTGAAATAAAAAGCATGATCTATCTTTTCAAGAATGAAAAGAGGATATAAAAATATAACAGAGCATGTCCTATAAACATGATAAAGAATTATTTAAAATCGTACAAATGTGAAACATGTAATATGACATATACTTAAGGGATCTGGAATGAGCGTTTTGAGCGTTTCGACAGTATTTTTGTGGGAAATGAGAGCACATCAGACATATCGAATTGCATTCTGAATACTGAAGAATGTCTTTCTCATATCAAATAATTTTCATTTTTTGAAATTCACGATATAATGCAAATTTTATGACAAATATTAAAATTTGATATTTTTCAAATTTTTGATATATAACAGTCCTTGAAGTAAATTTTATAAATCTAATGACATATTCTTAAAGTGTATGTAGCTGGGAGGAAAAGCCGACGATCAATTGAAAATTTTGACCTTTCATATTGAAGATATGGATTTTATTTCCCAAAAGACCTATTTTGGGGGGAAATCCATATCTTCAATACTGAAAGGACAAAATTTTCAATTGATCGTCGGCCTTTCCTCCCAGCTACATATACTTAAAGAATGTATTATGCTTACGTCATCCAGGAGTTATTATCCCACTTGAAATCGCCATATAAACACAAATTAATAAAGAAATACCCAATGGGTGAAATAAAAGCATGATCTATCTTTTCAAGAATGAAAAGAGGATATAAAAATATAACAGAGCATGTCCTATAAACATGATAAAGAATTATTTAAAATCGTACAAATGTGAAACATGTAATATGACATATACTTAAGGGATCTGGAATGAGCGTTTTGAGCGTTTCGACAGTATTTTTGTGGGAAATGAGAGCACATCAGACATATCGAATTGCATTCTGAATACGAAGAATGTCTTTCTCATATCAAATAATTTTCATTTTTTGAAATTCACGATATAATGCAAATTTTATGACAAATTATTAAAATTTGATATTTTTCAAATTTTTGATATATAACAGTCCTCGAAGTAAATTTTATAAATCTAATGACATATTCTTAAAGTGTATGTAGCTGGGAGGAAAAGCCGACGATCAATTGAAAATTTTGACCTTTCATATTGAAGATATGGATTTTATTTCCCCAAAAGACCTATTTTTTTGGGGGGGGGGGGAATCCATATCTTCAATACGAAAGGTCAAAATTTTCAATTGATCGTCGGCCTTTCCTCCCAGCTACATATACTTAAAGAATGTATCATTAAATTTATAAAATTTACTTCGAGGACTGTTATATATCAAAAATATCAATTATTAATGATTTGTCATAAAATGTGTATTACATTGCGAATTTCAAAAAATCAAAATTATTTGATATCAGGACATTCTTAGTATTCAGAATGCAATTCGATATGTCTGATGTGCTCTAATGTCCCACAATAAATACTGTCCAAACGTTCATACTCCAGCCCTTAACATAAAACAAAATAAAACGGTCATGATAATGACATTAAGGGCGAACACAACTAATGAAGCGTCTTGGTTGAAATGCACGTGAAAATGAATGTCTTTCTTTGCTCAATTTGAGGCCTTTTTGGCTCTCATAGTTGCCTGATGTACCCCGTTACATTTTATTAAGAAACAAGGTAGTATAGTTTCTCTCCATTGATTTTGCAATAGCGTCTCCAGGAGGGGGGCTCAGAGGGGCTTTCAGATTTATGCGGTGGGGGCTTAATGGCTAAAATCGCCAAAAACCGCCTGATTTTACATATCCCTCTAGCGTTGGTTGTCAGTAGATTGCAGTCACTCCTCATCAAGTGTTGACAAAGACAACAGTGGTTGTTGAAACGCATACACAGTAAGTGCATTTTCTTGGATCAGATACTACGAACTCTGGTTTACTAGTTTACTCTACCGATCCTGATGAATTTGTTCAATCAATAACGATATCTGGGGGACCAATCACAAGCCAGATTCATTTAAAGATGCATTACATCATGACCAATTTTAGTTAGGCCAGAAATTGGCCTAACTCTCCATAGAATCCCGTGTTAAAAAGTTATCCGCAATCCAAAGTCAGTAGTCCACTTGGGAAGCTAACAAACAGAGGCGACGGTCACTGAAAAGATTAGATGTGAAAATCTATCAATTGTGCACAAATAATAATCAGAGTTTTAAGCTTAAATGCAATAGCCAGAAGCACAATTGGCAAGTGGAGTACGGAGAAGTCTAGCTATACCCTGGAAGGGAAAAAACAGTATTTGAAGCGAGGAAATGTGCAATATGACTTAATGTAATACATTAGAAAAGGCTTAAAAGGCAACTATTAGGCCCTGATTCATATTTAATCATCATTTAGGCCTGTAAATTAGATTGTCTGTGTAAATTTAGCAGGATCCGACTTTCAAAATGTGTTACATTTCAGAAACACCAAGCTGTTTGTGAGGTGGCGTTAGCTGTATGGGTTATAGGTTGAACTTTTTACAATATTTCTGGAAAAAAAATCCTGAAATCCATATATTAATTTTTACAATGGATGTCGTCATCTGACCTTCTGCTTGCAGAAAGGGAAGTTTTGAAGAACTGAGTTGTTTTCCGGCCCTGTCTGTACAGAAAGTCAGTGGGGGTTATTTACTGGTGTGCACCCTAAAAGGCCCTTGTCATAACCAATGGTGGCGGCATGATTTTTCCGTGCATGAGGGTTTAGGGAAAATTAAATTATATGTCTAAACTTGAGGTTGCATGTGTAAAACATGGTCTTTTTTTAACGCATGTTTGGGGTAGTATTGAAATGATATTTTTTTGGCTTGCACAATCATGGTAAAGATCCATGTCATACATAAGAGATTATAGGACATACAATACTTGGTAGGCCTAATGATAATGCGTAAACTTTGTACCTGTTAGGGAACTGAAATCAGACTGAAAACACAAACGTCATTCGAGGCTCTGTCTCACCAGTTGCATTTACAAGGCCCTTGTTATAAGCAGTGGTGGCGGATGATTTTTTTCTGGGGGGGGGAAGGGTCACACAGTGTCTTCGACCCTATATCTTCATGGCAGGAATCGCCATGGTAGGTTAAATCCACAGCCACGATTAGCCATTTGGTTCAAACCTTTAAAGCTCTTTTAAACTAATAATTAGTCGAGGGCCATAACTAAGGCTACTCACAATAGCCGGGTAATCGATCTTGGTTGTGCGTGATTAAGCTTGTATACCCCATTGAGGTCAATGGTCATCGACTTTTATACTGCCTACAGTGAGTGCAGCTGTACTACACGCTGCACGCTGTAGTCCATAACAGGACCAACGCAATATAAAATGGTCAAATTTTGAGTTCAAAGCGCACGGCCAATTTTCAAAGCGCATTCTAGCGACTATCATATCTGTTCAACACGTATTTCCAAGTTTATGAGACCAAATCTGGTTTCTTGAGAAAAAAATCATGACGGGAGATATTCATCATTTTCTAACCCGGTATCAGAGGATTTTCGTCTGATATCAAAATCGTGCATAGCAATTCACGTGTATCGATCCCGTGTATTCATTTTAGTGTCCCTTCTGCACCAAATAATTATTAGCCAGGCGGTGTCGGTGTGGGTCACACAAGGTTCTGAACAGAAACGTCACATACGGACCAACCCACACTACCGAGAACCGCGACTATGCCGAGAACCGCGAAAGCCGAGAACCGCTCTAGTTATCTAAGATTTATAATTGAGCCAGATGAGATTACCTTTCAATTTCACCGTGGGCATATATTTCTTTATTGTGTATGATGGGAAAATCATTGATCAGGAAAAGCTAAGGCGATTATTGGATCATCATTTTTTTATGGGGAAGGGGGAGGATAGATTTTATGGTGAAATGGATTGTAAGAAAGAGGGGATTAGTGTAGTTTATGAATAATTAAACCAGATGGGGAAGAAAATGTTTGATACATATTGAATATTTCATTTCAGTTGTGGAGTCTACCTCATCGAAGATATTAGACAGGTATGGTAAATTCTAAACAAGGATGAGATGGAATAGTAAGAAAAAATTATAAAAAGATAAAAGCATGGCATTTGAAAGTAGAATGAGACGGGATAATAAAACTGATTTGCTTTCTACCCACACAGACCAACTAGGAATATTTAGCAGCTTGCAAGGGTTTTTCCCTTTCACATTTTATGAGATTTCAAAATTGAAAGCAATATATATGTATTTTCTTATAAATCCATTTTGTGATGAAATTTGAGCTAGCTGTAGTAGTAAAGTAAATTCAAAATTGTGAGAATATGTTTATATTTCTGTGGTTTGGTCCCTGTTGTGGTGTCTTCTATTACATAGTCCTTACTCCTTACAATGATATGAGTTCAAGTTCAAAGTTACATTCATCAGGAAAGTAAGAGTGCATTATATCTGCCGATATTTGGTTTGTGACTGGCGTAGCACACATTTAACAATAAGTTATTTAGATTTAATTTATTGTTTTTAGCTCATGTTGCATGAGCATGTAGTGGCAAACTATCACATTCTTTGTTTGGGTGTTTCCAGAACAGAGAGTATGCGGTCAGGTAAACTCTCGTAGGCAGGGGTCAACAGTTTGACCTGTTCTGTCTGACAACTTTAAAAATACACCTGTCTGGATTACTAACAATTATGGTCTACATGCTTAGGGCCATAAGGTGGGGGACTTAATCATTGTTAAGAGCCAATGTTTTATCCATTTATCCAAAGCTTCCTTAAAAGCAATTAGGGGGCATGGAGGTTTTTAGCTGTTTTGGGGGAATAGAATGAAGAGAATTGCTTTTGTGCCTTTGTTTCAGTAGTAAACAGAAAACATTTTTGTTTACCTGGGTCCTATTTCATAAAACTTTAAGATCATCTTAAATAGAAGCTTTATGAAATAGGACCCTGGTAGCATTTTTAGGTGTGATTCAATCAAATCTATTTTGATATTGGGGAGGGGGAATAGTAGAGGTTGTGACCCAAAAATATGGTTTGTGTAGGACCCATGCCCCTAGCTAGAGATTATGTCACTATGTGCTGATACAGTATTTTGGCATGCGGCTTCCGGTGGATACCGGCTTGGATCAAGACTAGTCACCCCATCACTCTTACAATGTGGACAGTGATATAGTCCAATCTCCCTTATACGGACCTCTTTTATATGGATCTCTCTATTATCCGGACCGCGACCGGACATGTGATGTTCATAGAAAAACATGTTTTTAATGCTTTGAGATCTTGATTTCATACATTTATATGGCCATAACTATGTGGCACAAAGCACTCAAATTATTATGCCATCTTTCAGTGTTATTACCAAATTTTAAATAATCTTTTTCTGTCTCAATGTTAGCACTTCAGACATTCAATGCAGAAATCAGAATTACACATATAATTCATTTATCCGGATTATTCACTTATCCGGCCAATGTTTGGTCCCATCATGGCTGGATAAGAGAGGTTGAACTGAACAGTGGTATTGGTATGGCATTTATGAAGACCAAGCACCAAGTCTGTGTTAGGACCACCAGACTGTATCAAATTTTATGTTTTGTCATGGATCCTGGTTCAGTATTAAAAAAAAAACTTTAAAAAAGTTACAATTTCCATGGTGGATCTAGGGCAGGCTGTAGAGTAGACTATTGGCCATTTTCTAGTGCATGATTGATCATTACAATATATCAACATTGTAAAGAATTATCCACAATCAATTTAGTCTCTTCATGGGTATTAGTGTTGTTTGCTCAAGCCTATAATTCAATTGAAGCGATAAAAGTGAACAGCGAAAACTATAAATAAGACTAAAGGGAAAGGAAGTAGCCTACAAGCAGATGACACTACGCCCAGGTCATCACCATACCCATTTCCACCAATTGGTTTTGTTTGTTATTATTATTAAATTTTATAACTTATGTCCCATGATTGAACTTCTCTGCAAAAGTGATAGTATTCCTTTTGAACTCATTTTTAGTTCATATCCAATTCGGGAAAAACCATCTGAAACTTTTTAGATGGATAATATTGACATGTGTTTTGTGTACCCTACAATTGTCTAAATCAATAATGACATGGGACACCTGAAATAAAGCTTTGGTTGGACTTGAGGCCACCCTGAGTTACAGATATTGTATTCAGAAGAGGAGGTGGATATAGCTGCAAGAGACAAGTGAAATTGATTCCACAATGAGAGCTGTCAAATATTGGAACCAATATTTTTGTGAAAGATCTGTTGACAATTTCAATGTAGAGCAAATCTAGCAGGTCACATACCTACTTATGTATGAAAATCCTTTTCCAGTTATGAATGTTTTTGATGACAATGAGCTATTCCAAACAATGGAACCCTGTTTTGGTCAAAGATGTTTGGCCAATTGTAATGTGAAAGAAACCTAACAAGTTCACATAACTTTTGAAAATCCTCTGAATTTCAGTTTTGAATGTTTTGTATGACATAGCAATGCCAAACAATGGAACCATATTTTGGTCAACAATTTTTTTGGCCAATTTCAATGTAGAGCAAACCTAGCCAGTTCATGAAAACATAATTTCGCTCTCAGTATGTGTTGTTTTGTATGACAAAAATGATTGCTGTCAAAAAATACAGAACCATTTAATATTTTGGTGAAAGATCTGTTGACAAAATCACATACACATTTGCATGTACTTTTTCATTTTGTACAACAAACCATCAAGTCCACATAAACCTATGTTACTGTTGAAGTATTGTGTAATGGAGGGGTCAGCATTGTTTGTATACAGTAAGATAAGGTTATCAGGAAGTTTGGTTTAGGTTCATGTACAATGTATTACTAGATGACTGCAGTTCACATGGGTCATCTGCAAAGTTTCTATTTGCTGTTTACCATTGAAGCATTTTTAGTTCAGTATGGCATTAGATATAGCCTATGTATAGGAAAAATCTATGTCAACAATGTAGATTTTATAGAAGCAAGTTTTTAAGCAAGTATAATAACATTCCAATGACTTGGACCAGTTTTTACTGAAATGTGCATTTTGCAATGATGCTAACATAGCATGTTACGAAACTCAGTGGTGTACAGCTCTTTAATTCAACTAAAAGCTTTGAGGGGTTTGCATTGACAGCTATTGACATTGGCTTTTAATAGTGATAGAGAAATATGGGACACATGGCCTACATTTAGAGTGAGAAACAACTAAAATGGGAAAAAAAGAGGGATAGATTTCCTTGTAAAAAAAATGAGAAAATGAGGCATCTTCATGTTCTGCATGGTGCCTTCCTAATATTACAATGGTGTGATGCTGAAACTGTGAAACAACAAGAAATACATCACAATTGCAAGAAGCACAATACATTTTAAGACTTCATGCAGATAGATATAAACAGTACACAGAACATTTATAATGTTCACTGTATACGTCTATGTAAGCATGGTAAGTGAATTATACCAAGGATGAAGATCTATTCCCTGGGATCTATTAGGGCATCCCATACATTAGCTTCTGACACAAAGTCAATTGCATCCATATGAACCAGAAAAAAGGGTTCGGCAGAAATAGATTCCTGATGACTCTTTCTGTGCTGTGGTGGCAGATTGGCCAATTTAGCCATATCCTCTAGCTATGCCTTCAACACTGACTCCATAATTTGCTGGTACTTCTTTCAGGCCCAGGGGGTTCTTATTAGTGGAAAGGTGGGTAGAGCAGAGAACCTGGTAGGAGAATATGTGGCAGTAGCATTTTTAATGCGTCACAATTGTTTTCTGTAAGGGTTTAGGGGTACTAGCATGAAAGTTCATTCGGTAAGAAATTGGGATTTTTCATTATTTTTTAGCAAAATTGGTGAAAATGTTCCAAAAATTTTGGAAGTCCAGGATCCGACGTAAGTACATGTATGGTCAGTTTTCAGAATCTTAGCCAGACATCCCCACCCAATCCAAATCAAGACACCCCAGGCTTTCGGTTTAGCTGCGTAGAGGTATCTCTGTATCTTTCAATCTGGCTTTTAAAAGGCTCATTAAAGAAGGGGAATGTCTGTTCAATTTGAGATCATATGAGCAGCTTCATTCCTATTGCCTGAAAGGGCAAAATGCCTTTTTACACTTGGCTATGATTGGTTCCACATCATATGAGAATAAGTGCTTCAGGTAGAAAAATATCGCAATAATATAATGAGGGGGGAAGCATTTAGTTGTAAGAACTGTACTTGCAAGTTATGCTTCAAAATATTTTGATAGATTGAAAGCATTTGGATTCAAAACATTCTTGTGATTCATTCATTAAAATGCATTTTATTGAGGCACTCAATCTCTTTCCAAAAACTTAAAATACATGTACATGTAAGACATGCCCTAGTTAAATTTATATTCCAAATAATATTTACTATACAGTCAAATAAAAGCATCACATAAGTTTTCCAGCCGAATGTCTTTCCAACAAATAAAAAGGGTTTGTACAATGTAGTCATCATCATCATTCAAAAATTTCATGTTTCAAAAATATGATATGATAAAATGATTCCAAGTAATAATTTCTTACATCAGAGCATTATTAATGACCTTGATTATCAGCCAACATAGAAAACGATTTCTGATTGAATCATATTTCAATGGAATCAAGTTGCATCGCAATCGTTAGGAAGTAGGCAGTCACTAGTGATTTATTTGTCTAGAGTCAAGATGCTCTTATCTCAGTGCCTCAATGGCATACTAATTTTTGTCTGTTTATGATACTCATCCGAAATTCATCTATCTGTGACTACATGTATTTATTATAATATCATACTTTGCCGAATTAGAAGTGTACCAACTGCTCAACTTACTGATGTGATCTGAATATTGTATACTTCAGTCCATAGCTATCAAAATAGTTTATAGAAGCCTGTTACCCAATGTAAATCAGACGGGCACATTTGGCTTGGAACAGGCCAAAAGGTTAATTTGCTAAATAAAGCTAGTATTTCAATTTGCTTCTACTAGAGTTCCTTCACACTACTATATTCTGCATTGCCAGAGTATAAAAGGTGAGCCAACAAAACTTGCCTTTGAGGCTTTGATACAGTTTGTTTACATCAGCTCTCAATAAACACCTATGTGGGAGTGGGAGGAGACAACAACCCGAAACATCCCAAGGATATCTACATAAAATTACCAAATAATAATAAGCGATGAGAAAAGTTCTCTGCAGCTAGCTATTTTGGATTGAACGCATACACCTGCTTGGCTGCTACAACAATACCAGGAGTGTTGTTGAAGGACTGTTGTGCCATTGACTTAGTGTAAAAGGCACAGCAGGGGGAGTAAGGACAATTGTGTGAATGCCAATGCTTTGTCGAGTTTGGATACCATGAGATCACCACAATGGTGTGGAGGAAAAACAAAGAAATTAATAAGAAATGTGGCCTGTTCCCACCAAGTTGTACTGAATTCAGCCAAAAATGAAAGTTTGTTGAAGCAAACCAGTGAAAGGGAAAGGGTTTTTGGTGGAAATATAAATTTACAGGAAATGTAGGAAAGATACAGACCATGGTTATTGAAATTGTGCTTTCAAGTCACATTTGTAAAATGTTATGGCTTGTTTCACTTTTAGTCAAATCAATTTTGGATTTATGTAGCACATTTTTCCAGACATTTCAACGTGCTGTAATTTTGCTGCCAGTGGTGAATCAGAATCAGATCGCAACTAGGCTGATTGCAGCCAAACTCGATGCAAACCTATAGGCCCTTAGATTGTAACATCCACCAATTATCTGTGCAGCTCCCCATGATTGGGTGAAGGAGTTTTTGATAATCAAACAACTAGCCACTGATTTTGAAAGCAGGAGGAAAACTTGCGAGAGCGAGGAGGGATTTGGATAAACCAAGTACACATACAGTCCTTAGGCATGGCTGGGGCATGAACCCAGGACTCACTCCCCATTCTTTACCAGAATTGAGCCACAGTAACATTTGTTTTTCAATTTTAAAATACCTAATTATATTATTAGGCATATGATAAATTAAAAACAATATTTGAAATAATGATCCAACTTTTTTAATAATCGTGTGTACATCATTCAGGCCTGGACTTGGTGTGAATTTGTGGAAAGAAGGATATTAACCCAATACCCAACCTATGATATTATAGAACTCCTATTTTTCTTGTCGTACGTGAGTAAAGTGCACATTTGTTTGGTCACCTGCCAAGCTAGGAAGTTCTTACTTTAACTTGCGCATATGCTATAATATGGCACATTATGTTCTCAAATATTGTTTTGAAAGTAATACAATATTTCACCCATCCGATAGGTCAAAAGTCACATACTACATGAATAAACAACATAGATGTGTGAGGTGTGCTGGTGCTGGGATGCTGGCTACTCATTTAGATTGGTTTATTTTATAATAATTTTTTTTTTGCTCTTTAAAGAGCTAGAAGTTGTTATTTCAATACATGGTATATTATGTTCTCAGCAATTCATGTCACAAGGACATCTAGAGGGACGTGATATACAACATGGATATCACATAATACCTACTGACCTGAGTTTAGTCAAATGTTTGTTTATAGTCTCATGCCTAATTTCTAAAAAGTCCGGATATAACCAAAGATCTTATTCAAATTCTACCCCAATTTGTTGGCCCGGCCCCAGCAAATATGGTCCAATCTTGCACAAATGGATGTATTGATGTAGGGAAGTTAGAAACAACCTAGCAAGTGAAGTATGTGAGTGCATCTTGGAAATTTTTTTATGTGTTTCACACCAAGAGGGACATCAGAAAAACCAGGCACATCTCTGGTTATACAATATTCTGCAGTTATGGCAAACCCTTAACATAGACTGTGTGTTTGAAAATACCAACAATAGCATTCTTCCAACCAGGGACACCAACTGGGGGTTATTGTTGATGACGAGGGTTGTCAAAAAAAAGTCTGCCATTTTAGTCCCCAGTTTGTTAGGTGTCCCTATACTAGTTATCCCACAAAACAAGACTGAGAGAGTTAGTAAATTAAAACATTCATGGACAAGAAAGAACCTTTCAGTTTACAAAAGTTAATGCACTCAAAAGTGCAATGGTAGTAATTTCTCAGATAATTTTTAGTCCTAAGATGGGGGATATTAATGGGGGTCAGTGACTCGTTTTCTCTTAAAGATATGGCCATTATTTGGACACTTGAGAGAATTATGCACAGGTGGACAGCTGATCATTATCACATTCTACGTTCTGGTAAAAAGAAGTGAATAAAACCAAGGTGTAATTATTTTGTTCTATGATATACTTAACATTAGAGGATGAAATATATATCTTGAGTGACACCTTCTAGTTTATAATTTGGTTTTTCTAACACCCATCACTAAAACTAGTGACAACATGTTACAAAGTAATAAATATGTAGTAAGTGTCACAGCGGATGATGATCATTTCTGGTGGAAAAAGAATTTGAAGTTGCCGTTACATTGCATGATTGTATGATTTACCCTGACAGCAGACAGTGACAGCAAGTGCTAAATTTTTATTTTCATGATTATACAGACTTGAGTGTTGTTTAATATTTCAATAGCAGCATGGGTAGAATTTTGTTTCGCCATGTGAGATTCCATGGATTCTGGCAACAAATTCCATGGATTCTGGCAACAGATATTTTACCATCACGTTTTACAATCTTGAGGCTAATGGGAGCTATTTCGTGGTAACCAGTGGGCAAATAAAGCCTGCCTTTTTCTCCTTGCATATAACATTGGATATCAATGTAAAATGATTAATTGTTTATTTTGAACTGAAAGCTTACGTAATATTTGAAATGGAGCCATTTCTAATTCCACAACTTTCTTCGTGTCTAACTCAATTTGTCTACCCCATTGTTCTTCATTTCTCAGATCTACACATACCAAGTAAAACCAAGATACCTCGACCAGAGACAATGCGTATCACTCAGCAGAGACGAGCTCCCGTTAAACTGCAGCTGCACACCTGGGAAACCACCACCAGATATAAAAGAAAAGTTCAAAAAATTACGAGAATTACCATGGGAAAGAGGTACTGCATCACCACCTGTTGTTTCAACCCTTAGGATGACGACCAGTACCCCCAGTGTTATCCCCGGTAACATGTTTGTTGTTTTCTTCCACCCATCATGCTAGCTGCCTATCCACCCCTCCATCCATTCATTCATTCATCCTCATTGCATGTAGCTACACCAGATCAGTGATGATCTATGTGAGATCCTCAGGGTGAGATTAGATCACAAAATCTGCAATTGTTCAGGTATCATTATGTATTATTGGGAACTTGATGTTCACATTGTGAATCTCTTTTTTTGCTAGTAAAAGTAAAGCCCAAAGGGACACTTTCTCAAAGTGAATTTTACGCGTATGACCATGTTTATCTTGTTTGGTAATATCTCAAAATTTAGAATTGGTATGAACACACAAAAAATACCAATTTGGGGTTAATATTTGGTAACATTTGTTTGGATACATGGAATGCCATAAATTCAGGTTAGACATAGTTTAAATTATTGATCAAATCTATGAAATTATTTGAAGGTATAGAACTGGATAAAATGTTATCAAAATGTGGTTTAAAATATTTTTCAAAAGTAGGTTCATCAGTGATTCATGAGTGAATATATGACTTCAATGTATACCACATTATATTTTTATTGCATGAATAATAATTTAATATTTGATACTGCTCATGTAAAGATATGCTTAAAATAGACAGCGGATTAGGTGAAAAGTACAAAGCAATCAGCAATATTTATAATGGGTAATCCGAGCAATTTCAATCCTGTTCTTTATGAGCATTTGTTCCAATGATGGAGCATGACTCATTGACTCAAAACCTCTAAAACATTGGTTTCGTTAAAGCATGCATCTCGTTAACGACAGCACTTTATTGCTACATTCAAATCAATACTTGGGTCTGCCTGGGTAATTATCCATGTAAAATGTTACCAATTTCAGAAACAAATTGTGCTAATTATTTCTTTCCTCGGTGGATGCTTCAAATTTGAAATTAACAAAGTTGAAATTGTAACTTCATCAAATATAGGTCTCTCAGGAACAATCGTAATGAACATGTAATTTTTTTCTGCTGGAGTAATGAACGTGATGTGCATTCATAATAAATGGCAATCTCACCCCTAAGGCATGGTTCATTACCTCGTGTTTGCATCATGAACTTGCAATATTTGCCTGGAGTAAAAATGGGCATCAAAATCGATATGAAAGATTAAGTTGCAAGTTCAACACTAGTAAATGCAGGTTTGTGACTCTGCCATGGGGGAATAGAATTGTAACTTTTGGATCAAAGTTGTGATCTGACTAATTAAATCTCAAACCTGAGGATCTCATAAATACTGCATGTAGTTGTTCAACGTACAGGTAGACTGACTGATTGAAATGACTGCACACGCACGTATGCATAGAGACGTAGCACACACACCCCTCCCCTACACACACACTTGAATCAATAACTTTTAAGAGACGTGTTTTATTAATGTAATCCTATAATACACTGATGAAACCCTGAAAACCAAAGGAAGCAATGTATAGTTTGGATGCAGACTACAAGAAAAACTTGCAGTGGATTGTGGGAAATCATTATCGATTCCGATTCTGTATCATTGATATGCGTTACAAGTAAGAAGTCCTCTGTTTTGTGGATTGTCAAGCATGATGTCCACTATATTATAAGTGGACCTTGCAGACTATTACGGCAAAAGCCAAAATTGAATAATATTTAACATGCGAAAATGTGCATGTCGCAACTGTTTGCATTTGCCTAATGCCTATGCTTCTACTGCTTTTTAAAGCGGTTTTGGGAAATAGCACTGCAAACAGAACCAATACTTAGTGAAAAACTATGCGCTATAAAAAATAGCTGTTTAAGGGCAGAGATGTGTTATTTTTGCCCTCCTTAGATTTCCTGCAAACATTGTGTCAAAGTCTCTTGAGTAGGATAATGCATTTGGTAGTCAAACTTATGGGATTGCATTTATTTCTGTCTCTGTAGCATCTGTCCTTATTAACCGACTAAACTCAATGCAGGCTCACAAAACAAGCCTTATTCATTACAGAGTATAACATCTATGCAAATAAAACATGATAGTCTAATCATTAATGTGGCTTGGATCATTGCAATTGATATACGTCATTTATATTGAAGCCATTATCGATTACCATGTGAGTGGTAAAAGCATCAAGGGACACAAACTGCACATTATATTATTAACAATTAATCTGATGAAGGTGAGGTCCCTGGTGTGTGGACATCAGTGTGTACTCTGAGGCTGTATGTCGCGATTTTGACTCTGTTAAAATTGAGATATATACGCAAGAGAATTGCCGTTTTCAGTGAAAATTGTACTACAATTGCCAAAATTTGGAATTTGGCACAACAAAATTTGAGAAAGAGTGACTGTTCACTCATGGATGAGTTCATCATTGATTCGTATGAGATACAAGATACAATTAGCAATATATTAAATTCAGAACTTTGTTGATGAAAAGGTAGCGCTCTGCTCTGAAAATCTTGTTTTAAGAGTAACATATGTTGTGATTTCATCCAAAGAAATTATAATTTTTAAAGAGCACCATCTTAAAAAGACAATTTAATTATGAATATTTTGATAAAGTAAGCAAGATCTGCATTTTGCCATGTGTGCATATTAGTGCTAAGCCTTTCTTTTCATCAACATAGACCAACAAATTTGATATTAATTGCGGCAAAACAAAGAGTCACCCTCTACATTGTTAAAAGTGTAACAATTATGGATTTGTCACACCAGGGATCATAATACTGTAAAATATTAATTCAAATGATGCAAATGCTAAGCCTATTAACACTATTAAAACAATAATACAATTTTGCTCTATAGATTTAACTAACCATAAAATAATCATAATAGTTATTAATTTTCAAATTAGTCTGGTAGGTAGATACTTCATCCATCTGCTTTGCAAGTTGATTTTAGCTTATCCATAATGGGTTTTTAATGGAATTTTCATAATAACGAAGTACTCATTTTCAATATCTTTGTCTTATAAAATAGAATTTCAAGGTTGAAGTTGGTAGAATTTTTATTCTTAGTTCTAGCTACTTTTGCTTTTAACTAATAATGTATTCATTCTTGATATTTTAAGTGTTCCTAATTTAACAAAAATAATTTATATAAAATCTGAGTTTCTTTGACATATATCTGCAATAAATTATCCAATCCTATGCAAAAGAAAAGCATATTAAAAAAACCCAACATCAGCAAAACAAAAAAAGACTGATAAATCTAACTACAGTACAGGAATCTATCTTTCATAAATTTTACTTTCAACTAAATTACCACTTTTCCATGCAGTTTGAAAATTTGTCTCAATCCTACTACAGTGCGAAAATATGATTCCCTCCATGACTACATGTAGAAAGTGAAATTTGGTAAACAATTAGAGAAAAATTTAATAAAGCCAACACTCTACTTTTATACCTCTCTTTGAACAAGCTTTTTCTCGATATTATGTTTCCAAGTAATATGTGAAAGTAAACCGAAAATTTTCCATAAATGTTACTGTGCAATAAAAATATGATTCTATCGATGACTTGTAACTTGGTAAATAATTGCACAGAAAATTTAATAAAACTGCAGCACTTTATCCTTTATTGCCCTCTTTGTTTTGTAGGGTACTACTAGTCGGCCACAGTCAGTCAATATTGAAAATCGGTCACAAATATAATTACACTGATAAAATGTGTACTGACAATGACCTAAAACCCTTGAAATTAGTAGACAATTGATTACAAGTGACATCGGTTAATTTTCCACAATCAGTACTATTGCCACATATGGTATTAAGTCGATTAGTTGTAAAGTGAAACGTATGATGCCGTTGGCTAAATTTTGGCTTTTTGGTTTTAATCATTTTATTCTTATTCTCAGTGGATGTTATTGCAATGTAAACTAAGTCAAATTAATGCAAATTTATTCAAGAATTGTCTGAAATAGTGGTGAAATAAGCCAATTTTGCACAGGTTGTAAGGAAATGATAGGTCATTTAATATTGATAACATCGTGGCTAGCCTGACTCATGAAGTATAATCAGTAGCAGTGACCTTGACACAAACAACAACACAAAAACACACAGATAATGATTCGTTTAAAGCCAAGGTAATCATCGCAATAACGAGAACACATATAAGAGCAACGTGGCGGCATATTGAATCTTTGTCTCCAGCTCCGCATCGAATTTATTTTTACTAATTTACCACATGAGCCCCTGGCAGTGAATGTATACCCGTCAGAAAATTGAATTTAAAATTTCCTCCTTGAAATTTGAGCATGTTTTGTATCATGCCTAGAAACATGCTTCTCAAATTATTCTCGTTTACATTAGAAAATTGCGATACTTTTCTTCCGGCGTTGCGAAAATGTGTGTTTAAACTTATAATTTACGTTACTTGCGAAAGAAAATGTTGACATCTTCTGTCTGAAGAATATTAATTACTAGCTAATTAATTGATTTCATTTCTAAATAAGCTGAAGGTGTTGGAGTGTTGGCTTCTTATTACATACAATGTAGCACACACACACAAGCAAATCTATATATTGTGACAAACAAGAGGAGATTGGGTTTATTTATATTCTGATATCAATCAAGTTCTTATCTTTAAGATATATTAATCACCAACAAAGACTAGAGGTTGTTAGGAACATCATAAAACAATTGGAGAAAAATTCAATCGAAATGCTCTATTTTTAACCTGTTAATTCCCTTTTATTTTTGTAATTCAATTCTAGCATGCAAGTGAAGCTAGCCCAAAGCTAACCAGTATGCACAATAATATGATGCCTATACTATGTACATTCGTATCTGCTTCTTTTAATTAATTAAACTTGCTGCTTGCACATTCTCTTCAAACATTACAATAGCTCTTTTGGAAATTTGATTCACTACGTAGTGTTTGTTGCTCAGAGCTTTCCTTTTTTTTCTGAATAATTCAAATTGTTGAACAATTTTGTAACAAAAGATTAAAATTAATTTTGAATAATGACAAATTTTCATTTACAAGATGGTATAATTATACAACAAACGAACAAAAATAAGTGGCACAAACATAAGCTCTGGTCAATTATTAATTTGCATGTATAATGCCAAAGTTGTGTTTAACTTAGAATACATGCAAATAACCTGCACCTTAGATTATACACAAAATATGCACTCATGTACACCCATTACTAATTTGAACCATTCACATAACAAATAAATAACTCATCAAATTCTTCATTCATAATTAAACACCAGTCTTCATCTATATTTAATACAAGAACTTGTCTTCATTTATAATTAACTTAACATGAGAACTAAATATATGATATTTTATGTCAAATTTGGAGCCCTCTTAGTACAAGTGAACTAAAATGATGTTATTGTCTCAAAGATAACCAGGGACTTCTTCATGTTTATATGTTGATTGTTAATTGCACTAATTACACTCTTTACATGTATTGTTTTATTTATAAATCTTTGTTACCTTTGGTTTGCTGACAATGACATGGGGGTGTGTGTTTATATAATTTTCGTTTATTGTTGTATTCATACATTGCTAACTATTGACTGCTTTGATTACTCATATATTGTTGTTTAATTATAGTTTTATTGCATGTTGGTGTTATTATGCATGAATGTTTATTAATGAATACTGTTGTCAATACTTATTTCTGTGGTTTCTTTTTGTCTTAATAACATTTAATTCTTATGTTACTGCAGCTGAGAATTTATTTAATGTTGGGTTTAATTTTGTAATATTAATATGGTATCTTTTGCATAAATTTATATTTTTGTGTCATTTTTAATTTGGTGAAATATTTGTATTTCAGCTTTGCAGACCTGTACATTATATGTTTTGTATTGATAATCATGTTTGTGATGAATATTAGAATATTGGATATGAATATTGTACAATGCAGGATTTGTACGTCGAAGAATGATAGAATTGATCAATGCTAGATTACGCTCACGTATACATACATAGCTGTATATTGCACAGAAAGACTATGTTTTTCTCATTTTACTAGATATATTTACATGCTGAGCACGTATAAAATGTGTGCAAGAAAAAACAGTTTCTTGTACATTTAAATGAAATTCTGCAAATTAAATTAAAAGAGTTTGCACTTATCGTAGTGTGTGAATACACTTTAACTATTCTAAATGAGGAACTGAATGTGATACCAAATTGGCTTTCTCTTCCTGATTGTTTTCACAGAGTGTGATAACTATGCAAGATCTATATGCAGCATTGCCCAATTGCTTTAAGCTTCATTAAAATTTTATTTGTTTTGGTGTACAAGAATAGATAAAGAGGATTAATTCAAATCCGTTCCCAACCGTAGTTTTAGCTGTGCAGTATAGCGCATGTATGGACAAGTAATTACGAGATTCTTAGTATAAGCTTTTGATCACAGCAATAAGATTCAGCAATCATTATGTCATTCTGCGTGTATACTTCTATGCATTAGAGTTGCTATAGGAAGACTTTGTTTTTATTGTTTTTATGCACATTAAACATTAGAAATGCTAATTAGCCTGTTAATTGTATGTGATTGCCACTTGATTTGAAAAGAAAATTGCTCTGCACTGAGCATGTTTGTAGATAATGTATCTGTTTAATAAATAGCCATATAAAATAGCTGTATATTGAATTGTATATGCACAGAAACAACTCCTAGTACTACCACTAGTGCTTCCACTACAGGTTCTACAACATCAGCGACGGAATCGTCAACAACTCTCCAATCAACTCCTCCAAGAGGAATAGATAACCCGGTTCCTAAGACTCCTGGTAAACCTATTACAGATGAACCCAGAGTCTCCTTTGATTCAGATGAGGAGAAAGATGATGAAGATGAATCAAAGGAGATATCTGGAGATGTTGTTATCATTGATTCCAATTTGCCTAAGGGGTCAGGTGGTGGGAGTAGTGATGATGATGATAAAGACACAGGTACATCCATGCACTCCATCAGCTTGCTGCTTTTGTTGCACCCTGAATGATGACGATGATGATGACGATGGTATATTTTATGTATAGCAACTTGGCTGCTGCATTTTGCATCAGGCAATGCTTTAAAAAAATACTTATTGCGATCTGTATAATATGCATAAAAAAGAAGGAACATTGAAGCATGTTGCTTTGTTACATGATTTGCTGCTGCTGGCAAGTGAGGGAGGGAGGAAACGTACTTTGATTGTATGAGAAGTAAGAATGCATCTTGCTTAAGTTGCCTTGATATGAAGATTGTCTCTTTTTTTCAAGAGACAGGTGTTTTTCAATGTTTGATAATTAACACTTTGTGCACATTGGCACAGATTGTCACCGGGATACGGTAGAAATTTGTGCCCATTTCAATTGTTGTCACGAAGGCAAGCATTTCAATGAGGATGTGATGAGAATAATGTCAAAATTTATTTGCAAGAACACAAATACAGATAGGTAGACTTTCTGTTTCTAAATAATGGTGCTTTTGTATCAGATGTCTTGATAAAAGGAAGAACAATTGAACGTTTTTTGTATCAGAATTCAATTGAATTCAAATTAGATTCATGTTTTACATGAAATTCTCCTTTCTAGAGGGTTTTATTTTTAAAAGAAAAGACTCTTTCTCAAAACAATGTGCATCGTGACAACATATGACACAATTCTACCTGTTCATGTTTTTCCCTGTTTAGAAAGTTACCTTGCACAGTTCAGTTTCATCTTTGTCAAACAAGTTACCTTGCACAGTTCAGTTTCATCTTTGTGAAACATTACCACAAAGCTCCAAAGTCGCACAGTTCAGTTTCATCATCTCTGTCAAACATATCTACAAGCTTCCATTCACATTTTTGACCCGGCAATGTGCATAGTGACAACATGCGACAAAATTCTACCTGTTCATGTCTTTCGTTGTTTAGAAAGTTACCTTGCACAGTTCAGTTTCATCTGTGTCAAACATTACCACAAGGCTCCAAACTGGCACAGCTCAATTTCACTTTCAAACATTCCCACAAGCCTGCATTCACATTGGTTATTCTACAGGTGCCTGATTTGATAGTAGTATTTCATTAGAATAAGATGTAGACAGATGTTTCATGATATGTATATGTTTCTAGGATAGTCAAAAGTTCCAGTTAGATGTCATTACTTAGCACATCCCTAGGGTAATTTGATCATAAGATTTAACACTAGGATTTACATCCTTTCACCAGTCAACAGAAATTAGCCGATTATTTCCTTGAGTACACAATGGTGCGGAGAACGCGTTGAGTTGAGATCGTTCACCTTGCTAATACAAACTTGGGGATTCATTGCACAAGTAGCAATTCCGTCGAGGAAGCATATGTTGCTTGGAAGCGACATCATAATTCATTAATTAAACATTTATGCTCTCGTTCAAAATTTGAGATGTTTCAGGATGGAATAAACACTTCGTGCAAGAAACACTTTTGTTTTGACACTCGTTATACCGGTACTGCTCTACATGGTAGTATTATGCTTTGCATAGCATAGCGAGACTTAATAAGTGGTTTAACCGTAAGGTAAATCACAGATTAAAGAATCCCCGGGCCAGTCGTTTCACTAAGAAGAACGCAAAACTCTGAACGTCTGTCTGTTTGATTTCATCACGTTAGATAGCAAAAGTGCAACCTCATTGAAAGCAGAAGAATAGAAGTGCTCTCAAATGGGAATTCAGAGTTTTCCTGTATGTAAATTTGAAAGTAACGGAACATCCTAAGAGAGAGAAAGAGGATATACCTCTAGGACCTGTCTACTGTGATTACTATATCTAGTTTCAGCATTTTTGCAAGATGAAATTGTTGTTATTTTGACAGTGTAAAAATATGGCTGTTTTACCACATAGGCAATGAATTTGGGGTGTAACTACTGACGAGGTTGATAGCCTCATCTGCCAACATTTTCTTATCAACGGATTGTGGCAGATGAAAACATATATTTTCTCATAATCCCAGTGAAATTTTAGGCCTTAAATATGTTCCGTTTAGATGTTTTGAACGAAAAAGTGATAGCCTCATCAACCATTGGTAGGATACCAACTCCACTGTTCTATGCAGCATTTTGAAACATGTTTTTGTTTCTATATCAAAACCGCTCGAGTGCAATTTGAGATTATTTTGGTACAGGCCTCAATGTGAGGTACAAAACAATAGGGAAGAAATCTAACCTACCACCTTTAAATTTGTATCAAACATAGCCTACTAGACTAAACCTTATTTTCATGATTGTCTCTTGTCAAGTCATAAAATTCTTCTCCAAATTTCAAATGATTGACGGGATTAAACACAGAATCAAACATCTGCTTGATTGACGGGATTAAACACAAAATCAAATATCGGCTTGATTTTGTGTTTGATTTGAAGAGGAAGCATCAGGCACAATGATCTCATTGCCAGTGGCTGAGTTCATTAACCCCAGTGCCCTCATGTTGGAGAGCATTAGTTTTGTACCCAATTAATACATTCAAAGTTCATTCTACCTATGAGTGCATAAGGATATTGACTGAGGTTAAAGAACTGTCTTTACAGATGAGCGTGCTAACAGCGAATATTGTTAAGGTTTTTCCTGCTTCTGAATAAAAAGTAAAAATAGATACATATTGCACTAAACTATGATCTCTGCAATCTGTTCGGTACCAGCAAAATACGGTCTTAATAAGATTTCCAGTCTTCAGTCCTGAAAGCTGAAAGGACTTTTCCCTTCTATTATAGAGATAAAATGTCCGTGTTACAAATTGATTTTGTATGTGTGTTTAGGAGGCAGCAAATGGGGACATGTATAGGAAATCCTAGTAGTCTCTGTGGCTTCAGGAAGTAAGCAAGTATCGATTAGATAAAAACGAGTCTTCTTTACTTACTGTAACCCTTTGACAGACAGTAACATGTCCAAATAAAGAAAAGGATACTGAGTTCATGTGAAAAGAAGAAAAACTGCTCAGTTAAGGTGCTCTGATTATTGCGAAGAGTTGAGAGTTGGAATGAAGTTTTGCACCGGAGTGTTGACAGGGCTTACATGTTGGTTTATTAACTTCTAAATTTATTGTTTGTTATCATAATCCTTGTGGATTTTGACCAATAGATTTTAGTATATTTAGCTTTCTGACATATTGATTTACACATACATGTATATATGAAAGGTTACTAACATATAAGGGAAGTATAAACTAACATAGGGAAAACAGAATTGCATCTTGCGAAGTATTGCTGTTACAGGAACAAACTTTGTTCAACCCACACGTTTTGAATAGAGTCACTTTCTTGTTCATTTTAAGGTTGCTAACCATGTAACTTGAGGTGCTTTAGAAGGATGAACTTGGATTTGAATTTAAAACATTTTTAAATCTGAGCATTATAATTATATAAAATATAGTCAAGCTGATTTTACTTGTGTAAAACATTACAGCAAGAATAAAATTTCATCACTTGTTTTTTAAACAGTTTATAAAGGTTGGTTGAAAAATGAACTTTATGGGCAAGCCCCATGTACATGTAAGCAAATGTGATACATGTATTGTTCAAAAGATGGAAAATTGGCGTAGTGGACAATTTGACTTGAGGAATTTTCCAGGAGGAATTTTGAATTAAAAACTATGATGCAAAAAACATTGTAGCTTAACTTGTTGAGCAGTAAAAAAAACTTGTTTACATGCCAGCTGGAATATACATGGATCTGGTCACATGCATGAGCACTTACATAACTTTTTGTTAGTTGTGGCAAGCCATGAAGTGAGGCAACCCATACTCTCAGTTAAAATATTGATATCATTGTGACATGTTACCTCATAGTGCCATGAGTTGTACTATTTTGTTTCGCATAATAAATCATGCATAGTATATTGCATTCACTTTGTTGCACTTTAATTTTACTCAAAGTTCAAACAGTTAATGTACACTTGGGCACCATTTTTGCCCCTATGTGAGCCATTTCCCCTTTATGTCCCCACATGACCCCAGACATTATATCAACAGATGCCCCCTGCAGTCTGACCATGAGAGACACATCAATAATGTTCCCCTTCCTGGAGGAAAACAAAAGTAGAGGGGAAAATCTTATCAAATCTAAATACTTTTAGTATCTTATGTATCTAGGGCATGTAACAGCCACACAGCAGGAACTTGGTCTAGCAAGCACGACCAGTTATGTATGAAATGTCATGCACGCTATGGGCCCTTCGTTTGCATTCATGTAGCGTAAGGCGTGTTTACTGAGTTAAGGCGGGAATGTGAGGGGACGGCGGCTCGCTTGACCTCGCTTAGATCTCTACGTGCTTATTAAATAAGAGATAAATTGGTGAATATCAGCGTCTGTGAGGTGTATATTAAAAATCAATAATAATTAAAGCAACGTAAACAAGATGAAAGATTGGCATAGTTTTGTTGCGTGTTGGGCTGCGATATTGAGCAATGCAAAAGTTTGGCGTACGTACAGGAAAGCGCAACAAGATCTGTACCTTGATAGATGCAACATAAGAAGCTAGCTAAATTGCTACTGCCATTAACATTGATGTGTAATGTGCAGAGATTAATTACCGTAAAACTACACCTTTCTATGCTACATCAATGTTCACACTTAAACTATCAAGTTCAAGCTGGGGGAAATTTGGAATACAGCAAAACATTTGTTGATTTGTAGATTTTGATGGGAGTCTGAAGTGTGCAGTGTGAAAAGAGGATGAAACATGCAATATCAAAAATAATTTGAACATCAGAACGTGATAAAGATGTGTACGTAAAAATAAGCCGTATGAAATGGCCTGTTTAATGGTTTACGGTAATGTGATTCTGATGGGTAATGTGCATAGGATTTGACAAGATAAGTTTTGCCATGCTCCAACAGCATCTATTCAACTGATACTAATATGAGAGCAAATAAAAAACTTGCACAAATCATCGTCATCGTAGCTTGAAACCTCCAAGCATACACCCTGTAGCGGAGTATTGGTGCATGCATATGACAAATCAATAGGACATTTTGCACATAGCATGTGAATGTTGTAGACAGGGTGATGGGGTGGTGCCAACAGCTACTCGGATATGTGTGCCTGATGATGCTATACCACAAAATTCCCTCAAGTTACAAGAAATAACTTGAGCTGCAAAACTAGTGCATGCTTGTATTTCACATACAGAATATCGCTAGGAAAATTGAAAAGTTGGTATTGCAGTATAAAGTTACTGCTGTTTAAATAACAGACGTGGATGATTTGATGTGCTTTTTAGATCAAGAAATTGCCAAAGAGCTTTATTTTGTTTATATAAATATTGTTGGCAGAATGTAAAAACGTTGTAAGTGTCTTGTGTTTCGTTGTCAGTTTACAACATTCTTGTATTCCTCTGGACAATTTTGTCTCATCATAATAAAATGAAAAACAGCCTAAACATCCTAAATGTAATTTGAAGTTATTTTCTTAATTTAAGAGGCTCAGGGAATGCTTGTTAGTTTTGAATTCAATTGAAAGACACTTAGAGCTCATTTTCGAGTCAATAGTACTGAAAGATATTATAGATCTAATAGATTTTCCTTCATTTAAGTTGATGAGTAGGCGTCTTATATCAATCCCACCAATATTTACACAGTAATGAAACTTGTTAAAGTGTAATTGAATTTATCCATAGCGTTTTGTCAAATAATAATTGAGTTAATCATATTACCATAGAGCTGGTATAGTGTTGTTCTTCATAACACATTTCTAGGCATAGCACCATCTCTTGTTACCACACACATATATCGCCAGGTTTCAAGAAGATAAGCAAGAAAATGTGCCGCGAAATGCTGGCAATGGACTATTCCCGTTGAAATCCATACACCCCCTATGGAAGACATGACCTTAATCTTCCACACAAGGAGTACTGTATGAATTTCAAATGGGGTTACCTGAATGGGCGACTCTGACATCTGAAATCTACACCCCCTTTATGGGAGATTAATATCATGTCTTCTATAGGGGGTGTATGGATTTCAACTGGAATAGCCCAATGTTGTTTTCATTGCAGTGTTCTCTACTTTGTTCCCTCGACGGTACTCCAGTTGCACTTAAAAGTCTTACCAACCCAAGCTTGCTTTGCCATCATTGGCTTGCCTTCACCCCCTGCGATATTGCGCGAATATTTATATACATGGATGTAATTCAATACTTGCATTAGCGATATGAGCCATGGAGATAATCATTTTCAAGTGCTATTAACTATTTACATTCTTGATTTGATCATTTGCTTAATAATAATTGAATGGTATCAGGTGAAAGTTGTATTTTTTCACTTTGGTTTGTAATTTTCACGATCTGTGATTTTGTTGATGTTTAGTTTTCATGATTCTTTTAATTTTAATTGCATTTGTTGAATTAATTGGGAGTTTACATTGATAGTGTATAGAGATTGTTGTATTTAGGAGCAAAAACAATAGGAAAACACGCTATGTAGTTAGTAGAAAATGTCCCACATTTTGTGTTTCATCATTTGACGTGAAAACTAACTTTGCAGTGAAAATAGATAGGCATACTGATCGCTGGAAATGTCACTTAATTTCCAACTGCGGAAAGCAAAGTCGATGCCATCTTCCGCGTAAAGTATATTTGAATCACCTCCTTGGGAGTTGAATATTGAAATTGCATTTGTCTTTAGTGACAATATCTATGTGCTGATCCACTTAAAGTGCACACATTTGAAACCTGGTATATCATAAAAAATACATGCAAAGATCTTAAAAGAAGATTGACTCGTCAGCTTATCATCGGTGTGGAGTGTAATAAAGAGAATAAAGCAGTTTCAAGGTGTTTATATGCACCCATGTGGAACTTTGCAGTATGAGGTTTTGTAATTGAATTGGGACTTCAGCATCTGCACAAATTGAGGTAATTTCCCCCAACTGAAGTTGAACCGAAACCTGGAAGAATTATTCATGATCCGAGAAACGTGCCAAACTCAACATTTTGCTGTGATAAATATTTCAGTAAGGTCTGATTAAGCAAACTGAATGGGAAATTTAACCACTGTATTCGGATCCCAAGTCAATTTATAATAATATGGATTTTGATGGATTTTTTTCTTTTAGTTTCAATATTTTTTCACACGTAATTGAATTCAGAGACAAGTTCTGTTGAAACTGGATGTTATTACATCGGATATTATTACATTGTTTAATGAATATTGTTTCCAATGGTTACTACTACCTGGAGATGGAAATGTCACCTAGTCTCAGGTAACAATCAATAATCTGTGTAATCAAAAATACTTTCTCTTTGAATGATATTCACAAAAATGGGTTTTAATCAAATCAATGAGCAATTTCAGATATCTATGATTTCAACCACAATATCATAATAGTATTAAGAGGGCATGGTGGCTCAGAGGTAGGGGCTCTGACTCATAATGGAAGGGTTGCTGGTTCAAACCCCAGTGGTGGTGCTATCATGTTGTGCCCTTAGACAAGGCTGTTAACCTCTATTGTCCACCCAGGCGTAGTAATGGGTACTGACATTTATAAGGCCAGAACAATCATTGTTGTGTAGCCCTCAAGTTGGTAAGGGCTCATATTGAAATACCCTACCACGTTTTCACACAGAAAGAAGGCAGGATTCCCCTCGCTAAGCGCGCGCCTCAGGAAAGCTCGGTCATAAAGCGGATGGATTATATGCATCAGTGATACACCCTGCCCAGGATTTTAACAAAGAAGGCTAGCACAGGAAAGCTGCAGGATGGCGCACACCTTCCTGTGTAAGGGAATTTCAATATGAGCCCTAAAACGTGAAGGCTGGGTCGGTCGGCCGATTTTTTTTAAACCTTCAGTTTTTAAAAATCCCCACAAATATTATATATTGCTTCTTCCATTAGAGACATTTGTCAATTTTGACTACTGGATACTTGTTAGGTAATTAATTTAAGATTAGTTTTTCAATAAAATATTAATTTCAAGTGAAAACATTGATTTTTTGAACATATTTGTAAAAATCATCATTCAAAATTTTTTTTAAACGACCCTGATTTGTCAGGATTTAGGGTCGGTCATAAAAGGCAAGACAACATTTTTTGGCCTAATATATTGCTTGAAACTGATTCATTGTGCAAGAGAAATGGTGAACCCCCCACATCAAATTAATTTAGGGGTGTCTGTCCCAAATGCCAAGGAAAAAGAGATACTTTGGCTTGTGAGCATTTCTCTGGCATGACTTTACCTTTACCATAGTAGTAGTGTAGTTCATCTCAACATGAAATATGGCGAATTTAATTTGTGGTGCCCATCTTGAATCAATAAGACAGCATGTGATGAGTACACTTCAGGCTTTAGTCGTGGCTAGGAGTCAATATTTACCGAGATGAGAACAAAGGCTATATTTGTTTTATCGTGGGCCTTGCTTGACTAGTACTCAATTGAGTATGGATATTGCACAGCCTGATGATGTTGTGCAGGTAAATGACAGAGAAAATTGTCATGTAAGATTTGGTTATGATGATATGATTTTAATGATGCGTCAAATTTTACATAATATGCTCTCTTGTCATGCTTGAGGGAACTTCGACTTTTTCTCTGTTAGCAATTTCAGCGAGAGTTATTTTTGGCTTGAAATTTTGTAGTTTACAGTATGTTGAGCTGATGGGTTTGATATTTTTGTTGTGTTTATTGGTGTTTTTGTGGTCACTGGTGCCAGTTTAGAAATTAAAGCAGCTCAATTAAAGCAACATCGGATAACCGGATATCCACTACTGCCAAACCACACTTGGTTTTGTGTATGTTTGCAATGTTTATATTTTTTTAACCATCCCTAAACTGCATTGTAGTTTTTATCCCCGGTGGACTCGGAGAAACTCAGTGCAAGCAAGCAAGTTGAATTTGGAAACCATGCTCAAAATACATAGCCTACACTATTTATTGTCCATTTGGCTTCTTCAAGACAGTAGCATCCACATGTGATACAGGTTTGATCAAAGGCAGTGTATTTATAGCGCGCAATGCGGTGCAAAGTGACTGCGCATCACTACAGATACACCGCCTTTGATCGCACATGTACCACACATGGACCTTGTTTGAATGAAGCCAAATGGACTATAACATGTACAGCGATTTGATAAGTCGGAATTGCGTGACCTATTTCAAGGTAAATTGTTATCATCAAATAACTATTTTTGTTTGTTGATCAATTCATGCAGCAGTTAGCAACCTATTGTGTACGAAAATATTGCTAATTGTGCTACATGTCCCTTTAAAATTTAATGATTTGTTAATGGCATAAAACAATATCGGGTGACATAATAATGATAACATTTTTTAATTTGTTTGGCTATGCTCTTTTGTTTTCGTTCCTGTTATCAGTTTTAATCAGACTCATGCTTTACCTGACCAGGCTGATAATTTGAAACCCAGGGGTTGAAACATTCTAGCTTGATCATGAGCAGGCAGAGATGATGATGATGATGTGTCATTAAGACATTTCCCTTTTGGTCTTTGGTTTGTATTATTCACATCATTAATTTGAACTTGAGTTCTCATTATTGCTTGATGACTGATATTGCAGTCTTGTTGGTAGCGTGTATTTCTTGGCTTTGCTGATAAGTTGTACTATGATGATAATAATTTGTCATAGCGTTATAGGATCTTTGGCTTCTATTATTTAGAATTTTAAGTATTTCATTGTTGATCTGAAAATTTGAAATATTACAGCTTGCATGTGAAATTGACTTTAATTGGTCTTGGTGTGTTTTTGAAGGACAATAAAAATAAATACAAATTTAAAATTAAATGAGTTTCAAAATTAAATTAAAAATAAAATAGAAGTAAATTTAGTTTTTTATCAATTTGTCAATTCATTTATTTACCGGTAATCATTTTACCATGCAGAACCTCAAAGCAAAAAGTTCCACAACATGCTTGCTTAGTTCACGCCCGATGATAGGAAAACAAATCCTAACAAATGTGTCAGTGGGAAGTGCGAAAGTGACAAGAGTAAGAAAAGATGAGAAGCTAATATTTCATATTTTATAACATATCAATATCATGGTGTTCTGGTTGTCCCAAATATCAACAGAAATTGTAGCAGCAGCATATAAGTTTGCTGCTAAATATAACTCAATTTGAATGGAAATGTGGAAATAGATCATGCAAGGAGGTGATGAATTGATTTTAAAGTTTCACAAGAGTTGTCGCGTAAAGTCTCTTGGTGTGTTGTTATCATTGGCGGTAGAGTTACAAACAGTGATGAATGCAGTCAGGTCTGACGTCTGTACTTAAATGGGAACATTTCTGTATGGAAATATGCATGAGATTTATCAGTCTACATTACCATTGTTATACAGACACGCAATTGGAGCATTACTACTTTTGAAGAATTTTTGAATAAAGTTTGGCATTCTTTTCTGTTAGCGTAGATAATACATATAAAGTGGGAAAATTCACTCTTTGTTATTGCATGCTTCAAAAATGTCTTTATATTCACACGTTCGTGATGAAAAGGGTCCGTACATGCCAAGATAATGTAGAATGTTGGTTGCATTGTAAGTTCATTGGCAAATATGCCATTTCATATTAGGTTAACAGTTATGAGACTCGCATCGTCTTTGATGAAACTAAAGATAACTGAAGTCTGATGTTGAATGTGATAGCTAGCTGAAGGATGTGTAATCAATGCCTTTTCATTTGGTGGTTAGAGTGGAGTTCTCATAATGCATGGTTAAGTTTCATTGAATACTTCTATTTGAATTAGTCTATCATTTATCTCTCTGTACCACACAGAACCTCAAAGAAAAAAGTCACAAAACAACAATGTTTGTTTAGTTTATGCCCAATGAAAGTCTTGTTTATAAGGAAAACAATTTCCTCAAAAGGTGTCAGTGGATACAAAGTGCAAAAGTGACAAGAGTAAGAAAAGACAACAAGCTAATATTTCATATTTTTTAACATATCAATCTCATGATGTTCTGGTTGTCCCAGATATCAATAGAAATTGAAGAAGCATCGTTTGCAACTAAATATAACTCAATTAGAATGTAAATGTGGAAATAGATCATGCAAGGAGGTGATGAAACGATTTTAAAGTTTCACAGGAGTTGTCGCGTAAAGTCTCCTGGCGTGTTGTTATAGGCGGTATAGTCACAAATGGTGATGAATGCAGTCAAGTCTGCTTATGGGAATATGTCTGAAATATGCATCAGATTTATCAGTCTACATTACAATTGCAAACACAGACAAAGAATTGGAGCATTTCTTATTGTGATACTATATTTTGAAGAATTTTTGAATTAAGTTTGGCATGTGTTTGTGGAGAATAATACATATAGAGTGGGAAATATTTGCTCTTTGTTATTGCATGTCTAAAAAATGTCTTTAGACACACTTCCATGCATGATAAAAAGGTCCGCACCATGACATGATAATGGGGAATGTGTGATTGCATTGGAAGTTCAACAGTAAATATGCCATTTCATATTAGGTTAACAGGTTTGAGATTCGCACATCATCTTTGATCAAACTAAAGATAACCAAAGTCTGATGTTGAATGTGATAGCTAGCTGAAGGATATATGCAATCAATACCTTTTCATTTGGTGGTTTATAGAGTGGAGTTCTCATAATGTGTAGTTAAGTTTCATTGAATACTTCTATTTGAATAAATCTATCATTTATCACATCTCTCTGTACCAGGCAGAACCTCAAAGAAAAAAGTCACAAAACAACAATGTTTGTTTAGTTTATGCCAGATAAAAGTCTTGTTTATAAGGAAAACAATTTCCTAAAAAGGTGTCAGTGGATACAAAGTGCAAAAGTGACAAGTGTAAGAAAATAATATATTTAATATATTTTTACATATCAATCTCATGGTGTTCTGGTTGTCACAAATATCATCAGAAATTGAAGAAGCATCGTTTAAGTTTGCAACTAAATATAACTCAATTGGAATGGAAATATGGAAATAGATCATGCAAGGAGGTGATGAAACGATTTTAAAGTTTCACAAGAGTTGTCGCGTAAAGTCTCCTGGCGTGTTGTTATAGGCGGTAGAGTCACAAATGGTGATGAATGCAGTCAAGTCTGCTTATGGGAATATGTCTGAAATATGCATCAGATTTATCAGTCTACATTACAATTGCAAACACAGACAAAGAATTGGAGCATTTCTTATTGTGATACTATGTTTTGAAGAATTTTTGAATTAAGTTTGGCATGTGTTTGTGGAGAATAATACATATAGAGTGGAAAATATTTGCTCTTTGTTATTGCATGTCTAAAAAATGTCTTTATAGACACACTTCCATGCATGATAAAAAGGTCCGCACCATGTCATGATAATGGGGAATGTGTGATTGCATTGGAAGTTCAACAGCAAATATGCCATTTCTTATTAGGTTAACAGGTTTGAGATTCGTACATCATCTTTGATCAAACTAAAGATAACTGAAGTCTGATGTTGAATGTGATAGCTAGCTGAAGGATATATGCAATCAATACCTTCTTCATTTGGTGGTTAGAGTGGAATTCCCTTAAATGTGTAGATCAAGTTTCATTGGTGGTGTAATATGCCTCATGCATGAGAGAATAAGTAAGGTTGTAACCAGAAAACCTGCTTACCTGTTTGATCAATTAAGTCTATTAGTGCAAATTGGATCAGTTGTAATTAATAGTTCATATTAACTTGCCCATCTGTATTTCAATTTGCCTGGATATTTAAAATAAAATTTTTGCTGAAATGTTTATGATATCATTAAGTCTTGCTTACCAAGTGCCTTTAGGTGAGGATTTTCTTACAGTGCTTAAATTTACTACTTTGAGAAAGCCAAAAGGTTTCTGGAAAAAATGTGAGCAGACAAACACAAATATTTCATTAGGTCTTGGCAAATGAACTCAGAAATAGCTAACTTGCCCAGCATGTTTACAACTCTCAATTGCCACAAACAAGTGCCAAATTCAAGGTCTGGTCTGCGCAAAAGGCTGAAAATAAAAGCTTAAATAAAAGCACTCACTTTCTGAGAGAAAAAGGGAGCCTTGCTTACCAGAATAAGTTGGTAACATCACACGGTAGACTGTAAAATCGCACCAACCAAATTTGCACGCTACAGAGTCTGAAAAAAAAGATCCTGCGAACCACAAATTGACACACGTATGGGCACTGCCATGGGGTGCTAATGGGTGCTGGGGTGCTAATGAACGCGTCACCAGCACAAGCATCCAGCGCGATCAATAACGTGTATAGGGCGCATTCAAGTGCGCCTACGCGGCCGGTAGTTCCTGGATACGCGATTACAGGGTCAATCAATGGCCGCTTCCACGCAGTAACATACTTCTGAACTGAGTGTCAGGGCCCTGGTAACATGATTTTCTTTGAGTCTAATTAGCCATGAAAAAAATTGCACTTGGCTTTTGAATGAAATCATGTGATCGCTATACAACAGATGTGTATTACAAAAAATCATTACTTGTCCTCATTATTTGTAACATGGTAATACATTACCAGTATTGGAGCTACCTCAGCTGCTGCTATATCACAGGTGATGGTAGGAGCAAAGGTGCCATGGTTTCAATAACATTCACACTCCCAAATTATCATACAATGATGTAATGTCAAATTCATTTAAAATGGAACCATTGATAAGAGACTTTTTGTACCTGATTTGAACAGAATGAACAATGAACATGAGGCTAACCTATAAAGGTAGCGAGGATTTCACTGAGATAGTCCAGCAGAACATTCTGAAATTGTATTTTTAAGTTCATTTTCATGGAAAAATGTGATTTACCTATAATATAATTTCGCAATAAAAGTGGATGGAAATTGGAAGTTTGCAATTAATTTTGCCCATGATGCAATTTCGAGATTGTGACGTTCAGGAAATGCCAGTTTTTAAGCTAGGAAATTTAGGAAATTTCTACATATCACTCACTTTTCTTGGAAAAATGTATGGGGAGGGGTCATTTATTAGAAGAAATACAACATAAGAAATGTTTAGAGTCAATCAAATGTCAGATTTTGACATGAGTTCAATATCACGATGAATACATTGTACCTGACACCATGCGCGTACGCAGGAATTTCTTAAGGGGGGTGTGATGATTAAAAAAAGTAACAAAATAAAGAAATGACCGCTTAGCGGTCATCCTGTGGCGCTTGCGCGACGCAGGGGGGTGTCTGAGGGGGGATGTGCCCCCCTCAGAATTTAGAAACTTTTGCAAAATGAAGACCTAATTGAAGCGATTTGGTGGACAATTTTGGCACTATTAGTGTGTAAAATTTTAATTTGAAAAAGCCGAATATTTGGGTAGGGTGTGACGATATGGAGAGGTGTTGGTGTTAACATGTAGGCCCTATATCCATGTCAATTAACAAGTAAATGGGGATGTGGGTGTGTGTGCGAGGGGTGTCAATACCGGGTGGGAAGAGAAAAATTTGAGTGGGGGTAGTTAAGACATCTATTAGGCCTATGATAATTTGATATTATGTCCCCTATGCCATGCTCATCTCCCTCCTCTCCTCTCCTCTCCTCTCCCCCTCTCCCTCTCTCCCCCTCTCTCTCTCTTCCTCTCTCTTTCTTTGCCTTTTCTCCCCATATTTTTATTTTTTGGACAAACCCAAGGGGGGTGTTTCACACACGTAACACCCCCCCTGCGTACGCCAATGCCTGACACCATCCTGGCAAAATTTCAGACCTTGCAACATTTACCAGTTTAATATTTGTAGGCATATTGGGTATTGAGTTGATTGATCACTTAAATGTTACACAGAACATAGTCCTGTAAAAACATGTGTCACATCAAATGGAACCGGTTTTCCTGTATACATTCATATAATCCGAATCATTCGCATATGTAATGTAATTGATGCATTGCATATGTAACGCAACCCATGCATTTACTGTGAAATTGACATTTCTTGCAAGGAAAATGAAATTGATAAGAAAAAAAATAGAGAAGTATATGACAATATTGGAAGGTTTTGGCACTACATTAATCATCGTCAATATTAATGGTGTAACTTGCACCAAACATGTAAACTGATGCTGCGTCACAGTTCCAGTTCCTTGATCCTGAACAGGTTCCCTGAACATGTGATTAGTTTGAACATGATATGTTTAGGTTACACTCAAAATGTGATTTATTGAGTTTAGGAGGAAAACTGGGGGTTATTTGGGGGCAGCAATAGCAGATGTAGTTCTGTATCTCATACAGAGTATCCTAAAAGTGGGAAAAGCACTCCTGTTTGGTTCATCGATATGTTCTTCTGAATCATAGACCCGACTTGCAGGGTCTGTGTTTGGACTTAATGGTGTAAGTGTCTAAAAGCCTCTTTAAATGCCACTCCCACTTAGTGTAAATTGGCCAATGCCTTTAGGCCTATATGTAGTGGTGAATGACATAAACAGAAATTGTCTTTCACCCTATTTGCACTCAATTTCCAAGATATGCACTGAAAAGCTTAACATTCATTTCTTGACCTATTGATATGGTAGAGCCAGAAGTCAATATTCCTGAAAATTACAATGTAATAACCACAGCTGGTAAAACCATTGGGAAGGGGATTTCCCATCGGTGTTATAGTTAATATTCCAGCACTATCTATAGGTTAGAGCCACATCAAAATTCCAACCAGCCAAATATCAATAGCCAGTAGGCCAGCGAACATTTCACACTGACATGCTCAATGCTCTTGTGCTGCATGCTCACAATTTAGACATTGCTTAGAAGGAACTGAGCCAGTTCTATGCACTGGTTGCAGGTTGGTATACTGAACTGTTTTGCAATTTATAAATAATCCAAAAGAGCCAGAAGTCAGCAGTCGGTGACTTTGGTAATAAATTTGGGTAAAGCTGGGAGAGGGAAGGGTAAACCAGAGTTGAAGGGTAGTCCCAACAGGTTCAAGTGCATTGCCCTACAGCATTTCGGATTATGTATTACAGGGATAAAGTTACAGGGTGTCCCAATTAACCAAACAGTGTATTTATCCCTCCTTGACACCAATAGGTAGCAGGAGGACTAACTAATCGGAAATATAAGCCTGTACACAGATCACCATGTAATCCCTAGACAGCTGATAAAACCTCAAATGGTAAATCCAGAGACAAGGGGGTTGCCTCATCAGTGTCAAGTACATAGGTGTCACATGGTATACAGTCAATGTATATGAAAAGGTTCTATTCAATCCAACCCTTTCCTGAAACCGATAGATAGTGGGATGAGGGAATGAATGACTAACCAATCTGGAAGAGTCAGGAGTGGAAGCTTTGTATAGATTACCATCTAATCCCTGTGCATCTTGTAAATCCACTGATGTAAGAGGTTTCCTCCAGAGTCTGCATTCAAGATGTGAAACAATGCAATCTGTCAGGACACAGTCCTTTGACCTGTAGCACTATTGGATGATGACTACTGAACTGAGCCACTGACAATGAGATTATTGTAATTCATAGTGACTGGGTACCGTGGGATGTATAGAGATCAGGTGGGATTTAAAACAAGTGTCACTTGGGGATGAATTTTGCTAAGCACAGATTCTTGATTCATATGCTAGGAAACTGGCAAGTGTCAGCAAATTAATTATGAGCAAGGGCTTGCAATTAGATGCAACATCTGTGCTCCGGTTTTGTTATTGGTGCATAGCAGCTTACCTTGGTCTAGGATGGATGTTTTATAAATTAATGAGATGAGCAGTAAATATATCACTTGATGTCGAAGCTTTATAAGTTTTTATCTTGTGCAAAATTTCAACAAAAAAGGAAAATGTTTTTTTATTATTTTAGGACCGTTTTTCCATGCACTTTTCTATTTGTCTGAAATTTTCACAGCATGCAATCTTATGAATGTGTAGAAATATAGTCAAATAGTTTTCCTACCTGCTCTTCTTTAAAAAAAAAAGTCATAATATTAAGTCTTCAATGATAATAAACCCACGGCTGCGAGAGTCAAGACTTGCATGCACATTAACTGATTAAGAAAAGACCATCATGCCATTTTGCCATTTCCCTATCATCAAAGACTATAGAATTGTATAACGGTTTATTTTTGCAAGTTTAATTTTTCCCGATGTGTTCAGTGTTTTGAGCATTTTTATGTTTTCTTTATTTCACAGTTTGAAGCAGCTACACATTGAAGCCTATAATGGATTAACAATATTTTGGCTGCGTTTTAAATTTACAGTCAACCTGTTTAAGTGTGAAAAGAGCAAAGTAAATCCTCACAAAAATTTCCCGTTAAACAGTATAGAGACGTAAAAGCTATTTCCTGGAGCTGATTTAAAAAAAATTATCAAATCTTGCATAGCTTTTCAGATTGACATTGTAAACTTTTGAATTGGTGCAAAATAGTCTGTAAGGTTTATTTGAAATTGCTTTAATTTGACAACCAATATTTTTAGTGGAAAAATCATAGGCTATGTTATTAGACAAGAAGCTCACATGATTCAATCAGTACGGACTAAGTTCACTAACCAGCCTTTTCCTGTGAGCTTTTCAAGATGACCTAATGTTCTCTAGAAATCATAAATCAATGTTTCAAGGGGTATTCTTCAGGAAATTGCAAAATGCTGGTTAATGAATTTTAATATTGTTGATATAAAGAATATGCTAATTAAGCCAGGTGGTACTGACATCTTGGTTGGGATTTTATTTTTTGTATTTTATTTATTTTATTTATTTTTCAAATTAAAAAGCAAATTTAAATTTTAAAAAAATTAATAAAAGTATAATATATAGAAAGTGAATTGGGGAAGTTCCTTAGCAATAAATTGATTCATATATTTTCACATTTAATATGACAAGCTAAATTTTACTCATTGGCAAATTGTTTGATGGCAGAATGGTTCAATTTGCTAACATGGCAAGCAAAATTTGTCCTTCTCTTTCAAAATGAACAGCAAATTTAGTGATTTATGGAATCAGATCCATTGTTATAATAAATGACAAGCAAAAGATTGTGTGATTCTGAGAAGGAAAAAACAGTATATAAAATGTATCCAGAATTCAATTATGATTTTGCTTTATTTCATGGAAATGAACAGAATATTACTTTGATGTGGTTTTACTAAAGGTAAAATATATTAAAATCATAATACAAATTTTATCGTGGCCAGTCTTACACTCAATTTGATTAAATATCTAACCACTTCAAATATGTAGGAATATTGTTTCTGAACAAAGCAAGGAAAATAGCATCCAGAATTTCAATTTCCTTGGATTTTTGACAATTCTAAGAGAAATTATCATATGCACTTGTGACATCCAAATTTTATGGGTAAATGTTCTTCTCCATGTCAAATAATTTGTGAAATTGTGACAGGCTTTGTAGGAAGAAATTGAAAATGCTTGTGTACACCCATGACCCAAGTACAGCCAAGATACTTGAATTCAATGAGATGCATTATACCAGAAAATTTATCATCTTCTCTGATTATACTAAAGGCTAATTTTAGAGAGTGGATTTGATTACATGGCGGCTCGGTCGTCAAATCTGTGAGATGACTATCCTGTTTGTTTGGAGTGATCACAAGGATGGTTAAGTCTTACACCTTCAGTAAAAGTCTTACACCTTGCTAGAAATCCTATAGTTTAGCTTCCCTGTTCACCTATCAAAACATTGTGATTATGTAAAGGCTCTAAGTGTCAAGCAGATACTTAAAGAGTATCCCTGACCTAAATCATCCTTTATTTCACCTGCACAGGAATACAAAATGGGCTATTCTATTTGTAATCCATGCACCCCCTGTGGAAGGCATGACCGTAATCTCCCACACAGGGAGTGTGAATTTCAAATGGGGTTACCTGAATGGGTGACTCCATTTGAAATTTACACCTCCTGTGTGAGAGATTAAGGTCATGTCTTCCATAGGGGGTAAATGAATTTCAACTGGACTAGTCCAAATGTACATTAAGAAAAGCTTCAATAAAGCCAAGGGAAAAAGAGAGTTTGTCTCTAAAAACCATTATGTGATAAAAATAGGACGAAAATTCAATATTCAAGAGAATTCTCTGCATTGTGTGTTGCAAATGGCTTTTTCTCCTACTTAAAATCCATAACACACATACCGTAAAAACTCGATAGTTAGTATATGTGCTTACTATCTAGCGCTTTTAAAACATGCAAACATGAAGAGCCCCATCCACAAAAGTATAAAGGGTTTTGAGCAAATCATTGATACACAGTTATATTATGAACAAGTAAACTTGTAAATGTGTGTCTCAACCCCATTAGCTCAGTTGGTTAAGCAATTTCATGTTTTCAAATGCACTCGATAGTAAGCACATAATGCTAACTATGACATTTTTATGGTCGCTCCATTGCCATGTTGATGAAACAAACTCTCTTCCTCCTTATCAAGCTCAAGCCAAGTTTCACAACTCATATCAATCTTGCACAAGTCATAAAGTCATATTATATTGTATATTTATAGCTAAATCATCACCCGAAATCATGGCACATTGATATACCCACCACATGAAATATTTCCCTAATGCTGCTAATCAAAGGCTGGAACTTTTGCTATAAAGTGTCACATAAGTAAAATATCAGTGAAATAATATTTGTACCAGGCATGAGAATTCTGTTACAACTGGACTTTGTTTTTCCATTAGTTTGCGTTTTAACAAAAAAAAAATGAACATTTGGATTTAATTTACAGCATTTTAGCCCGATTTATTTCGTTTTTTTCCCCTAACAAAAGTTGCCTGTTATTATATCAAAAGTAATTCTCATGCCTGTTATACAACGCACACACAAAAAGCACAATCTTGGAATGGCTTGAAAACAGTGTTCAGCTGCTTCTCAGCAAGCACTCATCCATAGCAAATGCAATCCAAACTAATTATTTTCATTATAAATGTAGATTTCAAGCTGCACTTGGCTTTCTCCCAAACTTGACCACCAGGGAAAATCATTATACCATTGCACTTTTAGAAGAGTAAAATGCACTGAAATAAAACTGCATCACCTGGTTTTGGGGGATTTTAAGCATATGTATTTATATAGCAGTAGAATCGAATCAGTGTTCATATTAATAATTACCACACTTTTGTATTGATATATTTTCAAAAGAACATTTGCTATGTGTTTTAATGCATGGGTTTTCAATTGCCAGCCTGTGGGTCAAATCTGGCCTGCCAACCAATTATAGTACTTGGCCCTCTAATTTCTCTCAAATATAAAGGAAATGTAAGAAATGCAGGTGCTTTTGGCCCTCAACCTCAAGCAGGCACTTTTGAAATATGTTTGGTCCTCCGTGGCCCTTGAAAATTTGCAATTGAGAATCCTTGTAATAATACATCACCTACCATATGTTGTTAACTACTAACATGGCTTTCCATTTTTTCCAGCGAGAGAACACATTTATGTTCTGCAGATAAACCATTCATCATTTGTTCCTAATTTTGAATTTGTATATTGTGTTTTATATATCAGGGTGTTTGCACTCATTTTGGCATGTCGGATGTACTTCAAAACTGTCCCAATTCACATTTACCTCCAATATAGAAATATTTTTTTTAGTATTTGCATAACAATATATTTATTTAATAATATGGATTACAAAGGACAGCATATTCAGTAATTTAAAAAAATCTAAGAAATTCTGATCTTAGAAATGCAGGAAAGCTGTATGTGCTTTGTTATTACTATGGACTTTTGTATTCAATGGACGAATTATCCAATTGACTAATTAATTAGTGCACAGTTTTGTTCCATTGCCAAAATTTGTACATACACACCTTGTTTTGTTCATTTGTGTCATCGATTTTAAGAAAATTCTGCATGGATAAGTTGCATGTTTATTTGCATGTTGTATACAGTATTGGTGTTGCATATTTATGTAAGTTTAAATGTTTGTTTTGTCTTTTCCCCCCTCCTAACATCTGGTCATAATTAATCTTAAAGAATAAGGAACTATTTAACAATTTAGTATATCATTTTAGTTTTATATATAGTTATAGTATTTTATAAACTATTTTGTAAATGCCAATCTTTGTTATTCTTAGTTTCTATTCTGAAAAATCACACTATCTTTAAAATTTCAGCTCTATCTTTGAAATATTATTTTGGCTTTTCTAACAACAAAACTATTCTGAAATTTTTAATATAGCATAAGACTTTGTCTGATTGATGAGTCCTCTGTCGCTTGTAAACAAATATTTGGATTAATTTCCATGGTGGTGCTTAGACATCTAGCTTTAACACCATAGGCACCGCATTCTTTCAATAAAGCTGTCTTTAGGAGACATCTTACTCCGATTTGTCTATTTATCTATAGCATAAGCTTAAACATTACATTCCCTGCAACTGTGCGTGCTTTCATTGCTCCACTAAAATTACTAAACAACTATACCAAACAAAGATATGCCTAGATGGTGCCTGAGAGAATGTGATTTGAGCAAGGGAGCTAGTTTAGCTATGAGATCTAGCCCCATGATTTCAGTGAATGACGTAGTATGAAAGCAATTATTGTATGAGTCAAGTAGGTGAAATTTGGGATAACTTTAATCAAATGTTGAGCAAAAGACATTTGAGATTAATTCTCAACCAAATTTTTAAGTTGACAAGCACGTTCTATCCTAAATTTGTCTCTAGCATTTCATTATTACGTCTTCTTTTTATCTCAACATTTAGGAATCTTTTGTCACCATTACCATTTTGGACATAAATTTTGATGTGATCATATACCAGAAATCTGTTTCAGTGCATGAATTCTCTCAGACATAGATTCATCATGATTTTCATCTTCCTATTGCTTTTCCGCTTTGGCATCTGAGGCTCATTTTCATTTCAAAGATGAAATGCTTTTATCATTATCATATAAGAATTTAAATATATTTGATGTAATTGTCTAATGGAGATTTTTATTTTTATTTTTCAATTCTTTCATAACAGCTAATAGAGGTGAAAGTACTGGTCCAGGTAAGGAAGCATTAAGATTTCTCCAATATTTAAGAAACAAGAATAGTACTGATTTGATATTCTCATAAACCGAATCATAAAATAATTGTGTAAAGCAAATGAATACTCCTATCATGATGTAAATAAAATGAATGTTGTAAGTAGGCTACCAGTTTAAACAAGCCACTCAAACATGCTGACTGATGTTACTATGTCATGAACAGGACAGGGAATCGCTATTTAGCCTGGAGGAGTAGCAGAAATTGTGATAATTTTGTGCCAGATACTTTAATATGAATTATGTCATATTGAGTCTGCCACCGCCCCCCCCCCTGTCTGACGCTATACTGTTTTATTCAAGCAAGTCAATCAAGTAGTGATTACAACACAACATGACGCATGCATATTTTTTTGAGATCTCATCTTTCACAATCTAATATCAAAATAAAGAAAGCATAAAGATGAATGCGAACACCCAGGAAATGAATCCATACATATTTAGAGGTTTTCACTTGTGCGATCTGATTTTTAGAATAAAGAAAATAATAATATACTAGTAGATGAATGACACTAATACCATTCCCCAATTCCCCAGTCACACGTTTGATGATTCCTTGCACCAACTTTGAAATTTTACCCCCTACATAAGCGGCTATTTTGGATTCATGCAAACTGTTCCACTACTTGGACTTTTGGGGACTTTTGATATTTTCTTTATTAAAATTTTCTGAAATGAATGTGATTAAATGGTTTCTGTTGCAATTGTGGTGGGTTACGCCCTGATTTCCCTTAATTTGATTGGTCTAAAAGAAGGCCACAAATGAAAAAAAATGCGCCTAAATTATTTCATAAAATTTGGAAATGATATTTGTCCAACATACAGATATCATATTCAATAGTTCACTAATCAGCGCCCGTTTATTTAATCATAAGATGTGCGCTCAGTAGCAAAGATATTTGATAGTCAGGATGTTACTTTTTTGTCTCAAAGATTGTTGTTCGAAATGAAGAGTCTGCATGTAGGTCAATATTAAATTTTTTTTTGTTCCTTGTGAATGTAAAAAGTTTCATTTCCTTGTCAAATAAAAATAAAAATTTTGCTTTGCTTTTCCATTCAATATGTTGACTGGATCTTTTGCTTTCTACTATGGATGTCAAAATGAGCTTCAAACCACTTAGACCTTGCTCTGCAAGTACAAACATCAGAATTGAAGCATGAATTATCAAAGATGTCTATATCCCCTTGCCAGACTTGAATGAGCTGTTTGGGATAGGCTTTTTTTCATAACTTGATATTTAAAAAATAGATATAATACTGTAAATTGTTGCCGAGTATTAATTTTCACGCTCAACACAGCTATATACCATGAAATGCAAGGCGCCGAAAATTACAAGAGGGAAAATTACCACCTTATAGTAGATATTGTAGATAAATATCTTTTAAGTTTCATTTCCTTCTCAAATTTGATTAAATTTTTTTTCTCTTTCTTTTGCAGATTCTGTATCATTATCGTTCGCCATAATCATTCCAATAGTATTATTAACAGCTTTTATACTTGGCGCAGTTTACGTCCTCTACAGAACACAGTAAGAGTTATCATTTAATTCAGGGCTTACATTTAACATTTTAATAACAACTGGTCGGCTGTTTCAGCTTGGACCAGTTGGCAATTGAGTTGGCTGTGTTTTATAACTTGCCCGCCAGTATTCACAGCTTGCCCAATGTATTAATATAGACCAGTGCTAAGTGTAAGCCCTGATTAAATTGGTAGTTATATAATTTATTAGAAATGTCAAAATAGCATTCCGTCTTTCAACTTAGCATCTGAATATTCAGATTTCTTCAAAACTCAGATTTACTAGCGGTACATATGGTTTAATGGATTGCCGATTTTCTGCTCAAAATTCTGTGCATTAAGTTGAAAAGCAAACGAGATACAGGCAGGCCCATCTTCGTCATTGATTTGGGTATATTTATTCCTTGCGTATCATGCCTGAGCATGCATTGCCCAACCAAATTTTTTCAACCTTAATGTGTGTGATATGTTGAGCTATGTCTTGACGTCATCTGTTAAGTATATGCCGAGTAGTTTGGCCTATATTCGCTGCTTCTTTTGGCAAATATATTCAAATATTTTCAGTTAAACATACTAAATACTTCAATATGTAAATTGGTAAGAAAAGTGGCATTACATTAAGCCCTTTAGTTATACCGGGTATGTAAATTTGAAGTGTTTGAAATTTGATATTCCAAAATTAACTCAAGAGCTTCAAGATTTGCTGTATTTTTAAGTCCACTATGTGAATGTCACAATTTTTTCCATTGAGGTAGGGCAAAAACAAATGTACCAGCAGAAATATGTTAGAAACATAATTTTAGTTTCTTTCAAGAAAAAATGATAAAAATGATAGTTTATCAGGGATTTCTGAAGTGGAGTGTTGTTTCAGGATATGTATAATCAGGAAAAAAACAGAGATGCCAAAGGAGTAGCATAATGTTGGAAAAAATGAATTGGCAGCTTTAATAGACACATACTAATATTAGGATACTAATACTAATACATACTAATACATACACATACTAATATTACTGACACATACTAATATACTGACACATAATAATATTAGAGAAATATTAGGATAGCTATAAGGATCACTTTTAGGATTAAGTATTGCCTTGGTGCATCTCCATTGTGATGGGTTTAGTCCAATTTAACAAAGGAGAATCAAATCTATGGAACTAGATTTTTCCTAAATCTAGACATGTTTTAAATATCATGCCAGATGGTATACTGCTTAATCACAGTATCAGCATTATTTTGTCTAGAGATTTGATGAGGACTCTCACTAACATAAAATGACGTCAACAGGTTTTCATCACCTATCAATTTAGGTCACGCTTAACATGGTTCTTAAACCATGCTCAAAGTGATTCCAATTCCAAATCGGAGCATTTCAAACAAGAGGGTGTAACTCTGTGAATCATGTGTCTCTCTCTCATGTGTAACATGCACAGTGAGCTGTTATACTGTAGGTGGGGCTATACTGTAGCTGGTGTAATTGGTAGGACATTCAAATGAAATTTGCAATTTTGATGATGGGCATCTTGTGTGTGCAAGTAGTATTTTTTATACAAAACCTAAATGATTTTCTATCTTATCCACAAAATACTGTCAACCTTTTTTTTTTTTAAATGGCGTGATTGGGGCTCGAGCAAACTGGCATTTTGCTCGAGCCCCAATCACGTCATTTAAATTATAATTTCTCGGGCTTGCATCGTTTATTTCCGATCCTCGCATATATTAATTTGTGTTTCGCATTGTCTTACGCCCTGCCAGGGTGAAGCATATAGGCCTGCTTCTTCATTATTTAACCTTTTTTTAAATCAAAAAACAGCCATTTCACATTATACTCCACATTTTAATATTTAACAACAAAAAAATGATCAATGGAAACTTTCCCCTGCATGTGAGAAATATAGGAAAGCACTCTGCTGTTTTGTTTCCTTAAAACATTCATTCTCTCAAAATCAAAAGAAAGTTTAAAATGTATTAGTGATTTTCACTCATAAAACAGGTGCAATTGAAGATAATAATCCGCATAATCGGAACATCTGTTGTGAAAAACAAGTCTATATCAACAGAAATGTGTGGAGGGGCAAACACACACCCCCACACACTTATAACACCCCTCTCCCGACAAACACACTATCTAGAATATCAATAATAGCACACATAAGTAGTTTCTTTCAAAAGGTGCCACGATGCCGACACATTTCTCTGATCACTTGCATTTAATTATGCTCCATTAGTGATCCCACCCAAGCAATTTATTCTGTGGCAGGTGGCAGGTATTAATCCATCATATAAGTCATGTTACTACAAGTCATTGGATTCACTTCATAGAACTCATCATTGCCATTATTATTTACTCTCTATCGTGATTTCACCCGCTCTCTTTCTCATTCTCTTGCTCACTCATTTTGCTGTCTCTCTGTCTTGCTCTTTCTCTACAATGCTCCCACTAATGCTCTCTTCCTTTCTCTCAACCCGGCTCTCAACTCCTAATTTCTCTTTGTAATGTTTCTTGCTCTCTTTATTTTGTCTCCTCACTTTGTCCTCTCCTAATATCTCCATTTCTCATGCCTGTTTACTTCAGTTTTTGTCCTCCTCTCTTTTGCTCTTTGGGCTATTCTAGTTGAAATCTTTACACCTATGGAAGACATGATCTTAATCTTCCATGCAGGAGGTGGATATTTCAAATAGAATCACGCTCATTCCATTTGAAATGCATACTCCCTTTGAGCAAGATTAATGACATGTTTTCCATAGGGTGTATATGGCTTTAAACTGGAATAGCCCATTCTAGAATCCAGACCTGAAACTTTTCCTTCTTTTTAGCTGATTTCCTGTTTTTATTCCTGATATTTACTCATTATTTGTTATTTTCATCCCAATTTGAGCTTTTTTAGCAAGATTTTGTGCTATTTTCCTCTTTTTTAAAGCATTTTCATCTTTTTTTCACAAATGGTCAGTTTCAGGTCTAGGAATCAGTCTCCTTGCCCGTCTTACTCTTCTCTTCATCTCACACACATACACCCCTACACCCTCACCCCATTCATACATGTACACACACAGTTATAATTGGGGCATTGCTTATAGCAAGCACACTGACATTTTTACTGAAATCTCACGTACTATACACGTTATCACTAGCTACAGATTAATTTCAATTATGATTTGTTAACAATCATTTCTTCCCTCATTTATTATTTATTTCCAGACGGGGTCGCCGTGGTAGATATCGAATTCAAGGAGTGTTTACAAGAGTAATGAGCAGCAGTAGAGGGAATCAAAGTCCATCATCAAATGCAAATGGATCAGCTAATAAGTAAGCAATTTGTACCAACAATGAGTATTCTCTACAAGCATGCTCATAATATTATAGTGATTGTAATACAGGGGAAATGGGGTTAATGAAGATAAGTAATTGCAATGATTGGAATTGTGTCAACCAGTAATGTGAATAGAAAAATGGCTCCAATTTTGTTATTTGCTCCATTTTTTTTTGTCAGATATCCTGTTTTTGTCTAGAAATATGGTCTTTGGCAAGACAGTTATTTATAGCAACTCTATATTTTTCTATAATTTGTCAGAAGTATGAAATAATATAACAATTTTCAAAGAAAAATATCCAAAAGCTATTGCAACAAAAACAAACACTACATAATGCGTCATTGTGCAGATCGTTACTGTTTTTTGTTTTGTTGCATCTATTAAATCTATTAAAAAGTTGGAAAGTTGCTCTAGTCCTTTTGGCTTCCTCAACACAGTAGCATCTGTGTGTGTGTCTCAAGATTAAAGGCGGCGTATTTTGCGACGCATCGCGCGCTACAAATATATCAACGTTGACCGTGCGTGTATCACACACAAACGGTACTGTCTTGAGGAAGCCACATAAAACAGTTACTTCCTTTTAGCAGCAAAAATTCATTGGAGCTAACAACCATAGACACATTCCTTGTCTCATATAATATTGTGTTGTTCTACCCGTATCTGGTGGGAAAGCACATGTGTGTTTGACAAAGCCCAAGGTATTGTGACCCCAACTGTAGAGACTGGTTATTATAGCCCCAAGTTATTGTTCTTTTTAACATGCAATATTTGTATTCAAAATATTTCAATTGAATTTCAGCTCGATTTTTAAATCAATGCAGAGAGCTATAAGTAGTAGGGGTTTATACCTTCATAGCTTTGACAGCATTAGTCATACATTCTATCAAATTGGAAGAGATTTCATGTGTAAAATAGGGTGTTCTCACTAACTTTATTCCAAATGTCAAATGTGTTGTTCTTGGAAACACTGCATATTTATTTTCAAAATATGAAACTTAATGTCAAGCTAATTTGATTCATACCAAAACTGCTAGAGGAATTAGGAAATGAATATTATCTTCACAGTTTCAGTTTTCAAGAAAATTAGTCATGATATCATATGAATTTCAACTGATTTATTTCTCATAGGAGCTTAGTAGTGAATTGTATCCTAATTTCCTAAATGTCGGAAGAGTTGTTCTTATCGCTTGCCATTATGTATTTAACACAATGCCATCATTATTCATTTGAGAATCTAGATACTAAGTATGTTCATAATACCTATTGGAATTAGTTTGAATCCTATAGATTAGCAATGGGATTATGTGTAACTATGTTGGGATGTATAAGTAGGGGTGGACCAATGTGTGCAAAAAGTACAGTCATCTACTGTAACTTGGTACACATACCTGACAAAATTGTGGCAAAGCTAGTGACATGCCCTATATAATAGATTTGACTTGCTGTGTATTTTGAGCGATTAGGTTTGCCTCATATATAATGCAGATAGCAGAGACCTATATTAATTATGAAACTGTCAGCAGAGAGTACAATTTGTTATCTTAAAATTTTCAATATTCTGGACATGGAAGCAGATAATGTACTTTCATCTCAATGGGCCCTGTGGTTCTTATATTTGTTAAAAATAGAACAAAACTTTATGCATAGAATTGACCTTTTTGGTAAATTCCATAAGCCTTTGCGAGTACACCTGAGATGTTGTCATTTGACGTCACACCAATTTGCAATGCGCAGTAACGATGTTCGCCAAACGATGTGCGCATCGGTCTGACGCGTACTGATGTCAAATGACGACATCTCGGGTGTACTCGCAAAGGCTTATGGGATTTACCGAAAAGGTCAATTGCAAGTGCAATATTTGAATTGAGCTATTCCAGTTGAAACCCATACACCTCCTGTGGAAGATATGACCTTAATCTCCCACACAGGGGGTGTATATTTCAAATGGAGTCACCCATTCAGACTATTTTTATGATCCACTTTTCTGCTATGAGTGTGATGGTAGTTTCAGCTATCATAACTTGTCATTTGGTATTGATAATTGTTTTACAAGTTTACATATTAATATTAGTAAAATATTTTTCTTTAGGATGTGAACCTCACTTGTACTTGAATCATATCTAAATCCATCCTGTCTCTTTCAAATTAATACTATAGTAACCCTTAACTAACACCTGTGGTAAAGAAAACTGATTATAAATTTCAATTATATGTTTTGATTAAAAACAAGGTAAAGCAGTCAAAGTTATACTTTCATTTCTTTCATTTTATTTTGAAAGTAGATTATGTCCACAATTTGTGTTAATCTTATTTTTGAAAACTTGTTTGAAATAATATGCAATGATTTTGACGAAGTGTCTATATCACAAGCACATACTGCTAAATGTAACAAATTGAAAATGAAAAGGGACAGTTTTGATTAGTACTTGTTTCAAATTCAAAAGATAATTAATGCATAAGTTAAATGTTTTCTTGCTCAGATACAAGGTAGTCGACACAGAAGATGTACCTCTTTGTACTCAGAAGAGTATCGAAAACGAATGTTTAAAATCGGCCAGATGATGCCTGTGATTTGTGGTGGTAAATTCTTTTGTTTTTTATCTCTTTGTTTTAACCATTTCACCATTGAATGCTTTGGCAAGTCTGTCCGCCTGTGTATTGTGGTGTGGTTCATCTAGTGGCTTAACATTCAGTCATCTGTATGGGTCAAAGTAGGGGTTAAGAGGGTTACTCACTTAATTGCTCAAATTATTAGATTACTCTAACAAATGATTAGATTACTCTAGAATGTTGGTGTCATGGTTGTGACTCATTTTAATTAGTCGTACACAAATTTCTCACATAAATATTGTTACGGTTACTCATTTGGTAATGGTGCTCACACATAGAGAGTTAGTCTTACATAGATAACTCATTTAGATGTTGGTGTTATGGTTACTCATATAAATATTGTTGCTAAGGTTACTCATTTGGTAATGTTACTCACTTTGTTTTCTTAGTTTGTGGCTCATTTAATTAGTTGAACTTAGATAACTCGCATAGATATTGGTGTTATGGTTACTCAGATAAATATTGATGCTAAGGTTACTCATTTACTCAAACATAGAAAGTTTATTACTCACTTTTGTTTTGTTAGTTTGTGGCTCATTTACTTAGTCATACATAGATAACTCACATAGATGTTGATGTTATGGTTACTCATTTGGTGGTGAATACTCATGTAGAAACTTAGTCAGTGGAACAGTAACACTCAAGTATATGTCTTGTTTAAATGTTACTTGTGGATAAACTTGCTCACTAAATTACCCATAAATACACACCCATTGTTTGGTATTACCACATTTTGAAAGCATTTTAAGTATCATCTCACTATGTAGAGCATTCTCTGACATATTGGTGTTGTGGTTCTTGTAGGGGCTGTATTATGTTCTATAGATGTGTTGAGTAGATGTTACTGAAGAATGTTAACTCACTTACTCAACTGAATTCATATGTTGATGGTAATGGTTTGTTTTTGATTGTGTGGAAATTAATCTATTACTCATACTTTCTACTCGCTTAAGTATTCCTATATTGTTTCATTGTGTCACATGATTACTGGACAACTTACATCATCACTAGGTTTTGAGGAGATATGATACTCATAAAGATCACCTGTCCATTATGTAGATAGCTTACGGCACATTCTCCGCTAAAGTTTTCAAAATGCCAAATCCGTGTCGCCTCACTCAAGTCGTATTCAGACTTGTTTCATCCAAAAGAAATGACTTTATTAATACAAATTTTAATTGAACACTTTATCGGAGAATGTACCTTAGATGTTGGTATAATGGTAAATGTTCTGGCTATGTTGTTTTGGATCATCTTACGGTATGCTGTTATTATGGAAAACTAATGATGTTGGTGCTGTAGTGTGTGTTTGGTGTCTCATTTGATCCAAGTATGTATGAAAGCAATAATATGATACCAATGTAGTAAACAATTCATCACCCACAGACAGACTAAGCTACTCTTCACTCCTGGTTCATTTTTAGTGTGCGATATGCTTTTCTGCAAACGATCAAGAACTTCAGCTTTAGTGCTGAATAAACTGAACCATATTGTTGATTGAATGTAATATTCATTATGCACTGCTATGTGTAAAATGTTTAGCCAGGTGCAACAGGTGCAGGGATTGTATGACTGGGACATATCCATTTAAAAGATAACTGATAGTTAATGTCACACTGATCATCTCCATTACAACAGATATAACTCATCTAGTGTGGTATATGTTATCACTTCACTTGGTAGCTTACATAGATGCACTTTTAGGATGTAGTTCACCTGGTTGGTAACTAAGGCTGGCATTTTCGGTCGGGTAAACGGGTACCGCCTGAGATTACATTACCGGGTAGGAAATACCCTCCCGGGTACCTGAATTCAAAAAAAAAAAAAAAAAAAATTTTTTTTTTTTTTTTTTTTTCAAGTTGTTTATTTTTCGGTTTTGTAGTGTCCCTGGACCTAGACCTAAATGCTAGGATCATTCATGGTTGACCTAAAAAAAAAAAAAAAAAAAAAAAAAAAAATTCAAGATATTTTGTTATTTTTTAATATGAAAATTGATAATTTGTATTCATGTCATAGTCTATTAATGATTTCAAAATGCATTCAAATTCAATACATTTTGAAATCATTAATAGACTATGACATGAATACAAATTATCAATTTTCATATAAAAAATAACAAAATATCTTGAATTTTTTTTTTTTTTTTTTTTTTTTAGGTCAACCATGAATGATCCTGGCATTTAGGTCTAGGTCCAGAGACACTACAAAACCGAAAAATAAAAAAAAAAAAAAAAAATAAAAATTTTTTTTTTTTTTTTTTTTTTTTTTTACAATTTTGGTTACCCTTTTACCCGCAAGAAAATTGCGGCGGGTACCCGGGTACAAAATTACCCGAAAATGCCAGGCCTATTGGTAACTGGTATCAGTAACTGTAATAGCATTGGGCTATTCCAGTTAAATTCCATACACCCCCGTGGAAGATGAGCTTAAATCTCTCGCACAGAGGGTGTAGATTTCAAATGGAGTCACCCATTCAGGTAATCCCATTTGAAATTCTCACTCCCTGTGTGGAAGTTAAGGGTCATGTCTTCCATACAGTTTGTCCACTCTGAAGTACAAAGTGACAACGCGCGCGTATACAGCGCATGAACAGTGCGTAGTGCTGCGTCTCTGCTGCAGGTATGCGTGCCTTCAAAGTCGGCACAATGTGTCCGTCCGCGTCGGTACTTTGTACTTCAGAGTAGACTGACTGTAGGTAGTGTATGGATTTCAACTGGAATAGCCCATTGATTCTGTATGGTATTGGATGTGTTCATAGAATCAATGATATTGGTTAGGAAGGCTAGGCCTACACCTTGGAAATGTCAGTTGCTTAAATACTCAGCATGCACCTGATACAAGGTGATGATAATATCTGGAGAATGCATTTGGTAGTTTACTGACAACACACAAGACTTCCTGTCATTGCTGGAATTGTTCAGATAACATAGTGATGTGATTGCAAAGTAGGGTTTATGTCCTGTTTGTGTATGATTACTGTATGAAAATTAGGTTTTAAACTTAAGAATGCTGTCGGGTACTCTTAGTCATGAGTCAAACATAGCTTAAATATATAAATGAGCCAAAACTAGATATGTAGCCAGATTTAGAAGATAAACTAATCAATTAATTAATACTTTCCTGTATCAGGATAATTGACAAACTTAATTAATTAATCTTAGGTATTTTTGACATTTATTGTAAAGGGTTATTAACTATGTGACTTTCACTATTCAGCTAGTCATTCTTTCCAACACCAACAAATTTTGACATATTTGATTAGCAATTCCAAGAGATTTAAGACATGATATGGTAATGGGTACACTAATTTTGCGTTTGCAGCTTTTCACTGTCAGTGATATGTGGTATCCTTGATATTTAATCATATCCCCAAGAAATCCATATATGCTTGTGTTTTGTTTGCATATATTTATTGTAGTGACACACAGGCTTTGCTGCATCTTCCCACATCATAAACTTCCATACCCTTAACATTGGCTGATTTCTTCCACTGAATATGTCCAATTTCCTCTGGGAGGTGATTGACGCTGGCTCTTTTAACACACTATTGATTAGTTCAGTGTTTGTGTATTTGTCTGCAATGTCCATCAATTTTTGAAGTGAACTGCTCTTGTGCATTGCTAGCTTGTTACAGAGGCCGTGTAGGTGCTTTTCTGTCAAATTGTTTGATAAAAATGTTTTTAGATCAAGTGTGCAAGAAGTTGTCTGGCTGTTGTAGTCAAGTTTTAAAAGCTGGATGTCCAAGCGCTGACTAAATTTGTCGAAAGTAACTGGTTTTCGACCTGAAATTTAGGTTTTCAGATCAGCCATCAAAATACAAAATGTACTGGAGTACACTATTTTTCCCCAATTTTACAAATAGTGAGAATAAGGGTTATGCAAACTCTTAAGAGATTTACTCTCAGTTTCATGTTCACTATGGTCAGACTGATGTGCTTTGAAAGAATGTATAATTAGGGTTATTAGATGTAAATGTATTTAAAAGGGAAAATAATACTTATTTAGGCAAATATAATAATAATGGCTGAACATGCTGCAGATGATTTGGTGAATTTCAGTGGTGAATGGTTTTCATTTCTTTTTCATTCCTTTTATTTTTGTAAAAATTTCAGTGAGTTCATCATTTGCACGATCACAGGCATCATTTTAAAATCAAATCAATCCAGGGATGTATCAGACTTGCACCCTGAATAATCATTTCAGCCCACCCTCCCCCAGTTGCACTTCCAGTCCCCACCCCCAGGTAGTTGGTGTTTGGATATACCTAGTTGACTATACAATTTCAATCAATTCTGGCAAATATAAAATCATACCAATTTTGCTGGAATCAATTCTCATTCATTCTCTCATGAAATCATTTGCAATTTATTCAAATCTACTTGAAGAAATCATTTTATTTGTGTTTGATATAATTTGTATTATGATCTATCTAATCTGATTCTAAGCAAATTTTGGAAAAATAGAACCCCGCAAAATTAAACCAACAATAAACTTTGATTTTTGGTGTTCTCATTTTGCTGTATAAGTTTCAATCAATCAAGCACAATGAACATGTGATAGCTGAACATTATCCACCATAGGGAGTAGATATGCAGTAGCCCTTGAAATGAAACATTATTACATGGATATTGTTTAGATTAACTCTAAGAGGGCAAAAAAAGCCAAACACTAGCATCTCATTCCTTTTTAAAAAGGGTAAAATTGACACTATATTGTTAGGGGCTAATTGTAAAAAACATCATTATTTATTAAATACCTCATTTGTTACATGCTTTAAACAGAACAGTTAGATCATATACAAATTATGTCATACTTCAAGACAAAATTAATCCACTTCATCCAAAAAACAACCGTTTTTAATTTTATACAGCAAAAGCAAAAAAAATCCCCAAATGCAATTAACTTACCGTATTGTTTGTAATAAACGCCCCGGGGGCGTTGCATTCTTCCAAAAGGGGGGCGTTTATTGGAAGTGAATTGTCAGTGAAAAAAGCTTAAAAATCATGTTCAATTTCCCGATGGTGCTCCTATTAAAAGGAGGGACTCACACTATACATGATGGCGGCGCCCACGGAAAATGATATTTTCGTGAGGAATACAACAAAATTACAACTGTAAGTGCATGGAATTAGTGAAATTCTACCATAATTAGGCAATGAAATGGATGGGAATTGAGTCATAATAGGTTTTGTCCACTCAATTTAGCGATTCTGACAGACATGACTGATGCAAGTTTTAAGCTTACCTACACGATATGTCATGGAAATGTTCGCATTTTTGTCAATTTTTCACAGAAAAATTGGAGGGGGGGGGCGTTTATTAGAGGGGGAGCGTTTATTACAAACAATACGGTATATGGTTAGGATTAGAATTTGAGGTGGCATGATTCAAGCTGATCCAACCAAAGTCACCACAATTTAATGGACCATTTTGATTTTATTGTGAACTTTTAATGGAAAAACATCTCAAAACAAGCTTGAACATTACTTTGAAAAAATGGTGTCACTGTCAAGTGAAAAAATATTGTTGTCTTTACCCTATCTGAAAACAAAGAGGATATTAGTGTCTGGCTTGTATGATATCAGCTGAGTGTGTACCCCATCCATACACAAGTATACTAATCAATTTTGTTTTCTTTCCTCTCTCTTCTCAACTTCTTTCCATCCATCTGTGGTGCTACTATAGGATTGCCTACGTTTAATCATAGTCTTCCAAACTTCATGCAAATTCCCATGTGGTAAATGACAATAACTATATATGTGTTATCTGTTGTAGTGTAGATGTGTGTTTTTACTCTAATTTTAATATAAATGAAGCAGATGCCAGCAGTACTCTTTAACATCAGCTGAAAAGAAATCCATGGCTTTATTCCAATAAGCAATATCCTTACATAGGTGTGACAAAAAACTGTTGACAGAATGGCACATTATATTTAAGTTATGACAGCCCTTTAATTGACATATTAGTGTGTTTCTATTGGGACCTGACATTTTACAATATGTTCTGGGTAAAATCATTTGGTTCAATAAAAACAGACATCCTCAGCTATCGGCTATTAGATAACTAGTACATGTATGGGTAAGAAGTTTCTTGGGATCTAGTCCTTCCAGAGGAAGGATAATGCTCTGGAAGGATAACGCCAGAGACATTTTTCAGTTACCATCAATAGATTTGATTTTGCCTCATTACCCATGCCCCAAGAGAAAGTCGCTCCAATTCATTGCTAACTTTGCATGTGAGCGTTAACAAGCTGTAGATATCGCAGTTGATTTGTCAAAAAACCAATAAAAAAAACCGAAACAAAGAAACTTCTGGATACCTAATAGAACACTCTATATGTGAGGATATTGCTAATCCATATTACAAATAGGAATGTCAACCCTGAAGTGGGAGTAGTTCAGGATGTTGCCCATGCATTAATTCAACCTGCAAATCTCATCTTGCTTATTAGAGCTTGTCACACCAGTATGGGTTTTAATATCAATGGGATCAAGAAGTATTTTGGACATGCTGTATTCTACATTGTTCCCTATTGAGTTGAAGGTGATACTCATGCTTATTTCACAGTTGACAGTATTGCAGCCCATGGTACTTACAAAAGCCAAAATAAGCTATACTCCCACGATACCAATGGCCAGCATTTGGCTGATACGGTTATCAGCGCAAACTGGAATGGAAGTGCAACCTTAAAGATGCATCACTGAATACTGAGAAATCTGAAACACACATTGAGGTCACCATCAACTTGGGATGAAACAAAATATACTCTTTGGTAATCACGCCATATGATGCTCATCAATCATGCTTATATAGTGCACTAAGGAAAAATGGTAGAAAGAGTAATAATTAGCAAGTGGGTGTTTGGCACATAAATAAATCAAAAGTTGTGCTATAAAAAGCACTGGCTTGACAGCATCTGCATGGTATGATTTGAAGACATCGATATCTCATCATGTTCTAGCGAGATGAGAGGCATCTATAGTTGCTGCTCAAAATATGTTTTCAGTTTGGTAATGTTTGACATGATCTGATCGGAGTGGGCCTAAGGAGACAATCTTGAAAATTGTGCTACCAATATTAATTCACTCAAAAACTAAACTTAATAAATATTGAAATGCCAACAGGTCTGTGTACTCAGTATCTTTATAATGAATATTTGTAATTTCAAATTTTTGTTGCTTTACTATCGATTTTCTACATAACACAATTTCATATTTCCTTCCCACAGCCTTAAGGTGGTTCTGGACCCATTTTGGAAGTGCTCTATTTATGTTTTAAACATATTAATTGAGTAGGGCAGAGAACACTGATCCATATGCCTTTTGTTTGAAGCTAATCGGACATACGGTTTTCATAATACATACATTTTAAATGTCTTTGTATTGTATTGTTTTTATCAATAATCAATACAGTTAATGAGCTAATATGACTTGAAAGTGCTCATTAATATGTAATTTTGCCAATATTTTGCTAAAATCAATGCATAAATGTTCATAACATTTTTATTTAACAGAATATTGGTTTCAAACTTGGTCAAAGTGTTCCTAATGACTTCCAGATAATTTATGCATAATTAATGAGCTAGCCGCCCTAATTTGCATAATTAATTAGCATTTATGCAAATTAGCTCATTAATTATGCAAATATGCAAATGAAATGCTTCACTATATAATACATTAGAACATATTAGAAACACTTTGACCAAGTTTCAGGGCAAAAGTATGCAAAATAAAAGTACCATGAACATTTATGCATTGATTTTTAGCAAAATATTGGAAAAAATTACATATTAATGAGCCTTTACAGTCCTTTTAGCTCATTAACTATATTGATTATTGATAAAAACAATAAGATACAAAGAAAATATAATTTGATGTAGTATAGAAACCGTATGTCCGATTTGCTTCAAACAAAAGGCATATTGATTAGTGTACTTTACCCTACTCAATTAATCTGTTTAAAACATGCTCAAAGCATTTCCTTATTTCTAGAAAATGCATCCAATACCACCTTAAGGGAATCAGATCATGTCATACAAAGAGTCTTGAAACTTTTCAAACTTAGGCTTTTTGGATCACCAAGTTTGAGATGGTTGCTCAAGTAATCTAATTGATGCTAGACAAGTCCAAAATCAAAAAACTTATGTCTTTAATTTAGAGAATAAATTCAGAAAGCAGCTAATGCAGGTCACTCAGTTGCATGCATATGATGAATTGTATTTTACACATACATAAACAATGCACCAGCTTTAATATCAGATTTCATCCAGACTAAACAATATTTCAACCAAGCATGTTATTGTGTTAAGGGATTATTATTAATGTTGTATAGTTAGCTGTTTTCTCGCATGTTTTGTATTGCATTGGTCATATTTGAAACCTGATAAATTGAAGTTATTGTGTGATATGTGTAATGAAAATATCTATACGAGTTGTAATGGTGATAATATATTCAGGTGGTTTCAAATCAGACCAATGGAATTAACCCATGTTTGTGATGTGTTTCATATTCATAGTGATATTGTAACATAAATTGAAATGCTTTTGTGTCACAAATATGGTAAACGTGTATATTATAATCACTAAAATTGTTTAGCAATATTGTAGCAAATTGTATTGTGATCATAGTGTAAATAATTTGTGATTGACAGTCATAGTTTTGTATTTTTCTCACATTCTTGAAACTATTTCAAGTATAAGTTATTTCATTTCTTGCAATCATTTTCAAATAAGATTTCTTTCACATATTCACTCAAGATGAAACCCATTTGGTTTTGTAGCCCATGGACCTTAAAAAATGAAAATCCATGTACCCTCTATGGAAGACATAAGCTTAATCCTCTACACAGGGGCAAAGTTTTGAAATGTAGTCACCTATTCAAGTAACCTCATTTGAAAATCATACTCCCTGTGTGGAAGATAAGGGGCATGTCTTCCATTCGCCTTTTGCACAGATCGGCCATCCTGCAGAACGCATGCGCAAATTGTGCATATTTGTTGCTCATACAATTTTGTTTAAACATAAAACAAAATTGATCTGGTATATTGAAGGGAGCACTCAGACAGTTGTCCCTTGAAAATTTCTGTAGGGGGTGCTTAATTATTAGGGGAGGGTGCCACTGCCAATTAGGTCAAACGTGGTACTTGTGGAAAAATACAAATAATTGACTGTTAATCAAGTTGTTGCATTTATGATGTTTCAGTGAAGTTTCATAACACCCTTGTGAGAACCCTACCATCCATTAATGTTACCCTGTTCACGTATTGCACTACAGGTGATAATAAGAGAGCACAGTCACACCACCACCACAGCACTAGTGTATGTGTCAAGTCAATGCATGAATGCATGAAATATTGTGTTGTTGTCAAGCATGTGTCATTGAAAGAACAGAGAAGAATGTGAAGGTACACAGAAAGACTCCTTTGTAGAGGTACTCCTGTGGTATACCTTGGGAGTACCTTACAACAATTACTGGACTAGAACAAGATTACACCAGGGGTACCTCTTCGGGGTACCTCTTTGTGTGGTAAAACTACCTGCAAGCTTGAATTGGTTAAGTTTGAGGTACCACTATGTTTTAAACTATATAGCAGTTGTGGTACCCCAGAGGCACTTACCTCGGTTCCGACCTGTAACTTTGTAACTAAGGGGGCCAGTACTTACACACAGAAAAGGGGCATTTTGGGTTAATGGGGGATACATCCTGTGACATAAAAATGTCTCCGCATCTAAGAATTCATCAAAAGCAGTCTGGTGTGAATCTGTATACTTTGGTTTACATCAAGTTCAGTAGTGACATCAATGTTTGTAATTGCAATTGCACCGCGATTTGATATTGTGACCAGCAAAATACATCACTACCGAACTTTACGTGAACGAACGTTTAGCAACCTCTTCAAAGTACACAACTTGAATTTGTATCCATAATGATATTTTTTTATACTTGCAAAATTTGTCCTTCAAGATGCACACCCTTGTTACCATTGTTAACCATGCAATTCTTGAAGGACAGACTGGATACTGGACACTAATATTTGTAGTGTTCTTACTAAATCTATATGAATGAAAAACCCAAGCTATCCCCCTCTGTATGAAAGTTAAGTTATTGCTTATTAAACTTCCTACATGAATAAGGAACAAGATACATAAAATTGATTCAAGGAGAGTCTGTGGTTTTTGCTTCACATCTCCACATCCTATATATGTGAAGTTTTAATAGACTAGCGGGATACCCGCGCTACGCGCGGGTCCCCGCTAGATGAGTAAATGGGAGCGTTCACTATACAGGAAGAATTACTGGACAGGTAGAATCATCAAAAAGATACATTTTGATTTTTCGTTTCCATGTTATTTATTTATTTAAACCCGTTCCCATTTTTTTCTAAATCTGTTATTTGTTACATTTCCCTTTTAGCTTCATTTTTTATTTGCTGCTTGTGATTTCCCGCTTCCATGTTTTTTATTTAATTCTGTTATCATTATTATAGCTTCTTTTTTTCTTACATTTCCTGATTAGTTTCTTTCCTTCTTTGTTTCGTTTACGTTTCATTTAGTTAATTTAACCCGTTGGCCTAATTACTCGTACCTCTTTTGTCATTTTAATTTCATTTTTCTTTATAGTATAGGTCTACCGCTTCATTTTGTTTATACAACACACATATTTTTCCCGTATAACGCCCCTCTCAGAGCGTGTAGGCGCGGACGTGTTCATCTTTATCATAATCCCGTGACCCGTCCTTTCATTTTTATTTATTTTTCCTTCTTTCTGTATTATCATGTCCACTGGTCTCTGGCTCGCAAGTCGCGTGGTTTCTGCGCCGTTACTGCCGCGATTGGCGTAGTGCGATTACGCCATAGGCGACGCAGCGCTGCCTGCCAGCTGCAGTGACGAGCAGGCTGGTAACTGATTTTCATAACAAAAACCCGCTTTTACCCATATTTTCACTGTTTTTGCAGCCAATTCTTGACCGATTTCAACCAAATAAAGTCGAGGCAATTTCCGTATATTCCTCGATCTCCGTATGAATTTGGCGACATGTGGATCGAAACTGACGGAGCCTTTTACATAAACCACATACATACACACACACACACAACATTAGCCTATTTATAGTAAGATACTAAAACCAATTGCTATGCTTTACTTTGTGTATTCAGCTTTGTCCATCACCTCACCATTATCTGGCAATGTTTCCTGTTGCAGTCCTTCAACCACTAATTTGGTTCTAATGGGCTATTCCAGTTGAAATCCATACACCCCCTATGGAAGACTTTAATCTCCAGTCCCACATAAATGTTGATTTCATTTGAAATGTGCACTCCTTGTGTGGAAGATTAAGGTCATGTCTTCCACAAGGGGTGTATGAATTTCTGCTGGAACAGCCCAATGTGTGATATCCCAAACAGTATAAATCTTTTTGAGTGTTTGTACTTTACGACTGATTACTGAAATAATTGATCTAAATGGTAAAAAGTTGTTCCTTTTTTGTTTCAAATCTTTATCTTGTGAAATGTATTCATAAATTAAGTGTTGAATTTCAATATCTTTTTCAAATTTATGGCTATAGAGTGTAAACACTGAAATAGTCGTTTGTTTTATCAGGCATTGTTAAAATGCATTTTGAAACTCATCTTTTATTATTTGTATGGTTTGGTTGTCTGTTTTGAGACTATTTCTCAAAATTACATGTTCTAAAGTTGGTACAAAGCCATTTCAAAATTATAGGTATATTGAATTGACTTGTTTTATTTTGGAATTGGAGTAAATCTTCCTATAATTGTGATTCTGAAGTACCATATTCAACCTAATTAGAGCCCCTCCCTAATTAGTGCCCATGTGAGCTTCTAATTTGCATATGTTTTAGCACCCCATTCAATGCACTTGAAAGTAAAACATTGCTAAATGAGTTGTTCTATCATGGGTATTATGTAGATTTTTTTGGAAGTATAAAATTGTTTTGTGTGACAAAATGTCCAGATTGACTCTCAAAATGTGGTGATTATTAAACACCCCTTGGCCTTAGGATGACTTGAGTGCTTGGGATGTTTATTAGGTTTAATACAGTAATGATTTTACATTGCCTCCTGAGATTTAAGGAAAGTCATTCATTCACATTTCACTTTCACCAACAGCAGTAGCCATACCCCATTTAACCACTGTGTAAACTTAGGGATGTAAAAATACAGGACCCTTGTTGCTTTATACTGAAATAAACAGTCACAACCAGGATCAGTCTCAATTATATCAAGCAAGTGGTTTGGAATAATCATACAGCTTCTTTTTCAATGTGGCCTCTCTGCTACAAGGCTTGGGTCTACGCATGAATACACAAACACCTGAGTCCAACACTCGCATAATCAAGCTAATGTGCCTGCTAAAAATCCTCACTATAAATATTTATATGTAACTTTATTTATACACTACTATTTATATGTTACTTTAATATGTCTGTTTTATTCCTTTAACTGTATAAAATGTTTTGATGTTTGCATGATGAAATAATGCATTTTGGTGAATGATTGATACATCACTTTGTCTGTTAAGTTTCATATGATGTAGACAAAGAAATTACCACTCACTGTTGGAACATTATATTTCCTTTGATGGATTGAGTTGGTGCTACTTGTGTTACATGTTACATGTCTGTGCCATCTCTTTCATGTGAAAACTGTAACACGGGTAACACAAAACTAGTCGAGGAAATATTCTTAATCTTTAATTCCAATGTGTGTTGAAATTTTAGAAACAATAGAAAACAGATTTGGTTTAGGGTAGCTAATTTTCACAAAACATTAAGCACTTCACTGTACATGATCCATATTTATTCATAATCAATATTTATGCATCCATATTCCTCATTTGAAACTTGTTTGATAAAAATATATGCTATTTGACTTTTATGTAGACCCATTTGTATTCTGATGAAAAAAAACCCATCATGATAAACTCCTCATAATTGCAGATAAAGAGTTTGTGCTGAATTTGACATGATTCAAGGCAAAAGTTTCACATGGCTTGTGAGTTCGTTCATGGCTTCAGATAGCTTTTAGTTTCTTGTATGTTTACCAATTAACTGCCAAATAAATTTGCATGACTGATAAATGCGGAATGAAACCAGTGATTTTTTAAATCAATAATTTAATCACACTTGTTCTGGTAGTGTCAATGGTGTCTTATTTCCTTTCAATTGAATCTTAATTGAGTGGCACTAATTTCAAATTGCTCCAAGCTCAATATAATGAGGTCGTAGGTTGACACACAAATTAAATCAGATGAGCAAAAGTGCAGAAAATATAATTCAAGTAAATGCAGGGTATTTGATTTAGCCTGAGCAATTTGACAACTGTGAAGCACACCAACTCTTATTTTGTGCATGCGATAGGAAGTTTAGTAGACTCAAAATCGTCAACAGATGGCAGTATTCCGTTTAATGAAAAGTAAAGGAAGGATGGGAAAATGTTATTTAAACTTTAGTTGTCAGGTAAATTGGTACTATGCTTGGTTGAAGAAATGCAATTATTGAATTAAACATGTAAAGAATGCCACGAAAATATTAAATGTTCTTAACAAGTATTTATCAAACAAGTTTCAAATGTAATTTTATATGACAAGTTGAAACTTTTGAATCCTAACCTCTAACATTTTTGGCATCATTTTATCTCTTCACAGCCAACAATCAGATATTGAAATTAATGCTGTGCAGGCATCACCCCATTATAAGAATGGCGGGACACCAGCCAAGTGCGGGAACGAATCGGAAGTGACGTCGGACCAAGAGGAAGGAAATGTCAACTCATCCATGCTAAAACGTAAGTCTGAAATTGATGAAGACAGGAGGAGATCGTCGTGCAAGACACCGGAAGAGAATCGCCGTCCATCAAGACAAATTCGTCTGGATTCTCAGTCACCGTTGGTTGCCAACATGGATCTGATGTCAGATGAAGAAGAAGATGGTGAAGAAAACTTTGGAAGTAATGGCCATCTGGCAGATGAATTGATGGATGACTCCATGCAGGATGATAGTACCTTTGATAGCGTCTGTTTGGAGGATAATAATGTGCAAGAAGAGACATAACAAGAGATACAGCTCTAATTGGGCTATTCCAGTTGAAATCCATACACCCCCTGTGGAAGATATGATCTTAATCTCCCACACAGGGAGTGTGAATTTCAAATGAGGCTTACCTGAATGGGCAACTCCATTCGAAATCTGCACCCACTGTTGAGATTAAGGTCATGCTTTCCATAGGGGGTGTATGGATTTCAACTGGAATAGCCCATTGTTGAATAGCATGATTGATAGTTAATTGACTAGATAGAAAACGGTTGCAGGATGTGTGTGGAAAGCTGCAGTGCATGGAGACATACATATATGGGAATTATAGTGACCAGGAAACCAGATGTGTACAACATGGATATTGGTTGTCTTTATTTATATTAAGGTTCACAATGTTTGAATTGCCAAGTTGAATGATTTATATGTGTGTGAAACAATTATGTTGAGCCAAAGTTGAATGTACATTGGTTAGTATTAAAAGTTTGGGTCCAATTACATAAATGTAAGCTGTAAGTACTGAAAGTCATAGTACCGTACTGACGCGAGTATAGTCCCACCCCGTTTTGGGGTGAACATTTTTTTTATTTTTTCAGTTTTGTAGTGTCCCTGGACCTAGACCTAAATGCTAGGATCATTCATGGTTGACCTAAAAAAAATTTAAAAATTCAAGATGTTTTTTATTTTAATATGAAAATTGATAACTTGTATTCATGTCATACTCTATTAATGATTTCAAAATGCATTCAAATTCAATGCATTTTGAAATCATGAATACAAGTTATCAATTTTCATATTAAAAATACAAAACATCTTGAAAATTTGGGGGTGGGACTTTACTCGAAGGTGGGACTATACTCGCGTCAGTACGGTATATGGTTTATCAAACTAGTTTGTTTGGCTTATAATTGGTAAAAATTATTTGGTTTTTGTTACTGCATGTGTCAATATAGTTGCAACATACACTCACATAAATTCACACCAGTGCGTGCCAGTCACACATTATGCAAGAAGGGTAAGTGTTGCACTCAATTGCGTCCACGCCATCCTATATCAATACACAATATTACAAGTTTTTTCATCAGTTATAAGCCGAACAAACTATAGGTTGGTAGACTTCCATGGGGCCCACATACATATGATAAAAGAAATTTGATAAACCCTCTAACGTTTTGTTGAATTGTCATGATGATTTTGGTACTTACCATGCTTACTTTGGCATGCATAGCATGACTTGGTGACATCAGGTCTAAATCTTGGCACATTTGTGGAATGTAATCATCCAGCACAGCTGGGGTGTAAGTCACTGGTTGTACTTCTTGAGTCACTGAATGTACACATTCTTTCACACATAAAGTTGAAAATATTATTAGTTATTATCTACAGTCTTGTGCCATTTTCCATGAAGCTGGAGGCTGAATGGTATGTAGCACCAGAAAGTAAATATTTTCCAATATTTCATGAGAAAAAAGCAGAGGGCATCAATTGAGTCTGTTAGTGGATGTCAGGGATTGAGTTTTGAAAATAACAGGCGTGCTACAAATCGCACTTCTGGAAATGTTAAGGTGAGCTGTTAGGCGTGCTATTGAATTACACTCAATAAGAAGTTTGAATCGAGGTATGCTATAAATCACACCCGGCAAGGCAATTTAAGGTGTGTGATGGTGTGTGATTGCATTTGTACGCCTTAAAACTCAATCCCTGGAATGTGAATGCTGTAATCTTAGTAAGGGATGAAATCAAAACTTAACCGGCAGTTGACCACCGGTTCCATTGTGTTGCTTTTGTTCTAAACAATGGAAACCGGGCGTTCAACCGGCGGTCGAGTTTTGATTTCATCCCTAAACTAGATTACATTGTTGCATGGACATTTAATAGACGGTATGCCAATTTTGCAAAGCCATAACATTTTTTATCACAAGTAAAATCCTATAAATCAAACAGATCAGTCAGAAGTCTTTGTGTAAGGGACTCCTTATCTCAAAAGCAATTGCTGACATTACACCTCACAAATGTGTCAGAATCATAGATATAAAGAAATGAAAAGGTAGATTTGTGATATATATCACCTGTTGCTTGATTCAACAGCAAACATTGTCTTCAGAAAAGGTTGACATGTCAGGGCTGATTTCACAAAGAGCTTGCAGTACATTGGGCTTCTCTAGTTCAAATCTATACACCTCTATGGAAGACATGGCCTTATTCTTCCACACCGAGAGTGTGAATATCAAATGGAATTTCCTGAATGTGCGACTCCATTTCAAATCTACACCCCCTGTATGAGAAATTAAGGTCATGTCTACCATATCTACACCCCCTGTATGAGAGATTAAGGTCATGTCTGCCATATCTACACTCCCTATGTGATAGATTAAGGTCATGTATACCATAGGGGTGTGTGGATTTCAACTGGAATAGCCCTTTGCCAAGTGGTGCTAGTAATATGTACATTTCAAGTTACAAAAGAAACCGATGTGAAGAAATGTCAAACCTATTTTACATCCAAACTTGTACTTAAGGAATTCAATGTGCATGATCATCAACTGCATTGATCAATGCTGCTCAAGTCTGACAACTCAAATACAAGTATGGTAACTAATTGCTTGGTGCATGATGATCAAGGAAGAAATGGTTCATTCTCAAGTAGCTGCCTGGTAACATGATGTGATATTTGAAACAATTGGGTACTTAACTTGTCACAACTATATGAATACTGGCATCTGGCAGCTTTATAGACAGTCTATGTTTGTGATAGTGTGTCACAACATAACTCAATATTCACTTGCTGTGACAGTGTCTAATGGAATTTTCAAGTTAATGGATCTTAAAATATGTCTCAAGTTGAAACTGTCATTCAGCATGTTCACTTATCACACCCAGGTCTATTCATGTGAATTCAAACAAAATCACTGACACTGACTCAAACACACAATGGTCGTAAATATTCATTTAATTTTCTAACAAAATTAGTTACATCATAGAATTATGATCCATTTACTCCACACCCACCAGTGGAGTGAGACAGGTATTCAACACACACAATGCGTATGAGGTGAAACCTAACTAGTGGGTGTATGAGTACATTGATAGTAGTAGGTGTTTCAACAATTGTGGTTTCTGGTTTACTGAATGAAACAGTATCAATAGGCATATGGATGTTTCCAAGAAATGTCTGCCCGCTGTTTGAATTTCGGTTTCTTTTACATTGATCCTCAGATTGAAAAAAGCATCTGTTCACAATTGTATTATGAGATAACTTGAATTTTATTTTGAAAAGAAACATTAACATCGTACGAGATACAGAGGCCATGATAGCAAATTTTATATTATAAAAAAATTCCAGCAGATGTGTTTTTGATTGTTGTTGAAAGTTCATAAATCCAGACATGTGTATGTTAAGAAACACTTGGACCAAGTAAGAAAGTGTTCTAATCACAGGTAAATATGCTTCTGGATTAGTTAAAATGGGCTATTCCATTTAAAATCCATTAAAGTTCTATGGAAGGCATGACCGTAATCTCCCACACGGAGGGTGAATGGGTGACTCCATTTGAAATCTACACCCCCTGTGTGGGAGATTCAGGTCATGTCTTCCATAAGAGGTGTGTGGATTTCAACTGGAACAGCCCATTGAGTCATGCGTACAAAGTATTAGTTACCATACTTGTATCATTGGTTTCATTTTGTTTTGTGTTAACACTTCAACAAATGTCATTTGATACTGCTGGCTAGGGTAGACAAATGAATGTATGTACTATTGTATGAATAACAAGTAAGATATAGATACAGATATGCATTAATACATAATATATTTGTCAAAGACTGATCTCTGAATGAACCAAAATGACTGATGAGGTTTAATTACTTCTACCATACTAAATTAGACTTGACCATGGTTTAATGCCATGGATAGATATAGGTTGGTTTCTGGCCTGTTGTGTCTTTAATGGATGGATGTACACAGTTGTACAAGACCTGGATATTGTTTCAGTCCATTCGATCTACAAGCTCCTGTAGTTTCACCCCACCTAGAGTTAAGCGCTTTGGCTAGGGGACCTTCCCTCACTAGCAGGAGTTATGTAGGTACATCTGGTGTCTCTACCAACTCAACAACATCCAGTTAGTCATAGTTGTAAAATGTACTCGCATCTAGACATTTATGCACAACTTCAAAACAAATTAAGCTCAGGGACAGGCGATTTGCGCGGAAAAAAATAGCAAATTGCGCGGAACTCTTTTTTCAGTGCAAATCCCTGCCCATAGGAAAAAAAATAGCCAATTGCGCGGAAAAAAAGTTCCGCGCAAATCGCCTGTCCCTGCAGTCATGGCTAGCAAATATCACCAGCATTTAGTGTGCAGAGGAGTATAGGCCAAAGTAGGACATTTTCAAAATCAAGTTCTTACCATTATTAACTTATTCAGTACCTAGGTTACTGATGTTATCATCCCAAGTTACTGGGCAGATGTGCTTGCAAAGGGATGAACTTTTTGTACATCTATTTTTTTTGCTTACCCATGTACCTTGTACCTTGCCCATCTCAATTTCAATTATTACTGACTTTGGCCTGACTGTACCAAATGGTGTCACATATCCATATGTCACTTTCATTCAAACTTCACTTTCGTCTTAAAGCAAATCTGTTAGTCAAATTTTCAAATATTTACTGAAGTAGAGTTCATTGTAATTGGACTTTGATCAATCTATTTTGGTTCATTCAGATCAATTGTTGTGCAATTCGGACCAGTATTGCAGTATACATAGAATAGAAATGTAGAAAGATTGTATGATTGTTAAATGAATATACAGATATTTAAAATGAATAGCTTGTAAGGAAACCAGCTATACAAGATAATCACATATTGCATATGGCCATAATCACTTATAGGTCTTATTTGTAAATCCATCCTATTACATGTTTATAATGAGTATATTTTGATATATTAATGCCCCTCAAATTACGAGGGTCCTAATATTAATTATTATTTGATGTGAGTTCAGGATGCCACAATATAGACAATGCCACAATGAATAATGTTTTAATTACAAACTAAGTCAACTCAGAATTTTGTTGTTAAAACCCAGAATTGCAAACTCTGAGAGGATAGTTTTATAAAGATATCAAGATTCAGGACTACTGATAAAGGATTTGTATAGTAAAATGTGAGTCCTCAGCATGCAATCCATAACAACAAGTACTGAGGCTAGAAACAATAAGTCCTCAAATTCATGAGTTGGAAAATTGAGCAGTTTGGTATGCCAAATTGAAGCTTTTGACGGTGAAATTGTGATAACTTGTGGTAACTCAAGTATCTCTCAATTCTTAAACCGTTTCTTCAGCTGTTTCATCAGCATCAGGCAGAGACTACCAAACTGCAAATAGCACAAGTTACTATTACATGAAAGTTCCATAGAAACTGATAATCAATATTTGTTCTGAAATTTTTCATTTATAATCATTGCAGAGATAAATTTGTAATGTTGCTATGTTATGTCACCTGTTACTCAAAGAAGAAACATGCTATGATTGGCTGTCTTGCTGATTGACCTAATACCATGGACCAAAAAGATAACAGACCGTGTACATTACAACCAGTCTAAGAACTTGCAGCATACAATGCACGGGGACTTTGACTGGTTGTACATGATCTGCTACTCTTGGAACTGGGTCACCATGCCGGCAGCATCCTTTGAGTGCAGAAACAGGCCACGCCCCTTAAGGATAACATTAAATGCAACATTCAGGGTTTGTCTCTGCCGGCAACTATCGTGTTGGAGAACATTTCACTTATGATATGTTGAGAGTTTAACATTGTAAAATTGTAATACCCACCAATATTATTGGCATGCTAAAACCTGTATGAGTATCCAGATTGTTTTAATCCATACTTAAAAATATATTTGACCAAACCTTTATTCCAAGAAAGTAAGCAATTTTATTAATTTTATTATTATAGCACTATACTGCTTCCTTGTCTGATTTAGGACCAATTTATACCATACGAATAACTTAATTACTGCAACCCAAATTTAAAATATATTACTATGTTATACTCATTATCTTTTGTACTATGCATTGAAATGTCACACATGTTCACAATAGAATTATTAACTAGCAATGCACTAAAACAGAGCTCAAAATTTAAATTATTTGTAAGTCTTGCACTTCGTTACCATGGTTTGTGTATTTCCATTAGAGAAATAAATAAAAATGTCTGTGAGTGCATGATTCACAATGAGGGTAAACTAAAAGAGTCTAGAATCCGCACAACCCACTCATAACACCAAAGTAAATCTGATGTATTGGATTGTCATGGTGGGCACCAAAATTGGTTACCCTTGGCATTGCCTTGGAAAGCTGAGACGAATATACCTATATTCATCTTAGTTGGAAAGGCTTGATATCAAACAATAATTGGCATCGTAAGTATGAGCATTGCAAATGTCTCTGTATAATCCGTGTAGCACATTATGCAGATTGCAAACAAACACTCACTAAAAATCAAGTTTTACTGAGCATATGTAAAAATAATCAAGATGTACACTATTCATCTCTCTGTGAAAAACACACAAACATCTTTGGTGTTTCACCATCACTAGTTGATGATGCAACACTTTTAGGAGTTGATTAATGTTACAAATTTATTTGTGACCCGATCCAGTTCACTCAGGTGATATTTCAAAATTGAGTTAATATCAAGATTATATGAAGTAAAATATCCCTTTCTATCAGTCCAAACTCCATGTTTATAACTGATTTGGTTGCAAAGTTAACAATAATTTTAGATGCTCAGTTGTTCATAGTCTAACTATAACCGTAAGCTATTTTTGGCTATATCTCGGTTTCATATTTCCCGACATTAGCCTGAGTGGACTAAATTGGGTCACATTTGGTAAAATATTTAAATAAGCACATGCACATGCACATGTTTGGTGTATAGAATTATGTGTATGCACAAAGGTACACAAGCTTGTGTTAGGCCAAGTACCAGCAGCAGTCATGATCAGTTTTGATGCTGTATTTAGAATTTAAAAGAACTTTAATAGTATACAGAAAATGTTTTTAAATGATCAATTTTAAACATATGTATAAAACAATGTTTACTCAGTCACAGATTTAAAAATGTGTGAGTATAATAATGTTGAATTTAGAGCAAAAATGTGTTACACACCTATGTCTTAAACACCTGTTGGCAGTTATGTCTTAATGTTATACCTTGTTCTATTGTTGTGTTGGCAGAGTCATGGTGTATTCAGCATCGAAGTGGTTATGTAATTCTCTTGGTCACCGAATCACGCTATTTTGGGATTCTTTCGAGTGCCATATGTGTGTGGCGATAGTTTCGATCGTGGTTCATTAGGCCAAACAAAAAAAGGTTCGTCTCAAAGCTTGCACGCGCATTTGTAAAATCGCGAGATTTGAAAAAAAAGAAATGCACAATTTTTTATAGTTTTTTCTGGAAAAATTTGGCGAAAATCAGACTTTTTTCTCAAAATACCATAAAAATACCAAGTCGGGAATAATAATTTTTAAAAAAAATCGCATTTCGTATTTGTTTCAAACCACTCGTGAGCTTTGAGACAAACCTTTTTTTTTTGTTTGGCCTTACTCGAGTGTGATCCCATTGACATAGTAACATTACGTAACTTCGATACTGAATTGTAGTCTATTTCAGTTCAAAGATGGGCATTGCATCTACAGATAAAATAGTTAATGATAGACTGAATAAGTCCGAATCAAAGTTTTAAGATGTTCTGAAATCTACATGAATGATTTCAATGTCTCAATGTCAGCTTCAATCAAGTATGATCTGGGTTATCCGCAGGTGTTGAGTTGAATTTACAGGTCAGTTGCAAAGAGTGATTGATTGATGACTGACCAATAGATAGAACAGGCAATTTCTTTCACACCTTTACTTCATTTTCTGAAGAAAAACATATTCTTACCATGATGAACATTTTTCAGACCTTAAAGAAATTTAATCTAATACTGGAGCTAAAATTGAGCAACTCGCTTAGTTACGTTGCGTCCAAAACCATCAGGCATCTGATTGATGATGTGTGATGTCAAGATATTTTTCAGACCTATTTCAAACTTTTCAGAACACTTTAAACAAGAAAAGGGCAGTAATGAAAAAAGTGTGTAAAGAAAAAAGATTAGGGCATTAAAGATTTCACAACATTGTCAGATTTTTGTTCAATGTGTTTGTTTTCATCTTTGGTATGATTCATCAAAATTGCATTCGCAACAATTGAGTTGTAAATTTGGCTATATTCAGCTGTATGCTGGTTTTATACTGTCATGACGGTTGCCTCTGAGCCTCATGCATTGCAGACAAACAGATGCTTGTTATTGGCTGATGCGTCATGCCGCTTGCCGCAGTGGCAAGCGGCATGACAATCTAACATGGGCATTAGTCCTGAAAAATCAAAAATCAATTTGATAACTGTTATCTTTAAGCTAGTACATTTTAAAAGTTTTGCTCATGTATAGCATATAATTTGGTTCATCTCAAGTTTGGTAGTGACATATGTGTGTATTTCCCCGTGCCGCAGTATCAAATCGTGCACGTAAAATTAAACGCCGTAAGTGTGCACGCACGCGTACATTGTACATGAGCGTTTTGTTGGCACGCTTGCAGCGCAACCGCGAAGAAGCATTGACGTCACTACCAAACTTGAGGTGAACCAAAGTATAGCATATGTAATCAAAACATATCCTACATGCATATCATAACTATGAGTAACTACGAATCGTTTACCCTGTGCATGACATAGTAATTCCAATGAGGTAGAACCAAAGAGTATGCACTTTGCCATGTTTACGTGTTACTCTTGGAGGGCAAATATAAATGAATCAATGGGTTGTTTTGCTATGCGCCTGACAAACTTTAATTCAAAGTCTGTGGTTGTGTGCATTTTGCATGTATAGCCTTGTGCCAAAAACTCAAGATCAATCTGTGTAAAATTGTGTGACACAGGCATGATTTTACGCGGTCAGTTGGCCAGTGCGATACCATTGTAATGCTCAAGCTTACAAGATGCCAATTATCATTCCATGTTGAGATTTAACCGATAAACGCCAGATGTCAACTTTTTGCCCTCCATGACTAACCAACAACTAACTAACGACAATCAATATGGTGGATTTACCATAGCATTTCACAAGGGGCGTAGTCGGTACTCTGTGTGTATGAATAATCCAGATGTACACTATTTTGCCCTGCCTCCCTCCAACAGCGACACACAAATATGGAGTAGTGTGGACTCTTCTAGTCGCACCTGTTTGTTACCCTCTACTAACCCACTTGTTACCCCATCCCTTATTTAAATAAGCAGTGCAATATGTAAATCAGATAGTCCTGCTAAGCCTTGATGTAAACTATGCAGTCTGTTGACTCACAAATGTTGAATTTTTATTAAATTATCAAGTATGTATGATGTAAATGAAATTTACCAAGTACAGAGTTTTAGTAAGAGTTAATGTCTTACTGCAGCTGCTGCAATTTGTAAAAAAAAATGTTTTTAGGAATTGCATTTTAATGGGTGCCTTGTATATTGTCCACCATTTTATGTAATATGTCCAACTCTTAAGCCAATTTTATATGTAGAATTGAATTGAATTTGACAAAGTCCTCAAAGGTCCTTTGTAATGCCAGTCATTTTGACAGCAATTAATAATAGTTTTTTTTTCAATTGAAAATAATCTGGGTGATATAGATCGGACACTTCATGTTTTACCCTAGCTATGCCATATATTTTCTCTTAAATTAAATCCCATTTTTTTGTGATGTTTCAAGAACCTTAAAAAAAAAGTTGATTTAGGTTTTGTTGTCGACTTTCAGTTTCAGATATTTCTAAATTTACTCTTTAAAACAGTAAGTTTAGAAACAAAACAGTTTTGCTTTTTAAACAGAAACTGGTAAACCTCCAAAATTCCCATATCAATTTGATTTGGGTGTCTTTAACTTCATGTTCTGAGAAGTGAGATTGAATATAAAGGGTTATCATATACACAGTTTTCATATCTGAAGTCATAATTATACAATTATAGACAGTTGGAAGACAATATGTGTGTGATAAAGAAAGTAAGAAATTGCAAAATCAGTTAAGCTTTCAGTTGCTTGAATTGTTTACTGAAAAGTTTGACATGTGTTTATTCATTTTTGTTTTAAAGAAAAATGCGGAGATCATGCAGTTTCTTATCTATATCACCTAAAGTGTCAGCCATGTAAAATAACATTGTATCACACTGTTGTCACTGTGTAGTGTTGTTCACTGGGTGGTCCTGTAAGACAAACCGTGTTATCTGTGTCATGTGTCAAAATGATATCAAATTGTGAATGTATTACACTTGTCAATCATATTTTAATCCAAAATATAGACAAAGAATGTGTAATTAGATACACTATGTGACCTTGTATGAAAAGCAAAAGCTGTGAGATACTAGATTTTGGATTCAAAAAGCATATTTATAGGATTGGCAAATCTTAAATGCTTCGTAATCAGTCATATATGCTGGTATATTGCCCAAGACTAATTCCATGGACCAAGTAGTTGCCAACACAATTATCATTAAATGTAGACAAAATTGGCTATGCTGGTTGAAATCCATACACCCCTATGGAAGAATGGCCTTAATCTCCCACACGGAGAGTGAATTTCAAATGGGGTTACCTGAATGGGTGACTCCATTAAGTGTGAGAGATTAAGGCCATGTCTTCCATAGGGAGTTCATGGATATCAACTGGAATATCCCAATTGTGACTAAAACCAATTTATTATACTACATACAGCCTTTAAGGGGTGGGGTATGAACTTTTGGACAGTATTTATTGCGGGACATTAGAGCACATCAGACATATCGAATTGCATTCTGAATGTGAAGAATGTCCTTCTGATATCAAATAATTTTGATTTTTTGAAATTCGCAATTTAATACACATTTTATGGCAAATGATTAAAATTAGATATTTTTGATATTTAACAGTACTGGAAGTAAACTTTATAAATTTGATGATTTATACTTAAAGTGTATGTAGCTGGGATGAAATTTTTTTCCCCAAAACACCCAAAAAAATTAGGTCTTTTGGGAAAAAAAATCCATATCTTCAATATGAAAGGTCAAAATTTTCAATTGATCGTCAGCTTTTCCTCCCAGCTACATACACTTTAAAAATATATCATTAGATTTATGAAAATTACTTCGAGGACTGTTCTTGATCAAAAATTTGAAAAATATCAAATTTTAATAATGTGTCATAAAATTTGTATTATATCGTGAATTTCAAAAAATTAAAATTATTTGATATCAGAAAGACATTCTTCGTATTCAGAATGCAATTCGATATGTCTGATGTGCTCTCATGTCCCACAAAAAATACTGTCGAAATGCTCAAAACGCTTATTCCAGATCCCTTAATCATAGGTGTTATTTAATTTACAAATTTAAGACCAATTGCCATGTTGCGCAACTGGATATTCTCATAATACCTACATGTATATCAAATAACCCAGACACAAATGGACACTTCAGAACCAAACCATTACTAAACCTTCATTCAACTGATTGTTTGAAAAGCTTACAATACTGTGCAAATCTTTTCAAATTAAGCACAAACTTGAAACAAAGATCAACTTCTTTTAACTATTACTCCGTTATTAAAATGGCTATTATGTCCATCTAAGTATTACTACGTGAATTACGCTGTTTTGTCCCTGCCCATAAAATGATATAAAATGGTGCTTTAATAACTTTAAGTAATACCTGGTTGACAGACCAAAAACTGTTCGCATTTACCACTAACTGTCTTTAATGTTTTTGTGTCTTAAGAAGAACAGGTAGTATTGTAATTAATATGAAAATTGTCCAATATTAAGCCATGTAAAGGTATTATAGTTATCTGTATATTGCAGTGGTCCACAATTTTACTAATTTTATTTGAAATTGATATGTATTATGTGTTATCAGAAATGTATGATTTATTACTTACAATGTCAAGCCACAATCTCTTGTTCTTTAAATACAAAGGTCTTGATGATACCTTTAAAAATGATGTCAAACAAGGAATTTGCAGAAAGAAAAAAATGATTTGATAGTTGTGAACATCAAGTGGATGTTTTTGATAGGCTGCTTATGGTAAGGTATGTCTTATAATTGGCTTTTTGATGTAGGAACCACTCTCAGCAAGTGGTACACATTTCACTGAAGTCAATTTCTTTAGAACTTTTCATTATTTATTATTATTTCAGACTTCTAAGTACCACTTTCCAAAAGTAGCAACTAATTCCAAAATAAGACCAATGCGGGTTTTGTGTAAATTGACCTGATATTTTCGACTATCTGTGTTTTTATGAAAGTGCAGATTAAAACAAAATATGAATATCACCCATTCATTTTGAAACTAACATAAATAATCAGCAATATGGAAGAAAAATGTTCCAGATATTGACAAGATGTTTTGCTTTTTGGCTGGGAAATTATACAACAGATTTCAACACAATCTTTTTGGGATATCCCACTTGAATTGAATTTGTGAAACTTTTCTTTTCAGGATAATCTATTTTGTTGGTAAAATGACTGCATATTCCTTTAACCCTAAAACTGAACACTGCTTTTTGCTATCGGGATGCATGCATGCGCGGTGGTTATCCTCATGATATTTTGTGGTACCTAGCGGTGTTGGGGTTAACCAACAGGTTATCTTTCTATGTGATTATGATGACCCCTTTTAGTGAAGATATAGCTACTAGAGCATTTTTATATCTGGGGTACATGATGATGTAAATTGGTACTTCAAACACGATAACCTATATATTCGGCACCTGTGTACTGTCTGTAATTTTAAATAACATATTGCTGATTCTTGATGTTAGTTTCAAAGTGGTTGTGCTAACTCTGACAATTATGTCAAGTTACACTTACACCCAGGATAGAGTCCTGTGGAATGGTGGGTATCAATTTTCAAAGAATCAGAAAAAACAATTGTCGCTTGGTTAATTTGTTTAAAAAGTAATGTTATTACTTCTGACTGGTGACCTTCCGGTATGTGGTTGTTAAAGCTGCACAGGGGATGGTGACTATATAATAGATGATTTCGCTCAGGTGTTTCTGAATTGGTTTTTGAAAAGGTTTTTACTGTGTTTGAGACAGAAATGAGGTACATTTTGCCACAAATTGTATATATGTTTTTTGTTGTGCTGTATGTTCGTACTTTGTTTCAGCAAAAGTAGAGAAAGTAAATAAAGAATGAACATTTTATTTTTAATTTAAAATAACAGACAATATAATGTGTGCTCACTGAATTGCAGCTTGTTGTGTATATATTATGAATAACTGCATTATTATTTGTTGATGTTGAAGGGTTCAGTTTTGTTGCAAGTTGAAAGCGAGTGAAATGGGTCATTCCAAGATTTGGAGGGCAATGGTGTGTGATCTGAGTAACCAACACGTGCAGTGGGTCATTAGAAGTACAATATCATGCCAATTATATCAAACTGTTAATTTAAAATCTGTTCAACTGGACTTACTATTTTAACTGGCGGCATTCTTCAAGCCATCTGATTTCTCAGTGGCGATTGGTTAGTGACCTGTGACGGGTCACAGAACTGAGTCGTCAAGGGATCTTTGGGATAGCAGAACTGTAGGCCTAGACGTTGATCCACAAGCCTCAGCACTCTTTACAGGTTGTCGCTGACCACTACGGCCCGACATCTGTTCAGAGATGGCTCCTCCCGCGCGATCGCCGCCGAGAAATCAGACAGCTTACAGAAACATCCAGGATAGGATGTGAAACGTCGCCAGTTAAAATAGTCAGTCCAGTTGAACAGAGTTTAATTATCAATTTGATACTTTATATATGGATAACTGAGAATATAGACCATGATATGATATACAAATATTGACTGCTATGAGGGGCATGGTTAAAATTATAGGCCCAAGGTGATCTCAAAACCAGGACTATGTCCCGAGGCGTAGCCGAGGGCATAGTCATGGTTTTGAGATCACCATGGCCTATAATTTTAACCATGCCCTAATAAAAAGCAGTCAATATTTGTTTTATATACCAAATCTTAAGATTCTTGTCATCTGTTTGGTTAAGCATCGATTTTGGGAAGAGAAATTAATAGTTTCAACGCGAACGGCACACAGATTACAATCTGCGATTTCTGCGTGATTATAACGCGTGAAAACATCAACGCGTGCGTAATATCATTTTACGCTGGGAAAAACGCGCAGTTTGATCGTGACACACGTGACCGGTCCATAGTTCATTTCCATGGACCGGTCCATAGTTCATTTTACGGGCATAGTTAATTCAATGACTGCACTTTCAACCAATCAGGTGACAGGAATCTATGTATGAGGTATATAATATTAAATATCATGTGACTTGCGTCATGTTTAAGAGAGAAGACACAGTGTTAGTTACTCATATTGCCTACCCTTATCACAATACTGTGGAATGGATGGCCCATATGCATATTTGTATGTTTGCATGCAGCCTGTGACCATATCATCACAGGCAAGAAAAAGTATCATGGTTAAGGTCAGAAAGTGGCAACTTGTTGGATCAAACGACAGTTGTGGATTACAGTTTTATCATCCAACTTCCACTGCAAACTGTCAGGACACGGTTCCTTTACATCAATGGGCTAATCCAGGTAAAATCCATGCACCCCCTATGGAAGACATGACCTCCACACAGGGTGTGTAGATTTCAAATGGAATCACCTATTCAGGTAACCCTATTTGAAATTCACACTCCCTGTGTAAAAGATTAAAGTTGCTTCTAGCAGGTGTGAATTTCAACTGGAATAGCCCAATGTGTGTCCACTGACAGAGTGACCTTAAATACAAAAACCATGTTCAAAACTTGGAAGTATATTGTAGGCCTAAGTATATTTTGAGATTTCACTGTTAAAAGTGGAATGTTGAACTACGTCATAAGAAGTGATATTTGACTCATTGTGTCACTTAGACTGATGCCCACAGTCATGAAAGCCATGTTGTAACATTTCCATAAAAAATAGATTTGTATTTATTTTCCGCAAAATGTTAGTTTGCACCGTCAGATATGTCCGAACAGATTAGACAAACAAAACAAAGAATATCGCTATTTAATACCAGCGCATAAAGTCACTGATGTGACTGGGTATGGTCCTTTTCCCACATGCTGTGTACAGTGTTATATGGGGATCGTGTACGCGTTCCACAATTCAACCAATATTTCAATCGCAATAATTAAATGTCTTATTCAGTTGTTGGTTTTTTTTTCAAAATCTTGGATTTTGTCAAAACTAGGCTACATTGCCTAAAGCTTTGATTTTTATAGGGTATGTTACTGTTAGTTTACTAAAGTACATTATAATCATGTAAAATCAGAATATTGACAAAACTTGAGGATGTCCTCCTCAGCAAATGTTACAATATGGCTTTAATGTTCTGAGTTGCTGACTGAGAAACTTCTGGGATTCCCCCAGAATCTAGTTCGCTGATTGGTTGTCCCGACGGTTGTGTACAACTTAACCCTTTGATCACATATGTTTTTCTGTGACATATTTTTAGGACATTTCACATATGATTAGTGGAAGATGCATGGGTTGTGAGAGAACATTTTCATGAGTGTGGTGCATTTTTGAATACTAGTACCGGTACTTTGAAAAGGGTAGAGGTTGTTGATACGGGTAACATATATCTTATGTCATCATAATTTCAATATTATGTGTTCAATAAACTTATGGTTTTGTTTATTTGTAGAAGTGATAATGGTTTTAAGATATCATGAAAGGAAAGTATTTTCATATTGCTGGACCTAAAAGGTTTTCTAGCTAAAGAATTCTAAATGTGAATTTGTATGTCAAAATATATTAAAATTTGATCATTTTCAAAATAAGCTGCGCATTCTCACACACCAGGCCTAGAATGTAATAACATAGTCACGCACCAGGCCTAGAATGTAATAAAATCAGTGTTTACTCAGAGGCCGTATGTCTCAATTTTGGCCCAGTGAAAATTATTTTTGGCCCACACAAATTTGTAATGCTGCATGCTGTATTACAATTAGTCAATGTGGGGAATTACTGAGCCAAAATTGGGCCAATTTAGGAAGAAAATGTTTCATTTGGCGCACCCAATTTCCAGAGAGAGTAAACACTGAATAAAATGGTTACGCACCAGGCCTAGAATACACATTGTTGAGTGTACAAGTGACTGATTTCAAAATACACTTACCATGTTTGTGCTCCAAGGAGCCAATGTAATATTGGGACGACCTGTGATCTAAATTCTTTACACTCAAGGTTAAAATTAAGAAGTTGCTTTCATTTTTGGTGCTATTTGCAAACTAAACAGTTTAAAGTTCAGACTGGGGGTTGGTTATAGATGGTTAATCTTAGTTGCAGTTAAGAGTCGAAGGAGATGGTGCTAATAAAGTATGGAGCAGGGTGTCTTCTTATGTGATGTGGATGTGAATGTATATAGTTGCATGTATAATTTGTCTGATATTGATGAAAATGGGTAGGCTGCCCTCTATAGTCCTATTTTGTATTTCAGGTAACTGGTGTACAAATGGATCACACGGGGGCTGTTATCATGATTATGAGCTGTAAAATACACAGTCATGTGAAATATTATTTTATATTTATGAGTCTTTTGAGTATATAATTTGTAAGGTAAATTGATGACTACATGGTAATTCAAGGAGTATGGAATATGCATGCACAGAGGTATTTTCCAGGTGGTGGCCGCATTGCATTCTCTAAATTCAGTAAATTTTCATCGTCAACTGTGTAATTGAATGGGATTATTTTGAAATTTTAAAACGCTTGAAATATCACAAACAACTAGGCCTATGTTGATAAATAATATAAATACAAGCTAAAACCGTTGGGGTTCGATAATGAACCCCACAAGACTAACCGACTTCATTGGAAAATGCCATACGGACGGGCGGTTTCACAAGTTGCCGGCTCGATCATGTCATCCGCCACCTGGTGTTTTCATCCATTCATGTTACTGAATTGTTTTCCAAATATGGAGATAAAATGAAATATTTTGCTATTAGCTGAAAACAATGTACAGAGTACAGTTTATTTTTAATTGACCGCATTGTTTTTTAATCCCCGATACATTTACAATTTTTGTGTAAAAAAGTCCACATAAAATTTTGATCTTTTGGATGTTAAAATGGGAACCCTTCAAATTTTTATTAACCACTTCCAGAAGAAAAAAATGTGCACTTAATAATTAAACCAATGTGCTGAGAGTCTTCATAATATTGGTTCATTACAATAACAATGTGTAGCCCTATTATGTGTTACTCAAGTGATGAAAACCTAATTATTACCAATTAAATATCTGCTGTACATGTACCAGAATGCAAATGTCACTCATTAGGACAGAAATAGGTTACAATGTAAGCAGGTGCTCTTGATGCTATTTTCAGCTTTTTTGCAACTTAGAATTCCACCCACCTCGTTATACAAATAACATTTGCACAAGTTCATTTCATTTTGGCAAGATGTTATAATTGTGATGCCACAACTGCTGAATGCATCCTACACAACACCAACTCTTTTATCGGAGGAACAGGTGTGCTGTATGCAGCATTTGCCCTTTTTTTGGGAGGGCGGAGCCACATTCATCAAATTTGATCTCTGTTTTTTATTTTGCATTCACTGTATATCCAAGAAGAAAGCAGTTTATATATTTGTCTTACCTGTTAAAGTGAGTCACATTGTATGAATGTGATGATGTTGTGTGGGTTTGGAATGGGAAGAAGTGCACCATAAATAACTAACATTTTTTTGCATTTAGATGGCCATAGGTAGAGGGTTCACCTGGTACAGCAGGAGCTGATCCATGATTGGAACATACTGATTAAATGGGGGAGGCTGAAGTACAGAAATCGGCTGATTTCTGCAGATTTATTGATAAATTATTTGCATTAAGATAGGTAGAGGTTCACCAGATATACAACCTGGTACAACAGCAGTAGATCCAGGATTTTGAACAAAATGATCAAATGGTGGAGGCTTTTAAAATAGGTTGATTTTGGCAGATTTGGGTTGGGCGGTCCCCTCCACACACCCCGCCTGGATCCGTCACTGTGCATTGTTAAACAAATTGTATTCATTTCTGGCTTACATAATGTGCTTCAATATAGAGTAACTTCACAGACTAACCATAAATTGTGTCTTCAAAATGTCCTTGTTTTAATCGATCAGCTCTTGAATCAGTTAAAAGGTGCTCCATGTGAATGAGCAAATATTAGCTAGCTCATAAGACAAAATGTAATAATATATTAGTTAGCTGCCAGTTATCTCAAGTAGACAAGTAGTGTGATTTATTGATTGGTGCCTTCAACAAGCAGATTGAGCTTCTCATTTAGATGAATTGTGCAAATCTGGGAGAGACATTTAAATTGCACATTTGATGGCATGTTTTTTCAATGACATGACAATCATAGAAATGTCAAAGTGAAATATTTGCTAACTGTCAACAACATGATTGCTATTCCATAGTTCCTGTTATTGTAACTGGCAACAGTGTGTGATTGCACAGACAGAATAATTGGGGAAATTGTTGAACACCCGAGCTACTATGGCCTCAATGGGTTATACTGCAGTTGTAATGTTGGTTAAAGGGTTGCTGCAAGAAATAGCTTGATATTTAGTAATGTTTGTTTGCCTATGCATTTTAAACATTAATGGGAACAAAGCTGTTACTCATATTCCTTGTTGAATTTATAATTATATAGCTTTTCAACATTGACAACATTGGTAGAGTCCCTAAATATAGAGCTGTTTTTTAAATATTTTAAAGCCAAGGGAACTGTTTAAAGGAAAGAGTGAACTTTTTACAATATCATATTGGAGCAGTATGATCAAGAATTAATTGTAATATAACTATTTTTATCATTCTTTTTTGTTTAACTTGAAATGTTGAATTGAATTGTGCTCTAAACAGTTTTTGATTAACTTTTTTTTTAAACAAGGACTCTATGTCTTTACATTTCAGCTGGTTCATTATAAACATGATAGAGATCAAAGCAGTAAAAAATAGAACATATGTGATGAACTCCTACCCAAAACTGTCATCTAGTATATTAATAAAGATATCTTGGTAACTCAATCTGTAATTTATTCATCAAACATCCATTTGCATCGTTGCATAGGATTTATAGTTTGTTAAATGAATTTGATGGCACCAAATGTCTGCATGAGAATCTTCATATGTCACAAAACTTATATAATATTATAGGGATTGTAGATTCCATCTGACAAGGTCAATATTAAAGTCAATAGTGCATGTATGTAAAGAGCACTTGTAGTGTAGACTTTGAGTCTCAACTTGGAGTTTTGACATTTCAAGTTGACATTGTTGCAAACTTGCAGGCATAAATTTATGAATTTTAAAACATTAATCTTTTTTACAATCTGAAAATTAATTCTATACATTAGAACTAAGACAGTCAGGAATGGGAAGCATGCGATGATGTACCCCTTTAAATAATGTGAAATTTGCAAGTTTATATTTTTGACAAATTTTCAAAACTGATTTATGTGTACACATTAGCTAACATTACAAATATTCTAGTCATTATATAATCAACTGGTGTTTTTTAATGGTTAGGTGAGTGAATTTAGATCTATATTATTATTGCCTTTTTAACCACAACGCCCCCTCGCCTTTTAGATCGTGTCGAGGACAACAATGTGGTCCTCACTCATTTTCTTTAAAAGGTGATGAATAATAATATTACAGCGATGATATATTCGTGGATTTAAAAGCGAAGAATGTCTTTTCTTTGTATGATCAAGGGAGAATAGCATGTAAAGTAGAAATAAATTGAATCGCGTAATGCATGTTACAACTTTTCCTAAGGGGAGAGGTGTTTTGGGGTGTGTTTTTTTATCAGGGGTATAGATGTTGTAAAAATATGCTTTAAATAGATGTTATTTACTCCATCTCGTCGAGTTTTATTCATGTTACCTTAGTAACTGAATTCATTATTAAAATCAGTGGAAATTATAGATTTTCACGGTACTGTCAATTATAATCGTTGTAATTACGTTTTATGTGTACAAAAAGGGGAAAAGATGGGTATAACTTCTGCAATGCATTCGCTGAAATTAAGATGGATACAAAACACATGTGAGATGGATGGTTGAATTCTTATAGTTATAATCTATTTCGCCAATTCTTATGGTTATAATCTATTTCGCTAATTGCTATTTCAACACAATTATAGACTCCCTTTCAAACCAAATAGACCATAAATTTTGAAAAAGGTGTCATCACATATAATATATATATGCAATTTCCATAAGGACTGTAACAAGCGATTCTAGTTGCAATTTAAAGTGATTTCTGGATGCAGGACGACAGTAAATATGCCTTCAAAAATCGTGTCAATTATGCCAAAAAAGAGATAGAATTTCATTGTTCTTATTTACACCCAATGACATCAATATGCCATTATAGACAAATGTGATAAATCAGATGAAAGTAAAACTGAATTTGTTGCATATATTTATCTGGCATTAACGTTTCACAAGCTGCATTGACGGTGTCAATTAAACTCGAGTCGTTAACCCAACCTAAACACTCTAAAACGTTTTTTAATGACACAGATAATAAATTTAGTCCATTTGCGTTTCTGTGTAGAGTACCATCCCTTGCACTTGTAGTTTTAAGTAGCCGTCAAATTCTTGTTTTGCAGCTCGATCATTGGTGGTGGTGTCGCCTGCCCAATACTTATCTGAGAAAAATGAGAAGGAATAATGCGATGAATATGCTGTAACATTTTCCCAACATTTTATTTTGATTTCGAGTCGAAACCTTAAATGTTGTTTATGGTTATGAACAAGCTACATGCAAACAATGGTGTTGTTTTCCTGCATGTAAAATTGGATGTGTATTGTTATTCTGTCGACCTTGGTACAGTTTAGGTTTTATTTGTCGGAATACACGGAAACGATTGAGTAGACGTTTAGGAATGTTTTGGTACAGTGCATTGTGTTGTAAAATTGGGCATTGTGTGTTCTGAATAGCACGAAAATATGAATTCAATTATTGATGAAAAATGGATATATAGCATTGTCGCAGGATACTTGTGAATTATTAACAATCATAACAATATCTCCCCGAAATAATCAATCATAGAGAAAATGTTCAATGTGTTGCGCATTTGAATGCCAGCTTTGGTTTTGACGGTTGGTGATTTGAATATAATTCAGTTAACAATGTCTTTAATTTGAAAACAGCAAATGAATGTAATTGTTAATTGAAAAAAATTTATTAAGGAATGGAAGAACAAACATTAGATCAGTCGTCCTTGTAGGTAGGAATAGTATTAATTGAAAACCAACTTCTGGTTTGTATGCTTATTTAAAAGTATATTTTGAAACGAGAAATGGCTTTGTAAATAGCTGCGATGACAAAATTGGGAAAATTATGAAAAAAACTTTCAATTTAAATATAAGTTAATATTATAACAAAGACTGAGCAATCATGTTTTGATATAAATATTATATATTTAAAATTATACAACAATGAATTATTCCTAGATATGGTTTCATTTAAAAGGACAAAAGAATTAAATCATTGAATAAAGCAACATTGCAACCTTTGAATATGTCAATAGTAAGATGAGGCACTGTTGAATTATGTTAAGGGGAATATTAAACATAGTGCAATTATTGGCATATATTTTGACACGTTTTATGTGATTTAAAGCATTTTGTGAGATTTGAAGCATTTAATTTAGTTTATTCTTGAAAAAATTTCATGTGTTTTGTGTGATTAGAGCGTCTAATTCTCTGTTTATTTAAAAAAAATAATATCTTTAGGTAAAATAAAATAAATAAATTACTAAGATAAATATTGCTATTGGGATAAGTTATTAACTGAAAATGTTCTTTTTCAAATCATCAAACGAAATCCTTTGATTGATAGCCATAATGATAATGTTATTGTTTGAATCGGAAAGATGACACCATTTGTTCATGTCGATAACCGCCCATTCGATATGCACATTATGCAGCGTGATGTTCAAAGCTGGTGCAGTCACGAGAAATTATTACCATACATTGACACCAAAAATACATCGCATGAGTCATTCTAGCGGGAATTACCCTGCTCTCTCCCATTGAAAAACAGTCACAGCGTCAATGCATCAATTGTAATGCTATAGCCTATACCTTCTCCTCAACTCTGCTATATAGTCTGCAAAATGTACTGATATATGTGGGTACTGATATGCTGTGAAAGGCTCTTGCGTGGATATTGGTTTTTTTAATGGTAAAACTATATATCCAACAGCTGAAATTATTTATATATGTAGAAGATTTTTGATGATGCAGTTTATTAATGAGGCAGAGATACCAAAACGCGTTGCATAAGTAGCTCCAATATATCATCTATTATTCATGGGTGGCATGAATATTATTTTCTCGGTATACGCCGCTGTGCTACAGACAGTTCGGGTCGATTCTGGTGTAGTATATATTGTGTGATGACGTTTTTGTAAGAGGCTCTGTCATACGTTCAAGGTTCAACATGCACATGTACACATACACGGATATATCAAGGTAATGTAGTGTGTGACAGCCCTACATTTTAATCATTAATCCGTGGAAAGCATTGTTATAAAATTGTTTTAGCCATACTGGATAATAATTTACTATGGATGCTGCTTTTTCTGCCATATTATGTGGGTGTTTGGAGGAAAATATACGGTGAAATTATAAGACTATAATTTTAACTCGGACTGAGGATATATCAGTGAGGATTATTTATCTCTGTGAGAAGTAAACATGCGGATGAGTGTTGAAGCTATAGACTACTGTCCGAGTCAGCGCGGAAGGTAGGTTTCAGAGGTTTTAATTTACTGTCAAAATATAGTCACTAATGAAAACTAATTTGATTATGGGCAATGTGCCCTATGTTATCAAATTACATCATGGTTAGCTATTATAGCAAACGTACATGGTTAACATTGGTATTTGCCATAGAGGTGTTTGACAAGCAGTTTATACAGCAGGTGACAGGGTGGATATATAGTGTGTCACACTACCCATCACTTCCTTAAGATCATGCTAATTTATTGATTAATTAAAGTAACTGTTATGATAAGACTGGTCATGCTGATGGAGACGGTATACTGTCTTTGATACAATAATGCAAATATGACCCACTGCAGTATTTTCTCTCTATCACTCTGACTCCTTTAAATCATAGGAGTACCGGAAATGGAAAACCAACTTTACTACTGCAATTGTCATGCCGTGTTTTGCATCATGCAGACATATGTACAATGTAGTATGTCGCCGTATTAAGTTTGGATGATAAAATATGCAGCGTTGAAATCACCTGACTTATTATTTTAGTTGAATAGCAAATATTATACACCTGCATGAAAATAATAAGTTAGTATTTTTACGAGTAGCCGTTGGATCAGATAGCGGTGAAGCTTTCGTCAGATGTGGCTGACTTCATCAGGACATATGAACATAATCATCTATACTGCTTAAAACTGAACTCATCTTATCTGATTCAAGTATCTCCCTGATAATATCAATGCATTAACCCTACAGTGTAAAAAAAAAATGATGTGGACTACCTCCTTCACTCAGGTATATATTTAGGCTAGATACCGTGTGTATAATAATTTTCGACATCATGAAGAGAACATTTACCTTCAAATATTTATATCAAAACCTAATACACCTGTGAGACGAATAATTATTGCCCACAAATTTTCAAAGATCTTTTTTGGGGTTATTCCTTCATTTAATTTTACACGAAATTAGGGTATAAGAGTTAGGGTTAGGATTAGTTTAAACGAAGGACCGACCCTTTTTTGCTTATTTACCACGATTCTGAGTGAGATATTATGCATATTTATTTACCCATACCTGTTCATGATCATGTTCTTTCTTGCTCGCATATATCTAATCAAGTATTGCCATGTCCAGGGGGGGTTCTTTAATACCAGGAAATAACATGAGGAAAATGCGTCGATTTAATTCTTAAAGAGAGTGTTATGCACGAAACGGCAGCAATTGTCACGTGCGCATGATGCATGCAGAAATGTGCCATTGGGTTAGCTTAAAGGGACATTCAGGGATCTTGATTTTGAGGTGAAAAATTTCGCGCGCATTTTACCCTATACAAACAAATTTGAAAGTTTTAGACACAGGAAAAATCATTTAGGCTTTATCATATGGACCATATAGGTAATTTTACTTCCACGAATATGATCAAAGTTTATTTGTCTTAATTTATGTAGGCCTACAACGTGAATGAAAAGTGATTAGGGCGTACATGTAGATGCTATCAATCAGTATACGATTTTACATTATTTTGATTTGTGTGTTCATGTCGTTAGCAAATATACATCCAAGAAAATCGTGTCGCGTGAATTCAGTGAAATCGAATTTCCTATCGGCTTTTCCGATATTCCCAAAAATGCTGTATGTCTGCCAGGTTGTTGGAATTAGATGTTTTTGTCAGAGCTAGGTGCATAAACCTGTAACATGTAAAATGTATATGCTTCTTGCCTCGATCTGAAGTGATGGCATGTCCAGAAGGTTTCCTTTAATACCAGGAAATAAAATAGGGAAATATAGAGGAAATGCGTATATTGCTTTGGGCAATGTCATACAGTATTCTGAACGGTACGGTATAAACACACGCTTAACTAATGCATGTGCAGTATTATCGAAACGGATTTTTGAACTAAAATAACAAATATATTTATGTAAACGTTGCACGTTGTGAGTTAACTAATTTTGCTTTCCTAACACGATTAATAGATTCGCAGGAAAGTGGTGAAAACTCGTTGACCTAATATTTATGTTTCTTGCCTCGGTCTGAAGTGTTGGCATGTCCAGAAGGCTTCCTTTTAATACCAGGAAATAAAATAGGGAAATATAGAGGAACTTATGAGGAAATGCGTATATTGCTTTAAGGGTACTATATTAATATGTCAATAATGTCATGCACAGGCTTGGAAAACTGTAGTATTCTGAACGGTGTAAACACACGCTTAACTATTTATTCATGTGCAGTATAATTTATGTGGTATAATTGAAGTCGAAACGGATTTTGGAACTAAACTAACAAATATTCTTATGTAAACGTTGCACGTTGTGAGTTAACTAAGTCCATAATTCTTTTTTCATGTTTTTTTTTCAATCATATTGCAACTGGAACGAAATATGTGAGGTGATTTTATCAAACAGCTTACTAGTAATTCATTCCTACGTAAATGCCTGTGGCATATATGAAGAAACTAATGGTGGCACGTGCGTGCAATGATGCGAAATTTAATATAATAATGCTTTATTTTAAAGAAGTACTATAATAAATTTATTGTGAAAGACTGGTTTAGACTGTTTTACCGTATATTTCTTGCTATCCCTCTAAGGTCCGGGTCCAGATCCTGGAGTCCAGATGTTTCTTTGATCTAAAATGAGGGAAGGAAACGTTGCCTTTATTGCCTTTAAGAGGAAGTATAAGAGAAAAAGTGCTGGTTCTTTAAAGGCGAATGCACTAGTAAAGTATATAAAGAAGGAATGAACCCGTCTTGCACGATTGGATGCACATCGCAATTTGGTTCATTCTTTCACTTTTTCCAAACACGTTTCCCTGAACGATATCACATTTAATTAATGCAACTAGGGCATTCGTTGTTGAGGTCGTGATGTGTTTAGAAATCAAAATCACAGATGAAGTGTTGGGCCTATGGGTTTGGGATTTTGCTTTCATGAAAGTTTTCATAGTTGATTTTTCTAATTAAAGAAATCCTGCGAGGTGATGCAATCAAAATAGCACATGTCATTCATGCATGTATATTGTATAATGTCTTACGGCATCGCATGAAGAATATAGCTATGTCGCATGATTGCAAGGATACATAGATTTCTCCTGTCTTCTATTTCTTTTCTTTTTTTACCAAGATATTTTCCCAAGATACATTTAAAGCCACTACAAGTGGTTCGGGGAATCGGAAAATCTAAAAAACTATCAATAAAAAAAACCAGATCATTTTTCATTTTGTGTCAATGCGCTTATAGATGTGCTGACATAAGACCAAAAAACGACCTATAATAATGGTATTGACTTGACATTTAACTTGGCATTAAATAGAGCCTCACATTTTACACTGCTGTTTTCTCAAGTTCCGCCTTTTTGTCAATTTTTTATTTCAAAATATACATACCGAGACTTCAAAGATAGGGCCTACTACTCCTATAAATTTAAAATATTTTACCCTTTCGCTGGGATCAGCGATTTTCTGTAAAAAGACGTAAACTTTTAAAGTTTTCTCGTACACTGATTACATAACCGATCTCGGTAACCACTATAACCGATCACCCAAAAATGAAATTAAACAAAATATGAAATAAAATTTTAATGTTTAAGGAAGCATTAAAGGATATTTTTTAATATCCCTAAAAATATTCAATGGCTATAGTTCACATATCGTACATGATCGTACATGTATTTATATAAGCATGCATGCGCAATTAATTTTATCCCGGTGATGACGTATATGGATGTTACTTTCCTAATTAAATCATAACAAATTCAACCATAAGGTAAATATATAGCCTAAATGGTAAACCATAAAATATACACGTTCACTTTGACCTGCGTGCATGCCTGTTATTTTAATCGTTTATAATCTGAAACCAGTTCAAATATCAGTTTCCCTAAAATGCCCGGTTTTCATTTATACATGTGACAGGATAACATCTTTGTTTTACACAGCTACTTTATCGCGTGAGACCAGGGGTAAACATTTACTCGTTTCGCTTGTGATTAAAGTAAATTTTATTTCATATTCGTTGCAGAGCAGCCACAATTCATGACCCACACCCATCCATCCACACCCCTCCGCACTTCAATACATGTATGCATTAGTGTGCATATGGACAAAATTCGAGTCTATAAAACATCCATTAATATTTTATTAGTAAAAACAAAAATGTACTTAATTTGAGCATATAGTAAATGTTATCTGTCTAATCAGGCCAACTGATAATTCTCTTCAGTAGCTTTATATATTCATCAGCAATAACTCTATCCTCATTATCAACAGGGATGTAACAATTCAGGTCGAGTCAAATCATAATGGACTAACTTTTAAGATCAATTAGTCAAGTCACTCGAGTCACTGTACAAATTCAATGGGAGCGAGTCACCGAATATCACTCGAGTCAGTAACCTGATTTCACCTCAAGTCACAAGTCATGACTTGTTACAACTCTTAAATCCTAATGCTAAATTGGCAAAACAAAACACAACTCGCCCGGGCAACTCGCCTCAAAAACGTCCAACTGCAGATTGTTTCAAGAAAAACATTACTGTAAATTAGCACGATATTTGAAGGAAGTGATATAGGCGTTGTGATACACTGAAACCCATCCTATCACCTGCCGTAACTGATGATGTTAATGGTTTATATGACGTATACCATACATTATATGTGGCATTTGGCAACATTTATTTGAGGGGTGAATGTATCAACGTTGAGGATGGCGAATACGAAAAATACACCCGACACCCACACACACACACACATGCACATACTTTTTTAATGAATTTGTTACATTCAATTGTGGTTTCACCGTAACTATAAATATCTTCTAGGCCCAATGTAGCAAAATGACTGCAAGGTAACAGACGTGACATGGATCCATCATTTGGCAAATTGGATGGATGAACATGTTGAAACACAAATACCCTGACAAACATGCTCATTGAATTATGTGGGCTTTTTACAAATACGGTTTGAACCCTTGCCCCTGCACAAAATATGTAGGAGGGACTGGCCTCCTTTACGACAGTTATTGGACGTTGATTGAATCAAAATAATGCCATTAATCGTGTAATACCTGCCAGTGCCTTTAAGTGCTATTCCTTTATCTGATTAAAACACCCATACCAGACTTAGAGATAGTGACCGGTGTTTTACCCGATTTGAGATGCTTGATAGTGGCAGGTTAGTGCTCTCCGATAAGTATCAATTTCACGGCTTCTGTATACAGCATCAGTTTGAAATGAAAGAGGTTTGTTTTCTTCCTTGAATGCTTGATGAGCTTGACTTCTTACACTCAAATTGTACTGCCACGAGCGATAAACTTTCGACCAATGACTTGTAATGTTCTATCAAACCGATCACAAACATTTTGATCTCATTGGTCAGATTTCAATCGCTCTTTCAGGCGATTATAAGTTGCGTGATACTTCAGCTTAAATGTTACGACCTGCCGCGAGTTCACTTACTATACCAGGTTGTCATGGAGCCTGTTTTGATTATACTGATATAGATCCTGTAAATGGTGTAATGTTATTGTTGCTGGTTTTAAAGGTGAAACTTCGGTCTATCCTTGGTTTAGATTTAATTAAAAGTATTGCTTAAACTTGACATTTTCCATCAAAGTTGTTCGACCTTTTGAAATTTTGGCAGGAAATAACAGATCTACTCCTTCAATATCTTGTTCTGTATAATGATCTGTTTTGTGTATATTGACAGATCTTTTCTTTCAATAATACATTACGTGTTCTATAGGAAACGTGATTCTTGAGTAAAGATCTGAATACAGGCCAACCTCGTAACTTATATTTTACATGTCGAGGATTGAGAACCAGAAAACGTTAACTCACCTTTTGTCCTAATTTGAGCCTATTAATTTTAAGCAAAACCTCTAGCAACCTTCATGCCACTTGAGGTTAACAATTATGCTGAAGTACTGGACATTGACACTAATACATCTTAAAGTCCTTTTTTCGATATTGAAATATACAGAACTATGAGATTTTTTGGAATTGAATCAAATACTGGTACATACCTTTTGCAACTTTGCGACGTTGCGTCTGGATCATCAGGCACAGATCAGATACAGAACAATTTCAAAAACTCTCTTATGACTAAGAACATTCACTCATGTTGAATATGCAGAACTAATAGAGTATTCCCGAGATTATTGAATGGTCATTGGCTTGTCTGGTGATTATTAAGAGATTATGACAACACACTATATCGTTATGAATTCGGCAGAGTGACGAATCGAGAATTTTGAGCAAATTGAGTTACTGTATGCTTGTGATTATGTTTCAGGCGATCTTTCATTTCCACCAAAAATTAATTATAAATCTTACTTACCAACGTAGATATTGAAATTGTGATTTGGACGAATTGCGCCTAAGTGCGATTAATGAATTTGACCAAAAGACGAATCGTATACTTAGCTGTATCAGGTTGATCTATTGTATAGTGTAGCTGTAAACTCCGAATTTTCTATATTACATGTTATATACTGTTATTTTTGATACCAATAGGTAGCTATAGGTATCATCTATCCAGTGATGCCAAAATAAGTACAAACATTCCCCACACGATATCACTATGGCGTAATTATGTCAGAGCGCCGTCGCAAAATTGGGAAATCACAGAAAATTATACACACAATATAGCCCAATATTGTTATATCTACTCTTAAATCCTTGATTTCAACCGGAGTTTTCACTAAATATTACTGGGATGACTAATTATAACTTATATATCAAGTTTAGAATTTATAGCCTTAGGACAACCAGTAATTTTTACATAAACTCCCTAAATCAAGGATGAGTGCTATAGTTTACACATAGTTGAATGCGGATTCGTCTCCGTATGTAACTCTTTGCGCAGCGGTTGACACTTTTTGGATTTAGCATAAAGCCGAATAGCTGTAAATACCTCGCACTGTAATATGCATGTGTGTTCATAATGGACAAAATACTAGTCTATAAAACAACCATTAACATTTTATTAGAAAAAACAAAAATGTACCGAATTTGAGCGCTTTACTAATAATTTGTTATCTGTCTAATCAGAGTCAACTGATAATTCCCGCCAATCGCTTTACATAATATATAATATCATGCTCTCAAGTCAATCATGTTCTCAAGTCACCCAAACTTCAAGTCAAGTCATTTGGACTAATTTTTAAGTTCGAGTCAAGTCAAGTCACTCGAGTCACTGTACAAATTATAATATAATAATTATCATGATTTATATCCTAATGCTAAATTAGCAAAACAAAACACACGTCACTTAAAAATGTCCAACTGCATGCAAATTGGCAAATAAAACCAAATATTAGTCGCCCCAAAAATGATGTGACAAGGCTGTTTCATGAAGAACATCACTGATAATTAGCACGATATTTGAAGGAAGTGATGGGTGTTGTGATACACTGAAACTCATCCTATCACCTGCCGTATTACTGATGGTGTTAATGATTTATATGATGTGTCATACATTATAATGCAGCCATTGGCAACATTTATTTGAGGGGGTGAATGTATCAACTTTGAGGATTGCGAATACGAAATATACACCCGACACCCCCAACACACACACACCCCGACACACACTCTCTTTTTTAACGATTGGTTGCATTTCAATTGTGGTTTCACCGAAACTATAAATATCTTCTACCTATCAAAATGACTGCAAGGTAACAGACGTGACATGGGTCCATCATTTGGCAAACTGGATGGATGAACATGTTGAAACACAAATACCCTGACAAACATGCTCATTGAATTATGTGGGTTTTTTACAATATACTGTTTGAACCCTTGCCCCTGCACAAAATATGTAGGAGGGACTGGCCTCCTTTACGACAGTTATTGGACGTTGATTGAATCAAAATAATACCATTAATCGTGCAATACCTGTCAGTGCCTTTAAGTGCTATTCCTTTATCTGATTAAAACACCCATACTAGACTTAGAGATAGTGACCGGTGTTTTACCCGATTTGAGATGCTTGATAGTGGCAGGTTAGTGCTCTCCGATAAGTATCAGTTTCACGGCTTCTGTATACAGCATCAGTTTGAAATGAAAGAAGAGGTTTGTTTTTTCCTTGATGAGCTTGACTCCTTGCACTCAAATTGTACTGCCACGAGCGATAAACTTTCGACCAATGACTTGTAATGTTCCATCAAACCGATCACAAACATTTTGATCTCATTGGTCAGATGTCATTCAATCGCTCTTTCAGGCGATTATAAGTTGCGTAATACTTCAGCTTAAACGTTACGACCTGCCGCGAGTTCCATTTACTATACCAGGTTGTCATGGAGCCTGTTTTGATTATACTGATATAGATACTGTAAATGGTGTAATGTTATTGTTGCTGGTTCTTAAAGGTGAAACTTCACTCATTTTTTTAAATTTTTTAAAAGTTTAATTAAAATTATTACTTAAACATGACATTTTCCGTCAAAGTTATTCGACCTTTTGAAATTATGAGGGGAAATAACAGATCTGCTCCTTCAGTATCTGATCTGTTTTCTATACATTGACAGATCTTTTCTTTCAATAATACATCACGTGTTCTATAGGACACGTGATTTTTTAGTACAGATCTGAAGTTTATGGGCCAACCTCGTAACTGACATTTTACCATGTTTACATGTGTAAATTGGTTCTTAGTGAATATTTCAAGAACCCGAAGGCACATAAATGTCTGCCTTGAATTTCTAACATAGGTAGGTGTGTTCATATACAGGGCAGTGATGGACATTGCAAACACGGGCTGCCGGCTATTTCGGTAAACCTAGAATTCCGGGTACCATTGGGTATGTACTTCATATCAGGACCTAAAAAATGTTGTCATAGGGATTCGGATGAAGTGTTTGCTATCATCAAGCAATGGTATTAAATGCATCTTTCTGCAGTGCACTAGTTAGAGCGTTGCAGTAATTTGCAAGTGTTAACTGAGTTTAGTTGATATATTGCCACTCACATGCAGGTAATTCATTAGCATTTTTTGGCCCTCTTGCATTGCCCACTGACGTGAACACGGAGTTCCTGCCAAAGCGGATTTTCCCCATTTTATAACTAACTTCTATGTAAACAATTTATTTTGCGTATCTCTACCGGCGAACCATATCATTTAATTTTTTATAAAGATGTACTGGTACAGTATCTGGCTGGAATTTTCTACGGTATTTTCCTACTTAAAGCCATATTATAACATTTTCAAACAAAATAGATTAGCATTTATTTGCCATAAAATGTTAGCTTTTACTGTCAGGTATATCCCCTTTTATTTTTGAGCCGAACAACTACGGCAAAGCAAAGAAAATTGGAATTTACTACAAGCGCACATGTCGCCAATACGTACCACTCCTTCGGTCATGTTGTGGTACGACCCTTTGTTGTGTATATCACCGTCCCGCACGCCGTGTACGTACTGTGTGTTATGAACATCGTGTATGCGTTCGACTAATAATTCCATCGTAATAATAAAGCGCCGGCTCCGGCGTTTTATTCAAAATCTCGGATTTTGACAAAACTACAGCACCTAGAGTCTGGATTTTTGCAGGGTATATTGGTTTAATAAAGTACAATTTAGTCATATAAAAAAAAGAATTTTAAAAATTCAGTGAGGGCGTCCGTCCTCAGCAAATGTTATAATATGGCTTTAAGCCAAGATGAAAATAATGCATCAAATACACAGGCAGGCAGGCATTAACACCTATAAGACGCGACCTCAAAGAGCAAAGAGTCAATCTAAGATAACATCATAAGTATAAGATGCATCAACTAATTTAAAGCCAGGGGAAATTTGGGTGACTTCGTGACCCTTTATCGTGGATGACTACGACGACTTTGCTTATTTGACGAACTTGGCTGATGGTATATATTTGTATGTTTAAGAAGTTCAGTTATATGCAGAGAAATAAACAGTTACAGTCCTTGTTAGCTTAAGAACCAATCATCACTCTCCAGCAATACGATATGGAAAAACTCCTCTCCAAAAGAGTGAGAAGAATGAAAACCACTCCGAACGGAGTGAAAATCACTCCTAAAAGAGTGAAAATTACTCCTGATCGAGTGAAAATCACTCTTAAAAGAGTGAAAACACTCCCTCAAGGTATGATATAAGGGACATCGTTCTTTTTTCGAGTAACGTCCCTTATATCGTACCTTGACATGGTGGTTTTCAGTTTTTCACTCTTTTATGAGTTACATGCAAAAGAGAGTAAGACACAACAATAAAAATAGTCCCACCCGGGAGTCCCCACACGCATTCCCAACGTTCTAAACACGTTTTGTTGTAAATTCGTAAGTGAAATGCCCAGTTTAATTGTTTAGCTTTGCTTGTGGTCCGTTTGAAAAACACTCATTAATGTAGTAAGTTGGTAAATAAAATGAGAGTCATGACACCACAATATATAATACGGTGGAAATATGTATTGCAATAGTATAAGCCACATTTAAGTGAGTACATGTAGTGACGTGTGTTTATTTACTACCTCGTTCAAATACAAATAATATCCGCAAAGTAAAGTGAACTTTGAAGCATGTTTCTGCTGTTTTGATAAACATAAAACAACCATCTGCATGATAATTTCAAGGTCGCCCAAAAATGTTTTAATATGTAGTTGGAAACATGACTTACGACATTCAAACACCTAACAGGTTTTAAAATAATACAAGAATGTGAAAATAACTCGGGGAAATTTGCGCGTTGGTGTTTGAATGGACATTTTATTTAATTAGCAAAATTAAAATCTGGCACGTGACACTATAACTTCCAAACAATTATTATGTACAACACTACAATTTGAACGCGTTGTGGTTAAATGAGTAGGCTATATGTTCATGTATACTTCAGGACTTTTCACCTTTCAGGAACCCCAATTACACATTCGATGCAAAGTGACCTTTCGAAATCAGATAATTTAGTAAATAAATATATAGAAAGCTCATCACTCAGTCAGTGTTTAGACCGAATCCGCCGGCGACTAGTATTACAGCTTGTGATGATAAAGGTTAAATTAGGAACATTATAACAATGATTTTGAATGAAGTTATTTAGTCAATGTACTAGGTATTATACCGAAACTGACACACAAAACTATCACGTATTTTGTTTCATTTTAATTCAAACGGATGTGTAGTTTATACAAATTAATTAATGTTCTCTAGGCCTTATGCCTGAATGCCGTGTCGGCTGTCCATTCTAGATTGACGTCTTCCTTATTTTTATTTATTTGAGCACATTCTTGCTTTTTAATTTAGGCACAGAGCTTTTTGCTTAAGCAACGCGGTTCTTGAGCAAAAACTTGGGGAAATCCGCCGTATGAACTGTTTTAAGGATTATCCCCAAATATATCCCAAATTACCCCCAAATATATCCCCAAGAAATTTAGGAGATTTTGCGATTTCCCACGCAGAGTGATCCTCAAATGGTCCGCGAATGCTACTGTATTAACAAGTCATTTTGCGATTCTCGAATGCTGAGCGTAACCTGTGACCTTGATCTTATATATTTAATATGATTCAATACGCACTTTTGTGGTCTCTCTACCGGATGTCGATTTGTACCGAAATTCCTTCCCACAAGGTAATAGGCATTTGCATAACAATAGATACAGTTCAGATGTTAATCCGTCTCCTTATGCATATTGTATCGTGAGAAAGAATTTCGGGGCCAATCGAAATCGAAACCCCGAAAGTGGGTATTCGTTGCGCCACTAGATATAAGGTCACTTTAAACTTCCGGTTTTAAATCTAAATCTGAACACTGAAGCCTTTTGTTTTTTATACACTGGGCCTTCTCAAATGTGTGGTTCTCAGTAACAATGTTTTTTAATATTTCTGTTAGTACACATGCACAGATATGTTCCAATATCTGTGGTTGGTAAGACCCAGGTTTGATTTACAGGTACAATTCATGAACCGGAGAAGATCAGTGTTTCCACACCTACAGTCCGTCAATTGAACCTGCCAATTAAATAAATGACTTCTAAATGTGACTACGGAATCAAAAAAACAATTATGCGGAACGAAAAACCTTCAAAAGGTCATTGTGTCATTACACATGTTACAAGTGTCCGCAAAGATCAGCTTGTAAAAATGTCACGTCACATGTCCATCTGATCGGTTATGGTATGTACCAGTAACATAATCACTGCACCTGTCGCACCTGCAGGACAACATTCCACACATACTTGTGTATGAACAGGTGTGGGTATTGTTCTATAGAATTTACGCTAAGACAACAAAAGAATGCAACCGCCATTGTATGCTGTACTGATAACTAGTTTTTGTATTTAGCTGTATCAAATGTTTACAAATCAAATGTGAGATTATGACTTTCACTTACGAAAATAAAAAAGCCTAAGTGTAACTAGGTTTTCTCCCACAAATGGCTGGTCAGACCAATCTGCATGAGAATTATCATGCTACCAGCGATGCTGAAAGCATTGTTGAATTACCCATTGGTTTTAATAATAATATTCATGTAACTTGTAATATTTCTTGTGTTATTTTCTCCACCAGATCGGCAATTTCGTGTCCTGTTATAAGACCACCGCCGAGAATATGTGTTGATTCAACATCAGCTCCAGATGCATGTCCTTGTTCCATCGCACCTCCTATATTTCCTCTTCGAGAGTTTCCTCCGCCACCATCGTGTCCGGGATGGTGCGTATTTCTGTGGTTCCTGTTTGTACTGGTCATTGTCGTGATAATACTTTGTCTTATAGCGTAAGTATTGCTTAATTCTTACTTAGGACAATATATGTGATGCGATCAATCAAAATCAGTCGGAACTCGGAAATATTGATTTTGAGATATAGCCAAACAAAGGATCTATTTCGTTTTATTCAATTTCAATGGGGGTTTCTGCAAAATCCAGCTTTGTAAATGCTTTTTACTATCCTTTAATATTTCCATGTTCCGACTGATTGTGCTTGATCGCATCACATTTTTCCGTAAGTCCAATCTTCAGTGAATCAGCTGTGTATTTCACGTATTTAAATCAAATACTATACACAATGCGAATCACGATAGGGCTTCAACTGCACTACTACCTTTTTCATTCATAATCTGACCGTAGCAATTATCATGATTTATTGATGAAAACTAAATCTGCCTCAAGACAGAAAATAAATAAACTCAAAGATTGTGAAGATTTTAGTCCCAAAGCCAATTAAATAAACCAAATATTCAAAAACATTACGTATCATGGCACACTTAAATTTAGACATTCCCCAATAGATACATTTATAAATTTGAAGATTAACTAATAATTGACAACTCATCCTTGAATACTTTCAAATCCCAAATTGTCCGTTTAACGAATGTATAGTTTTATTCTTCAGCTATTTTTTCGTTCTATCAACTGTCTTTAATATAAATAAATTCAGTTTCAAACTTTATTACCGGAAACTAATCCTCTACGAATTGTGATTCTTCACTTTGCAGCCTTAAGGGACATACTTTAATAACGTTACCGAGATTTGAGTGACAGATAATACAATGTATAAAAGTGTGCAAATTTGCACATATTTTCTCATTTGTCTATAGCGAAATCGTTTTGATCGCAAACGTAGATTTATTGGTTCATACCCAGCAATGATTCTACTTTAAAAAATGCGCAGAAATCAATTCGAAGAAGTGTTTATAGAAGGCATACGTAGATGTCTCCTATAATCGTCGAAGGAATTTGTTTGAAATAATAAGCTTATTATTACTCAATACTTTTAGAATAATGTACATTCGATGTACATTGAGAGCGTTAAAATATCTTGAGTATGTAAAAACTATACCGTGTGTCATAAGTCTGTTCCTCCCCCCATAAGAAAACCATTTTAACATGCTTTAAATTAAACTTACACAATTAATTTGATATTAATTTGTTACTGGTTATTGTTTTAGATTAATTAAAATGTCACTTAGCAATTTTTATTGAAGTTGTTGTCTCTTTATGGTCGATAACCTCCGAAGGTATGCAAACCTCGGTTATTGTTGTTTTTCTATTGAAATCCGAGGTTTGCAGACCTTTGAATCTGTCAATACATACAAAATTAGCTCTAAAAATCTAGAACAACGGCCGACATATTTTTTTCGTTGCAATGCGCCTTTGGATTCATTGCAGCTAGTAGCCCAAAAGCAAATAAACAGAGGGGGTACTTCTACTTCCATATTGATGCTACGCTCCATGGGAATCACGATAGGGCTTCAACTGCACTACTACCTTTTTCATTCATAATCTGACCGTAGCAATTATCATGATTTATTGATGAAAACTAAATCTGCCTCAAGACAGAAAATAAATAAACTCAAAGATTATGAAGATTTTAGTCCCAAAGCCAATTAAATAAACCAAATATTCAAAAACATTACGTATCATGGCACACTTAAATTTAGACATTCCCCAATAGATACATTTATAAATTTGAAGATTAACTAATAATTGACAACTCATCCTTGAATACTTTCAAATCCCAAATTGTCCGTTTAACGAATGTATAGTTTTATTCTTCAGCTATTTTTTTCGTTCTATCAACTGTCTTTAATATAAATAAATTCAGTTTCAAACTTTATTACCGGAAACTAATCCTCTACGAATTGTGATTCTTCACTTTGCAGCCTTAAGGGACATACTTTAATAACGTTACCGAGATTTGAGTGACAGATAATACAATGTATAAAAGTGTGCAAATTTGCACATATTTTCTCATTTGTCTATAGCGAAATCGTTTTGATCGCAAACGTAGATTTATTGGTTCATACCCAGCAATGATTCTACTTTAAAAAATGCGCAGAAATCAATTCGAAGAAGTGTTTATAGAAGGCATACGTAGATGTCTCCTATAATCGTCGAAGGAATTTGTTTGAAATAATAAGCTTATTATTACTCAATACTTTTAGAATAATGTACATTCGATGTACATTGAGAGCGTTAAAATATCTTGAGTATGTAAAAACTATACCGTGTGTCATAAGTCTGTTCCTCCCCCCATAAGAAAACCATTTTAACATGCTTTAAATTAAACTTACACAATTAATTTGATATTAATTTGTTACTGGTTATTGTTTTAGATTAATTAAAATGTCACTTAGCAATTTTTATTGAAGTTGTTGTCTCTTTATGGTCGATAACCTCCGAAGGTATGCAAACCTCGGTTATTGTTGTTTTTCTATTGAAATCCGAGGTTTGCAGACCTTTGAATCTGTCAATACATACAAAATTAGCTCTAAAAATCTAGAACAACGGCCGACATATTTTTTTCGTTGCAATGCGCCTTTGGATTCATTGCAGCTAGTAGCCCAAAGGCAAATAAACAGAGGGGGTACTTCCATATTGATGCTACGCTCCATGGGAAGTCGGAATATAGGCGGAACGGACTTTCGACACACGGTATATGTATTTAGGCAAATCGCAAAGTTATAAAAATTGTTCAAAATTAATAATGGAGGAAAAGGGATTTCAGCCATATGCGGAAAGCGACGTAAATACGTAAATTTGATATTCAATTTTACAATATTTTTATCTTTGTCGTATGATAATGACTAATCTTATTTGACGATGTGTTGATATTGGTAATTTAATGAAATACAATCATATAGTTATTGATTGGTTGAGTCATAATTGTCAGAAAACAGATAATTCAATTTCCCTTTTAAAGGCATCATCAGTGATGTTGCTAAATGAAGCTAAAAAAATCATCAAAATCACATATTTTTTAATTTTGTGCAAGGTGCACGTTCAAGTGATAGGACTGAAAGTGACATAATAGGGGTATGATTTAACATTTGGAGGTTGATGTCCGTATAGACACTTACCATGCAGGGTTTGAGCTTCACAATTTCATTTGACAATCTTTCATTTAAAAAAAAACCCTTATTTGGACTTAATCCAAGATATTCCTACAAATATGATAGGCATAGTGCCTTTAATATGGAGTAACAGTTCATCGTAAAAATCGAAGTTATAATTTCATTATGTAATAAATTGAAATCAATAAATGCTATAAATGTTATTCTTTGTACAGGTGTTTCAGAGGAAAGGATGATAAACCTCGTAAACAGGATAAACCATCATTATGTCAAAGATTACAATACTATTGGGAACAAACCTTATTTTGTGTCCGTTGTGGACTAAAACGGATTTTTGGAAAAATTGTCCCAGTCACTGTTACATGACGATACTACGGGCTGTTACCCCCATAGGGAGGTGCATCATGTGTCGCTCTACATGCTCTAAGGATCCGGAGAAGAATGCAGGCAGTGAAAACACAGAAAGGTTTGTATCCTCAGATGAACTTTTTTGCTTTTTTTGGCCAACACTAAAGGATTTCATGTGCTATTCTCCAAGGGCACAGTTCTTTAACCTTATACATTAACAAGCATATGGAATGACCTTGTATAAATTGACAATCAAATCTCATCCACAACAACTGAGGTCAAATTGAACCACATTGTCACGAATGTCTGAGGTTGTTGAACTGCGTCCATGGAAGTAGTGTTGACTCTGCTCGTAGTGTGCAAGCTTCTGGTAATCTCTACAATTATGTCTCTTGAATCCCTTTCCAGAGGGCTGACATTAAGCGCTAATTCCAACACGGAATAAGGGATTGTTTTCGCCGTGTGAGTGGTAAAGGTGTTTCTGTAGGAAAAACGGAATAGCTGCTATAAGTGAGTTTCTTGGTTTACAGTTTCTGGCAAATAAGACATTTGTAGCCAGAGCTTCTTGGAATTGGATTTTGAAACAACCTATTGTACACTTGAATTGAAGCGACCTGAAAACTATGGTACGCCGCCCCAATTCTAATGCGAATACTAATTGCTACCCTTAACCTAATCCTAATCATAAAATAAACCCTAATCATAAGGCTTTGAGGTGGGGCAATTATTCGAATAATTTATGTTTGCTTACAAACAACTGATGGGAAAAAAAGACTGCAAGGTGATAGCCAATGAAAGATATGCAACCAAATATAAAAATCAATGCTATTCCTGAAAATAATATGCACACCGCATGTGTTCCAGATTTTTCACAGTTATGATCACCGTGTAAACAATTAAAAAAAAACCAGGTCTCAGAGCCATTAGCAGGGAAATCGTCAAAGATAAATAATGATTTTCAACTCAAAAATCTAAAATCCTGAATTTCTTGTGAGGTTTCCAACATACACATGGCAGCCATTTCCTTTATCGACAGATAACCTTTTTTCTGCAATCGTAATATAACTTATTGACGTAATGTGAACGCTTTGGTAAGCATGGTAAGGCTCAGGAGACATAGTAGGATAAGAAGGAGATTTGAAACCATTGAAAAAGCTTTGTTTTTGTGTTGCTTTTGTACAAGTATAACTAAGGATCGATTGAAAGCACACAACGCTTCAGTGTATACATATTTTGCACCAAGTTTGCATTGCACCGTTAGAGGCGATGAAGAAGGGTGGAATTAAAGTCATATTTTCAGTCAAACTGCATGAATAAAATAAGGCAATAGATTGTTTCAATAATAAAATTGTCTGTATATAGACAATATAGAAAAGTGGAGACCTCATTGAAGATCTTTGGATTCTTCAACATTTTAAAATGTTGTCAAGTGTATCGGTCGCCAATGATGAATTCCTAGTCTTTATATTTGAAGGGGAAGAATCCTCTTATTGAATTAAACTTGGATTATACATTACTGCATGCAAGTACCGATTGGGAAACTAAAGGAAGGATGGGGGTAATGTTCGCACAGTCAGGAAACACACACGTGTTGCCTACATTTTACAAATTTTGAGCTACTTATACAGGTTAATTAATAGGAACTTGGCAGGGTTGAAAGAGTTTACGTGTTTACTTGTGATGGTATTCCAGGGGGAAATTAGGCATTTGTTGCGCTCGGATGGAACTTTCTATTCATTAATAAAGGTACATCAGACCACTCGATCTGCGCTAATTATACATTATTTCTAGATTAAGATTGAATTTTTTAGACAACAGCAGCTAAAAAAGCAATTCGAGCAAATTGCTACACAAATTCTAGCGATTCACAATACGATACGCCACCAGCGGTTGCTCTTTCAAGTCCAATTTTTGACCTTCAGGGTCGACATTGTCGTTCTAGCCACCATTGGATTTTCATGTAAGTGTGATAATAATAATGTTGAAAACAGCTCTCTGTGTGATCAATATATAGAATACAGGGTGTATCAAAATGATTGGTACCGACGACTTCTCATTTTTGCCGATTTTTTTTACTATATTTTGTACCAGTTTGGGGTTAATTGTTTAAATATTTGTAATTATAGTAGTTTTATCTTCTCTAAGAATTTTAGATTATAAAGATAGCACATTCTGTTCAGAAGTTACATGATTCTAAAGGAAAGTAGGTGTTTTTACACTTTTCATCGTAACGCTGGCTCAGTAGTAGCGCACCATTTCAAAGCTCTATTTTACCAGAAATACCTTGCGAGAATGTTATGTTGAAAATCATTGAAATGTTTAATTATTTCTTCATTCATAATAATATAAATAATCAATATTTATTGGTTGAGAGTAATATTATTGACTTGAATAATTTGGGTGGGGTGAAAGACGTTTGTGTATCAACATCTTCCAGGGCGGTAATTTAAAGTGTAGTATAAGATGCATTCAGATTACTAAGTAGATGGTGTGGCAGAATGAGACTGTAGACAGTGTAGTTTAAGTTATAGACTTGGTAAAAGTTATTGGAATGGTTCCACAGTATTCCACACTTCAGCGTGCACTCATAGTAAAGAATTACTGGTTGGCACGAAGCTATGGAGAAGTGCAGAGAAGATTTAGAAGACAGTTTCCAAGAGCAAAGAGTTTCCCATGCAAACATGCTATAACTTACAATGTTTCAAAATTTGATATGGGCAGTTACAGAATGGATCCATCCCAGGTGTTAAGTTCAATCAAGATAGGGTTTCACCTCACATTGCCAGAGTTGTAAGGCAGGGACTTCAGGAACTGTCTATTTAAAACGTACAGCATGTGTAAAGCAATTTTATGTTATGTACACTGAGGTGATATTGAAGAGCATGCAATAAATAGTTTAAGCAGAGAACCTACTGATCTAAGTAAAACCATGCTTACGTCGATCTTCGTTTAAATGACAATAACGCACAGATGCATCAACCTATCGTCTTCATATTATTAAATCAATAAGTTAACATATTCCCCTTTCTATTTATAGTACAAAAACTATATTAATTAGCAATGTTATATTTTTGATATATTTTTGAAAATGTCACATAGTCCGGTACCAATCATTTTGATACACCCTGTATGGATACTATAATGGTAAATTGCTGTTTTACTACACATTCGCATGTAACATCATTATATTGGTACAAACACACAATGAGTTCCTGTGTTGTATTACGCGGGCTTTGGATGTCGACATTTTCCCATTATGCACTGCGTATTTTGACCTCTCTCCCAGCAAACGCTGGGGGCGCATCGCATCGACCGAATTCTCAAGCATCTTTAAAATTTTTAAAAGATATTTCCCATTAATTAGTCAGCTAGTGCCTCTAGCTTGTACAGAATCATTAGGGACAGCTGTTTTAGGTCAGTGAGACTGGAAAGGATTTAAAAACGTTCAATCACTTTTCAAAGTTCAGTTACTGTGTTATCTTAAAATGTTGGTTTAATATATTCGTCGTTTGTACGTTTTACACATTTGTCGTTTGTACACATTGATTGTATTTAAAAACAGCAAGTAACCGAGGCATATTATTCACCATATCATATCACTCATCAGGCCACATATATATAGCTATCTAATTCGACATTTAAACAACAACGCAATCTATTAATGTTTCTTTATTTATTATTCACGAGGCTTTTATTATTCATGTATGGACCGAGTTCAACCGTCTGTAGGCTAAACATCATGATTTAGTAATGGATGTTGTTTCACGTTGTACTGCAGCGTGACTGTTGTTGCCTGCGGTCGATACGGCATTATTTTAACAAGATATCTTAGGTGCTACGTGCTATCCTTTACAAAGTACATCTGTGTGCAAGAAAATTTATACTAACCAAACTTTAAGTTAGGTTTAGACTTATACTCTAAATGACGTTTTTGGATTTCTCGACTTGCTCAAGGTCACACTCTTACACATTCCTAGATCAATGTCGATGGCACTTCAATTGAAAAACATGGTTTAACAGAAAAGTAGTGCCTGTTTTTATCATGTTTATGGTAAATATTCTCTGATAACTATCAAAAACATGAAGCCTATTCAGTACACATCGGTAAACCTAAATGGATAGCGAATTTCGTTCGCTACGCCGTCTTTGGTTCGGACTTTTGTGTTGAGTTTATCAATGAAATTTGGTCGTCAATGTAATGAATTTCTTGTCTTTATGAAGGCGAAGAAACCTCTTATTAAATTAAACTTGAGAGTGAACATTTACTGCATGGAAGTAAAAATGCGAAGCTGAAGGAAGGGTTGAGGAATGTTAGTAGAGTCAGTCAGATTCAATTTATTAGACAACAGCGGCTATAGCATGTAGGCCTATAATAACTTTTCGAGCAAATTTCTACGTAAATTCTGAAGCATCTTTAAATTTTTAATGTCAGCTATAGTGCCTGTAGCTTATAGAATCATTAGGGACAGCTGTTTTACGTCATTGAAAATTGAAAAGATTTGAAAACGTTCAATCATTTTTTAAAACTTCAGTCTTATAGTTTTTGTTTAATCTCGAACACATTCGAACACATTGTTCGTATTCAAAAACAGCGAGTAACAGTGGCTACACATTATATCACGTCACTCATTAGAACTCAAAAAGCTATCTAATTCGAGATTTAAATCACCAACACAATCCAGTAATGTTTTTGTTATTTCGCGCATATAATTCATTATTCATGTACGCACCGAGTTCAAACCTCAAATAACAGTCTGTAGGTCAAACATCATGATTTAGTAATGGATGTTGTTTCACGTTGTGCTGCAGCGTGACTGTTGTTGCCTGAGGTCGATACGGCATCATTTTAAAAGGATGTCCTAGGTACTACGTGCTATCTTTTACAAAGTACATCTGTGTGCAAGAAAATTATACTAACCAAGACCCCTACCTTAACTTTTTATAAGCAGTATTATAATGTTAAATATCTTAAGGCTACGTAGAAAAGTGGAGGCGTTCAAGTTTTGGATTTCTCGACTTGCTTAAGGGCTGGGGTATGAACGTTTGGACAGTATTTATTTTGGGACATTAGAGCACATCAGACATATCGAATTGCATTCTGAATACGAAGAATGTCATTTTGATATCAAATAATTTTGATTTTTGAAATTCGCAATTTAATACACATTTTATGGCAAATCATTAAAATTGATATTTTTGATATTTAACAGTACTTGAAGTAAACTTTATAAATCTGATGATTTATACTTAAAAGTGTAAGGTGGGATGAAAAGCCGACGATCAATTGAAAATTTTGACCTTTCGTATTGAAGATATGGATTTTTTCCCAAAACACCAAAAAAATAGGTCTTTTTGGGAAAAAAATCCATATCTTCAATATGAAAGGTCAAAATTTTCAATTGACCGTCGGCTTTTTCCTCCTGCTACATACACTTTAAGAATATATCATTAGATTTATATAATTTACTTCGAGAACTGTTATATATCAAAATTTGAAAAATATCAAATTTTTATAATTTGTCATAAAATTTGTATTATATTGTGATTTAAAAAAATGAAAATTATTTGATATCAGAAAGACATGCTTCGTATTCAGAATGCAATTCGATAGGTCTGAGGTGCTCTCATGTCCCACAAAAATACTGTCGAAACGCAATAAACGCTAATTTTGGATCCCTTAAGGTCACGCTTTTAGATTCCTGGATCAATGTCAATTCGCACTTCAATTGAAAAACGTGTTTTCTGTTACCGCATATAATGTTGAACCTTTGGTTATGTTTAACAGAAAAGAAGTGTCTATCTTTATAGGAAATATTCCCTAATAACTATAGACAAGCATATTATTGCATATACACATCGGAAAACCAAATGCATGACCAATATCGTCAGCTACGCCGTCTTTGGTTTGGACTTTGGTTGGTGTTGGTTGTCCGTTCAGCTCCGCCAGCTGAGACGTACATTTGTCAATGGTATTTTGGTCGTGTTGGTCGTTGAATGTTTTGAACTACATATGTGCATCATCAGTGCATGTGCAGGTTATATAACAGTTGGAAGATTGTTGCCTGAGGACGATACAGCATCATTTTATATCTTAAATGCTATCCTTTACAAAGTACCCTTTTTGGCTACTAACCAGTTGGGCAGGTAACTCATAAAAGTTACCAGCCCGACAGAAATGTTGCCAACCATTGCGATATTACCAGCTTACCATCCTCAGCTTCAATATTTTTTCAACCCCCAAATAACATTCTGTTTAGAATGTTTTGAATCAAGTTTTCAAAAATGTTTTTGGAATGTTATTAAAACGTTTTTATACCCTTTATATAACCCGACATTTAAACGATTTATGTAAAACATTTTGTGTTTGCTGGGCAATAGATTATTAAAAAATGTTTTTTATTGTTATGAAAATGTTTTATACCCTTAATATACCCTTTATATAACCCGACATTTAAACGTTTTCTGACAACCTGTTATAACCTTTTGCGAATGATGTCGAAAACGTTTTGTGTTTGCTGGGTTACCCGCCCCTGGAGTTCGGGCGGGTGTTAAAGTACATCCCTGACCAAAACCCATACCTTAACCTATTTAGTATGTGTTCAGCCATAACTCTTAAATATCTTAAGTCTACATAGAAAAGTGGAGGGTTTGTTGACGTTTTTGGATTTCTCGACTTGCTCAAGGTCACGCTTCTTAAGTTCTAGTTCTAGAGTTCTAGATCAATGTCAATTCGCACTTCAATTGAAAAAATAGAGTTTCTGTTACCGCATCTATGTTGAATATTTATTTACAGAGCTAAATGTTTAACAGAAACGAAGTGTCTGTCTTTATGGTAAATATTGTCTAGTATAAACTATAGAAGAACATGCATTCAATATACACATCGAAAAACCAAATATGCATTACCAATAATGCATTATCGTCAGCTACACGTTTGGAGTTTGGTTGTCCGTTCAGCCCCATCAGAGAAGTGAATTTGTCAATTGTATTGGTCGTCAATGTAATGAATTTCTAGTCTTATTTGAAGGGAAAAAAACCTCTTATTGAATTAAACTTGGAGTACACATTTGCTGGGTGGAATTTAACTTGTTAATGAAAGGGTGAAGGAATGATAGCACATCAGCACGCCTGTTTTGCACGTGTTGCCTACGCTTTTGTCTTGAGCTATACAGGTTAATAATACTAGGAAAGTCGAAAGGTGGAAAGAGTTATGGTTTTTTTGCGAATAGATGGTATTCCAGAGAGAAATTATGCATTGTTGTGCTCAAATGGAAAGTTTTTTCATTAATAAAGCTAATTAAGACCGCTCGATCTGCGTAAATTATTCAATTTATTAGACAATAGTAACAAATGGTTTCGAGCAAATATCTACGTAAAATTAGTTAAACATCTTTAAATTTTTAAAAAGACATTTGGCGTATAGTCAGCTAATGCCTCAAGCTTGTATAGAAACATTAGGGACAGCTGTTTCACGTCAGTGAGAATTGAAAGGATTTGAAAACGTTCAATCACTCCTCCAAACTTCAGTTGCTGTGTTATCTTATAGTTTCGTTTAATATCTTCCTGGTTGTTGTTCGTATTCAAAAACAGCGAGTAACAGGGGCCTAGCCACCAAATCATGTCACTCATCAGGCCACATTTATATAGCTAATTCGACATTTAAATTGCCAACGCAATCTATTAATGTTTCTTTATCCAGCACACGTTGTTCACCAGGCTTCATTATTCATGTGAGCACCGAGTTTAACAGTCTGTAGGCCAAACATCATGATTTAGTAATGGATGCTGTTTCACGTTGTGCTGCAGCGTGACTGTTGTTGCCTCGTGAGGTCGACGCAGCATCATTTTAAAAGGATATCTTAGGTGCTATCATACTAGAAGATTATACCAACCAAAATCCTACCCTAACCTTTTGACTCAGGTTCAGCCTTTATAATAATCTATGTAAATTTATATATTAACACCAACAAAATCTTAAGTCATATGCATCAAGTATCGTCTCATGTAACTTGCACCATCCATGCCCCCATTAACTTCTCTTATACAAAGGATAAACCCAGTGATATTTTAATATCTATATAAATGTCAGTGATTCATTATTAATTTATGTTCTGGTTGCGACTGTTTCCGCAATTTTATTGTAAACGACATACCGGTTAGTCGTAATAATTTGCTAGAGTCTCAATTTCGAGTTTAATCGGAAGCTGTTGTGGTACTTCATTCAACTTGCAGACAATGGTGTGTTCATTTTCATGCATACATTAACAGTGATTAAAGACTTTTGAGAGCAAAGAGAAAGAATAACCTTGCAAACACTCAGGAAATTCAAATATAAACAGAATGAGGCAAACATTAGGTTGTTTCATATAAATTGTCATATCGCATACTAGCCATTTTATTCTGTTTCTCCTATTGTTATGTTCCACATTTGATAGACATGCCCTATTGAGCTCTATTGATGAGTCCCAATTGGATTGTCAGGCATATCGTATAAAGCACTAAAGCAAAATATAATATCTATGGTCTATGGTAATATGTATTTGAATTTATTGCCCTGCACTAGACGTTACGCCATCATAACACCTGTTCCTCTGTATTGCACACATACACTGGTAAATGAATTTGAATGATGACACTGAATGTAAATGGATGTATCATTTCTGTGGTACATACTGGTACTAAATACGGGCTGTCGGGGAATTCAAACACTTATCACGAGCCACAAGGTATGTGTAGACAGACACGTGGCCATGGTACATAACTTCTATCATCAAATTGACATGTTATAAAATCGAATTTGATTGCAAGTCCAGTTGTAAATAGCGGAATATATAATGCTTACTTAAGTTTGATTTCCAATTTGTGCCGAATAAAATAAGACCCTTTTCTTGAATACGGAATAAATTTCGAAAATCTGTATTATAAACATGAGTTGCAGACGTTCTAATGTAGGCTAGCGCAAACATAACAAAGCACGATGTACCATTGAAAAATAGGTCAACATTATTAGATACTTTATCTACCTGTCTACGAGGGTTTTACGTTTGTTTGTGCAAATTGGTTCATCGGGTTGCCCTTAAGACAATTATAAAACTGTCAAGCTCTCGTTTGGAGGTAGCTCTGACAATTCCATTCCAACTCTTAGACAGATTGCATTAAGTGGATTTTGATATATGTGGAAACATACCTCTATTATTTTAATCTCTGCAGCACTTCATTGTACCCCAGAACATGTAGAATGAAGCCACATTCATACTCGGGAGCTTCTGATCATTAACCGTGCCTTCTTTTTGCGAGAAAGTACGATCTTGTTCAGTGACCGAAATGTGTCGCTAATCACAAGCGATTGCGAAGAAGAATAAACAAAATTAATACAGTGAAAAGGAAATTGAATATTAAAGAGTTATTGTACTGTGAGCTTGATTTATAAAGGCATCCTACGTAGCCTAAGTATTGTCTGACTCCGTTTAACGCCGTTTAACGATTTTGTTTTTTAATCGTTTAGTAAGGATGCAAACGCACATTTCTTTGATTCTACTGTATTTCCCTGACGAATTAGGCTAAACCTAAGCAGGTGTCCCAAGGAAACAGCTTCAAAGCAGTGCATTAAAGGTCCCGAAAGTCATACTTTGTAATATTCAAAAGAAATGTTTGCAGCTTATATGTAAGACCTGATCAACCATTTTGTGTCCCCTATTCATAATTACTAAACATTTGGATGACACTGTCGTTATTCATGTAGCATGATGTAGTCATTTTTCTTGATATCGATTTAATACTAATCTCGTCAAAGATTTGTAGAAAGCCCACCCCAAACAATAGCCTTGAGTTTTATTCACCGATGAAAACTTTCACAAAACTTTGTGCAAGTGCATTGAACAAATTAAATACCAGGATTTGTAAATGTGTTGAAAATATACACCCATTGAAAATTTCTGGGATGTAACAAAAGAAATGTAGGGCTACAGTGGACAAACACGTTCCATTAAAATCGATAGGCCTTGATAAACTTACTTCCAAAACAATAGACCAAAAAGACTTCCAAAACCTGAAGATGACAAAGTAATTGACAGCTGCTTGAGTCATGGTGCGTATCAGCATGAACTTGACAAAGGACCCGATTTTGTCTATAAGTTGCAAATTGTAGATGTTTCGCCCTTTTGAGTACTTTAATGCGACCTTTCCAGCAATGAAACATATCAATATTAGGAGTTACAAAATCCGTTACAAAAACTTTTACTATGCAATACGAAAGATTTGAAACGAGCCAGGTTGAATAAGTCACTTTATCTTCGTGATAAAAGCTTAAAATGAATATACAGATGTAAAATTAGAAACCTGTCCTGTTTGGGTCAGAACTTTGTAAAGTACTAATCGAAGTTGTATTAAACTTTATCCAAATATCTACATAAATTGATCTCAGAAACCGACCTGTTCTCAACTTTGTAAAGTACTAATCGAGATGTATTGAATTATACCCATAGTGTGACTTCTTAAAATCAGAGAAGATCTCTCTGTTAAAATGAGCTGCATGCAACATGTATCTTTAGATCAAACATTTATCACCCATTTCTTCTATCACTAATGCTAATATGAAACAGTAATGATTTGATGACTGAATAGGAATCTGCCGCCGGAAACTTTAATCTAGGTAATGTCTATAATTGTAATAAGACGTGTTGAATCATGATGAGGTTTGTAAAAGTTGACACGTTCACTGATTTTATGATATGCATAACAACCCTATATAACATATTCAGATCATTTAAGAAGTAGCTTAGGTATTGTATCAAATGTCATATCGACTTAGGCATAAGAGTTCTTCGCTCTCAACTTACAATGCTTTTAGTACCATTTCCTGTACTTATAGACGGGGTTATATGGCTAAGCACGTGCAATGCCTACTAGTTTTCAGGGTACTCTGAAGTCGGAGCTCTGAATCATATTAAACGAGTGCAGTGTACAAATGTGTGAGACTGCAAATTTTGTAATCCCAGCAAAAACGTTACAGAAAACGTTAAATTGTCGTTTTAATAACATTCAAAAAACATTTTTGAAAACTTGATGCAAAACATTTTAAACAGAATGTTATATTTAAGTGTCGACAAAATATTTGGCAAAAATGTTTGCCCAAAATATTTTACAATGACGTTTTAAAAATGTATTCCTGACCACCACCACCACCATCATCATCATCATCGATGTCATTGTCGTCGTCGTCTTCGTCGATCATCATCGTCATTATGGTTTTAGAGGAAACGTTTTAAAATGGTTTGAAGATTACTTGCATAATAGAAAACAGTATGTGTATTACAATTCTTGTAAATCTGAATATAAAGATATAATATGCGGAGTACCTCAAGACTCCATCCTAGGCCCATTATTGTTCATTTTGTATGTTAATGATATCATAAATACTTCCACCATTCTAAAATGTGTCTTGTTTGCCGATGATACTACTATAACTTATTCAAATAAGGACATTGTGTCCAAATACGATCTTATCAACAATGAATTAAAAGAAGTTTTAACTTAAAATAATTGGTTTAAGGCTAATAAGTTATCAGTGAATGCAAGCAAGACTAATTATATGGTGCTTGGTACCAATCGCAAAACATCACGCGTATTGTACAATGTTACTAATAATATTGTATTAGATAATGTAATCCTAGAAAGGATGAATAAGACCAAATTTCTTGGAGTGACAATTGATGAGAATCTAACTTGGATATTTCATATTAACAACATCTCAAAGAATATATCTAGAGGTGTTGGTGTAATAAACCAACTGAAACATTTTGTTCCCGAGCGAATAATGTATTCACTATATTGTACTTTAATACTTCCTTACATAAACTACGGTATCTTAGCATGGGGCAATACTTGTCAAAAATATTTGGAAAAGATTTTCAAACTTCAAAAAAAAATCCTTAGAATGATATCGAATAGTCACTTTTTAAGTCACTCAGCCCCTATTTTCAAGAATTACAATTTGCTTAATGTTTATGATACTTATGAGCTCGAACTAAGCACTTTTATGTACAAGTATAATACCAATCAGTTACCAAAGGCCTTCAATAGTTATTTTGTTGAGCAGAGGAATCAACACAGGTATCACACAAGAAACGCTGAAGATTACAAGATCTGTCTAACATTTGCTAACAAAACAATAAGAACTGCCGGGCCAAGAAAATGGCATTCGATTGACAAATGCGCCAAAACGGCTACATCAGTAAAACTCTTTAGGTCCCAAATTAAAACAAACCTTATGGAAATATACACTTAATACCTCTTAGTTTGGATTTACTTCTTGTTTCTATTTTTCTCCCTTCGCTTAAAATTAACTAATCTCTTAGCATTTATACTATATTCACAAACTGTCAGCTTTCTTGTGCGATATACGTGAACATATGTTATGAAATCTTAATTTGTCTTACACTTATATTCTGCATGTTCTTTATTCATCATTTTTTTTTTCTGCTTAGCTAGAGGGTGGTGGTGGTTTTGGGTGTTTGTATGTATGTAATTGGGTTTTTTTATTAGATAAATTATGAAACTTAGGTTATTAGGTTAAGGGGGTGTTTATTCAGGCCTTTTTGGCCTTCTGAGCATCTCCTCATTCAAATGTGTATGTTTTGCTGTTATTGTATTGTTGTATTTTGAATGAAATAAAGATGATTGATTGATTGATTGATTGATTGATTGTCATCATCATCGTCGCCGTCAATCGTCATCATCATTATCATCTTCGACATCATCTTCATTATCATCGTTGTAAAGTAATATCATCATCAGCGGGAAACGACCATATACATGTACATGTATCATAGTAATAATTATATTCAATGTGGAACCGGGAAGCGGTAAGACAACATTGTAATGATACCACCGTATTATAACCAAGTTTTCTGCACATTAATGTATACGCCTAATTGATGTCTCGCTTTGTGATCCCGCTGTCACTTGCAATGATGTTCAGCCCTATTATATTTACTGTATGATTAGCAAAGATGTCTCGTACACTTTTTTCTGAAATGAGTCTTTTAAGATCTGTATCATGTTTAGGAAAGTAGTTTTATTAGGCCAATAGTATTAGCTCATATATCATTAAAAGGTCAAAATTTCTCATAACAAGCTGATTTTTTCAGGATAGGTCCAGGAATATGTATAGAATCAAATTCCGAAAGTCCCCGAGAATCCCCCTTGTGCTTCCTTCAAAATCCAAGATGGCGTCCAAAATGGCCGCCATTTTCAGTTTTTATCATAATTTTGCCCCCAGACATGTTAAAATCACAAACAAAGCATCTAAATATATGTTTTGAGGTACAAGGAATGTTTTAAAAACATTTACAAGAGGTTTCAATGATCCTAAGTAGCCAAATTCCAATATGGCGGCCAAAATGGCTGCCATTTTAGTAAGTAAAATTAGTTTTCAACCAGACTTGTTAAATACATATACAAAATATCTCACATAGGTTTGAGGTACAATGGATATATTCAAAATGTACTCGAAGGATTTCAATACCTAGATATAAAGCCAAAATATAAGATGGCGTCCAAAATGACCGCCTAAGAAGTGTTTAAGATGTGTTAATTGGCATTGCAGAAAGTTCAAAACTCATGATTTGTAAGCAGACTTATAATGCACATCATCCAAATTCACTACCATTATTGCCATCATTATTTTACAATATTGATTCAGTGCTTTTACCATGTGTACAATACAATAGTTACCATTATTTTCTATTTGCCTCCAAACTAGCTGAGCTCATGCCAAGATGACTTAAGCCTATGTTCACATCGGTATCCATGTGATGTAATGCAATCAAATGGTATACCTTAAACTTAATCAACTTGCACTGTGTCTCCTGCATTAATGTTCTGCAATGTTGGTTCGGTCTCCTCCTCATTGTCCCCAACTAGTACAGGTGCTGTGTTGCTGCAAGACTGACCACAGCATTTGCTGCACATCAATGTACAGAAGAGTCTCAAGTTTCTTGCAGCTGCATGTCATGTTGTTGCATCTTGTTTGCATCCATATGATACCATGTTGAGCAATGTGTCTGGTGCAACAGCGAGTTCTGTTTCTACTTGAACAAGAATTCCATCTTGTGATCTCCATTCCCAGTCAGTTGGACTTAGGTTGTTCCCCATCCATTCTTGCCCCGTGAGGAAAGTGCGGAATGAGTGCTGTTTTGCAGCAGCACAAGTTGGGGGTAAACTCGCGAGCTCAAATGAAGAGCTAAGGTTACTGCGACCAATTGCCAGTTTGTATACAGTGTGGCGGTATTCATTCAATGAACCATTGCTAGCCCCATACATCTTCAGGATGAAGCTCTCCCCTGCTCTCTGTACCTCATCATACATGCTGCTGGCATTTGTAAAGGTATCTAACAAGTCATATTCATGTTTCTTGTTCGGGGTTTGTGCTTTCCTCGACGATAAATGGCTGAGACTGTGTCACAGCCTGTAATAGCGTGAAGAGACATCAAAGCAGGTAAAAGCAGAATTGGGAAGTTGTGGGTGCAATACATCAGACAGGTGGCCCTTTAATATATTCGGCATTTCATTAGAGCTGAAAGAACAGGGAATTGGAAGCTCCACCTCTACTGCATAAGAGAGATGATGCCTCACTTCTCCACTATGCCAAATCTGCAAAGTTGTATTTACAACAGATGGAGTCTTTGGGGAAAAACATGCCCCCAGATGAGTACCAACTTTTCATAGACAAGGGATATTTCACCATCCGACGTCTAGATTTTTTCTGGGGTGGAAACTTCTCTGACCAAACCATTGAGCAGTTTTTTGTTGTGGACTTTGAAGACATCAGGGGGAATGACACATGGTCGCGGCATCACAGACAGTACATTAACCAAGTGAGTCCACGCACTTTCTCGATGTGCCCCAGATTATGATGCTTTAGAGCAGTTCACGGGTGTTCATACAGGAACATAGGGGATCGTAAAGTTTTTGTTGGTTGGTTGAAGGCACATCCCCCTTTGATGGGTATGGACTGAATCGTCTGGTACGTGTCAACTGGGACTGTAGCAGATTCATCCGCTAACTGTGATAGAGCGGTGGAAGTTGGCACGAAGTCAGCAAGAGAAAAAACGGGTACGAAGTTTAGGACAGTATATTTTATTATGATGATTGTAAGGGTAGGAATGTGATTAGATTTAACTACCCTTAACACGGACACATGGTGTCAAAAATGACACCCTTATTTGCTATAATCAATGATTTTGAGACCCTTAACACTGGCCCGTGCGGGCCCGTGTTGCAGTAGAAAAAACCACCCATATTCCCCGTTTTTGTTCACACGCATGCTTACAACTTTTTATATGAGTGGCCCCCCTGGAATTATGGAGCACACCTGATTGTTGTATTTGATGGATATGGCACTTTTCTCACGGTTCAAGAATGGATGGGGAACAACCTAAGTCCAACTGACTGGGGATGGAGATCACAAGATGGAATTCTTGTTCCAGTAGAAACAGAACTCGCTGTTGCACCAGACACATTGCTCAACATGATATCATGTGGATGCAAACAAGATGGCTGCAACAACATGACATGCAGCTGCAAGAAACTTGAGACTCTTCTGTACATTGATGTGCAGCAAATGCTGTGGTCAGTCTTGCAGCAACACAGCACCTGTACTAGTACAAAGAGGAGACTGAACCAGCATTGAAGAACATTAATGCCGAAAACACAGTGCAAGTTGATCAAGTTTAAGGTGTACCATTTGATTACATTACATCACGGGGATACCGATGTGAACATATAGGCTTAAGCCATCTTGGTATGAGCTCAGCTCTTTTGGAGGCAAATAGAAAATAATGGTAACTATTGTATTGTACACATGATAAAAGCACTGAATCAATATTGTAAAATAATGATGCTAATAATGGTAGTGAATTTGGGTGATGTGCATTACAAGGCTGCTTACAAATCATGAGTTTTGAACTTTCTCCAATGCCAATTAACACATCTTAAACACATGTCTGGTTGAAAACTAATTTTACTTTTTACTAAAAAGGTGGCCATTTTGTCCACCATATTGGAATTTGGCTACTTAGGATCATTGAAACCTTTTGCAAATGTTTTTAAAACATTCCTTGTACCTCAAAATATATATTTGGATGCTTTGTTTGTGATTTTAACATGTCTGGGGGCAAAGTTATGATAAAAACTGAAAATGGCGGCCATTTTGGACGCCGTCTTGGATTTTGGCTACTTAGGATTATTGAAACCTCTTGCAAATGTTTTTAAAACGTTCCTTGTACCTCAAAACATATATTTAGATGCTTTGTTTGTGATTTTAACATGTCTGGGGGCAAAGTTATGATAAAAACTGAAAATGGCGGCCATTTTGGACGGCATCTTGGATTTTGGAGGAAGCACAAGGGGGATTTTCGGGGACTTTTGGAATTTGATTCTACACATGTTTCTGGACCTATCCTGAAAAAATCAGCTTGTTATGAGAAATTTTAGGGTTATAGCTAATACTATTGGCCTATATGGTGTCAACACAGTTTAAGTACAGTTTTCGATTTTTAGCGCTTCCGTGGCTGGTTTCAAAATGCGTATAACGATTTGCAATTAGGATTGATTTATGATTTCCATATTCAGTCGGTTTATCATTCTACATACAACATGTGATATTGAGCGTAGAATGTCGTAGAACATGTTGAATAATTGATTGGTTAATGTGTTGTGCCGTTCCGCCTCTGTTTTCATATGACCATTGATTGGTTTAATACAGCTGACACTCATTAAGAACTAATGGGGTTGATTAACACACTCTAATGAAGAAAACATAAAACGGTCAATGAACGCCGGTAATAGCATGCTCTATAGTCTCATTAATATAGCACATTGGTACTAGATAGAGATTCTGTCTTATAGGTTCTTCGGGCAGGTTCTAATTATATTAGAATGGTCAGTGAAGTATTTTCCAATGCAACACGTAAAATTACTCATAAAAATTACTAGAAAATAAAACGAAATATTTTGTTACAGATGTTGCTATTTTGCCATGTTTGCGTTCCTAGAATTATTTCTATTTCATTCGATATTTGTCTAAAAACACTGCACTCACATGTAGAGAGTCCCAGAGACGGTATTTGCTAGCCGTTCGGTATTTTGTCTTACTCTAATCGATTGGCTGCACCTGGTTGGTAAGAATATCCGGGAATAATATCGCTACGAAACTGCCAGTCGCTGTGCGGTTAACCTTTGAAGTCGTGCCTGGTATTTTTTGTTAGTGTGATTCTTCAGTCAATTTAAAGTTATTACAACCATTAGCTTGTCCAGGTTAATATATCCTGCTGGTCCCATCGTTAATTGTTACATAGTAATTATAAGCTTTTAATTAATTCAACATCGTTGGAATGTCCTTTTCTGATTGCCTCATAACGTGAGGACATCACCTGCTTTGTAGAAAGTTTGACAGATGGAGAAATGTGATTGATGATAATATATTAATTTTGTTTAATTGTGCGTGTCATTGGTCTTCACCGCAAAGTCATTTTGCACTGGATGATTGTCTTTAATGTACATGTCTAGTTCGTCAAAACGTTTACTATAGTTGGTCCTTTTCTTGATTTGTGTTGCATGAATGTGTCTGTTCTCTGGTACGGGTTGTATAATGTAAGGAAAGCGGAATTAAGGGTGCTGTATTCGCGTTACATAAGATGGCTGACCTTTGTTTCTGGTTAAAGCTGCTTTTTGCTTTGTCAACGGCTCTTGCAATGGAATGCGCAATGCACAATGCATGTGTGGTTCATTTTCTGCTGCTACTTAACAGAAACCAATTTTTTTAAATGTTTCTTTTACCTTTAAATAATTTCTAATTGCAATCACACTGACTGTAAAGAACTAGTGACCAAACAAATACCCCTACCCATCACCCATCAACTACTTCCGGGTCAGTTAGACATCACGAGGTACACCTTGACGAATTACTTGCCGACAAAGGATACGACAATACAAGGTTTGCACGGTACTTTAGTTATTAGAAAAAAAAGAGGTCGAGCCAAGGCTCCTGGCAAGATTTAGGGGTGTACCACGAAGGAGGTTTGCATGTTGTCCAAATTCATGAGAAAGAATTAGGAAATTCAATCCCCAAGGGCCAGCACAAGAATTTTGACATTTTAGGAGTAGTTTGAAAATAGATAATCCGTTTTGGTTTTGCACGTTATTTTTATGTTACAAAGATATATTCAATGATGTATGACAACAATGTCACGTTTGCACGCTATTTTAGATATTGGAAAGCATTTTGCAGACACTATAGAACAAAGTAGAACATGTAAAACGTCAAGTTAGTTTGGGATATAATGTCTTGCAACTGTTTCGGTTATTTACATTGTTTACATAGACTTTTAGAGGCTGCGCATTTTGGAAACTTCATGATAATTTACATGTAATGTCAAGTTTGACAAATATATGTACGTAATATTGTTTTGCTGTTTTTTCTTTCTTCTTGTTTGTCTTAAATTTGTGCGTGCGTGGGGTGCACGCGTGTTTTTGTTTGTCGTTTGTCGATGTGTACTCATTTCGTGAATATTGTTTGTGTAGCTGTGGGGATTGTTGTAAATGTTTCCTCAGTTGTATCAGCTTAGATCTTCCTTAATAATTTCGTTCAAGGTCACATCTATACCCCTCCCTTTCATAGATTTACAATTTCTTTAATGTCATTTTTGTGACACTATATCATCTGGCATCTTTAGATTCTTCAAAATATTACTTTAATAACTTCATTTCATGTCTGCTGACTATCATATGGTAAATTCCACAGCCTTTAATACGAACACACAGATCTGTTACAGATACACACTGTGTTGAAGTGCCTTCAAAAGCACGGCAGATGTTTGAAATCTAGACACACTGAGTCTGTCTTAATTTCTAGCTGAGTAATTTCAATTAAGAAAACTTCTACATTAAGCTAGCAATGAGCATGGGTACTCAATTAGACATAATGTTTGTATTACTATAATGCTACCTTGATTGAGGGGTGTGAAAGATATACGACATTATAAATAAAAGCCTTTTATTGCGTTTTAGAAATATAATATTGCATTGGTACAAATGTTATTAACGAGATTCCTCCATACGGACGTACTCCAATGTACACAGCCTCAATACTCACCCAACCTTACATACCTTAGTGCATTTAAAATTATGTAACGGTATCGGTAATGGTCGTTTTTAAAAATGACGTGTGTGCCACAAATCGTCCATCCCCTCAACGGGAAAAACCCTCAAATCCTTACTCGACTTTCTTTTCTTGACAAAATATATCCCAATGAAGTTATGCAATGTATGTATGTTGAAATCATGTAGAATACAATAAATCTTTCAAGCAAATAATCATGCGATTTTGATTAGCATCCCATGATTAGAATAAGGCGACATTATCCACCTGTGATATCTTCGGAACTGTTTGGAATGCTGTATTGGTACAGAGCGGAAGACAGAATAGCCAACACCCTGACATTTGCAATATCAGTACTTCTTATAATTGCGTGTTTCTATGCTATTTTAGGTTGCGAAAGGTTTCCACAATTTGCGTCTCAAAAACCACTTACTTGCCCAAGCCTCTTTTTACCTTGCAAAATATGTTTGCACCCCTTTAATTTGAGCCCCAAAACGTTCAAGTCATGCATGGTTCCTCCTTCACTGATAAGCAGTGACGAGTATCCACTTTGCAAGGTACAGGCTTGTAGCACGTTGTACCTACGTACCATGCCTACGCTACGGAGAAAAAAGTACCAGATGTACTATAGGCATTTTGGTTGTGCCTTATTTTGTATAGTCCTTTACAACATTAGCTATGCTTTTGTTTATTCAGTAACTTTCAAACATTATAAAGATTGTGAGTTGCATAGTTTTAGCTTGCAGCATAGTGGTTGCACATTTCAAATTTTCTATAGGGTCTAAGTCAGTTTTGCTGATCACAATTCAACTCAGTACATTATTGATTGACACATGAAACTCGTTTTAATCATGATGCTACCTGTAAATTGATTAATATCACTTTAAATTTGCTGCCTCACTTAGCAAAATATACTCAGTGCTGCTACGACTAATTTCACTGGCGACTTCACTTCTGCCATGCTGTAGCCTCTAGTAAATAATAGAAAAATAATCATCATTATGCACTAAAACAGTAAATCGGCTTATTGTATGCTCTTCAGCGATATTGATATTTATGTGTAGTTCTGCCCTTTGGGTTGTACAATGTGAAACGTGTATTTTCTAAAGCGTAGACTAGTTAAGGCTAAATGTATGAAGCGCCACATTGTCGTGTCTGTAATTTTTTGAGTGAAATAATTTATTTATTTACTCTGGCGCGCCCATCACTGCTATTTTTTAAATATTTACTGACGTGCATCCAAAATTAGGCGTCATTTGCAGGTTAATTACAGTGTACGAGTCTTTATGTTTAATAAAAGTATGTAAAACATCTGCATTTAATGTTTTATTTTAGTTTATTAGTTGCCGTGTTCGTGTTACTACTAATAAGAAAAATGTATTTGATTTAAAAAATGTAGGCGTATTTCATAGTTTTATTGGAAGAAAAAAGTGATTGACATTACAAAAAACGGACTGCTTTAATATTTCGATATACATACCCGAACATTCTGGGTTTGTATTATCAGGACACAGAACATATTGTCATAGCTATTTGGGTGAAGTGTTTGCCATCGAAACACTGGTATACTCCAAGATATAATATACATTACTATTATAGTTCACAGGAAAACGGATTATCTAAATATTTTGTTTACAAGCATTTTTAACTAAATCTCTGTAAGCACGTTCTTCTACCGGACTACTAGCCTATTAGTATATGTACAAGTAGCAATCCATTTTGTAATGATTACTTAAAACAGATACATTTCTTCTGATTTTGAATCTTTCCTTAACTGTTCTTGCTCGGTATGTATATATCAGTTTGGATTAGGTAGACTTGTAACCAACTCGTTTTATAATGAGTTTGTATTTATTGCATCATAATATAGAATTGTGGTCTTTCAAAATATTCTTGTATAGTTCAACACTCGCCTGATATCCAGACTATCCAAAGAATGTGACTGATGTATTTCACTATTAAATATGTTCTCTCGATTTTTTTCCACTTTTTACCTTCCTTGTGTCTTTGTATTGTTATCATCAAACGCATGCGTACATAACACCAGAATGAACGGGATACCTATGGACCATACTCCACACACTATGATAAAGTAATTATTTTGTAAAGTTTGTGATATGTGAGTTTAGATGTTGTGCCGATTGTTTTATATACTGATTTCTTGAAATCCCCTTGTCTTCTTTACCCAAATGCATGCTTGTTGTAGCCTACCTAATGCAAAAGGTAAATCTAAACCAGATTATCCTTATGAATGGAATTCAATCTCTGATTCCGTTCCGATGTCATGGTTGTATTCTATTGCTTCAAGAAGCAATTTTTTTAAGGCGGTGCAGTGATGACATTTTGAGGATAAAGCCTCTCTGGCAATCGTGACGGTGTAGTAGTAGATGAAGTTTGGATTTGAAGCCGGGGGTGGGGGTACTCAAGATTGATCTGAAAATGGCCCATATTTTATACCTTGAAATCCAGATATTTGGCCAAATTTAACACAAATTCCCGTAATGTTTACATTTAAAAATTGAAAAAATACCCATTTTTATACCACAATTTTCCTAGAAAAATTATCATTGTTATACCAGATTTCCGAACGTCCCCGTATGGTTATTTGTACTGATTATGCCTATGGTCCTAAAGATACAAACTCTAATAACAGCCAGGTTTTGAATTTCATCTACATTTACGCGAAAACAGTCGTTGAAATATGCAAAGTTAATGCAATCATGTGACTCCCGTTATTATTAAGATGTGCATATTTAAGTAGAAAAGATGCACTCTCGAGATTATTTTGTATACATGAATATTGCCTTAACGTATTTTTAAAAAGTATCGTCTAACATTTGCAAATATTATATTGTAAAATAAGACGTATTGAAAAAGTCAACATTTCCATCGCTAATCGTGCTCAAAATATACGTTGCATATCATCGTGTATATTATTCTAGCTACTATTCGTATTAATTTCCATCATTTACAAAAGCAACCCTGCAATGATATTATACAGTTATACAGCTTGACATTTTGGTGTTTGACTTTCGTATATTTAGGCTATTCCAGTTGAAGTCCTTTACACCCCCTGTGGAAGTCATGACCTTAATCTTCCACACAAGAAGTGTAAATTTCAAATAGGGTTACCTGAATGGGTGACTCCTTTTGAAATCTACACTCCCTGTATGAGAGATTAAGGTCATGTTTTCCACGGGGGGTGTATGGATTTCAACTGGAATAGTCCATTAATAACCCAGATTGAGTATGTGTAATAGAACATAGCTCAGACACGAGGATAAGCCGTCAGATTGCCAAGATTATATCGCTGTGTAAGAATATTAAATGTATTTTTTCCTGTAATACATTAATTTCCATCATTTGCATAAAGTACCTGCAATCGATCGTATGTTTAGTTTACCATAATTGTGTTTGACTTTTAATATATAATTATATTTCACCCCAAATGAATATTTTCATCAACCGCAATTTATAATAGCATGTAAATAAGATTACAATATCTCTTTTGTATTAATTTACAATGTTTACTGCATTTTCCTGCATTAATATAATCCGTTCTTGTATTATGCATGTTATAATATGATTTATTTGCGTGTACATAATAAGCATGTTATTCCCTTTTCTATATTTTTTATCTATTGTTTGCAACTAATAATCCAGGACTTCTCCATGTAAAAACAAAGTTGAATTTAGCAATGCAAGTCATGTAAAACAATCGGCAGGAAAACAATACGAGGAACTGGACGAGGAAAACCCTGAGCGTCAACCGCTTTATACCATCCAGACACAGAGGTTTGCATGTTTGAGATATGTGTGTCTATACATTCACGAGTGAAGTTGAGATAGAATTTCGTTTGTAGGTGCTCATACTCACACATGACCACACACCACAACACACCACACCACACCACACAGCAACACCCTAAACAAATACACCACCCACACACCCCAGCAAGATATTTGTACGCTAATCAAATACACGCAGTCATATAATATAACTATTATACAAAACACACAAAGAATAAGAACAATGATAGGCCTATCACTGCTGTGATTTCAGTACATGGTGAACCAGGTGGCGGGAAGAGCCTCTGCTGTCGTAATTTGTTTAATGGACATGATATGGTAATGCAACACATATGCACTAACAATCTGCTCATTTACAGCTTGTGCACTCTCTTACAGACAGAAAGAAACATATCGAACCTACAGACCCAACCTCTACCCACCTTCCACGCCGTCTCATGCCACGCATGTGAAGATTCATTGCGTAAATGGTGTATATGGCGTACAGCTGGTAGCGGACTAATTAATATTACACGTTATTTAATTCATTCTAACATGCAAGAAGTGCAATGATCAACAAATATAACACATTGCATGTACATCCCGCCGTACAGAGAAAAAAAACCGCAAATTCAAAGGTTCGAGGTCTTGCTTTATAGTGCATGCCGAACCTGGTGACGGAAAGAGTACCTTTTGTCGTAATTTCTTTAATGAACTTGGAAAAGACAAATACAGTACTTAATCTGCATATGTATATAGATACCAAAAGCAGTGCAGACAGACAAACATGCTCACAGTCGCAAACACGAGCCACCTACACCGCCCATACACATACACCCCCACCCCTATCCCACTACTCCCATCTCACACCAACCATACCCACACACACACTCTCTAAAGCAACACACACTCAATCGCAAACGCTTGATTTCATTTGGACAGTCAATGCAATAAATTTGGTGATAGCGTATGTTTTCCAGATCCCGGGTGCTCTGGATAGATTTACTGCTTACACACGAACGCCCACTCCCTACACAACATACGTACACACACTGAATTGCACAATTTTGTGATAATGTCCGCTAATGACCTATACATCAGTGTAGATGATCGTCAACAATTGTGTCTCATCACGCACTCAACCAACAAGGAACACAGTTTGGGAGAAAAACACAAGGAAGAAATCAACTGAGGGAAAATGTCACTAATGATAATGCCCGTTTTATTCTGTTTGAAGATTACCTTACTGCGGTGCAAAGTCTTTCCATCTAATCTTAGAGATGGCCTTTGAGATTGTCGGGCTCAGCTTGCCTCCTACTCAATCAAACCATATAGGGCTTGATATTTCTGTGCTCCACAAGTAAAAACGCAGTATCTATCGTGTTCAATTTCCAGCATATACTTTCTTTTACTTTGGGAGAAGTGGAAAGGCAGTGTACCGTATGGTGTTACTTGCACACACTACATTTGTACTTCATGAGCGGGCTGATCAAAACATCTCCCAAATAAAAGGATGTGTCTGTTTGGTTATTTGGTCTACAGATACTCCATTTTTAGGTGAGAGAGCAGATGTACGGGTTTAACCCTTGTTTTGCTGACGTATATTTCAATGATACACGCTTCCCTATGAATTTTTATTTGTACCCCTATACTATTCAATGTGGTACTAAAGGGTAGATATGGCCTCTTCTATCCAGTCATACCAAAATAAGTACCAATCTGCTCCATAATATTGCGCTATGACACGATATCGACTGCTCAGTGCCAGAAGTGGGTAAGTGCAATAGCTGCCATGTGTAGCTGCCATGTGTAGATGAGTACAATATACTGTGTGTAAATTGTCCAATGTTCACAGGGTAGCTATTGCACTTGCTCACTTTTGGCACTGAGCAGTCATATAATGTGAGTGCATGCACCACCCTCGCTCACAAAATTAGGAAATTTGGCTATTTACAATAGGCCAAAAATTGATTTGCTAAGAAGTCATTTCACTAGGTTATTTGTTAAATATGAATAGAAATCACTATTTCAATCTAAATATCATGGTTGAAATCAATATCACTCAGAATATTTTGTGAGAGCAAAAATAAACGTAGATGCGCAAAGGTTGGACTTTACGATTAGCCCGAGCCATTTGTGCGCTTATTTCAGCGTTTTGAAACTTTTAAGGAACAAATCTGTTCTGTCCATAGTAAGATATGTTCCCTCATGAAATATATAATTGAATATATGAATACAAAAGCCACCTAAGTCCATACTTCGGCCAAATTGAGTTAAGCATGGGAAATTGTTGCTATACATAGGCCTGTCATATGTATGAAAGAACAACTCAAATTCATTCTCTGTGTCTATTAAGCATGTGAAAAATAGCATGTATGAAAGAATCACCCAATTCCATGATTTGAGTCTTGTAACACATTGATTGAAATCCAGTATGTATAAAAGTCCACTTGTAACACATTCATTGCTAGAGAGTGACTTTTGAACAAAAAATGGGTTTAATAAAGGAAAGTGTGTGGTTTATATTACATGGCAGAATGCTTATCAACATTATACATACCTGTGTGCTTTATTTTGTATTATCTTATAGTGGTAATCTCATTCTAACATTGTTGTCTTTGTATATGATTCAAAAACCACCTAAGTCCAAAATTTAAAATGAACCCCACGAAGTCCCTGAAATGCTAATCGTCATACCTAATACAGGTTAATCCACTCATTTGCACGTAAAACTTACCATATTGACCAGGTAAATGTAACTGAAGGAATTAAAATGATACACAGGTTTTTCTCTCAAAATCACTTCCTATGGACTTAGGTGGCTTTTGTATTCATGTATTCAATTGTCATACTACATTGAAGCAAGCGTGTTCAATAAGACATAATGTCAACAATTATTTCTGATAACCAATACTGATAACATTTATGACAATATATCGTCATTTAAAGCTTAGAAACTGACTAATTTACATCCACATAACCATGGGAACTCAAACACACCATGACGACTTGTCTGTGGGAACAGGTCTCCGCCCTCCATTTAATTGCTTTCTTACACTTTCGTAAAATCGGTGAGATTGACATGACTTACGAAAAACTCCAGTATGGTCTGATATACCAATCGTGACCTATCTTCCACAATTCTAAAGCATTGGTGTCAACAATTGTGTTATACGTGAAAGTTATACTCCCATTGAGTCCTGTTTATATTGCGTTGGTATTTCACATTTTGATATATAAAACCATAATCATCAAAATGACCCAATTTATAATTTCTCAGGCTTGTATCTATACAAATCTCACAAACTGTACTTATTCTTATTCTTAATTTGATACATTGTTTGTGTTTGCACCTTTTAATGTCTGCTTTTAGTATTTCACGTACTTTTAATTGAGATACCAAGCATGTTCTACTTTGCCACTTTTGAATGATGTGTATTGATACATTGTAGTGTAGAGACTCCAATCACGTTATTACTTGATGAATTATATACGTATCTTTGCTTGCTTGCCTGCTTGCTCGATTGCCTGCTTGCTTGCTTGCTTGCTTGCTTGCTTGCTTGCTTGCTTGCCTGCTTGCTTGCTTGCTTGCTTACTTGCTTGCTTGCTTGCTTGCTTGCTTGCTTGCTTGCTTGCTTCCTTGCTTGTTTGCATAATTTTGAAGTTGCACATTAATATACGATTTGCAATTATTTACTGCTTTTACTAGTCATTTCTTGTTCTAATACTTGACTACTTGTGTCATAATTCATAAGTATTTCTCGTCTTTGCAATATTGGTGTACGCCGCTACTGGTAATGGCTAAACCATTGTAACAGTAAGCTAACAGTCAGGGCGTACAACATACTCAAAGAGTAAAGGGATCATCATGATCATACGAGTAACTTGACAAACGATAGTAATACTCAGCTACAGGAATTCAATCCATTCTTATCAAAACATATATTTAAAAAAACGTGGACGGCTTTTAAAATGATATATTCGGGGGATATATTATGGCCACCACGTTTCTTGATACAAATACATTTCAAAGCAAACTTATTTTGTTACCGCAGTTGAGGGGTAAATGTTATTGAACTCAGCCCATTCAACAATAACATTGTGACAGCATTTTTAAAATGTTGTTATATTGTGTTTTCATACAAAACATTTTAAAACCATTTTCATGACCTTTATATAACCAAACATTTAATGTTTTTAAAACGTCTTTACCAAAAACCCCAAAATAAAACCTGTTTGATACGTTTTAAAATCGTTTTTATGTTTCCTGGGTATATAATTATGTCTTGTGCAAATAATATATATTCTGTGTGGTCTCATTTTACATTGATCTTATTTGTATCTTATGTTGAGTCGGCATGAATAATTACTATATTGAAAGATGTGAAGTCATTGTGATTTAATGTTACTGTTACTGTAAAGTTATTGTTTTTGTTGTATAAACATGCATACCAACGACATTTAACACACATTTACATAACCATATCCTCAATCTCTATTGTGAAATTTTTTTCTTTTGACAAAGTCTTCCTCTAGAGGTTGTTAGCGTAACTGTCACATGTTAACACAATCACTGCACCTGTTACATCGTGACAACATTCCATCCACACATGTTAACACAATCACTGCACCTGTCACATCGTGACAACATCCCATACACACTTGTTAACATAATCACTGCACCTGTTACATCGTGATAACATTCCATTCACACCTGTTAACACAATCACTGTACCTGTCACATGGTGACAACATCCCATACACACCTGTTAATACAATCACTGCACCTGTCACACCGTAATATCATTCCATCCACACCTGTTAACACAATTACTGCATCTGTCACATCGTGATAACATTCCATACACACCTGTTAACACAATCACTGCACCTGTTACATCGTGATAACATTCCATCCGCACCTGTTAACACAATCACTGCACCTGTTACATCGTGACAACATTCCATCCACACCTGTTAACACAATCACTGCACCTGTCACACCGTGATATCATTCCATCCACACCTGTTAACACAATTACTGCATCTGTCACATCGTGATAACATTCCATACACACCTGTTAACACAATCACTGCACCTGTTACATCGTGATAACATTCCATCCGCACCTGTTAACACAATCACTGCACCTGTTACATCGTGACAACATTCCATCCACACCTGTTAACACAATCACTGCACCTGTCACACCGTGATATCATTCCATCCACACCTGTTAACACAATTACTGCATCTGTCACATCGTGAAAACATTCCATACACACCTGTTAACACAATCACTGCACCTGTTACATCGTGACAACATTCCATCCACACCTGTTAACACAATCACTGCACCTGTTACATCGTGACAACATTCCATCCACACCTGTTAACACAATCACTGCACCTGTCACACCGTGACAATATTGCATCCACACTTACTAACACAATCCCTGCACCTGTCACGTCATAATAACATTCCATCTACACCTGATTATAAACAGGTGAATGTATTGCTATATTCTAATCGATAAGATAGTGAATGGGCTGGCAACCTCTATTGTCTTGTCAAATTCTCTCTTACGTTCTTTAAAGTAAACTAATTGTCATTTAAAAATTTCCTCTTACAGCTCTCCAGTGTCTACGAATTTAAAAGACTCCACTAATAAAACGGAAACGCAACCAGTATCATCATCTAACAATTCGAACAATACCGTGAATACGCCCGTTCAGGTGGAAACTAGCAAGGCCCCAGCTAGTCCTACTACACGGACACGCCGAGTTGGACCGTCAGACGGAACCAATGGGAATACAGCTACTCCTGTGTGACAAACAATTATTTGAGCACCTTAATGAAGGACAATGTGGACCATGGAGGCAGAATCATGTTAACCAAAGCATTCTTCAAATTCAATGGACCTTTTATAGTTCTCAGTGTTGGGTTCTTTATTGTTCAGAAACTAAACAAAAAAAATATTAGAGTTTAATGCTAGAGAAACCTTGTATTTGAAATGCTAGCCTCTCTATTACGTATAGGTGGACACCAAATTTTGATATAGGTTTGGGCAGACTTTCTAAGTGAAAACCTACGTGTGACAATTCTAGTTTATCCTCCCATGATATACTTCTTTTACATCATCAGTCTATTATGTCACTACTTTACATTATTCACAGAAAAACTAATACCTGGATACCTATTTGAATATGTATACCACACTATCAAAAGTACCCGTACCTGATTGCATTCTCTGCTGACGATTTTACATTGGATAATCTAATGACTACTTTTGTCTATGATCAGCTGACTTCTAACCGGCAAGATATGTGGTCAGATCATTCTGTGGGTCACAGACGGAGATATGTGGTCCGATGATTACGTAAGAAACTAAAAGGGAAACCGAAAACACTTTCGTCACGTTCTCAGTTTGTAGCCAAGGGCAGAGGCAAAGTTAACGATAGCAACTTCAGTTGTGAGCTTAGCTACGACAATGGAAAACCATGTAACCAAAACCAGACATTTGAAAAGGCCCACCTTTCATTCTTGTATGTATAGCTGATAAATTGTCATCATGAAGCAAAAATTATATACGCATGGCCATGGCGCTGAAACTGTTCAGACGTAAAAACAAAGAAATGAAGAATTATTTACTTCTGTATTGTTCAATGTTCATATTAGGAAGTTGTCAATATAGTGGTATTTTTGGCAGAATATACACTTAAATGCTTAAGGCAAGTGGTGTTAAAAACAAAGTAATGTAAAGAAATTCAAGGCTTCCATCAATACGAATAGCACTCTTCACATACACAGTCTCAAGTGAGTAGTCAGTAACCACTCTGAAATAAGAGATGTATGTAATGTTATAGCATGGTTCAGGTGCTAAAAATATATGAGACAAAGCTAGCTCCGTGTCTTTATGATGACTGTCGTGATTTTTAAGGAGCATTTGGCGTTGCTGGATTTTTTTATATTGATAATATCAATGCGACAAAAAACAACATTCCATGGGTAAATCTGAATAGATTAAAGTGAACGTATTAAAGACAAAAATGTCTTCAATGTCATATTGCCGACATAAACGTATCTATATAGTATAATATGATAATTTACGACATTTATTGAATGGGTAAAGATAATGGCTATAGGAGAGTTGAGTAAAAGATTTGATATGTAAAGTTTTGACAATGTAATATAGTTCTCTTTGCAGCTCCACTCGATGTATTATAGTGTACATAATTTGGCTATGCAACTCTTTTTCGATCTCACACTCATTTGTAATTTATGCATTTCAGTATTGAAACTGAGCAGATCAGAGTTATATATTGTATATTTGATGTCTAATGAAAATACCATTAATATAAAGCGTTTTTACTACAGAAAGTAAAAGCGCTGTTATGTAAGATTAATAAGATTATATGTTTCTCGCTTCCGCTTAAACTTTCGAATTCAAAATCAAATTTCTGTTTGTTTTACATTTTGGAATGTTTTAACAAACATTATAAAATAATTTCATGAATTTTTCATGAATTTCTGCACCCCCAACTTTGACATTGTCAAGTATTATTATATAGCTTGGCGCATGGGGGTCAATTCGGGGGAGGGGCATGTCCCCCACCTTTCGGCAAATTTTATTTGTTCTTTTCAGCCACTTTTTGACAATTCAGGCCGACTGCCCCCCCCCTAATGGCTAGGCGCAAAATGCTCGCGAAACGCTTCAGAAAGTCTTTTTAAAACCCACCGCTGAATTTAAATTCCACGTGCTCAAGTCGACATCGAATTGACGTCGATTTCACGTTGATGTGTCAAGACTTCGATCATTAACGTCTGTTGTATGTGCTTGACATCGCGTCCATCTTCAACCCAATACGGACCTGCTTTCAACTACATTACAACGTGAAGTTTATATCGAGTCGATTATGATCAAAATGCTGTTAAATGCAATTGAAATTTGGTCGATATCAGGTTGAAAATTCGGACGCACATCGATGCAGAGGCGAATCAACCGGGGTCTAGGGGGGGAAAGTTGCCCCCTTGGATTGAAATACTGGAACAACATTTGGGACTAAAAGTTGTATTACGTCTTCCTTTGTATGACCCGGTTTTGTCCTATATTGACTTATTGTAGCGTTGAAATTGCAAATTTACGCGAGCTGGGCGCGCATTGGTCCTACTATAGTCATTTTACTAGCGGGTCAGGGGAGGGATGATTTGGAAATCTGGCCTCAGTGGCCCCAGTATGATGCCGACACAAACTTCGACCGTTATTGCAACCGTCTATTCAACGTGGATAAATAATCATGTGCCCACTAAATATCACTTTAATAAGTTAGCGTTGGTGCAAAATATCTTCAGAGCAGGAATTCGTATACCCTGATCAAAAACTATATGCATGTTTGTAAATATATTTTTTTCTTAATATTTTTTTTTTCAATACTTTTTCTTCCTTCTCTTAATGTACTTGAAAGCCATATCTTTAATTCTTTATTCATGTTTCAAGTACAATACAGTAATTGTAGCAGGACTACAACATGTACATTGGGAAGATAGCGAGAAATTACTCTAATAGACCCTATCGAATAAACACTTGACCGGCATGGCTTAACATTTGAAATTGCAGACATGTTGGTTCTAAGTGACAGAGGGACAGGTCTCTAGTTCAAATCTGCGACCATTCATCTGTCACCTGTTTTATTATATCATGCGAATTTCCCCATTGTACCTTAAACGGAGTGCAGAATTTAAATGAGGACGAGTGACGTAGTATTCGATGGGGTCTATTGGAATGAGTTATATGATCATCAAATTATGTATTCGAGTGGTTTCATCCGGGAAAATTTAAAATGTTTGAGGAGCAAGAATTTCACAATTTGGATATCCATTCTTGTGGAGTTTGACTTTTCGCAATTATTGTTTTAGCTGACATTAAGCTTGGTTTAATTGTTTACTCAGAATTTAAAGTCCCAGCAAACACAAAAATGTTTTTACAACGTTTTAAAACATGTAATATTGGGTTTTGGTTTAGATAAAAACGTTTTAATAACATTAAATATCGGGTTATATAACGGCCAAGGAAACGTATAAAAACGTTTTATATGAAAATACACTACAACAATATTTTTAAAATGTTTTAAAAATGTTATTGTAAAATATTTTTTTCAAACATTTTTTGCCAAATATTTTGTTAACACTTGAATAACATTATGTTATAATATTTGCAGTAGGTTATCAACAAAATGTTTTTGAATGTTATAAAAACATTTTATACCCTTTATATGTCCTTTATATAACCCGACATTTAAACGTTTTCTGGCAACATTTTCTAACCTTTTACGAATGATGTCGAAAACGTTTTGTGTTTGCTGGATAGTGTGTGTTTTGCATCACAATTGAGTGGTTATATAGACTTTAGCGGTTGACATAAGCCTATCTTGAAAAAATAATTATTAATTCTAAAAATATTGAAGTGGAGACGCCTCTTTCAAATTTTACAAATGTGAATATATCATACCGCATATGGACGAATAGCTTACAACCGTCAGCGTCCGGAACCCTTTGTATTATATTAACTAAAGAGGGCGGCGTAATCGACATTCCTTTACAGCGCTATTTGTTTATTGGTTCCGATCCTGCACGCTCTCGGCGAATCGCCCAATAATCCACACCACTAAGAGATGAAATCAAAACTCGGCCGGCGGTTGACCGCTGCGGCTGCCGCTGGTTCCGTCCGGTTACCATTGTTTGGAACAATAGCAACCGGACAAAACCGGCGGTCAACCGCCGGTCGAGTTCTGATTTCGTCTCTAAATAAAGTAATCTATTGTAGAGAGCAATCGAGTAAATAGTAATCTAGTATTCGACATTATGAGAAAATCACCCGACGCGAGAATTAAATTTACTCAATATCAAATAGGCCTTGGGCAAATAGGTGGGAAATATGAAGTTTTGCTAATCATAGAGATCCGCTAATTATTTTGAGCAATATACATTTTTTATGTGAAGCAGGTGACGCGTAGACCATTGTATACATTATATCGTCCTATACAGCCGAGTTTATACCGAAACGTTTTCGTTGACTCGACGTTATAAGCGTGTTACAGACATGTTTTGATATTATTCAAAACGTCTTAAATGTCGGGTTTTATAAAGGCCATGAAAATGTTTTATTATGAAGAAACAATACAACAATATATTTAAAATGTTGTAAATGTTGTCAAAATATTCTGTTAAATCTTAAATAACATTATGTTAGAATGTTTTGCATCAAGTTTTCAAAAACTGTTTTTGATACGTTATTGTAGCCTTTATATAACACGACAATAAACGGTTTTCTGTAAAACGCTTTGTGTTTGCTGGATGTGTCCAATAGAGTAGCAAATAGCAGCGGTGAACTAAGAGACTCTGAATAAAACATTGCCTTTGTCGCAACGGAAGAAACTTCGGATTGTTAATTACCCTTACAACGCTCGATGCTTATGACATTAAGAAGTATCCATAAAAGTCCCTGCTAGCTTGGTCTGATCAAAGTTCATGTCGGTTAATAACAATAATATTAATAATAAGTAAAAGAAAAAAATAACACTGAAGTGTTTAAAATCGGGGCGTTTCTGTATTGCGTGTGTGAAATGATGCCATCGACCGACTAGTCATTATGTTTGTCGATATTTTTATGTGGAAAATTAATGTCTTTCATGAAAAGTGATTCCAGCATGTTAAATTAAAGTAAAAGTAAGAAAGTAGGTTGCTATTGCGCTTTCTTACTTCAACGCTTTCTACGCATACGCCAGTTAAAATTAGTCACAGTGAATGAACTGAATCCCTTGTACTAAAGAATGATACATTGATGAAGGAAACTACGCACCTTTTTTTATAGATGTTTCAATTTGGCATATTTGATAACAGATTGCCACGAAAAGGTTATACGTTTTTTTGAATCGCGGTGACAATTGGAATGTAGATATTTATTGTGGCTATTACTGTTTGTGATTTACTTTATGAGCTCTTTTGGCCAACAATTTTCAATGTTTATACGAATATAAAAAAAACTAGCCACATTCTTTTCCTACAGTTTATTGAAACCAAATATACCATTACAAACGCTAGCGGATGGATAAACTTTAAACTATAGTGTCTTGTTTCAAGTTGAGAGAAAAGACAATTTGGATTTCGCAGTGCGTTTAAAATCTGCCACTGCAAAATCCAACATGGCGTTACTCTCGTGCACGCAGTTGGGCGCAGCACTTGCACTGCGAGTTCCGCAATGACTGGTGCACGCTTTTGTGCATTTACTTGCGCAGTATAATTCTAGTCAATTATAAGCCAAACAAACTATAATCACAGTATAGTAATTTTGAATAATTTAACTGGGGTACACGTAGATTTTTATCGTAAAATCGCAAAATCTAAATAAGCTCTATATAGGTGTGTGGGGGTGCGCACGTCCTGCGCGCGTGAGTGTGGGTGTGTATTGATAAATGAACAGTGTGTCTCTGTCACATACGAGTGAAAAATATAATGTGATGAAGTTGTTTTAAGATACCAAAGAATGTATTCTTCTTCTATAATGTTGTGTGAGCTTTGATGAATTGTGTAAATCTCTTCTAAACAATACAATATGAAAACAATAGGTAATTTGTACACAACAATGGTACAACTATATATGAACAACTCAATTATAGGGTCAAATCTTTTGTGCTATTTTCTATGGAATGGTTTTGTTTTTGTTTTAGGCCTACTCAAACAGTTGGGTTGTTCATAGTTTGGTAAAAATTGTCCAACGTTTTAACACATCACACTTGAATCCCTTGGAGTAAATAAATGAGATACTTATGAGGTAAACAAAGCAACAAATTGCAACTCGGAAAAAAGTGTCCAACATCCACACTGGTATAACCGAACGGTTTGGTTTGAATTTCTGTCTTAATCTTTGATTAATATTATGTTGCGATGTTATTGATAAAAAAAAATGTAAACGAAATCTACTGCTTCCTTGAAATTATTGGGATGTCACGTGATATAAAAATGTCTAGATTATCTTTGTGTATATTCTCAGTTATCCAAGTATAAAAAATTGAGAATTAAAGTCTGGTCAACTAGACTTACTATTTTAACTGGCGACGTTTCACATCTTATAATCATGGATGCTTCCTCAAGCCGTCTGATTTCTCGGCGGCGATTGGTCAGTGACCTGTGATGATGGGGTCACAGAACTGACGACTCAGTTATGTCTAACATGATTGAACAGATTCAAGTAACAGTTGACCAGATGGTAAGTCCAGTTGACCAAATTTTGATTATCAATTTGATATGTCTAGATATATCATTGATTTCTAATATTTTGTCATAACCAGATTGGTGAAGGTGTATGGCGTTCGAGCCCCAGTCCGGACCCCTCTCCCTTGCCCTCTACTATAAACATTCTAAATCTAAATGGACCAGCAGTTGATACAAGTTTCCTTTCAATTTCGTCCGGTTTGACGACCCTAGTCTATTACGAAAGTCTGGTTACGGCATATTACGGTCATTAGTTACTGAAATAGCTTGTTACATCTTTTTTAAGCCATGTCAAATTGAAGGTAGGTTATATTAAACGCCAGAGGAATGTCGGCATATCTGAAATGTCGAGAAAAGAACAAAGGCTCAAGCAAAGCTAGCTAAAACTATATTTGAAGACAAAGAACAAGGAAAAGAAGGCCACTCCCAACAATCAAGTTAACAATTTTACTGTCAGCCTTTGGGTCAAGAGAAAGGAACTGCTTAATCCAATCTCAACTGCCACTGAGGATTTAATGTTCTCTGTGCCTGAATGCCGTGTCTCCTGTCCATTCTAGATTGACATCTTCCTCATTTTGATTTCTTTCTACATGTTCTATGAATGAGTATGCACATTCTTGCTTTGTTTCAATTTAGGCATAGAGCTTTTTGCTTAAGCAACGCGGTTCTTCAGCAAAAACTTGGGAAAATCTGCCGTGTGAACTGTCTTGAAGATTCTAATCCCTACGTTGTCCCCAAATATATCCCCAATTACCCCAAATATATCCCCAATAAATTTAGGGGATTTCGCGATATCTCAGTGTGATCCTCAAATGGTTCTTGAATGCTACTGTATTAACGAGCCATTTTGCGATTCTCGAATGCTGAGCGTAAGCTGTGAAGTCAGTTTAATATGATTCAATACGCACTTTTGGGGTCTCTCTGTACCGGATGTCGATTTGTACCGAAATTCCTTCCCACAAGGTAACAGGCATTTGCATAACAATAGATACAGTTCGCATATTGTATTATGAGAAGGAATCTCGATGCATTTCGACATCCGGTAGAAAAAAACCCCGAAAGTGCGTATTCGTTGCGCCACTAGATAGGTCACATTAACCTTCCGGTTCAAAATCCAAAGCTAACATCATTAGGTATCACAAACCTCGAGTATTCGAGTCTTCAATGGATCATGTGGACACGCAGTCGAGTCGGGGATTGACTTGAATCGCATTTCTCGAGTACGCAGATACTCGAGAATCCTATGACCATCTGAACAAGTCTTGTTTTATACATTGGACACCGGGCATTGGACCCTCTCAAATTTGTGGTCCTCAGTAACATCTCTGTTGGTAAGACCCAGGTTTGAACCGGCCAATTTTTAAATACATGACTTCTAAAGTGACTACTGATGAAACAAACAAAAAGGTAAATGGTCGTTACAAGTGTCCGCAAAGATCAGCTTGTAAAAGTGTAAAAAGTAATATATATATATATAACTAAATCAGCATCAAGGCAGAAAATAAATAAACTCAAAGATTGTGTGACGCTTTTAGTTCCCAAAACAAATTAAATAATCCCAAATCTTCTAATCATTACGTAATACTTGGCATACTTACATTTATATTCCCCAATAGATACATTTAGATTTACTAATTGACAACTCATCCTTGAATACTTTCAAATCCCAAATTGTCCGTTTAACGAATGTATAGTTTTATTCTTCAGCTATTTTTTCGTTCTATCAACTATCTATAGTATAAATAAATTCAGTTGAAAACTTTATTACATACAGGAAATTAATCCTCTACGAATTGTGATTCTTCACTTTGCAGCCTTAAGGGACATACTTTAATAACGTTACCGAGATTTGAGTGACAGATAATACAATGTATAAAAGTGTGCAAATTTGCACATATTTTCTCATTTGTCTATAGCGAAATCGTTTTGATCGCAAGCGTAGATTTATTGGTTCATACCCAGCAATGATTCTGCTTTAAAAATGTGCAGAAATGAATTCGAAGAAGTGTTTATAGAAGGCATGCGTAGATGTCTCCTAAATCGTCGAAGGAATTTGTTTGAAATAATAACCTTATTATTACATTATATTCAATACTTTTAGATAATGTACATTCGATGTACAAATGTACATTGAGAGCGTTAAAATATTTCTATTTAGGCAAATAGCAAAGTTATAAAAATTGTTCAAAATTATAATGGAGAAAAGGATTTCAGCCATATGCGGAAAGGGACGTATACGTAAATTTGATGTTCAATTTCACAATAGTTTTATCTTTGTCGTACAATCATGATCATGACTAATTTTATTTGACGATGTGTTGATATTGGTAATTTAGTGAAATATAATCATAGTTATTGATTGATTGAGTCATCATTGTCAGAAAACAGATCATTCAATTTCCCTTCTAAAGGCACAGTGATTTTGCTAAATGAAGCTAAAAAATTCATCAAAATCACACATTTTTGGGTGCCCGTTCAAGTGATAGGACTGAAAGTGACTTAATAGGGGTATGATTTAACATTTGGCGGTTGATGTCCGTATAGACACATACCATGCAGGGTTTGAGCTTCGCAATCATTTGACAATCTTTCAAAAAAAAAAAAACACCCTTATTTGGACTTAATCCAAGATATTCCTAGAAATTCGATAAGCATGGATAGTGCCTTTAATATGGAGTTCATCGTAAAAATCGAAGTTATAATTTCATTTTGTAATAAATTCAAATTAATAAATGCTATAAATGTTATTCTTTGTACAGGTGTTTCAGAGGAAAGGATGATAAACCTCGTAAACAGGATAAACCATCATTATGTCAAAGATTACAATACTATTGGGAACAAACCTTATTTTGTGTCCGTTGTGGACTAAAACGGATTTTTAGTAAAAATTGTCCCAGTCAGTGTTACATGACAATACTAAGGGCTGTTACCCCCATAGGGAGGTGCATCATGTGTCGCTCTACATGCTCTAAGGATCCGGAGAAGAATGCAGGCAGTGAAAACACAGAAAGGTTTGTATCCTCAGATGAACTTTTTTGCTTTTTTTGGCCAACACTAAAAGATTTCATGTGCTATTCTCCAAGGGCGCAGTTCTTTAACCTTAATATACATTAACAAGCATATGGAATGACCTTGTATAAATTGACAATCAAATCTCATCCACAACAACTGAGGTCAAATTGAACCACATTGTCACGAATGTCTGAGGTTGTTGAACTGCGTCCATGGAAGTAGTGTTGACTCTGTACTGCTCGTAGTGTGCAAGCTTCTGGCAATCTCTACAATTATGTCTCTTGAATCCCTTTCCAGAGGGCTGACATTAAGCGCTAATTCCAACACGGAATAAGGGATTGTTTTCGCCGTGTGAGTGGAAAAGGTGTTTCTGTAGGAAAAACGAAATAGCTGCTGTAAGTGAGTTTCTTGGTTTACAGTTTCTGGCAAATAAGACATTTGTAGCCAGAGCTTCTTAGAATTGGATTTTGAAACAACCTATTGTACACTTGAATTGAAGCGACCTGAAAACTATGGTACACCGCCCCAATCCTAATACGAACACTGATCATGCTGATTCTATACTAATTGCTACCTTTAAGGGATCTAAAATGAGCGTTTATTGCATTTCGACAGTATTTTTTGTGGGAGATGAGAGCACCTCAGACCTATCGAATTGCATTCTGAATACGAAGCATGTCTTTCTGATATCAAATAATTTTCATTTTTGAAAATCACAATATAATACAACTTTTATGACAAATTATAAAAATTTGATATTTTTCAAATTTTTGATATATAACAGTCCTCGAAGTAAATTACATAAATCGAATGATATATTCTTAAAGTGTATGTAGCAGCGAAGAAAAGCCGACGGTCAATTGAAAATTTTGACCTTTCGTATTGAAGATATGGATTTTTTCCCCAAAAGACCTATTTTTTTTTTTTTTTTTTGGGAAAAAAATCCATATCTTCAATATGAAAGGTCAAAATTTTCAATTGATCGTCGGCTTTTCATACCACCTACATACACTTTAAGTATAAATCATCAGATTTGTAAAATTTACTTCAAGTACTGTTAAATATCAAAAATATCAATTTTTAATGATTTGCCATAAAATGTGTATTAAATTGCGAATTTCAAAAAATCAAAATTATTTGATATCAGAATAACATTCTTCGTATTCAGAATGCAATTCGATATGTCTGATGTGCTCTAATGCCCCAAAATAAATACTGTCCAAACGTTCATACCCCAGCCCTTAACCTAACCCTAGTCATAAAATAAACTTTAAAAAAGACTGCAAGGTGATAGCCAATGAAAGATATGAAACCAAATATAAAAATCAATGCTATTCCTGAGAATAATATGCACACCGCATGTGTTCCAGATTTTTCACAATTATGATCACCGTGTAAACAGTAAAAGAAAACCCAGGTCTCAGAGCCATTTAGCAGGGAAATCGAAGATAAATAATAATTTTCAAGTCAAAAAACTAAAATCATGAATTTCTTGTGAGGTTTCCAATATACAAGTGGCAGCCATTTCCTTTCTCGACAGATAACCCTTTTTCTGCAATCGTAATATAACTTATTGACGTAATGTGAACGCTTTGGTAAGGCTCAGGAGACATGGTAGGATAAGAAGGAGATTTGAAACCATTGAAAAAGCTTTGTTTTTGTGTTGCTTTTGTATGAGTATAACTAAGGATCGATTGAAAGCACACAATGCTTCAGTGTATACATATTTTGCACCAAGTTTGCATTGCACCGTTAGAGGCGATGAAGAAGGGTGGAATTAAAGTCATATTTTCAACTGCATGAATAAAATAAGGCAATATATTGTTTCAATAATAAATATTGTCTGTATAATTATAGACAATATAGAAAAGTGGAGACCTCATTGAAGATTTTTGGAAAATGTTGTCAATTGTATCGGTCGCCAATGATGAATTTCTAGTCTAATTTGAAGGGGGAAGAATCCTCTTATTGAATTAAACTTGGATTATACATTACTGCATGCAAGTACCGATTGGGAAACTAAAGGAAGGATGGGATAATGTTCGCACAGTCAGGAGACACACACGTGTTGCCTACATTTTACAAATTTTGAGCTACTTATACAGGTTAATTAATAGGAACTTTGCAGGGTTGAAAAAGTTTACGTGTTTACTTGTGATGGTATTCCAGGGGGAAATTAGGCATTTGTTGCGCTCGGATGGAACTTTCTATTCATTAATAAAGGTATATCAGGCCGCTCGATCTGCGCTAATTATACATTATTTCTAGATTGAATTTATTAGACAACAGCAGCTATAGTAACATTTCGAGCATATTTCTACACAAATTCTAGTGATTCACAAGCGACGCCAACGGTTGCTCTTTCAAGTCCAATTTTTGACTTTCAGGGTCGACATTGTCGTTCTACCCACCATTGGATTTTCATGTAAGTGTGATAATAATAATGTTGAAAACAGCTCTCCGTGTGATCAATATATAGAAATTGGATCTACTATAATGGTAAATTACTGTTTTACTACGCATTCGCATGTAACATCATTATATTGGTACAAACACACAATGAGTTCCTGTGTTGTATTACGCGGGCTTTGGATGTCGACATTTTCCCATTATGCACTGCGTATTTTGACCTCTCTCCCAGCAAACGCTGGAGGCGCATCGCATCGACCGAATTCTCAAGCATCTTTAAATTTTTAAAAGATATTTCCCATTAATTAGTCAGCTAGTGCCTCTAGCGTGTACAGAATCATTAGGGACAGCTGTTTTAGGTCAGTGAGACTGGAAAAGATTTAAAAACGTTCAATCATTTTTCAAAGTTCAGTTGCTTTGTTATCTTAAAATTTTGGTTTAAAGGGACATATCGTGCTCCAAAGCCTCATCCCCCCAATTTTCTCAAAAAAAGTTGAGATTTTTATATCACTGGAATACTCTGGCTACATAATGTTTATGTACAAAATATTTCTTGCAGATTAATTCGTTTAGCAAAGATATCGCGAAATTTGAATTTCGTTCTGGTGCACCAGAACGAAATTACAACGCAGCAGTGTAATACACATAATCATGCATAACTCGCAAACGCAAAATCGGAATCAACTGAAATTTTGGGAATATGCTTTTTTCGTGGATATGTACTGAAAAATGTCATAAAAAGAGGATGCTAGGATCACGAAATACTCCTTTAATATATTCCTTTTTACACATTTGTCGTTTGTACACATTGATTGTATTTAAAAACAGCAAGTAACCGAGGCATATTATTCACCATATCATATCACTCATCAGGCCACATCTATTCTGTCGGTCGGACATCCGGGCTATCTCTAGTCTCGGGCCCAAACTGCATGTGGCTCACGGTTTGTTGTGAACAACAGAAACCGGCTGTGAAGGAGGCTACATAGCGATGTTGCTGGAGTGGCAAAAAAAAAAAAAAAAACGACACTCGACCATGGAATTTAATTTTAAGTTTGTCAGTATATAAACGGTAAATCAAGTAAGTTTCTTTCACTCTGAAGACTTAGAAACGGTTGTTTGATTCCACTGACTATTTGCGATCGAAATTTACATAACACCAATGACAGAAATCATCAACAAAAATCGAATTACGGACTTGTTTTCACTCGAACATCATCAACCGGAAGTGACGTGACGGACCGACAGAATAGCTATCTAATTCGACATTTAAATCAACAACGCAATCTATTAATGTTTCTTTATTTAGCGCATATTATTCATCAAGCTTCATTATTCATGTTTGTACGGAGTTCAACAGTCTGTAGGCTAAAGTTCCGCTAAACATCATGATTTAGTAATGGATGTTGTTTCACGTTGTACTGCAGCGTGACTGTTGTTGCCTACGGTCGATTTTTAACAAGATATCTTAGCTGATACGTGATATCCCTTACGAAAATGCAAGCAATGAAAAATGTGTGCAGCATGCAAGCAAGGCCTGCTGGTAGCGTGTTCATGTGTGCGAACCAGCTGTGTGCATGCAGGCACCGCACACAAATATCCACCGCGCACACAATTTGCTTGCAGAACCTGCGTGCAGACTACCAATCTGTACGCAAATTACGTGCAGACTACACTTGTGTGCGGACTGTAGGACTGCATGCAAATTGCACGCATATTGCTGCATGCATGCAGGATTTCCAGATCACAAAGTTAGAATGCTGCACGCATACAGGGTTTCCAGAAGCAGTAAAGGTAAAATGCTGCATGCATGCAGGATTTTCAATGACTATAATTCACCTTTACACAACTGACATCAAGTCACAATTTGGCAATGATCTAGAAGTGCATCTGCACGCTTCCCTGCATGCGTGCCTCGTTCCAAATATACGCATCCGCACGCTACCAACTGCACGCGTGCTGCATGCGGTGCAGGCACGCGTGCTGCTTGCCATTTTCGTAAGGGATCCTTTACAAAGTACATCTCTGTGCAAGAAAATTATACAAATTAATTAGGTTTAGACGTATATTATATATAACTCAAAATTTCTTAAAGCTACGTAGAAAAGTGTTGGGTTCATTGGTGTTTCTTGATTTCTGGACTTGCTCAAGGTCACACTCTTACGGATTCCTAGATCAATGTCAATGACACTTCAATTGACAAACAGGGTTTAACAGAAAAGAAGTGCATGTCTTTATCATGTTTATGGTAAATATTCTCTAATAACTATCAAAAACATGAAGCCTATTCAGTACACATCGGTAAACCAAATGCATAGCCAATTTCGTTCGCTACGCCGTCTTTGGTTCAGACTTTGGTGTTGGTTGTTCGTTAAGCTCCATTAAGGAAGTCTGTAAATGGAATTTGGTCGTCAATGTGATGAATTTCTTTTCTTATTTGAAGGCGAAGAAACCTCTTATTGAATTAAACTTGAGAGTGAACATTTACTGCATGGAAGTAAAAATGCGAAGCTGAAGGAAGGGTTGAGGAATGTTAGCAGAGTCAGTCAGATTCAATTTATTAGACAGCAGCGGCTATAGCATGTATAATAACTTTTCAAGCAAATTTCTACGTAAATGTTTAATAGTCAGATATAGTGGCTGTAGCTTATATAGAATCATTAGGGACAGCTGTTTTACGTCATTGAAAATTGAAAAGATTTGAAAACGTTCAATAATTTTTTCAAACTTCAGTCTTATAGTTTTTGTTTAATCTCGAACACATTCGTGGTTGCACGTTGGATTGTTTGTATTCAAAAACAGCGAGTAACAGTGGCTACACATTATATCATGTCACCCATCAGAACTCAAAGAGCTATCTAATTCGAGATTTAAATCACCAACACAATCCAGTAATGTTTTTGTTATTTCGCGCATATTATTCATTATTCATGTACGCACCGAATTCAAACCCCCGGGGATTCAAACCTCAAATAACAGTCTGTAGGCCGAACATCATGATTTAGTAATGGATGTTGTTTCACGTTGTGCTGCAGCGTGACTGTTGTTGCCTGAGGTCGATACCCGGGGGTCGATACGGCATCATTTTAAAAGGATGTCCTAGGTACTACATGCGGGACTACATGCTATCCTCTACAAAGTACATCTGTGTGCAAGAAAATTATACTAACCAAGACCCCTACCTAGTTTTTAGTTAGGTTTAGCCGTATTATTTTTTAGTTAGGTTTAGCATATTATTGCATATACACATCGGAAAACCAAATGCATGACCAGTATCGTCAGCTACGCCGTCTTTGGTTTGGACTTTGGTTGGTGTTGGTTGTCCGTTCAGCTCTGCCAGCTGAGACGTAAATTTGTCAATGGTATTTTGGTCGTGTTGGTCGTTGAATGTTTTGAACTACACATGTACATGTGCAGGTTATATAACAGTTGGAAGATTGTTGCCTGAGGACGATACAGCATCATTTTATATCTTAAATGCTATCATTTACAAAGTACCCTTTTTGGCTACTAACCAGTCGGGCAGGTAACCCATAAAAGTTACCAGCCCAACAGAAATATTGCCAACCATTGCGATATTACCAGCTTCTTACCCGCCGCCAGACGGGCGGGTACGAACCCGCCCCTGGCGTTCGGGCGGGTGTTAAAGTACATCCCTGACCAAAACCCATACCTTAACCCTTTTTAGTGTGTGTTTAGCCATTACTCTTAAATATCTTAAGTCTACATAGAAAAGTGGAGGGTTTGTTGACGTTTTTGGATTTCTCGACTTGCTCAAGGTCACGCTTCTTAAGTTCTAGTTCTAGAGTTCTAGATCAATGTCAATTCGCACTTCAATTGAAAAAATAGAGTTTCTGTTACCGCATCTATGTTGAATATTTATTTACAGAGCTCATTGTTTAACAGAAAAGAAGTGTCTGTCTTTATGGTAAATATTGTCTAGTATAAACTATAGAAGAACATGCATTCAATATACACAGCGAAAAACCAAATATGCATGACCAATAATGCATTATCGTCAGCTACACGTTTGGAGTTTGGTTGTCCGTTCAGCCCCATCAGAGAAGTAAATTTGTCAATTGTATCGGTCGTCAATGTAATGAATTTGTCTTATTTGAAGGGGAAGAAACTCTTATTGAATTAAACTTGGGAGTACACATTTGCTGGATAGAATTTAGCTTGTTAATGAAAGGGTGAAGGAATGTTAGCACATCAGCACGACTGTTTTGCACGTGTTGCCTACGCTTTTGTCTTGAGCTCTATACAGGTTAATAGGAAAGTCGCAAGGTGGAAAGAGTTAACGTGATTAGATGGTATTCCAGAGAGAAATTGTGCATTTGTTAAAAGTTTTTTCATTAATAAAGGTAATTAAGACCGCTCGATCTGCGCTAATTATTCAATTTATTAGACAATAGTAACAAATGGTTTCGAGCAAACTACGGCATGGTAAAATTAGTTAAACATCTTCAAATTTTAAAGAGACACTTGGCGTATAGTCAGCTAATGCATCTAGCTTGTATAGAAACATTAGGGACAGCTGTTTCACGTCAGTGAGAATTGAAAGGATTTGAAAACGTTCAATCACTTCACTAAACTTCAGTTGCTGTGATATCGTATATTTTCGTTTAATATCTTCCTGGTTGTTGTTCGTATTCAAAAACAGCGAGTAACAGGGGCCTAGCCACCAAATCATATCACTCATCAGGCCACATCTATATCTAATTCGACATTTAAATCAACAACGCAATCTATTAATGTTTCTTTATTCAGCACACGTTGTTCACCAGGCTTCATTATTCATGTGAGCACTGAGTTCAACAGTGTGTAGGCCAAACATCATGATTTAGTAATGGATGCTGTTTTGCGTTGTGCTGCTGCGTGACTGTTGTTGCCTGAGGTCGACGCAGCATCATTTTAAAAGGATATCTTAGGTGCTATCATACTAGAAGATTATACCAACCAAAATCCTACCCTAACCTTTTGACTCATGTTCAGTCTTTATAATAATCTATATTTACATCAACATAAATTGGAGGTAATACAAGTTTATAGTCTCATGTAACTTGTACCATGTTCCCATAAATCTCTTTTGTACAAAGGATAAACCCATTGAAATTCTATATAAATGTCAATGAATGATTCATTATTAATTTATGTTCTGGATGCGACTGTTTCCGCAATTCTATTGTAAACGACATACCGGTGTAATAATTTGCTATACGAATGTCTCAATTTCAGGCCTTACCGTCTAGATTTAAAGGCGAGTGGTCAATCACTCGCTAGCATGATGCTATAGGCGAGTGGTCAATCACTCGCTAGCATGATGCTAGACGAGTGGTCGAATCAATCAGTCTCGAGTATATTCAAATCTTCTCTAAATTGACATGTCCTATGATTGATAAGACCGAATTTTGAATGCCAGTCCTGTTGTAAATAGCGGAATATGTAATGCTTGATTAATTTTGATTTCCAATTTGTTAAGTTCCAAATAAGATGAACAGGTCCCATTTTGATGACCCTTTTCTTGATTACGGAATAAATTACGAAAATCTGTGCAGTGTACTATAAACATGAGTTGTAGACGTTCTAATGTAGGCTAGCGCAAACATAACAAAGTACGATGTACATTGAAAAATTCCCGGAAAAATTAGGTCAGCATATTGGATACTTTCTCTACCTGTCTACGAGGGTTTACATTTACCCTTAAGACAATTATAAAACTAGCAAGCTCTCGTTTGGAGGCAGCTCTGACTCGTGACTTCCAGCACAATTCCATTTCAACTCAGTATATAAGGTTCGTAGTATCCAGAATGAACAATACCTTTTGTCTTTATCAACACTTGATGGGTATTGACTACTATTGGCAACCGACGCTAGAAGTAATTCCAGCGTTGTTCTTGTGGCAAATGGAATTACAACAGAAAACTTGACGTAAAGGCCCGATTTTGTCTATGAGTTGCAAATTGTAGATGTTTCACCCTTTTGAGCATTTTAATGAGAACTTTCCAGCAAGAATGAAACGGAGTTACAAAATCAGTTACAAAAACTTTTACTATGCAATACGAAAGATTTGAAACGGGCCATGCTGAATAAGTCACTTTATCTTCGTGATAAAACCATCAAATTAATATACAGATGTCAAATCAGAAACCTGTCTTGGGTCAGAACTTTGTAAAGTACCAATCGAAGCTGTATTAAATTACATCTAAATATGTAAATAAATTGATCTGAGAAACCGACCTGTTCTCAACTTGTAAAGTTCTAATCGAGATGTATTGAATTACACCCATAGTGTGACTTCTTAAAATCAGAGAAGATCTTCTCTGTTAAAATGAGCTACATGCAACATGCATCTTTAGATCAAACATTTATCACCCATTTCTTCTTTCAATAATCATGCTAATATGACACAGTAAATGATTTGATGACTGAATATGAATCTGCCGCCGGAAACTTTAATCTAGGTAATGTCTATAATTGTAATAAGACGTGTTGAATCATGATGAGGTTTGTAAAGGTTGACACGTTCACTGATTTTATGATATGCATAACAACCCTATATAACATATTCAGATCATTTAAGAAGTAGCTTAGGTATTGTATCAAATGTCATATCGACTTAGGCATAAGAGTTCTTCGCTCTCAACTTACAATGCTTTTAGTACCATTTCCTGTACTTATAGACGGGGTTATATGGCTAAGCACGTGCAATGCCTACTAGTTTTCAGGGTACTCTGAAGCCGGAGCTCTGAATCATATTAAACGAGGGTGCAGTGTACAAATGTGTGAAATTGACAATTTTGTAATGTCAGCAAACACAAAACGTTCTATAGAAAACGTTATAATGTCGGGTTATATAAAGGGTATAAAAACGTTTTAATAATATTCAAAAATCATTTATGAAAACGTGATGCAAACCATTTTAAGCAGAATGTTATTTAAGTGTTGACAAAATACTTTGCAAAAATGTTTGCCCAAAATATTTTACAATGACGTTTTAAAAATGTATTCCTGACCACCACCACCAGGCATCATCATCGATGTCATTGTCGTCGTCGTCTTCGTCGATCATCATCGTCGTCTTCGTCGATCATCATCGTCGTCTTCGTCGATCATCATCGTCATCATCATCGTCGCCGTCAATCCTCATCATCAATCATCGTTATCATCTTCGACATCATCTTCATTATCATCGTTGTAAAGTAATATCATCATCAGCGGGAAACGACTCTATACATTTATCATAGTAATATTCAATGTGGAACCGGGAAGCGGTAAGACAACATTGCAATGATACGTACCGCCGTATAAACCAAGTTTTCTGCACATTAATGTATTGATGTCTCGCTTTGTGATCCTGCTGTCACTTGCAATGATGTTCAGCCCTATTATATTTACTCTATTAACAAAGATGTCTCGTACATTAGTGCGTCTTTTAAGTAGTTTTATGGTGTCAACACAGTTTAAGTTCAGTTTTCGATTTTTAGCGCTTCTGTGGCTGGTTTCAAAATGCGTATAACGATTTGCAATTAGGATTGATTTATGATTGCCATATTCAGTCGGTTTATCATTCTACATACAACATGTGATATTGAGCGTAGAATGTCGTTGAACATGTTGAATAATTGATTGGTTAATGTGTTGTGCCGTTCCGCCTCTGTTTTCATATGACCATTGATTGGTTTCATACAGCTGACAGTCATTAAGAACTAATGGGCTTGATTAACACACTCTAATGAAGAAAACATAAAACGGTCAATGAACGCTGGTAATAGCATGCTCTATAGTCTCATTAATATTGAACATTAGTACTAGATAGAGATTCTGTCTTATAGGTTCTTCGGGCAGGTTCTAATTATATTAGAATGGTCAGTGAAGTATTTTCTAATGCAACACGTAAAATTGCTCATAAAAATTATTAGAAAATAAAACGAAATATTTTGTTACAGATGTTGCTATTTTGCCATGTTTGCGTTCCTAGAATAGTTTCTATTTTATTCGATAGTTGTCTAAAAAACACTGCACTCACATGCAGAGACGGTATTTGCTAGCCGTTCAGTATTATGTCTTACGCTAATCGATTGGCTGCACCTGGTTGGTAAGAATATCCGGGAATAATATCGCTACGAAACTGCCAGTCGCTGTGCGGTTAACCTTTGAAGTCGTGCCTGGTATTTTTTGTTAGTGTGATTCTTCATTCAATTTAAAGTTATTACAACCATTAGCTTGTCCAGGTTAATATATCCTGCTGGTCACATCGTTAATTGTTACATAGTAATTATAAGCTTTTAATTAATTCAACATCTTTGGAATGTCTTTTTCTGATTGCTTCATAACGTGAGGACATCACCTGCTTTGTAGAAAGTTTGACAGATGGAGAAATGTGATTGATGATAATATATTAATTTTGTTTAATTGTGCGTGTCATTGGTCTTCACCGCAAAGTCATTTTGCACTGGATGATTGTCTTTAATGTACATGTCTAGTTCGTCAAAACGTTTACTATAGTTGGTCCTTTTGTTGATTTGTGTTGCATGAATGTGTCTGTTCTCTGGTACGGGTTGTATAATGTAAGGAAAGCGGAATTAAGGGTGCTGTATTCGCGTTACATAAGATGGCTGACCTTTGTTTCTGGTTAAAGCTGCTTTTTGCTTTGTCAACGGCTCTTGCAATGGAATGCGCAATGCACAATGCATGTGTGGTTCATTTTCTGCTGCTACTTAACAGAAACCAATTTTTTTTTATGTTTCTTTTACCTTTAAATAATTTCTAATTGCAATCACACTGACTGTAAAGGACTAGTGACCAAACAAATACCCCTACCCATCACCCATCAACTACTTCCGGGTCAGTTAGACATCACGAGGTACACCTTGACGAATTACTTGCCGACAAAGGATACGACAATACAAGGTTTGCACGCTACTTTAGTTATTAGAAAAAAAAGAGGTCGAGCCAAGGCTCCTGGCAAGATTTAGGGGTGTACCACGAAGAAGGTTTGCATGTTGTCCAAATTCATGAGAAAGAATTAGGAAATTCAATCCCCAAGGGCCAGCACAAGAATTTTGACATTTTAGGAGTAGTTTGAAAATAGATAATCCGTACTAAATTGGTTTTGTACGTTATTTTTATGTTACAAAGATATATTCAATGATGTATGACAACAATGTCACGTTTGCACGCTATTTTAGATATTTTAGAACAAAGTAGAACATGTAAAACGTCAAGTTAGTTTGGGATAGAATGTCTTGCAACTGTTTCGGTTATTTACATTGTTTACATAGACTTTTAGAGGCTGCGCATTTTGGAAACTTCATGATAATTTACATGTAATGTCAAGTTTGACAAATATATGTACGTAATATTGTTTTGCTGTTTTTTCTTTCTTCTTGTTTGTCTTAAATTTGTGCGTGCGTGGGGTGCACGCGTTTGTGCGTTTGTCGATGTGTACTCATTTCGTGAATATTGTTTGTGTAGCTGTGGGGATTGTTGTAAATGTTTCCTCAGTTGTATCAGCTTAGATCTTCCTTAATAATTTCGTTCAAGGTCACATCTATACCCCTCCCTTTCATAGATTTACAATTTCTTTAATGTCATTTTTGTGACACTATATCATCTGGCATCTTTAGATTCTCCAAAATATTAATTTAATAACTTCATTTCATGCCTGCTGACTATCATATGGTAAATTCCACAGCCTTACGAACACACAGATCTGTTACAGATACACACTGTGTTGAAGCGCTTTCAAAAGCACGGCAGATGTTTGAAATCTAGACACACTGCGTCTGTCTTAATTTCTAGCTGATTAATTTCAATTAAGAAAACTTCTACATTAAGCTAGCAATGAGCATGGGTACTCAATTAGACATAATGTTTGTATTACTATAATGCTACCTTGATTGAGGGGTGTGAAAGATATACGACATTATAAATAAAAGCCTTTTATTGCGTTTTAGAAATATAATATTGCATTGGTACAAATGTTATTAACGAGATTCCTCCATACGGACGTACTCCAATGTACACAGCCTCAATACTCACCCAACCTTACATACCTTAGTGCATTTAAAATTATGTAACGGTATCGGTAATGGTCGTTTTTAAAAAATGACGTGTGTGCCACAAATCGTCCATCCCCTCAACGGGAAAAACCCTCAAATCCTTACTCGACTTTCTTTTCTTGACAAAATATATCCCAATGAAGTTAATATGCAATGTATGTATGTTGAAATCATGTAGAATACAATAAATCTTTCAAGCAAATAATCATGCGATTTTGATTAGCATCCCATGATTAGAATAAGGCGACATTATCCACCTGTGATATCTTCGGAACTGTTTGGAATGCTGTATTGGTACAGAACGGAAGACAGAATATCCAACACCCTGAAATTTGCAATATCAGTACTTCTTATAATTGCGTGTTTCTATGCTATTTTAGGTTGCGAAAGGTTTCCACAATTTGCGTCTCAAAAACCACTTACTTGCCCAAGCCTCTTTTTACCTTGCAAAATAATTTATGTTTGAGCCCCAAAACGTTCAAGTCATGTATGGTTCCTCCTTCACTGATAAGCAGCGACGAGTATCCACTTTGCAAGGTACAAGCTTGTAGAGCGTTGTACCTACGTACCATGCCTACGCTACGGAGAAAAAAGTACCAGATGTACAATAGGCATTTTGGTTGTGCCTTATGTTGTATTGTCCTTTACAACATTAGCTGTGCTTTTGTTTGTTCAGTAACTTTCAAACATTATAAAGATTGTGAGGTACATAGTTTTAGCTTGCAGTATAGTGGTTGCACATTTCAAATTTTCTATAAGTCAGTTTTGCTGATTATAATTCAGCTCAGTACGTTGTTGATTGGCACATGAAACTCGTTTTAATCATGATGCTACCTGTAAATTGATTAATATCACTTTAAATTTGCTGCCTCGCTTAGCAAAACTCGTGTTCAGTGCTGCTACGACTAATTTCACTGGCGACTTCACTTCTGCCATGCTATATAGCTTATAGTAAATAATAGAAAAATAATCATCATTATGCACTAAAACAGTAAATCGGCTTATTGTATGCTCTTCAGCGATGTTGCTATTGATGTGAAACTGCCCTTTGGGTTGTACAATGGTGAAACGTGCATTTGCTAAAGCGTAGACTAGTTAAGGCTAAATGTATGAAGCGCCACATTGTCGTGTCTGTAATTTTTTGAGTGAAATAATTTATTTATTTACTCTGGCGCGCCCATCACTGCTATTTTTTGAAATATTTACTGACGTGCATCCAAAATTAGTCATCATATGCAGGTTAATTACAGTGTACGAGTCTTTATGTTTAATAAAAGTATGTAAAACATCTGCATTTAATGTTTTGTTTTAGTTTATTAGTTGCCGTGTTCGTGTTACTACTAATAGGAAAAGTTTATTTAATTTAAATAATGTAGGCGTATTTCAGAGCTTTATTGGAAGAAAAAAATGATTGACATTACAAAAAACGGACTGCTTTAATATAATACATACCCGAAAATTCTGGGTTTGTATTATCAGGACACAGAATATATTGTCATAGCTATTTGGGTGAAGTGTTTGCCATCAAAACACTGGTATACTCCAGGATATAATATACATTACTATAGTTCACAGGAAAACGGATTATATAAATCTTTTGTTTACAAGCATTTTAAACTAAATCTCTGTAAGCATGTTCTTCTGCTGAACTACTAGCCTATTAGTACATGTACAACTAGCAATCCATTCTGTAATGATTACTTAAAACAGATACATTCCTTCTGATTTTGAATCTGTTCTTGCTCGGTATGTATATATCAGTTTGGATTGTATTTTTTAGGTAGACTTGTAACCAACTCGTTTTATAATGAGTTTGTATTTATTGCATCATAAAAATTATAGAATTGTGGTCTTTCAAAATATTCTTGTAAAGTTCAACACTCGCCTGATATCCAGACTATCCAACGAATGCGAACGATTTATTTCACTATTAAATATGTTCTCTCGATTTTTTCCACTTTTTACCTTCCTTGTGTCTTTGTATTGTTATCATCACACGCATGCGTACATTACACCAGAATGAACGGGATACCTATGGACCATACTCCACACAATATGATAAAGTAATTATTTTGTAAAGTTTGTGATATGTGAGTTTAGATGTTGTGCCGATTGTTTTATATACTGATTTCTTGAAATCCCTTTGTCTTCTTTACCCAATGCATGCTTGTTGTAGCCTACCTAATGCAAAAGGTAAATCTAAACCAGATTATCCTTATGAATGGAATTCAATCTCTGATTCCGTTCCGATGTCATGGTTGTATTCTATTGCTTCCAGAAGCATCGTTTTTTAAGGCGGTGCAGTGATGACATTTTGATGATAAAGCCTCTCTGGCAATCGTGTAGTAGTAGATGAAGTTTGGATTTGAAGCCGGGGGTGGGGGTACTCAAGATTGATCTGAAAATGGCCCCATATTTTATACCTTGAAATCCAGATATTTGACCAAATTTAACACAATTTCCCGCAATATTTACGTCCCCGTATGGTTATTTGTACTTAGTATGCCTACAAGGTCCTAAAGATACAAACTCCAATAAGAGCCAGGTTTTGAATTTCATCTACATTTATGCGAAAACAGTCGTTGAAATATGTAAAATTGTCATCATGTGACTAGTCCCGTCATTATTAAGATGTGCATATTTAAGTAAAAAAAGATGCACTCTCGAGATTATTTTGTATACATGAATATTGCCTTAATAATGTATTTTTTAAAAGTATCGTCTAACACGTATTGAAAAAGTCAACATTTCCATCGCTAATCGTGCTTAAAATATACGTTGCATATCATCGTGTATATTATTCTAGCTACTATTTCGTATTAATTCCCATCATTTACAAAGCAACCCTGCAATGATATTATACAGCTTGACATTTTGGTGTTTGACTTTCGTATATTCATGATATTGGGCTGTTCCAGTTGAAGTCCATACACCCCCTGTGGAAGACATGACCTTAATCTTCCACATGGAGTGAATATTGCAAATGGAGTTACCTGAATGGGTGGCTCCATTTGAAATTAACACCCCCGGTGTGGGAGGTTAAGGTAATGTCTTCCATAGGGGGTGTATGGATTTCAACTGGAATAACCCATTAATAACCCAGATTGAGTATGTTTGTCAGTGTCGATCGCAATTTATAAATTGCATGTTCATTAGTTCTCTATGTAATAGAACATAGCTCAGACACGAGGATAAGCCGTCAGATTGCCAAGATTATATCGCTGTGTAAGAATATTAAATGTATCTTTTCCTGCAATATATATATTAATTTCCATCATTTGCATAAAGTACCTGCAATCGATCGTATGTTTAGTTTACCATAATTGTGTTTGACTTTTAATATATATAATTATATTTCACCCCAAATGAATATTTGCATCAACCGCAATTTATAATAGCATGTAAATAAGATTGCTATATCTCTTTTGTATTAATTTACAATGTTTACTGCATTTTTCTGCACTAATATAATCCGTTCTTGCATTATGCATGTTATAATATGATTTATATGCGTGTAAATAATAAGCATGTTATTCCCTTTTCTACATTTTTTTTATCTATTGTTTGCAACTAATAATCCAGGACTTCTCCATGTAAAAACAAAGTTGAATTTAGCAATGCAAGTCATGAAAAACAATCGGCAGGAAAACAGTACGAGGAACTGGATGAGGAAAACCCCGAGCGTCAACCGCTTTATACCATCCAGACACAGAGGTTTGCATGTTTGACATATGTGTGTCTATATATTCACGAGTGAAGTTGAGATAGAATTTCGTTTGTAGGTGCTCATACTCACACATGACCACACACCACACCACACCACACCACACCACGCCACACAGCAACACCCTAAACAAATACACCACCCACACACCCCAGCAAGATATTTGTACGCTAATCAAATACACGCAGTCATATAATATAACTATTATACAAAACACACAAAGAATAAGAACAATGATATCACTGAGTGATTTCAGTACATGGTGAACCAGGTGGCGGGAAGAGCCTCTGCTGTCGTAATTTGTTTAATGGACATAATATGGTAATGCAACACATGTATGAATATGCACTAACAATCTGCTCATTTAAAGCTTGTGCACATTCTCAGCAGTACAGACAGAAACATATCGAACCTACAGACCCAACCTCTACCCACCTCCCACGCCGTCTCATGCCACGCATGTGAAGATTCATTGCGTAAATGGTGTATATGGCGTACAGCTGGTAGCGGACTAATTAATATTGCACGTTATTTAATTCATTCTAACATGCAAGAAGTGCGATGATCAACAAATATAACACATTGCATCCCGCCGTACAGAGAAAAAAAACCCGCAAATTCAAAGGTTCGAGGTCTTGCTTTATAGTACATGCCGAACCTGGTGACGGAAAGAGTACCTTTTGTCGTAATTTCTTTAATGAACTTGGAAAAGACAAATACAGTATATGTATATAGATACCAAAAGCAGTGCAGACATACAAACATGCTCACAGTCGCAAACACGAGCCACCTACACCGCCCATACACGTACACCCCACCCCTATCCCACTACTCCCATCTCATACCCACACACACACTCTCTAAATCAACACACACTCAATCGCAAACGCTTGATTTCATTTGGACAGTCAATGCAATAAATTTGGTGATAGCGTACGTTTTCAAGATCCCGGGTGCTCTGGATAGATTTACTGCTTACACACGAACGCCCACCCCTACACAACATACGTACACACACTGAATTGCACAATTTTGTGATAATGTCCGCTAATGACCTATACATCAGTGTAGATCATCGTCAACAATTGAGTCTCATCACGCACTCAACCAACAAGGAACACATTTAGGGAGAAAAACACAAGGAAGAAATCAACTGAGGGAAAATGTCACTAATGATAATGCCCGTTTTATTCTGTTGGAAGATTACCTTACTGCGGTGCAAAGTCTTTCCATCTAATCTTAGAGATGGCCTTTGAGATTGTCGGGCTCAGCTTGCCTCCTACTCAATCAAACCATATAGGGCTTGATATTTCTGTGCTGCACAAGTAAAAACGCAGTATCTATCGTGTTCAATTTCCAGCATACACTTTCTTTTACTTTGGGAGAAGTAGAAAGGCAGTGTATGGTGTTACTTGCACACACTACATTTGTATTCGGGAGCGGGCTGATCAAAACATCTCCCAAATAAAAGGATGTGTCTGTTTGGTTATTTGGTCTACAGATACTCCATTTTTAGGTGAGAGAGCAGATGTACGGGTTTAACCCTTGTTTTGCTGACGTATATTTCAAGGATACACGCTTCCCTATGAATTTTTATTTGTACCCTTATACTATTCAATGTGGTACTAAAGGGTAGATATGGCCTCTTCTATCCAGTCATACCAAAATAAGTACCAATCTGCTCCATAATATTGGGCTATGACACGATATTGACTGCTCAGTGCCAGAAGTGGGTAAGTGCAATAGCTGCCATGTGTAGCTATCATGTGTAGATTAGTACAATATACTGTGTGTAAATTGTCCAATGTTCACAGGGTAGCTATTGCACTTACACACTTTTGGCACTGAGCAGTCATATATTGAGTGCATGCACCCTCGCTCACAAAATTAGGAAATTCGTCTATTTACAATAGGCCAAAAATTGATTTGCTAAGAAGTCATTTCACCAGGTTATTTGCTAAATATGAATAGAAATCACTATTTCAATCTAAATATCATGGTTGAAATCAATATCACTCAGAATATTTTGTGAGAGCAAAAATAAACGTAGATGCGCAAAGGTTGGACTTTACGATTAGCCCGAGCCATTTGTGCGCTTATTTCAGCGTTTTGAAACTTTTAAGGAACAAATCTGTTCTGTCCATAGTAAGATATGTTCCCTCATGAAATATATAATTGTCATACTACATTGAAGCAAGCGTGTTCAATAAGACATAATGTCAACAATTATTTCTGATAACCAATACTGATAACATTTATGACAATATATCGTCATTTAAAGCTTAGAAACTGACTAATTTACATCCACATAACCATGGGAACTCAAACACACCATGACGACTTGTCTGTGGGAACAGGTCTCCGCGCTCCATTTAATTGCTTTCTTACACTTACGAAAAGCTCCAGTATGGTCTGATATACCAATCGTGACCTATCTTCCACAATTCTAAAGCATTGGTGTCAACAATTGTGTTATACGTGAAAGTTATACTCCCATTGAGTCCTGTTTATATTGCGTTGGTATTTCACATTTTGATATATAAAACCATAATCATCAAAATGACCCAATTTATAATTTCTCAGGCTTGTATCTATACAAATCTCACAAACTGTACTTATTCTTATTCTTAATTTGATACATTGTTGACTTTGTGTTTGCACCTTTTAATGTCTGCTTTTAGTATTTCACGTACTTTTAATTGAGATACCAAGCATGTTCTACTTTGCCACTTTTGAATGATGTGTATTGATTCATTGTAGTGTAGAGACTCCAATCACGTTATTACTTGATGAATTATATACGTATCTTTGCTTGCTTGCCTGCTTGCTCGATTGCCTGCTTGCCTGCTTGCTTGCTTGCTTGTTTGTTTGCATAATTTTGAAGTTGCACATTAATATACGATTTGCAATCATTTACTGCTTTTACTAGTCATTTCTTGTTCTAATACTTGACTACTTGTGTCATAATTCATAAGTATTTCTCGTCTTTGCAATATTGGTGTACGCCGCTACTGGTAATGGCTAAACCATTGTAACAGTAAGCTAACAGTAGGGGCGTACAACATACTCAAAGAGTAAAGGGATCATCATGATCATACGAGTAACTTGACAAACGATAGTAATACTCAGCTACAGGAATTCAATCCATTCTTATCAAAACATATATTTAAAAAACGTGGACGGCTTTTAAAATGATATATTCGGGAGATATATTATGGCCACCACGTTTCTTGATACAAATACATTTCAAAGCAAACTTATTTTGTTACCGCAGTTGAGGGGTAAATGTTATTGAACTCAGCCCATTCAACAATAACATTGTGACAGCATTTTTAAAATGTTGTTATATTGTGTTTTCATACAAAACATTTTAAAACCGTTTTCATGACCTTTATATAACCAAACATTTAATGTTTTTAAAACGTCTTTACCAAAAACCCAAAAATAAAACCTGTTTCATACGTTTTAAAAATCGTTTTTATGTTTCCTGGGTATATAATTATGTCTTGTGCAAATAATATATATTCTGTGTGATCTTATTTTACATTGATCTTATTTGTATCTTATGTTGAGTCGGCATGAATAATTACTATATTGAAAGATGTGAAGTCATTGTGATTTAATGTTACTGTTACTGTAAAGTTATTGTTTTTGTTGTATAAACATGCATACCAACGACATTTAACACACATTTACATAACCATATCCTCAATCTCTATTGTGAAAATTTTTTCTTTTGACAAAGTCTTCCTCTAGAGGTTGTTAGCGTAACTGTCACATGTTAACACAATCACTGCACCTGTTACATCGTGACAACATTCCATCCACACATGTTAACACAATCACTGCACCTGTCACATCGTGACAACATCCCATACACACTTGTTAACATAATCACTGCACCTGTTACATCGTGATAACATTCCATTCACACCTGTTAACACAATCACTGCACCTGTTACATGGTGACAACATCCCATACACACCTGTTAATACAATCACTGCACCTGTCACACCGTGATATCATTCCATCCACACCTGTTAACACAATCACTGCACCTGTTACATCGTGACAACATTCCATCCACACCTGTTAACACAATTACTGCACCTGTTACATCGTGACAACATTCCATCCACACCTGTTAACACAATTACTGCATCTGTTACATCGTGATAACATTCCATCCACACCTGTTAACATAATCACTGCACCTGTCACACCGTGACAATATTGCATCCACACTTACTAACACAATCCCTGCACCTGTCACGTCATAATAACATTCCATCTACACCTGATTATAAACAGGTGAATGTATTGTTATATTCTAATCGATAAGATAGTGAATGGGCTGGCAACCTCTATTGTCTTGTCAAATTCTCTCTTACGTTCTTTAAAGTAAACTAATTGTCATTTAAAAATTTCCTCTTACAGCTCTCCAGTGTCTACGAATTTAAAAGACTCCACTAATAAAACGGAAACGCAACCAGTATCATCATCTAACAATTCGAACAATACCGTGCATACGCCCGTTCAGGTGGAAACTAGCAAGGCCCCAGCTAGTCCTACTACACGGACACGCCGAGTTGGACCGTCAGACGGAACCAATGGGAATACAGCTACTCCTGTGTGACAAACAATTATTTGAGCACCTTAATGAAGGACAATGTGGACCATGGAGGCAGAATCATGTTAACCAAAGCATTCTTCAAATTCAATGGACCTTTTAAAGTTCTCAGTTTTGGGTTCTTTATTGTTCAGAAACTAAACAACAAAAATATTAGAGTTTAATGCTAGAGACCTTGTAGTCGAAATATTCTGAATATAGTTAGCCTCTCTATTACGTAATAGGTGGGCATCAAATTTTGATAAAGGTTTGGGCAGACTTTCTAAGTGAAAACCTACGTGTGACAATTCTAGTTTATCCTCCCATGATATACTTCTTTTACATCATCAGTCTATTATGTCACTACTTTACATTATTCACAGAAAAACTAATACCTGGATACCTATTTGAATATGTATACCACACTATCAAAAGTACCCGTACCTGATTGCATTCTCTGCTGACGATTTGACATTGGATAATCTAATGACTACTTTTGTCTATGATCAGCTGCCTTCTAACCGGCAAGATATGTGGTCAGATCATTCTGTGGGTCACAGACGGAGATATGTGGTCCGATGATTACGTAAGAAACTAAAAGAGAAACCGAAAACACTTTCGTCACGTTCTCAGTTTGTAGCCAAGGGCAGAGGCAAAGTTAACGATAGCAACTTCAGTTGTGAGCTTAGCTACGACAATGGAAAACCATGCAACCAAAACCAGACATTTGAAAAGGCCCATTGAGTTCAACCTTTCATTCTTGTATATATAGCTGATAAATTGTCATCATGAAGCAAAAATTATATACGCTTGGCCACCGCGCTGAAACTGTTCAGACGTAAAAACAAAGAAATGAAGAATTATTTACTTCTGTATTGTTCAATGTTCATATTAGGAAGTTGTCAATATAGTGGTATTTTTGGCAGAATACACACTTAAATGCTTAAGGCAAGTGGTGTTAAAAACAAAGTAATGTAAAGAAATTCAAGGATTCCATCAATACGAAGAGCACTCTTCACATACACAGTCTCAAGTGAGTAGTCAGTAACCACTCTGAAATAAGAGATGTAATGTTATAGCATGGTTCAGGTGCTAAAAATATATGACAGCCAGCTCCGTGTCTTTCTGATGACTCGTGATTTTAAGGAGCATTTGGCGTTGCTGGATTTTTTATATTGATAATATCAATGCGACAAAAAAACAACATTCCATGGGCAAATCTGAATAGATTAAAGTGAACGTATTAAAGAAAAAAATGTCTTCAATGTCATATTGCCGACATAAACGTATCTATATAGTATAATATGATAATTTACGACATTTATTGAATGGGTAAAGATAATGGCTATAGGAGAGTTGAGTAAAAGATTTGATATGTAAAGTTTTGACAATGTAATATAGTTCTCTTTGCAGCTCCACTCGATGTATTATAGTGTACATAATTTGGCTATGCAACTCTTTTTCGATCTCACCCTCATTTGTAATTTATGCATTTCAGTATTTAAACTGAGCAGATCAGAGTTATATATTGTATATTTGATGTCTAATGAAAATACCATTAATATAAAGCATTTTTACTACAGAAAGTAAAAGCGCTGTTATGTAAGATTAATAAGATTATATGTGTCTCGCTTCCGCTTAAACTTTCGAATTCAAAATCAAATTTCTGTTTCTTTTACATTTTGGAATGTTTTTACAAACATTAAAATACAATTTCATAAATTTTTGCACCGCCAACTTTGACATTGTCAACTATTATTATATAGCTTGGCGCATGGGGGTCAATTTCGGCAAATTTTATTTGTTCCTTTCAGCCACTTTTTGACAATTCAGGCCGACTGCCCCCCCCCTAATGGCTTGGCGCAAAATACTCGCGAAACGCTTCAGAAAGTCTTTTTAAAACCCAGCGCTGAATTTAAATTCCACGTGCTCACAAGTCGACATCGAATTGACGTCGATTTCACGTTGATGTGTCAACACTTCGATCATTACCGTCTGTTGTATGTACTTGACATCGCGTCCATCTTCAACCCAATACGGACCTGCTTTCAACTACATTACAACGTGAAGTTTATATCGAGTCGATAATGATCAAAATGCTGTTAAATGCAATTGAAATTTGGTCGATATCAGGTTGAAAATTCGGACGCACATCGATGCAGAGGCGTACCGACCGGAGCTTAGGGGGAAAGTTGCCCCCTTGGATTGAAATACTGGAACAACATTTGGGACTAAAAGTTGTATTACGTCTTCCTTTGTTTGACCCGGTTTTGTCCTATATTGACTTATTGTAGCGTTAAAATTGCAAATTTACGCGAGCTGGGCGCGCATTGGTAGTCATTTTACTAGCTGGTCAGGGGAGGGGTAATTTGGAAATTTGGTCTCAGTGGCCCCAGTACGCCCCTGATTGGATGTTGATTTGACGTCGACACAAACTTCGACCGTTATTGCAACCGTCTATTCAACGTGGATAAATAATCATGTGCCCACTAAAAATCACTTTAACATGTTTAATAAGTTAGCGTTGGTGCAAAATATCGCTATCTTCAGAGCAGGAATTCGTATACCCTGATCAAAAACTATATGCATGTTTGTAAATATTTTTTTTCTTAGTATTTTTTTTTCAATACTTTTTCTTCCTTCTCTTAATGTACTTGAAAGCCATATCTTTAATTCTTTATTCATGGTACATTTTATAAGTACAATACAGTAATTGTAGCAGGACTACAACGTGTACATTGGGAAGATAGCGAGAAATTACTCTAATAGACCCTATCGAATAAACACATAACCGACATGGCTTAACATTTGAAATTGCAGACATGTTGGTTCTAAGTGACAGAGGGACAGGTCTCTAGTACAAATCTGCGACCATTCATCTGTCACGTGTTTTATTATATCATGCGAATTTCCCCGTTGTACCTTAAACGGAGTGCAGAATTTAATTTAAATGAGGACGAGTGACGTAGTATTCGATGGGGTCTATTGGAATGAGTTATATGATCATCAAATTATGTATTCGAGTGGTTTCATCCGGGAAAATTTAAAATGTTTGAGGAACAAGAATTTCACAATTTGGATATCCATTCTTGTGGAGTTTGACTTTTCGCAATTATTGTTTTAGCTGACATTAAGCTTGGTTTAATTGTTTACTCAGAATTTAAAGTCCCAGCAAACACAAAAATGTTTTTAAAACGTTTAAAAACATGTAATATTGGGTTTTGGTTTGATAAAAACGTTTTAATAACATTAAATATCGGGTTATATAATGGTCAAGGAAACGTATAAAAATGTTTTATATGAAAATACACTACAACAATATTTTTTAAATGTTTTAAAAATGTCATTGTAAAATATTTTTTTCAAACATTTTTTGCCAAATATTTTGTTAACACTTGAATAACATTATGTTATAATATTTGCAGTAGGTTATCAACAAATTGTTTTTGAATGTTATAAAAACATTTATACCCTTTATATGTCCTTTATATAACCCGACATTTAAACGTTTTCTGGCAACATTTTCTAACCTTTTACGAATGATGTCGAAAACGTTTTGTGTTTGCTGGGAAGTGTGTGTTTTGCATCACAATTGAGTGGTTATATAGACTTTAGCGGTTGACATAAGCCTATCTTGAAAAAATAATTATTAATTCTAAAAATATTGAAGTGGAGACGCCTCTTTCAGATTTTACAAATGCGAATATATCATACCGCATATGGACGAATAGCTTACAACCGTCAGCGTCCGGAACCCTTTGTATTATATTAACTAAAGAGGGCGGCGTAATCGACATTCCTTTACATCGCTATTTGTTTATTGGTTCCGATCCTGCACGCTCTCGGCGAATCGCCCAAGAATCCACACCACTAAGAGATGAAATCAAAACTCGGCCGGCGGTTGACCGCTGCGGCTGCCGCTGGTTCCGTCCGGTTACCATTGTTTAGAACAATAGCAACCGGACAAAACCGGCGGTCAACCGCCAGTCGAGTTCTGATTTCGTCTCTAAATAAAGTAATCTATTGTAGAGAGCAATCGAGCCTGTTGAAATCATAAATGGGCATATTCCAGAACTATTTGAGTTGAAATTATCTTCTCTGCGTAAATTTGGGGACAATTTTGAGGCTTTTTATGTGGATTCACGTCAGGGCAATTACAAAACATCGATCCCATTCAGCAGCGACAGGAAAGTCTGTCGGGGGAATATGGGGACGGTAAATAGTAATCTAGTATTCGACATTATGAGAAAATCACCCGACGTGAGGATTAAAAGATTGTTATTCTTTAATAAGGGGCGCACCATTAGATTTCCAGGGGGGGCATGGGTTTTTTTTTTTAAATACTTCGCCCACTAGTGAGACGAAAAAAAAAAAAACTTCGCCCACTAGTGAGACAAAAAAAACAATTTCGCCCACTAGTGAGAAAAAAAAAAAAGAAATTTTTGCCTCACTGATGAGTAAAAAAAAATTCCCCACCCAACTTTGTAAAAAGTATACATTAAAATTGAAGAAAAAAAAACTTTGCCGCCGAAGGCGCCGAAAAAAAAAATTTCGCCGAAAAAATAAAATTCTGCCTGGCCCAAACTCCCATGCCCCCCTGAGAATCTAATGGTGCGTCCCTAACGTAAATTTACTCAATATCAAATAGGCCTTGGGCAAATAGGTGTGCAATATACATTTTTTATGTGAAGCAGGTGACGCGTAGAGTACCATTGTATACATTATATGCCTCATTTTAAATATATAGTTTTAGTTTTGGTTTTGGTTTTGGTCACGTGCTTTCCTATTGTCCTGCCTTACCACTTGAATCATAAGATATCGAACTCATTGTTTCTACCTTTTGTTTAAAACCGAACATTTGTGTCAGTCAGTTTCGGTTTTGGTTTCAGTTTCTTATAAGTGGTGTGGATCGTAAAATTATTTGATTTGAAGTTACCTACTCTAAGTATACAAAAGAAATGTTTAAATTTCGCAGTGCAATATTCACGAGGAGAGAAATCGAGCATGGTAATCTACATTGAAAGACGTGGTTTACAAAACCGAATAAGTCTAGGCTAATTCACCTGTGAAAAAATATAGACCATCGAAATATTTGCATTCGACATTACAAAAGGGGTCACTATTGTAATTGTATAGGTGCTATAAACAAAATCGATTCATGTCCTTAATCCCATGTACCAGAATCGATGGAAGGCCATTATATGACCTCTAATAACCTAATGACTTTTACTGAAGCAATTTTACTGCAAAAGTAGAAGATAGAGGGGAAAAGAGATTGGGTGGTGGGGGGTGTGTGTGTGGGGGTGTGTGTGTGTGTGTGTGTGTGTGTGGGGGGTGGGTGGAGGGCAAGGGGGATATGGGCTGGGAGAGAGAGAAACAGATGAGAGAGAGCATTGGAAGTGAAAGAGAAGGGGAGGAGAGCTCGAGATGAAGATATCGAATGTAGGGGAGGAGGAGGGGAAGGGTAATTTAGGGAAGAGGTGGTTATATAGGGAGGGAGCCCCCTCTTAAAGAGGTATGGGTTGTGCTTCCGGGGATAATAAACTAATTCATAATCAAATCATCTCCATGCATCGTTTATGTTTCATACAAACAAACAAATCCCCCACCCCGCCCCATCCTTTAATATACGCGCATGTATATGATTTCTAGGCCTAGAACTCGTGAGTGTAATATGCCACCTACCTTTGACAGAGAGCATCAACTGTCGTCCGCGGGATAGATTTCCGATATCAATCATGACAATAATTATGTTAGCACAATAGGCTATTGTATACTTCTGGTTATATACCCTATACTGTGTCCTTCCAGCATAATAGTGTTATGATTGCAAACCAGATCAGCTCTACTTTTTAATCCCTTGATTTTTGGTTTCTAAACAAAAGAGAAACCAAAACTAAATATTTGAAATGAGGGATTATATCGTCCTACTACAGCCGAGTTTACACCGAAACGTTTTCGTTGACTCGACAAAAGCAGCGACACTCGCGAGCTGTCTGCCCAACAGACAAAGATGTTCTTAAAAGGTTATAAGCGTGTTACAGACATGTTTTGATTTTATTCAAACGTTTTAATAAAATATTTAAATGTCGGGTTTTATAAAGGCCATGAAAATGTTTTATATGAAGAAACAATACAACAATATATTTAAAATGTTGTAAATGTTGTCAAAATATTCTGTTAAATCTTAAATAACATTATGTTAGAATGTTTTGCATCAAGTTTTCAAAAACTGTTTTTGGTACGTTATTGTACCCTTTATATAACACGACAATAAAAGGTTTTCTGTAAAACGCTTTGTGTTTGCTGGGTGTGTCCAATAGAGTAGCAAATAGCAGCGGTGAACTAAGAGACTCTGAATAAATCGGTGCCTTTGTCGCAACGGAAGAAACTTCGGATTGTTAATTACCCTTACAACGCTCGATGCTTATGACATTAAGAATTATCCATAAAAGTCCCTGCCAGCTTGGTCAGATCAAAGTTCATGTCGGTTAATAACAATAATATTAATAATAAGTAAAGGAAAACAATAACACTGAAGTGTTTTAAATCGGGGCGTTTCTGTATTGCGTGTGTGAAATGATGCCATCGACCGACTAGTCATTATGTTTTGGCGATATTTTTATGTGGAAAATTAATGTCTTTCATGAAGAAGTGATTCCAGTATGTTAAATTAAAGTAAAAGTAAGAAAGTAGGTTGCTATTTGAGAGATTGCGCTTTCTTACTTCAACGCTTTCTACGCATACGCCAGTTAAAATTAATCACAGTGAATGAACTAAATCCCTTGTACTAAAGAATGATACATTGATGAAGGATAACAGATTGCCACGAAAAGGTTATACGTTTTTTTGAATCGCGGTGACAATTGGAATGTAGATATTTATTGTGGCTATTACTGTTTGTGATTTACTTTATGAGCTCTCTTGGCCAATAATTTTCAATGCTTATACGAATCATGGAGTATACTTTAAAAAACAAAAACAAAAAAACTAGCCACATTCTTTTCCTACAGTTTATTGAAACCAAATATACCATTACAAACGCTAGCGGATGGATAAACTTTAAACTATAGTACTTCATGTTTCAAGTTGAGAGAAAAGCCAATTTGGATTTCGCAGTGCGTTTAAAATCGGCCACTCCAAAATCCAACATGGCGTTACTCTCAGTGCACGCAGTTGGCCGCAGCACTTGCACCGCGAGTTCCGCAATGCTTGACTGGTGCACGCTTTTGTGAATTTACTTGCGCAATATAATTCTAGCCAATTATAAGCCAAACAAACTATAATCACAGTATAGTAATTTTGAATAATTTAACTGGGGTACGCGTAGATTTTTATCGTAAAATCGCAATATCTAAATAAGCTATACATGATATGGGTGTGTGGGGTGCGCACGTCCTGAGGGGGTGGGGTGGGTGTGTATTGATAAATGAACAGTGTGTCTCTGTCACATACGAGTGAAAAATATAATGTGATGAAGTTGTTTTAAGATACCAAAGAATGTATTCTTCTTCTATAATGTTGTGTGAGCTTTGATGAATTATGTAAACTCTTCTAAACAATACAATATGAAAACAATGGGTAATTTGTACACAACAATGGTACAACTATGAACAACTCAATTATAGGGTCAAATCTTTTGTGCTATTTTCTATGGAATGGTTTTGTTTTTGTTTTTGTTTTAGACCTACTCAAACAGTTGGGTTGTTCATAGTTTGGTAAAAATTGCCCAACGTTTTAACACACCATGCTTGATTCCCTTGGAGTAAATAACTGAGATACTTATGAAGTAAACAAAGCAACAAATTGCAACTCGGAAAAAAGTGTCCAACATCCACACTGGTATAACTGAACAGTATCGTTTGAATTTCTGTCTTACTCTTTGATTAATATTTTGTTGCGATGTTATTGATAAAAAAATGTAAACGAAATCTACTGCTTCCTTGAAATTATTGGGTTGTCACTGTACCATATAAAAATGTCTGGATATATTTTTCTGTATATTCACAGTCATCCAGGTATATAAAATATCAAATTGATAATTAAAATCTGGTCAACTGGACTAACTATTGTTGACTGGCGACGTTTCACATCTTGCGCACAGTTTCCACCTCGATACACCTGAGCACACATTTTCGTCCAAGAGCAGTGAATTGTCTCCGCAGTCTTTGATTACACTACACGGTTGAGTACATAGCAATGTAAGAGCTGTGGAGCGTCTAGCTGAAAAATGGGCCTCTTTGATTGGTTTTTGTCGAAACCTCAAGTGTTCCCTTCATCCAATCAGAATTTTTTTTATCAAATGAAAGCTAAAACACTTCCTCCTAAAACACTTTTCGTCACTAGGTCAGCAGATAACGCAATTTAATGTTATAGCAAGGCGAATGTGGAAAATCTGTTGAAAACTACCTATCCAAGCACATTTTTTGACCAAAATGTAGGTTTTAAAAGTCAAAACCTCAAGTGCTCCTTACAATATTTTTCAAATTTTATGTCATTAAATGAAAAAGCATACCTATATTATCCATATACAAGTAACACTAGAATGAGCAATGGTCAATTCTGTTTAAATTGCAAATCTTGTGCAAAAAGTTACTATTTTCGCCCGTTTTGTCATACGGTTGTAAATTCAATGACCTATGACTAAAAGAGCACTTACAAATTGATATGGGTATGGTGAGTATGGCCTTCAGCACTAAAATTGGGAAAGCTATTAAGCATAGCAAATGGCTAGTTCCCGATACACTGTGAAGGAAAGAAAGTGGTTATTTGTATAATAAATACACTATTAAATCACGGCGAGATGTAAATTGGGTGATGATGTCAGAGCTCAATAAAATTTGTCACTAGGTGTATTGCAACTTGTTGTAATGTATGATGTGAATTATCAATTATCAATTTGATATGTCTAGATATATCATTGATTTCTAATATTTTGTCATAACCAGATTGGTGGCGGGGTATGGCGTTCTAGCTCCAGTCCGGACCCTTTCCCCGTGCCCTCTACTCTCTCTCTCTCTCTCGGCTTGGCTTCGCTAACGAAGATCTGAAGGCTGCTGTCCATATTTGCCGCGACAGGCTCGCTGGTGACTGGCGAGGCCGATGGGGTATAGGCAGGTCCGACTGCAGTAATTGCAGGTAAAAGTTTGATCAGTGCTGGGGGTCCTGTTGCTGCTCTCTTTCCGTCTCTTTCTCTTGTCTTCCAGCTGGGTTCTTCTCGTAACCCCAAAGGCAGAGACAGCTTGCTGAATGGTATGTCTCCAAACAATACGGTTTTGCAGCCAGGGTAGACCAGTGTCTGGGGTCTATGTTGCAGGCTTTCAGAGATGACTTAAGGCAGTCTTTGTACCTTTTTAGAGGTGCCCCTACATTTCGTCGCCCAGATGACAGCTCGCCGTACAGAATGATCTTTGGCAGGCGATGGTCTTCCATTCTGTGCACATGTCCTGCACATCGTAGTTGTGTCTTCAGTAACATGGTCTCAGAACTGGGACGTCTGCTTGCTCGATGACTTCGACGTTGGTAATGAAGTCGCTCCCATGGATGCCAAGGATACGACGGAGACAGCGCTGGTGGAATCAATCAAGGAGTCGTAGATGCTTGCGGTATGCTACCCACGACTCGGAGCCGTACAAGAGGGTGGACAGAACCACAGCTTTGTACACTTTGATTTTGGTGGTTTTTTCAGGTGCTTGTTGTTCAACACTCGTTTTTCAGTCTGCCGAAGGCGCTGTTTGCTTTGGCCAATCTGCTGTCAATCTCTTTGTCCAGCTTGGCATCTGAGGAAATAGTAGATCCCACCCTGTAAATTCTTGTCAGGTGCTTGTTCATGTTGTTATTCAACACTCGTTTGTACAGTCTGCCGAAGGCGCTGTTTGCTTTGGCCAATCTGCTGTCAATCTCTTTGTCCAGCTTTGCATCTGAGGAAGAAAATAGTAGATCCTAGGTAGGTGAACTGGTGCACTGATTTTAGTTCTGTCTTGTCGATGAAGACGTGGGGATGTTGGTACACATGGGGTGCTGGCTGGTGAAGCACTTCGGTCTTCTTCAGGCTGACTTCAAGTCCAAAGAATTGTGTGGCCTCTGCAAAACACGATGTGATGCGCTGCATGGCACTGTCTGTGTTGGCAACAAGAGTGGCATCATCGGCATACAACAACTCCCAAACTAGCAGATCCATTGTCTTTGTACGGGCATGCAGGCGCCTCAGATTAAACAAGCTACCGCCAGTTCGGTAACGGATGCAGAATGCCGTCGTCGTCGTCAAGATCGTCGGTGGCCTGACGGAGCGGAGCATCATGCGTTATTCAGTCTAACTTGACCAAGCTGGTTTTCATGGAGCTGGATAATCATGTTGAGGAACTTTGGGGACAGTCTAGGCGGTTTATGATTTGCCAAAGTCTTTCCCTGCTCACAGTGTCAAACGCCTTGGTCAGATCCACAAAAGTGATATATGGTCCTTTGTTTTGTTCACGACACTTCTCCTGGAGCTGGCGAAGAGCAATACCACGTCTGTAGTGCCTCTGTTGGATCGAAAATCACATTGGCTCTCTGAGATGTGTTCCTCTGCAATGGTGGTTACCAGTCTGTTCAAGAGGATCCGTGCAAGAACTTTTCCAGCGATGGAGAACAGGGTAATCCCCCTATAACTAGAGCAGTCAGACTTTTCCTCTTTGTTCTTGTACAAGGTGATAATAACTGCATCTCTTAGGTCTTGTGGAAGCTTGCCTTGATTCCAGCAGCAAGAGAAGAGTTTATGTAGTTTGGTGTGCAGTGTTTGTCCTCCATGCTTCCATATCTCCGCGGGTATGCCGTCAACTCCTCCCGCCTTTTCCAGTCTACTATACACATGCTAAATAGACTAGCAGATGATACAGGTGTCCTTCCCCGGTTTGACGACCCTAGTCCATTACGAAAGTCTGGTTACGGCATATGGTCATTCGTTACTGAAATAGCTTGTTACATTTTTTTTGGCCATATCAAATTGAAGGTAGGCTAAGGTTATATTAAATGCCAGAGGAATGTCGGCATATCTGATTTTAAAAATGTCGAGAAAAGAACAAAGCCACAAGCAAAGCTAGCTAAAATACTCAGCATTTCCCGCAACGGAAAACGAACTCAAATTCATAATCATAATAGAGTTGATCGGAAAATTGCAACGGAGAGCCGAAAATCTTCGTTGATAACAACGAACGTTGGACCAGACTGGTCCAAACACGTAATGTTTAATGGTATCTCAATCAATAATAGGGACTTTCGCTGTTGCGATTTTTGATTCTCCGCCGGGATTTTCAACTCAACTGATTAATTTGCTTGTTTGAGGCTTAGATTTTCTTCTCGATGTTTTGTCGCTGCAGCTATGGCAAGCCATCTGTGCCATTATTCGTTGTGGCACGCGTTGATGAACAAGCAACACGTTAAGACGGCGTATATCCAAGAGAATTTTAGGTTTTGGCAATGCGTTAGTTGTGAAGATAACCAATTGGACTGAAGGTTTACTTTTAATGAACAATACAGTGTGTTCGATAAGCAACGGTCGTTTTCAACTTGAAACGCATTACTATCATCAATTAACAACACGTTGCGTAAAAGCTCAATTTCCTGGGGGGGGGGGGCACTCAAATATGACAGTGTACGCATGCGTGACCAAATTTTTTTCATGCACTCCCTAAACGAGTTTTACCCTACCAGCAAATTTAGCCCCTTAATAAGGCAATTCAGTGTAGAATTTACCCCCTAATGAGTTTTTGGCTGGTGAAAATGCAACAAATGTACCCTTTTTGGACTCAAAATTTACCAAAAATTTGAAAAGGTACCCTAAACAAGTTGTCCAGTTTCAGAAAACTACCCTTATTCTTGAAAATCACTGTTTTTAGACCCTAAACGCGTCACGCGCGTAACTTGCCTTGCCTAAAAAAACACCCCCTTTTACTTGTTTTTTTGGTCACGCATGCGTACAGACCATTTATGTGAGTGATCCCCCCGGGCTCAATTTCTATCTCGGTCGTTTTCGCCAAACGTTTGACAAACAATTGCCATGCCGATCACAAACGTTTGTCAAATATTTTTGTAAACGCTCGTAAACGTTTTGCAAACGTTTGTGATCGCTAAATGCTTGTGAAACGTTTGGCGTATGGCTCTGTTTTGGTTGTCTACAGGCTGAGTCAAAAAGAAGTAAACTCTTGTTTGAAGGGCTGTAACTAGAGAACTGTAAAGAATCTGCTGAAAATGAAAATATCATTGGAAAGAGCAAATTCTACACGTCTAAATGAAAAAAAATTGCTATAATTGCGCACAGCAAACTAGAGTTATACCCATTTGAATACAACCACCCATTTCTATAGCTGCACACGGCCGATTGATTTTCATCCATTTCAATTTCGAATCAACAAAGTACTAACAGGATTTAATGTTGAACTTTTGCTTTTAATTAATTAGAAACGGCGTCCCCAGGATGAAGTCCATGACGGTACTGTAGTTTGTATGGACACCAATTCAAGTCTTTACGAACGATCTGGCAGAAGCTTGGGTAAAGGATTGCGTCTTGAGCTGATCTTTGGGTCTTGCTGTAACGCATGTCGAACTCTAGCAATCTTCACTTGTGATCTAGCAGTTCGTGGTCTGCATGAAGCTCCGGCTGTCTATTCCTTAGTGTCTCATGCATATTGTGCTTGTTCACATTCTTATATACTGCTCCCTTACATGGAATCCGATAAGCTGTGTGAGACTGGAGACGAAAAAGACGCTGAACTTCAGTGGGACTCTTAGTTTCATGATACTTCGTCGACAGAAACGTGCGCTCCCGTGCGGTAAATTGTGGTGCCATGTTGTCATTTGGCCTGTTTCATTATAATGTAGTGCAATGAGATAAGATTCATATTAAAAAGAACCCTTTAACATGTACCGTAAAATGGGGTAACTTTGGGCACTTTTCTGAGTTTTTAAACCACTGCTTCTAAACAAAACCAATTATATTTCTAATTATCTCCTTTTTGTGACATTAGGGTTCCCTTCTATACCTTGAAGTTGAAAAAGATTTTTTAATAATTTTGCAAGGGTACCCTAGGGGTTAAAAATAGCCTGACCAAAGTTACCCCGCATTTGGGGCAACTTTGGTCAGAGTATTACATTCCATGAAGAAAAAAAATCAAAAAATTGATCTTCACTGTATATGGGCAAGTTGTTGTTTTTTGTGACATTTGACTCCTTGCAAAATGAATCAAGCACACATCCTTGCTCACAAATATTGATTTTTATTTTTTCTGAAAAAAATGTAAAAAAATGCTCATTTTTGGTCAAAAATCACGAATTATTCGTAAATTTCGAGAAAATTGGACATGAACGACTATCATTTCTTCCAAATATATTTCTTAATAAATTGAAACCTAATATGACTAAAAACAATATTGCTGTACGAAAATATGACAATTTCAAAAAATATATTTGACCGACCAAAGTTACCCCGCTGACCGAAGTTACCCCATTTTGTACGATTTATTGATCGAAACCACACCTGCCACGTAACTTTATTTGCATTTGAATATCGCGCCTTACCAAACAATATAATAGATACTAGGGAGGTGAAACCGTGTGCAGCTACAAAAATGGGTGGTTGTATTCAAATGAGTATAGACGAATCCAAATACACGCATTCCTACACCTGACTAGCAGCCTTTAGTTGGGTAGCCGTCGGCTACAATGCACTCAAAATGTGAAATGATTCGGCCTTGGCGGAAATTTTAAACTGCATTCCATCACCCGTTTTACACCTTCCGCGAAAACACAGGCAGACAAAAGAATAACACAATACAGTTCCTTCGACAAAACACACAGCATGGTCTATTCGCTGTTGAAGTGACATAATAATCGGATTAATACACGCGGTATCTATGCATTGATGTACTTGCGAACAAAAGGGCTATATGTATGAATAGATGCGACAGGATTACCTGCGGAATTATCTCCATTATATATATTATTAGCTATTATTCTATTAACCCTCCTCGTCCTTGTATCTTCTCTAGGTGTTAGGCGGCTTTTATTTGCACAATTGGACGCTCAAAGCACCAGGTTGGTGCTAGCGGCTACCCAAAGATGTCCGACCAAATCCTGACCATGACTTGGCTACTTGGATTCGTCTATAACTTGAGTTTGCCATTACTCGTTGACTGCCGATAAAACGCCCAATAAAGACTTAGTCACCGGACCGCGCCGGCCAGTTAAAGTACATGCCCTATCACACCACTCCACACCATACATAAATTCTCCCAGTCACATTTCCCAAATATGAAATTAAAAAAAGTCAAATTTTAATTTAGTTCTTTTAAAGTTTGACAGAGGCGGGGTTCGAACTCACGGCGCAACGCTTAGTACTCTAGGAGCCTAGCGCCTTAGACCACTCGACCACTTGTCTTGTTGTTATTCATCTGAAACGTATTTAAAAATATAATCGCAACTTCAACATAGGCCTACCACGTGACAAGCAAAGGCAGAAAACGTATCATATTTTGGAATTTTATCTGCTTAAAACATTAATGTGTATTATAATAGAGCTACCGTTATTTATATTGTTGAATTCTCAAGCGCATCATTTCGAATTGGGTTTGGAAGATACATTCTCCTAAAGCCCGATACTGACTCCACCTGTACATTTTAATTTCATCGCGCGATGCTGAGATGTTTGAAAAGCATCGCAGCATCGCATACCGCTGCGAAGTGTAGTCAGGATCGGGCTTAATTCGTTAGATGTATAGAGTCTTTCCTATTCAGAGGAAATACACACCTTATTGCCTTTTAACAATAACCAATGACACTAGCACGTAATTCCAGTCAAGCACCAATCTTTAATCCTATTGTTGAAGAGGATAATAAGCTTATACTTATGTATAGTATTATTAAAAAGCTTAAGTCTTTGTTTGGCTAAATCCTGTTCAAGTGTGGCTAAATCCTGTACGAATGTCAGCGGCGAATGTCAGGTTATTATTTCCCAGTCTTGAAAAAGAAATTGCAGGCAGAGGTGGGAATCGATCTCGGTACCTCCCGGTTAAAAAGCACTGTGCAAAACCACTAAGCCAACTAAATATCTGTTGTGAGATGCTTGACATTAATCTTTGATATTGCTTAATGGAACAAATCGCGGAATTAAATCAGTAATAAAAGAAGTAGATTCTTATTTAGCGGCCAAATTGGATAAAAGGGGAAATATTTGTCCCTGCTCTAAAGAAAACATAGGTTAGAAAATTATCAAATAAATTTAAATTTAAATTTGAGATTTTATATTTATTTATTTCACAAGGCGGCATTTTCACAGACAAACACTGTATACGCTAAAAACTCGACCCTCATTACTAGATGATGGCATAGCTCAGTGTTAGAGCATCAGACTGGTAATGTCAATATCGTTGGTTCGAATCCGCCCGTCAGCAATGGTTATTATGATTTTAATGCTACGCTACAATTTGTTTTTTCGTTTATTTATTTATTTATTTATTTATTTATTTATTTATTTATTTATTTAAATAATTTGATATATTTGAAAGGGGTATTTGAGCAATTTGAAATGTTTACCCCCGTATAATCCTATGGGGTCATTTTGAACCCACCCCCTCCCAAATTGCCAAACTTAACGCACAACACCTATGAGTTTAAATCATACATAATGATCAGTACGTCCATCATGAATGAGTGGTCACTGCATTCATTTGGGAATGTGTAGGGACTGCAGCTTGATTCACCATCCACAACATGATAATGTGTGCACATGCTACATTATATACACTTGTGTTGTTGTTGGTGTATAAGTAATGGGCCTTGCAATTGAAATGCCTCAAGCTTTTAATCCGATATTCAGATTATCTATTTGTTTTCATGAATTGGAAGACATTCTTTGATGTATTACTGAGCTCAAATGATCTGAAATTACTGGAGTGTGAGGTCAGCATAGTATTTTATCCCGGTATTTTATTAACAGAAAGTATAGAGGCCCTGCATGAAATTATCGATTGGCTCCAAACAAAGGATTTGAGCCGGTGTCCTTCACCGTAGTTATGGCGGAGTGCAGTCCATTCAATCAAATGTTGTCATCAACCTATTTGATTGCAATCATGCTTTTGTTGAATGCATTTTAGTAGTCTGGAGACTTTGGGCACTTTTCTGAGTTTTTAAACCACTGCTTCTAAACAAAACCAATTATATTTCTAATTATCTCCTTTTTGTGACATTAGGGTTCCCTTCTATACCTTGCAGTTGAAAAAGATTTTTTAATAATTTTGCAAGGGTACCCTAGGGGTTAAAAATAGCCTGACCAAAGTTACCCGCATTTGGGGCAACTTTGGTCAGAGTATTACATTCCATGAAGAAAAAAAAATCAAAAAAATTGATCTTCACTGTATATGGGCAAGTTGTTGTTTTTTGTGACATTTGACTCCTTGCAAAATGAATCAAGCACACATCCTTGCTCACAAATATTGATTTTTATTTTTTTTTTTTATAAATTCTAATTTTTGGTCAAAAATCACGAATTATTCGTAAATTTCGAGAAAATTGGACATGAACGACTATCATTTCTTCCAAATATATTTCTTAATAAATTGAAACCTAATATGACTAAAAACAATATTGCTGTACGAAAATATGACAATTTCAAAAAATATATTTGACCGACCAAAGTTACCCCGCTGACCGAAGTTACCCCATTTTGTACGATTTATTGATCGAAACCACACCTGCCACGTAACTTTATTTGCATTTGAATATCGCGCCTTACCAAACAATATAATAGATACTAGGGAGGTGAAACCGTGTGCAGCTACAAAAATGGGTGGTTGTATTCAAATGAGTATAGACGAATCCAAATACACGCATTCCTACACCTGACTAGCAGCCTTTAGTTGGGTAGCCGTCGGCTACAATGCACTCAAAATGTGAAATGATTCGGCCTTGGCGGAAATTTTAAACTGCATTCCATCACCCGTTTTACACCTTCCGCGAAAACACAGGCAGACAAAAGAATAACACAATACAGTTCCTTCGACAAAACACACAGCATGGTCTATTCGCTGTTGAAGTGACATAATAATCGGATTAATACACGCGGTATCTATGCATTGATGTACTTGCGAACAAAAGGGCTATATGTATGAATAGATGCGACAGGATTACCTGCGGAATTATCTCCATTATATATATTATTAGCTATTATTCTATTAACCCTCCTCGTCCTTGTATCTTCTCTAGGTGTTAGGCGGCTTTTATTTGCACAATTGGACGCTCAAAGCACCAGGTTGGTGCTAGCGGCTACCCAAAGATGTCCGACCAAATCCTGACCATGACTTGGCTACTTGGATTCGTCTATAACTTGAGTTTGCCATTACTCGTTGACTGCCGATAAAACGCCCAATAAAGACTTAGTCACCGGACCGCGCCGGCCAGTTAAAGTACATGCCCTATCACACCACTCCACACCATACATAAATTCTCCCAGTCACATTTCCCAAATATGAAATTAAAAAAAGTCAAATTTTAATTTAGTTCTTTTAAAGTTTGACAGAGGCGGGGTTCGAACTCACGGCGCAACGCTTAGTACTCTAGGAGCCTAGCGCCTTAGACCACTCGACCACTTGTCTTGTTGTTATTCATCTGAAACGTATTTAAAAATATAATCGCAACTTCAACATAGGCCTACCACGTGACAAGCAAAGGCAGAAAACGTATTATATTTTGGAATTTTATCTGCTTAAAACATTAATGTGTATTATAATAGAGCTACCGTTATTTATATTGTTGAATTCTCAAGCGCATCATTTCGAATTGGGTTTGGAAGATACATTCTCCTAAAGCCCGATACTGACTCCACCTGTACATTTTAATTTCATCGCGCGATGCTGAGATGTTTGAAAAGCATCGCAGCATCGCATACCGCTGCGAAGTGTAGTCAGGATCGGGCTTAATTCGTTAGATGTATAGAGTCTTTCCTATTCAGAGGAAATACACACCTTATTGCCTTTTAACAATAACCAATGACACTAGCACGTAATTCCAGTCAAGCACCAATCTTTAATCCTATTGTTGAAGAGGATAATAAGCTTATACTTATGTATAGTATTATTAAAAAGCTTAAGTCTTTGTTTGGCTAAATCCTGTTCAAGTGTGGCTAAATCCTGTACGAATGTCAGCGGCGAATGTCAGGTTATTATTTCCCAGTCTTGAAAAAGAAATTGCAGGCAGAGGTGGGAATCGATCTCGGTACCTCCCGGTTAAAAAGCACTGTGCAAAACCACTAAGCCAACTAAATATCTGTTGTGAGATGCTTGACATTAATCTTTGATATTGCTTAATGGAACAAATCGCGGAATTAAATCAGTAATAAAAGAAGTAGATTCTTATTTAGCGGCCAAATTGGATAAAGGGAAATATTTGTCCCTGCTCTAAAGAAAACATAGGTTAGAAAATTATCAAATAAATTTAAATTTAAATTTGAGATTTTATATTTATTTATTTCACAAGGCGGCATTTTCACAGACAAACACTGTATACGCTAAAAACTCGACCCTCATTACTAGATGATGGCATAGCTCAGTGTTAGAGCATCAGACTGGTAATGTCAATATCGTTGGTTCGAATCCGCCCGTCAGCAATGGTTATTATGATTTTAATGCTACGCTACAATTTGTTTTTTCGTTTATTTATTTATTTATTTATTTATTTATTTATTTATTTATTTAAATAATTTGATATATTTGAAAGGGGTATTTGAGCAATTTGAAATGTTTACCCCCGTATAATCCTCTGGGGTCATTTTGAACCCACCCCCCTCCCAAATTGCCAAACTTAACGCACAACACCTATGAGTTTAAATCATACATAATGATCAGTACGTCCATCATGAATGAGTGGTCACTGCATTCATTTGGGAATGTGTAGGGACTGCAGCTTGATTCACCATCCACAACATGATAATGTGTGCACATGCTACATTATATACACTTGTGTTGTTGTTGGTGTATAAGTAATGGGCCTTGCAATTGAAATGCCTCAAGCTTTTAATCCGATATTCAGATTATCTATTTGTTTTCATGAATTGGAAGACATTCTTTGATGTATTACTGAGCTCAAATGATCTGAAATTACTGGAGTGTGAGGTCAGCATAGTATTTTATCCCGGTATTTTATTAACAGAAAGTATAGAGGCCCTGCATGAAATTATCGATTGGCTCCAAACAAAGGATTTGAGCCGGTGTCCTTCACCGTAGTTATGGCGGAGTGCAGTCCATTCAATCAAATGTTGTCATCAACCTATTTGATTGCAATCATGCTTTTGTTGAATGCATTTTAGTAGTCCGCAATATTTACGGGATGATATGTCACATGCAAGGCCTCTATTCTCCAAATTCATTTCCTAATGTATGTGAGAATGATACAATAATGACATGATGAACATAGTCATTGATGCATCAGTTTTAAAATAGACTAGGCGGTTACCATATTTGGCGGTTCTCGGCTGGGCGCGATTACCAGGCTGATGGTGACATGCCCATACGACAGTTTTTACTAATTTGACCTCACATGACCCCTGGCGACCCCAAAATGACCTTCCAAAAATTTGGCTCTAAATGTTGACTGTACCCACCAAGTTTCATGCCCATACGACAGTTTTAGTAATTTGACCTCAGATGACCCCTGGGTGACCTTGGATGACCCCAAAATGACCTAAACTTATAACTCTAAATGTTGACTGTACCCACCAAGTTTCATGTCCATATATGAGTTTTTACTAATTTGACCTCAGATGACCCCTGGGTGACCTTGGATGACCCCAAAATGACCTAAACTTATAACTCTAAATGTTGACTGTACCCACCAAGTTTCATGTCCATATATGAGTTTTTACTAATTTGACCTCAGATGACCCGTGGTGACCTTGGTTGACCCCAAAATGACCTTCAAAAAATGTTGTTTTAAATGTTGACTGTACCTACCAAGTTTCATGCCCATACGACACTTTTTAGTAATTTGACCTCAGATGACCCCTGGGGGACCCCGGTGTCAGATGACTTTAAAACGAACATAAACATCTTCTTGCCAGGACAGAACTACACCCACCCACCGAGTTTGAGCCTCGTACGACCTAGTTTCATGCCCATATGACAGTTTTTAGTCATTTGACCTCAAATGACCCCTGGGAGGGGGCCCGGGGTCGGATGACTTAACCAACATGAACATATTCTTGCCAGGACAGAAATACACCCACCCACCGAGTTTGAGCCCGCCCCGTAGGACCTAGTTTCATGCCCATATGACAGTTTTTGGTCATTTGACCTCAAATGACCCCTGGGAGGGGGCCCCGGGGTCGGATGACTTAACGAACATAAACTTCTTCTTGCCAGGACAGAACTACACCCACCCACCGAGTTTGAGCCCCGTACGACCTACGACGGCCTCACATTAGCAGTCACAGACAAAATCTAAATCTACAGAATATATCCATTACTCGTCGATACTCGAAAGAGCTCAAAATAAATAACTTAGAAAATTTTCTTGATGTCCTTTAACATGTTTCCATAGTTAACCATCGTTAGCCATGGATATCTATGCTGTAGAACTGACCGGTGACTAAGTCCGATTTATTGGGACGTCTATCGACCACTCGACGAGTAATGCTGCAGATGATGGTGGATGCGATATCGCTATTTTGACGTCGCCATTGGATTAACACATAATCATGAAATCTTCACAAACAATTCTAAATTTGTTATGTGGTGTCAAAGCAAAATTATCTTACTCTAAAACCGTTGGGGTTCTGCAAAGTACCCCACTGCAAGTATGTTAATTGTCCATTTATAATCGCTAACCGTGTATTGTGAATGGGGCTGTCAGCCCTGTATCTTCGCCAGCCTCGTACGTCCGTGTTGCGTGTCCTATGCCGCCTGTAATGCTGTGAGCAATTCCAACCATTCTTTTTTTAAATTAGACGTGTAGAGTGTGCTCTTTCCAATAATATTTTCATTTTTAGCAGATTCCTTACATATCTCTAGTTACAGCCCCTGAAACATGAGTTTACTTCTTTTTGACTCAGCCTGTATTCCGCGTTGCTTAATGAAAGCAACGCATGGTCGTTTATATTACTGACCCAAGTTATAATATGCTGCCCCCAACATAGGTCAAATCAACTTATTTAATTACTATTTCTTTTAATTATGAAACATAAATGCATCTTTAGCATGTATAGGGAACAAAGGTGCAACACATAACCTCCTAGGATTATTGAAGTTCAAGAACCCAAAAGGTTACTATTAGAACTAATAGGGGTTATAAAGATCCGTTTAGACCCCTTCGGAGAACCTTAAACTTGCTATTATATATTTTGAATTCTACTCTTTTTAGCTATTTCTTTATTTATGTAAATAAAGAAAGTTAAAAAACAATATATATATATAACTTGTTCTTTAAAGGTTCACCCTGGAGGACAACCGACTAAGAACCATTGCAGCACCCTTTCTTTGTTTATTGTTCAATGAGATTCAGAACTTATTTATGTCCTAAGTAGCGATAACAAAAACGAATGGGACCCAATGGTCCCAATCCCTCACTCTTTTTCTTTGGGAAACATTTAAAAGACACAGAAGAGGGCGCTGATATCCCTGGCCCGCCTGAAACAGCCCTGCCTGAAAATAGGCTGGTAGTTGATCGTCATCCAACTACAGGGGCGCTCTTAAACATATTGCTATCATATCAGCTTATCATAGGGGCCATCACCATCATTGTCATGATTATTCTCTCAAGTGTTAATAATACTATAATAAGCTAAAACTTTTTAAACGCTTTAACATAATTATATGTGATGCGATTAAGCAAAATCAGTCGGAGCTCGGAAATGATAAATTTTCAGTTTCTTACATGAGAGTAAAAACATTTACAAAGCTGCATTTTGCAGAAACCTATTTAAATTGAACAACCAGTTCCAAAGATATGAGTAATTAAAGAGTTCCAAAACAACAGAAAACAAAAGGAAATAATTCCATTGTTTGGCTATTTCCGAGTTCGGACTGATTTTGCTTGCTCGCATCATATTATGTGCTTTACACATTTCAACACAAGGGGGATCCTAGGGATTCATTATTCTAAATGGATAATTACCAGTATATTGTTCAGTGGGATTCAGAACTTATTTATGACCTTTATTTCCTAAGTAGCGAAAAGACACGGAAGAGGGCGCTGATATCCCTGGGCCGCCTGAAAATAGGCAGATAGTTTATCAAACTACACGGTGAAACCAGAGAAACATATGGCTATCACATCAGCTTATAGGGGCCACCCCATCATTGTCATGATTATTCTCTCGGTACCGGACGGCTCTAAACACAAGTGTCCATGAATGATAATACTAATAAAACTTCGTAAACACATGTTTAAATATGTTCTTTACATGTAGAAGATTGTATGAGCTTGGAACGGTCCATGGTTTTCCATGGATTAGCATGTGTTCCTCACGGACCAACCTGGGTAAACAAACAAACAAACAAACAAACAAGAATAGTAAGCGTCAAAATAGCACTAAGGTGTATTTTCAACAAAATATATTAACCCCGTAACAGCGGGGGGGGGGGCACTCAACTTTAAAAGTGACGGGTATGTGCCTACCAATGCCTACCGGAGTCGCAAAGTAGGGGCCTATCGGGTAAAAAGCGTTATTTTAAAAAAGGGGGTCATTGGGTACAAACAAAATTTAAAAAAGGGGGTCATTGAGTATAAGATTTCAAAAAGAGGGTCATCGGGTAGAAAATGTTGAAAAAATGGAGCAAAATTTTGAAAATTTCGGCATAATTTTGACAAAATGGAGCAAACTTTGAAAGTTTCGGCATTTTTTTTGTTGCATTTTGATGTTGCTATTCTAGAAAATCTAGAAAAATAGGGGGTCATTGGGTAGCCGCAACCAAAAAAAAGGGGTACACTTTGTAAAATACACTTAAACTGAATCTTTTTTCCCGTAACTTACAATTTGTCTTTCAGCTTCATTGAAGGGCAAAAAGGTTACAATTTACTGAATATAATTTGTTGAACATATCACATTGTAATACCGTTTGACAAACAACAATGTTACCTTCATACTAGGATCACTAGGATGCCACTCACAGGTCTTTTCGTGTCATAATTAATTTTGTTCCTATACCGCGTATACCGATGACCGTGAAACAAGGACAAGACACGAAAGGGAGGTGATTGTGGACAAAAGTTTGAAGCGTTCTGGCTGTCAATTTTTAAAACATAACAAAAGATATTGATAGAGTTTAAACCGATACACACAACATAATGGAAGATGATTCAGTAGATATTAACAGATTAATAGAACTGACAAAATCATCTTTTAAACCTGTGCAAAATTGAACAGGCTAAGGTTATGTCATTTTCTGTTATTGTTCCTAAAACCATAGATCATCTATGCTAAAACCAATGACCGTGAACCCATAGATCATCTAATTTAGATGATCTATGGTGAAACAAAGATCGATAATTATATTCCTTTAAGGCTAATATTTGACAGATAAACTTCTCCTTTTGAATTGCGCCAACAAGGCGAACAAGTCATTTCTATGAGTGTGTAAGATAACAGAGATATGATGGACTTTTTGAATTCAAAAAGTTCTACCTCCGTCGTCATATCTCTGTTATCGTATGTTCCAGGAAGTTGAAACTACCCATGATTATACTCTTAAATCTTGGCTATGTGATTCTAGGTTGTTAAGATGTGTTGGTTCATCTGTGAAGTCAAATTTGGGCCAAAATGGTCATTTTGGGTCCAAATCTCCCAAAACAGGTTTTGGCCCACTTCTTTTCGTTAAACGTAACCAAAAAAAAAACTCTTGGGCCAAAATTCTTTTTTCATTAATTATTAAAAACTAGATAAAAATATCTAGGAGCCTTTTTTTTTTTTTTTTTTTTTTTAATTTTGACCAACTTCACCAAAAATGTTAGAAATTTGGGCAAAAATCGGTCTTTTGTATGATTTTTTTTTGGTTGGAAATGTGGCTATTATTCATTATCATAGCCTACCTTCAATATACCACACACAAATTGGGACAATGACCAAGTGTATTGACTCAGAAATAATAATACAAGGTACATGCATTATTAGTATTACATATTGCGTTGGTTCACTCACTGCCGGCAAATCTAGAAAGTTATATAGGCCTAAGTGCAAATTCAGATTTTCAATTCAAAACAAAAATTAACAAAATAGACAAATTATACGCACTGTGCAATTTAATAGTCAAATAATTGTGAGTAGAAATCTTCCCATGCATGTGAATTAATTACAAACGTGAACAGTGGTCGATCAAAAAGGGGTTTTAGGGGTATTATATTATTAAATTGTTTTTGTGTTCACTGATCAGAAGTATGTTGAATTTGAATCGACTCTGTGACAATATTTGGTGTTTGGGGCAAATTGACGTAGCTTGCTGAATAACCAGCATTCTCATCTTGACCAGTTTGTCCGACTACCATTAATAAAATTCCATATAAGACACACGGGATACCAATTGCTAAAGTCATAACAGTAAATCCGAAGTAATTGTACAAAGGTATACTTATTATTGGCCCAATAAAATTGGGCAAACCCATCCCAATATTGGCGATGCTCATGACTTTGCTCCTTGGGACATTATCTATCGTCTCCGCTAATGTTGACATGATTCCCATCCCTACATACCTTGTGGAACAAGCAAAGAAAATATATATACCAATATAAACTGAAACTAAAATAGGAGAGTTTGCTGTCCATATACAAGCGATTGGAACGCCACAAAATGCTAAATTAATGGAGATGAATTTCCAAAGATATTGAGGGAAACTAATCACAAACCACGCTGCAAAAATATTAGCTACAAGGACGCCGATGGCCCCTGCGCTTAAGACGAGTCCTACTTCGGAAGGTCCACTATGGAAATTGTCATACATCCATACTGTCAAACACGTTTCTAAACATTTACGTGGAAGCCAACCCACTAGCATCGTTCCCGAAAGTACCAAGATTTTGGGATGATTTAGCACTTTTTCGAAGCATTTTGCCTTTCTTTGATACAAAATGTCTTGCTCTTCTTCGTTAGCTAAGTGGCTACTGTTGTCTTTGTCAAAAACATCTTGTCTATTTGCTTCATGGATCATAACGTAAACTGACCAAGAAGTTGCAAAAATCAGGATAAGTTGTAAGGGAAGAAATAATGTCAAAAAACATAACAGTTGTCCGACATGCTCATACAGAATTCCTACTATAGCAGGCCCGATGAATGAAAACACATTCGTAGTCATTGCCATTCCTAAAGCAGTTTTACCACTTTCGCTATCAGGTGGATACAGCTTATTTAGCTTGGCGAATGCATTCGGCGTATTAAAAGCACCAGTAATACCCATCAATAAATTGGCGCTAAAAAGCGCAGAAAAATTCGAGAAGAACGCAAATAATAACGTCGTTACCACCGACGTTGATAATCAAGTAATAAAGCGAAATCATACCCTGCTTTGTCGCCAAAATAACCAGACAGAGGGGAAAATGCCACATTTATAATCGGTGATATCAGCAAAAATGCTGCGATGAATCCGGATAATTTCAGAGTGTTGGAAGAACCTTCTTCTCTGCACTCTTCGCAAGATGGGTAGTAATCTCCCAAGGTAACTGTGCCATTGGGGTAAGTTGCATATCCAGCAGATGATATAAAAGGTTCGTGTGTAGGCCTATCCAGTATTTGTGTCGCATTCGGCATTGATGCATAAACACATGTGTCGTTACAGTGCTGTCCAGTTGTTGCCCAGTCCCACTGAGTTATTAAAGGTGCAATCATAGCATGAATGATCTTCTCAAATGTCAGGATTCCTAAGCAGGATATCAGCTGCGTTTGTATGGTAAACATGATGAGGAGAGTTGTGACAGGCTGTGATTGAACCGGATTGAACGTTATGTGCAGCATAACATACTCTATGCTTCTGCAAATTATGAATGGAGATATTAATACATTTTGTGAGTGAACTGACTCGTTAAATCATAGACTCTTCAGAGTCTATGGTTAAATTGACCTAACATAGGACCTTCAGCAGCTCCATGGCCTTCAGTATATCGAGCTTTTTGCAGGTTTGCATGGATCAGATGACTGGCATGTGGTAACAAAAGAAATGGTCACTGCAATTTGATTGCTATTTCATTCTGATTGGCCATCCAATCCCTTACACTGAACACAGGGCTATTTTAACGTGCTTCCTGGCACGTTCGTGCAGTGAGATTAAAAATCCGTGCAGTGACAATTGAAAATCCGTGCTTAACATATACAGTTAAGATGCTTGTAGAGCCTTTCTTACGTTTCTTTCAGGAAAAATATCAATATTTTCTCGTGCTTTTGAGCGCACTCAACACTTCATTGATACTTCAGCATTCTTTTTTCTTGAAAACCATTTCATATGGCCTTATGCATATAAAAACAGTTTAGGAACCGATATTTTAAAGTTCTTTTATACAAACCAAAAATATTATTTGCCGAGTTTAGGAACCGCTACTTTACCTTAGAGCAGGCACGGACATGGGGTACCCCCTCCCCATGAAAGGGGTGAAGAAAAGGAGGACAACGAGTAGAAATGCGAAAGGAGAGAAAAAGGAAGAGAAAAGGGAGCAAAGAGACGAACTTTGAAGGTTAAATTACGTTGGTCTGAGTTGGATCCGAAGGGGCGGATCCGAATTTTACGGCAAATACGACCCTTTTAATCATGGGGGGGGGGGGGTCCCTCAGATTCAGAAACTGTGCAAATGCGAGTCGTAGAAAATCGTAGAACAAACATCGTGTAAACAAACAACAACCCTGATTAATATTTTGACGACGTATAAACTCTTGTTTTGAATGAACATCATGAAAGTGCTGAAACCCCAAAGTACAAGCCTAAGTTAATAGATTACTATAATTATTTTGCTCAATATGTTGAATGAATAAATGAATAATAATAATACTATTAATTATAAAAGAAACGAAGAACCTTGATCAAAATGTATGTGCATAAAAATGTACGTATTATGTTAAAATGGAAACTAAAACACAACATTAGATCACAATCTCACAAACACAAATCATAACAATAAATTATTTCATGATATGTTCACGATTCATCTGTAATATAGTACCGGTACTATAAACATCTCGCAAAATGCATGATATTGTACATAAATTTCAATCAAGCGATACATAAGTATTGATGTAATTTAATCATAACATATCTTGATGCATGAAAGAGTTTGTACTTTGTCTAAAAGTACAAAGTGTCTAACAAGAACTGTCTTTAAAAAAGACAACGCAGTTAACAGGCTAAGATAAGGGGTTAACTACTGTAGCTAAAACGTTAACAACTAATATCATAGCTATATGTCAGTGGGCCAACTTAGTGAAAAAAATAGGTTATTTTAATCTTATCGTGACTATTTCGAGGATTTCAATGTTCTACTGAACTATTGAACTGGGTCGAAGTTTTATGGCATTTTCCCCAAAATGTCGAAATCTTGTGGTGCAAACAGCCAAAAGGTGTATTATACTGTGATTCAGTATCAACTGGTAGCCTGCTGCAAATAACCCAGCACAGGTTTGGCATTTCTTCAGCACTTTGGTTGGCGAGATTAGAACTCGCCCCGTTCACAAACCGCGACGCCTCTCGAACAGCGAGAATATCTTGCTTGGACATGATGGACCATCATACAATAAGGTATCAGAGTACAGCAAAGAGCCTGTGCTAGGAGAGATATACCGTTTTCACAAATCTTTCAACAGACGCACACCTACACATAAATTGACAGTGCTTTTGTACAATACACCTCTGCGTGTAATTGCAGTTGTTTAATCAATTGTTTCAAAGTGCTTCTCATAATGCGAAAAATGTTGCATGCATAATCGCTGTTTTTTATATCTGCCAAGCAGGGTGCGGCGAAATTATGTAAATTTTTTCTATATGTAGATTTTTCCTCTTTTTGTCTCTTTTTCTTCTTCTTCTATTTCCACTTTCTTCCTTTGTATCATCTCTTGACTCCTGTTTGCACTCCTTTTCTTTTTTAGAAACATTTTTAGAGGTGCCGAAATCCCACTGGAGTGGAAGGTCTGGGATTATTTTAACGCCACGTCGGCTATAATTATTGTAAATTTGTGATATAAATAGAATATAGTGGCCGTTTTGGTTTCTAGTTTGGACAACATGCATGTACACTTTTGTTAAAGCTATATTAGTGTGAAATATGGTGCACCAAAATTTAATCGGACCTTTATTTTGTCAACTTTTTCCAACTCAAACACCCCCTCTGTGGAGCAAGCGCGACGCCATGACACACACCCACCCACCTCACAACTTAACCCCTTGCGAACGACAGTGGTTTACAAAATCCGTCCGGAAATTAAATTACCATTTGTCGACGTGCAGTGACTTTTCCCCACTAAAATAGCCCCTGACTGAACACATAGGGTGGGGTAGATGTATCATATAGAAGTCCCAAGTCATTGAAGGTATACTTGATTCATTTTACCTTGACAGTCGCGGGGGGTCCTTTCGAACGTTCCAATGAGACAAATAGGCCCCAAACTCACGCTAGAGTGAACACAATAATGCGATTGATGCCCTGGAATTTCATATTTCGGTTTCAGCGATTGCCCGAAAAAAGGTGGTATGTTTTTGAAAAGCATTTCCGCTTGGAATGTAGATAGTTATTGTTGCTATTACTCTTCGCTATTTTATTTTATGCACTCTTTAGCCGACAATTTTCAATGCATTTCACACACTAGAAATGTCGCTTGCATAAATGCCTATATTTTTAACAGTATCGTTTTTGTTAACCAAAATACCATCCGCATTAGTTCCCAAGACTTTAATGAAACCATATATACCAAATCGGACTGCAGGTGATGAACAGATTTTAAACTAGAATCAAAAGAACCAGCGTAGGCCCTCTCAAAATGTACTTTTTAATATATCGCGTTGTGATGAAAAGGACTGCCTTTCCTTCTTTTTTATAACAAGGAAAAGTTTTACTTACCCCAAACTTCTCATGTAGTGTTGTCTCGATGTTCGTTGCTGGTTGGTATTATTCCGATTAAGCGATTTTCATGATTTAGGCATACTTAGCCTACATCTGATCAAATATTTGCCCACACCATGTCCGAATATATTCCAAAAATGTCGCTGCATTCGGTGTCACGTTAACGACAATGTTATGCTAAGATGTGAGACTTTCTGACACTATATTCACGGTTTTTCTACTAGCTATTCAAACCTATGACAAACTTGGCTGGTTTACGATGTTCAATACCATTTTCACCCTGATGTGGCAGTGACGTCACGTCAGTGCTGTGCGAATTTCATTAGGTGCAGCCTCACTCGCTAGCGTTGGGTCAAAGCGCTGGTGTACATACGCACGCGCCGCATAGATGCGCGAGCAAAACAGCTGCTTCAACGCGTTGACGTCACTTCCACATCGGGGTGAAAAATGGCATAGGTAATAGATGACTATGAAACCTCAAACTTGCCCCTCGATAAAGGTTGGCAATTGAAGCAGACGTCAGTTTAGCGAACTTTGCCTGTTTAATGCGAGTGCAAGCGCCGCCCGGACTGTGAAGGTTTCTGCATACCGTGTATGGGTTTAGGTTAGGCCCATATCATCACCTCTAGGCCCTATGCTTTAATTTTCGAAAAGAAAGCCTAATCACGGAGCCTAATCAATTGAGAAGGGAATGGATTTTGTCATAATAATATCAAAATTAATACTTGTCGTCCATAACAAGAAGGAATGCCTCACGATTTTTTGATATCCAGCTATAGTATTTTAATTGATTACACTGAACAAGCTATATCTCTAGCTTCATGTACTGAACATTTGCAGACCCGACCTTCTACACGTAGTGGGTACCACATTAGATTGTATTTACAAGAAATGATAAGCGCCGCCTCCATAAAGTTTCCTATGCCAGCAGCTTTGATGATAAAATATTATCTACAACCACCACCTGTGTGATTGAAGGTCTTTCTTTTATCTATTGACCCCAAAGAAAGGATTGAAATTATCACATTGCCGTCCCTGACCTGTTTCCATACATTATTAATGAGTCGCTAAGGGACCGTGCCTATTGTTATGCTTCAGCGAATACGTATGACCACTACACAATTCAATGGCCTTATTGTGATCTGGCGGGCGTTTTAAAAGGACCGTCCCTGAGCACAACATGATGCGTGCATGGGCATATTTCCGGGCAAGGAACAATAGAGACAAATTGCCTGGCAGTGACGTCACATCTAATCCCAGTCTATAATGTGGTCATTTATAGTACGATCAGTACGAAAAGTCCGATGCGATTTTTAATGTATTCTCTAAAAGAACCCCTTTTTAGCGGGATTTTTTGTAAGTTACACAGCTGAAGTTGTGAAAGGGCTGAAAGACTACAATATTACGGCATAAACAAGAATATGTTTGTTTGGTATTTATTCCTGTAGCTACATCCCAAAATGAATTGACAATAGTTAAAAAGAGGCTCAGGACGCGGTTTATTTTGAAACCTCGGGGGAGAAACAAGTGTGAAAGAAATTATGATGTGACTATAGGGGGATTATTTGTCTAAATACAAGAAAATATCAAATTGAGGGCGCTATAACCTTCGAAGCAGCTCGGGCTGTTTCATGGTCTTCAAGTCTTCAAGTGCTGTTCTCCTAACAAAGCGAAGCTTATCCAAGGAGTAAGGTGATGATGCTCATAAATGTGCAGAACAACAAATGGTGCAAGTAAAAAGAGCTGGAGAGCTGATTTAGATGGATTGGTGAGTAGCAGTAGACTGCAAGACCCTCACTGCTGGCAGAGATACGGCCTGGAAAACGTTGACAAATGGTGCTGCAACTGCCTCCGCAGGTAGCCTGTTCCAAGTTTGAATCATCCTCACAAAGAAAGAGTATTTGTAGGTGTTGCGAGTAGCCAAGACTGGAAGGTAGCGTAAATTGTGTGATCTTCCAGAGGTTGGGTGAAGCCTGATGTTTGGTGGAAAGCTGATGTTAACTAGACCATGATGGATTTTATAAAACATTGTACATTGAGACATCACTCTTCTAGTGGCTAACTGGTCCCATTGCAGCTGATCCAGAAGATGTGTTACGCTTGTCTTTCGATGAAATTCTCCACAAATGAACCTAACAGCCTGACGCTGGGCCATTTCCAAGGGTTTTACATCACGAGCTGTGTATGGACTCCAAGCTGTGGCGGCATACTCAAGTTGAGGTCTGACAACACGGCCGTTTTTAACGTCTACTTTTATCGAAAACAACGAAAACTGAGGGGGTAAACTATTAGTCTCGTATACACGTTTGTGGCGTGTCAGACGCCTACACAGCGAATGCCCACCGTTACTGATGAGTACGTTGAAGATATGGACACGTAATACGCTTTAAGCTTACTGAAAGTTAAGTTTTAAGCTTACTGAAAGTTAAGTTTTTAAGCTTACTGAAAGTTAAGCTTCCTTAAAATCCCATTAGATCATGGTTATATAATAGTTAAAGTGTCCAATATCTTCAATTTAACAATAATTTTGTCTCTAAGCTAAAGCAATTAATTAGTTTAATTGAATCTATTCCAAAGTGAAAGTCCGATTCTTGAAGACCCGGTCAGTGGCCCGAATGTAGACGGGTGGAAAAATTCGGTCTTTTTTTCACCAAAACATAAACTGTGACGGTGAATCTGAACATACCGGTACACTATTTTAGCCTATTTAACATCGTAAAGAAGTACGACACAGCAAAATGTACAATTTACTCCAGATTTTAGGCCCCGTAAAAAATAAGTTACGTAGCTGCTTAAAATAGACTAAAACTTATCGTGTATTGTTGCGTACATAATTGGTCTTTCGTAGGAGCTTAATGATGAAATCTGAACATACCGGTATGTTATTTTAGCATTACTACGGAACCCGGTAAATTACTACGGAACCCGTAAATACTACGGCACCCGGTAAATTACTAAGGCACCCGTAAATTACTACGGAACCCGTAAATTGCTACGGAACCCGTAAATTGCTACGGAACCCGTAAATTGCTACGGAACCCGTAAATTGCTACGGAACCCGTAAATTGCTACGGCACCCGTAAATTGCTACGGAACCCGTAAATTGCTACGGAACCCGTAAATTGCTACGGCACCCGTAAATTGCTACGGAACCCGTAAATTGTTACGGAACCCGTAAATTGCTACGGAATTGCTACGGAACCCGTAAATTGCTACGGCACCCTTAAATTGCTACGGAACCCGTAAATTGCTACGGAATCCGTAAATTGCTACGGAACCCGTAAATTGCTACGGAACCCGTAAATTGCTACGGAACCCGTAAATTGCTACGGAACCCGTAAATTGCTACGGAACCCGTAAATTGCTACGGAACCCGTAAATTGCTACGGAACCCGTAAATTACTACGGAACCCGGTACATAAAATTATATGTAATGTAGAATTTTATCGGAAATTTTGGCCCGTAGAGCATTTAGTTACGTAGCTGGTTGAAACAAGCTAAAACTCATCGCGTAGCGTTACATTTGTAAATCGGACCAAATTGATTCTTCGGAAGAGTGCGACGATGATACCAGAACATACCGATACACTATTTCGACATTGTAAAGAACTACGGAAGGACAAAATATAAAAATGGAGAATTTATCGAGATTGGTAAAAACAAGCGACAAGTCATAGCGTATCGTTACGTATCTCACACGAAGCAAATTAATGCTTCGTAAGGGTTTGACAACAAAATCGCAACTCACAATGATTTCAGTCAGCGCACACACACTACATGTTATACTTTTGGGTTTCTATGTCGAGTTTGTACTGTACTGTTAATGTATTACAGTATCATGAGTGGCTATAGTGCGTGTATTATCAGTACATGTCATATCATTTCTGCAAAGTATATGGACTGTGACACTGTTATGCTCGCACAAATTATTATCATTAGCATCTGTTTTACTTGTAAATAAAGAGAGGATGATATTATTAACTGTTTTTATGTTCCAATATTCTGACTAAAATACGCTATACCGTACGCTATACCGTACGGTATGATTCACATTTTGTGCAGTGAATTTAGTGATGGTGTACGGACATATGTTGTCTATTATCAAGCATCTAAGGAGTGTGAACGGTAACTCTTGGATAGCATTTTTATCTAAAGCTTCTGGTTTACTTGAAAAAATTAATAAAATATAATTGGGAGTGTTTTTGTGGGTCTATTCTAGTGATCAAAATGGGCTATTTTCAACTTCGAAAGGACATTTCGTCGCCATTATCGGCGACCGATTACATTCGGTAACTATGTAGGGTTGGGCGGTATGGGAATTTTGAGTCAACAGTACCGCTATACTTTTGTGTGCTAATTGGTATCGGTAGTTTACAATTATAACTCTTTGTATCGCCCTACACCACTTTAACGAAATAAGACTCCTTAAGTCAAAACTGAGGGCGCTCTAGATAAAAGTAGACATCACGCATAGGCGGCGAACGGCCGTGACAAGAGTCTGGTATGCCTTTAATTTGACATCCTTGGAGCATGGCCCAAGGTTACGACGAATAATTCCAAGTGTGTTGAGAGCTTTTGTACGAATGTTTGAGATATGTTGTTTGAATGATAGTTACACCAAGATATTTGTGACTTTCCGTTTTCTCAATAATTTGGTTTGAAACACAATAGCTGAAAATTGACGGCAGTTTCTTACGAGTGACAGTGAGGTGTTGACATTTGCTGGCATTAAGAGACATTTGCCATTTGTCCGCCCATGCAAACACTGCATTCAGGTCTTTCTGTAAGGCTACATGATCTTCTGGTCCTTTTATCTCACGATATAGAACACTATCGTCAGCGAATAGTCTAATGGTAGATTCAAGCTCTTCAGTGATGTCATTGATTTGATATAGATAAGGAAGAGGGTGGGTCTTAACACTGACCCCTGGTGCACACCAGATTTTACAGGTGCCCAGTTTGAACAAGTTCCATTCATGGTAACACATTGTTCCCTGTTTGACAGGAAACCTTGAATCCATGGGAGCGATTTCCCTCTAATGCCATAATGGTGCAATTTGGCAGCAAGCCTCTGGTGCGGCACCTTATCCAAGGGTTTGCTAAAATCTAGCATAAGAATATCAGTCTGACTGGTTCTGTTTAGACATTCTGCCCAATCATGGATGGCTTCCAGCAGCTGAGTTTCACATGAGCGCTTTCCCTGAAACCATGTTGATTTTCTACTATAATATTATATGTAGCAAGATGTTTGGAGATATGCGACAAGACTATGTTTTCCATTAATTTACATGAAATAAAATTTAAACTAACAGGTCTGTAATTCTCAGGTGAAGATTTTACTCCCTTCTTGTGCCAGTGACAAAAGCTTTTCTCCAATCATCTGGCAAAGTTCCTGTTGCATAGGATTGCCGAATGATGAACTGCAGCATCGGTGCAGGTTCTGTAGCATAATCATGAAGCATCCTGGCTGGTATACTGTCTGGTACCCATGCCTTCTTGATGTTTATCTGAGTAAGTTGTCTCAAATACCGTTTGTTCTGTTCAATTTGCTCTTTTTAATCTCGAGATACGTTTAGTTAAGAACGAAAGGGTAAAATCACAATTGTGCCACTTTTACTAGGGAATAGTTATCTACATGTAAATCAATGATAGCTGATGTTGATGCTTCTAATGCACTCCCCCTTTCGGGGCTCGTGCATTAGACGCATCAACACCAGCGCGCATGCATTATTTTGTCTAATTTCATTAATTTGTCAAATTTCATGAACTTGTCAAAGTTTATTAACCCATAAGTGTGTAATATTTGTTTGTCTTTTAACATGTCTTAAATGACAAAAAGAACAGTATTTACCATGGTAAAATCATTGACGTGCACATGTATTTAATTTTACAGCAGAATGTGAAATATGTATTTATCGTTTAATTTGTCGTAAGAGGAAAAAGAGAATCATTATACCTTTATCACGATAAAACATTAAAAACAATTTTGTATTGTTGTGAAATTGATGCATTCTTTTGATTTCACCGCGGAACTCTTGATAAACTTGATGCTATCATTGAATTACATGTACAGCCCTCTTCCCTAGTAAAAGTGGCACAATTGTGATTTTATCCTTTCGTTGTTAAGTAAGCATATCTCGAGATTAAAACAAGCAAATTGAACAGACTAAACGGCATTTGAGAGCTAAGACTATGCCCTTGACGTCGATGTAAGCATTATGTCACAACGGTATTTTCTGATTGCCACAGTGGGCGCTTTTCACTTGCACAATTTTTTTTTAGACAGGCTGTATTACTCCTTGTAACTCTATGTCAAGATCTTGAATACTTGAAAAGGCAGAGTGCACTTTGTTAGGAATTGCGATAAGTTCTCGTCAGTAAATACGGATGAAAACTGTTTGTTTAGAGCTTCAGCCTTTGATAAATCAGAGACACATGTTTCCCCATCTGATATTAATGTGGGGATACTTACTGCATCCTTCCTTTGGGATCTTATAAAGGACCAAAATCTCTTTGGACTAGTTTCAAGACATGGCCCAAGCACTTCTTCCATGTAATGAGTGTAAGCCTGACGTAGGATAGCAGTCACATTGTTACGCTGTTTTTTGTAACAAGCCCATAGGCGCTTGGATTTTGTTTTCTTTGCAGCAGAATACAACTTATCCCTTTTCCTCATTTGTTTCACAAACTATGATCTATCCAAGGGTGGCTTTGTTTACCCTTCGAGAAATGACGGGGAACATACTTCTCTGTTGTATTTAACACATAGTTCTTAAATGTGGTCCAGTTTTCATTCACAGATTTGTTTATGGGTTCATTCAGAAAAAATCCCTAGTGTAGCAGCTTTCTTAAAACTGTAGATCTTACGTGGTGGCTTACTCATTCTTTTGGGCTTTAAATTCAAGTCAAAGAGCACTATGTCGTGATCACTCACTCTTGGTTGTGTTCTAATATTACTCACAACATTTGGGTTGTTGGTACATATCAAATCTAAAACGTTTTGTGATCTTGGTCTTGTGATCAACGTATTCAGCTGCGTAAGACCTGACTCAGATAGAAAATCTAAGAAATCATCATGAAGTTTCTTACGGCTACTGTCACCTTTTGTTTCACTTGTCTCCCAGCCACAGATGATGATATTACAATGACTTTTGATTTTACTCAAAACTTTGGCAAGGCTATCAGAAAGATGGTTGACTGGGTCAAAGTCATTATTTGGTGTTCGATAAAAACTACCTATAAAAACTCTACCGGCTTTAACAAACTCCATGGAGGACCAAACACTTTCACAAGGTGCGTCGAACAAAGTTACCCTTAACAGCAAGGAATACACCCCCCCTAATTGATTACGGTCCTTGCGCATAACATTGTAATCTTCAGGGAAAATGGAGTAAGATGGAATACCTGAACCAAGTTTGGACTCGCATCAAAATATTATAGCAGGAGCATGCTCTTTGATTGAAGCTTGAAAATCTAATCTTCCTTTCTCCCCTTTTAATTAATGACCATTGATTTTAATGTAGGGGCACAATTCTTCCTGGATCTGTACGCTTTGTTTGCCTGGTGTTTAATTGGTGTGGACGTATCATGTGGAACAAAGTCACACACATCAGGCTCATCGACAGTAACTTCGTCGGTTAATGACTCAAAGGAATTACCAGTAGCAAAGTAATTGCTATCAAAGAAACTGGGACCAACATTAGGCAAGCTACATTGTATACAAATCCAGGACAAATTGGAATGATCAGTATACACGTCAAATATGTGGTCCGTAACAACGACACACTCCCGGTGGTACCATATGTCGCAGCTATCACATTTTAGAGCTTACTGGTCATCTTCCACTACAGATACCACAGGGATAGTTGGTAGTTGTAGGACCTGGATTTGTTTCAACACAGCAAAGGAGTAAAATCATAACTATTGTCTGACGGGTACATGTGGAGTTGGACCTAACCATTGGTTTGATTAGACCTTTAGGCAGAAATTTATGCAACCTGATATGATTGGTAAGGTATGCAAGAGAATGGTTATGACTCGTGAAACTAGAATTAGACACTACAGTATCAGAATATTGATCATTCAAATGATGTGCTGGATAAATCATACACCACAGGTATATAGTAAATGGCTAAAATAAGAAAGCTTAACCTGGATATCCATTTTTGCCTGTGAATATGCCACTATATAAAGAATCTGTATACAGCAAGCTACCAACACTTAATATAACTACAACAAGTTGTGTATGACAATAAATATACAGAGTCTAAATATACAAAGTCAACAAAGACAATATGGCCACCGTTATGGCGGGAAAATGTCAGACAAATGCTTCTGGTTAAGTGGAAAAATGCCACAGTATGGAGTAATGGTGTTTATCTATTTGATGTCCCTTGCAAGTCTTACGATCACCTGATAGTCCAGAGAGATGACTATGAAGGACTCCAGAATCAATGTGGCTGCCTGCCACACCCAAGTCAAATTATGTACAACATGTAGTTGGATTAAAAATCTTTCAAGTTCGTACAGCTCTATTTGGTGATGATGATAATGTCTGCAAGCTGGAGAAGTCCTGTGGAACACATTAAGTATGTATAACTGACCTGTGTATGTTAAAGGCTGATGGTATTCAAACACAACTATGATGCCTATGCTTGCATGATGGAGATGCCTACACACTAAATTCTGCCAAGGCTGCCATATTCAGAGGGCTTCAAACAGGTCCAAGTAGACACTGCAGTCTCACAAAAATACCACTTTCCAGTCAATCAATTATGACCAAAAATCACGTCAGTAAGATGGTAGGATAGATATTCCATGTGAAAACTTCCATAAGGTGAAAATAAAGATAATTTTAGAGAGCACAAAATGAGCACATCCACCATAATGAGCAGCAAAACCACTGGTGTGGGTAGGTATTGTCATACTGCAGTTACTATACACAATACACAGTGCTCTTACCATTGACGCGTGACCTCTACAAATAGTGTATGTTAGAAGTATAGGCCATTGCCTAGTTAATAAGGTCACTGTGTGAAAAATAACCGGCCAATATTTAAAGTACTCTTCTGAAATTCTAGAAAATATAATTTTGTAACATGTCCTAAATGTTTAGCTAATTTAGATATTTGGAAATATTCGCACTTTGGTGTTTTAATGTATGTTATAGGATAATAGAACATTGCCTAGTTAACGTCACTGTGTGAAAAATAACCGGCAAATATTTAAAGTACTCTTCTGAAATTCTAGAAAATTGTATTTCTCCAAAATTCAAATAATATAAGCTAAATTGCCTAATACATTTGTATTTCTGCATTCCCCAAAAGGTCAACAGGAAGTCTCCAAAGAGGTCACCAGGAATATCATCACCAAAAGTTATCGGGTAGTTATCCGCTAGTTCCCCAAAAAGTCGTCGGGTGGTTTAATACCCGCTAGTTTCCCAAAACGTGAAGTCATCCGGTACCTATTACCTGAAAGGTATCCACTATGGTTTCCCAAAAATTTATCGGGTAGTCACCCGCTACCTATCTAATTTGCTTGTGAAATTTGCCGGTGTCTACCCGGTGACTATCGGGAAGTTATCCTAAAAGGTCTCATTTTTTGATATGGGTGGTTTAGAATGGTATTTAGAATATCAAATGGAAGTTCATACTAGCACCTATATGGGCAGCTGCAGACGTGTAACGATGTTAACCTTTCGTACATGTTTCACATCTAACTCGTTTGTTTTCACACTACGCAAAAAGCATAATTGGAAAGGCTAATATCGGGTGACGGCGATAGCGACGGTAGATGCAAGTATGAATACAACGTCATTCAAGGAAATAATCATCTTTAGGTCCGAGAAGTGTGAAAGTTTGTGAACAATGATCTATATACGTCAGTGAAGAATTATGGTATACAGCGACATCCGCACTAGGCATATGATATATAATGCCATTAAATACTCAAACAAGAATCTAGAATCCACAGTCTTTCGATAGCAACGGTTGAGTAGGCCTAAATATATCTAAACACTAGATAAAAAAACAGCTTTGCAATTCTCGCTATTCGCAATAAGGGCGCCGCCAGCGGTTTGCGATGTAATCGTGATGTATCATGGGAAAATCGTGATGTATCATGGAAAAGGTCGACATCAAGTCCGCGCAATACGAATATTACCATGCTATTACATAGGAACACGTGACAATATTTTTAGTTTGTCAATATAACGGTATTACACGCAAATCGATAGAGAAAAAATTAATTGTGCACATTTCAAATCACATTATTAAGTATTATTGAGTATCGATTCGCGTGTAACACCTTTATTTTGACAAACTAAAAAATATTGTCACGTGTTCCTATGTAATAGCATGGTAATATTCGTATTGCGCGGACTTGGATGTCGACCTTTTCCCATGATACATCACGATTACATCGCAAACCGCTGGCGGCGCCCTTATTGCGAATAGCGAGAATTCAGACCTTTGGTTGAGGTCACGCACACAAAATATTCTGTTACTCCCGATGTAAGTATCATAAATGCAGGCGTGTATTAAACACAATACGAATCCGAAAAATCCCAATAACACTTATTCATTACACGCCTCTGCAAAATAGAATGCGTCTGGAAAATTTATTAATGCTAAGGAAACAAACAATGATGCCTATTATATATAACATTAATCAAAATCAAGAATTATATCAAACAAATCCTCCTACTCGACTCGCACATTACTTGGTTCAGGCCTGTAGAATGATTACGGTAAAAATACTTGAATAATATGCTAGTTGCGCTAAATAACTAAAACAAGAAACTTTTCGTGTTTGGCTGATCCTCGCTAAATGAAGGTCATATTAAATATATTAAATCGTCATTATTATTATTATTATTATTATTATTATTATTATTATTATTATTATTATTATTATTATTATTATTATTATTATTATTATTATTATTATTATTATTATTATTATTATTATTATTATTATAATAATAATAGGCCAACACGCTGCCCCCTCTTTGATATCCTGCGGCAAATAACATTGTTCAGTTTAATATGATCAGAGTAATAATTTGGAATGAATTTCAACAAACTCTGAGCTTTCTGAAATAATGTCTCCAGGATTGACCTTGAACCTTTTAGCATAAAGTAAAAACTTAAGTTCTCAAATATGGCAAATTATATCCTATTTCTATCCTTGTGACTAGATGATTAGATTTGTAATGTTAGGCACAACATGGAGCATTTTCTTAAGTAACATGAAACATCCCCTTATTTTATGTGTTCCATATATTTTTCTGTGATAAAGTGGTCATGTGTGTTAGTTAGGTAATAATAGATTTTCTTCAATTTCAGAATGTTATAGAAGGTTTTCTTCGAACTTTAGACTCCGAAGGTTTATTACTTCAAAACGATTTTTTTTCATCAAATCGAACTAACAATACGTTATCATGACAATATAAAATCTTGGATATGCACATCTACGAGGCACAATTCTGGAAAAGTTTCAAACTTTGTATATTTAGCTATATTTTACCACATTTGAACACGCAAAGAAACTTATAATCTATTTATCGAAAGTGAGGTTGACTGGAACATTTATATTGTTAAAGCCTTGGAGGAATTTTAAAAATAAATTATGATTCGTGATAAAATGCGTTATGTTAAAACCTATGCGATATTAAATAATCCAAAACTGAACTCGGGCAGAATGATTTTGTGTATGTATAGTTTTCATAATACTTCAAGTACAGCTGAAACAAACTGTTTAGGAATGACAAACTTTTAGAATTATTCGTGATTTTTCAAAGAAATGCGAATAGCTTGGCAAAAATGTACGAACCGGTCAACGTCACTGGAAAAAAGGGGTTGTTTATTTTTTGCTTGATAAATTTATTTACTTGAAAAACCTATCAATAATTACTGTTTGTGGGACTTTGTGCCACAATTCTTTCCCCTTTTTAGCTGCTTGACTTTAACATATTCAGTGGTAATACATCATACTTTAATACGGTAGTTTACGTACCTAAAATTCGTGGGACAAAGAATTCTGGCACATTATATAGCAGATATATATTTTTTTTTTTTGATTTTTCGTCAGCTGCTCTTTGCATGGTGATATAAAGGCCACGCGGAACAAATAAGTGTTCTGAATATACATTATCGTGTTTCTTATAATGGTGGAGAACAATGTACTCCGTAAAGTAAATACCTTCCAAGCAACGATATCCCCGGTGTTCATGGTGGTGTCCACATCCTCTTTTATCGCCTTCAACATTAACATTGACGTAAATGAGGAACTTATGAACTTATCCAGTCAGCTTTATGTTGTTTCCTACCGTCTACTGGGCATTTGGATTTTGGAAGACGCTATTCATGAGCCATCATTATGTCATTTGCAATATGGCACAGTATCGTTAATCTGCATTCAACAATCATAGCTCAAAATAATATGAAATATGACCTCAAGTTGTGGAATAAGTTGTACCAAATCCAAATGTCATTCTATGACATATTAGCACGTTGGATCCTGACCAGGATCCGGACGGCAGTTTCATTCATTTGGCACTTCGGAAACTTAAAAGTAAAATTAGTTTCACGATTTTCAGCTTGTCATTAATTTGACATTACTTTTACTGTAAATAATAAAGGTCCATACAACCGAAGACATGGATGACGGGGAAAATCTGTGTTTGTGATTTACATGCATGTTACCAATGGTTACAATATAGGAACTTTGGTATTATTGTTGTACTGAAAGTTTACAATATAGGTTGTATAACGGTATGACCTTCATTCGACTCTGCAGATTGGAGTTTAGGTCAATTTAACGAGTCAGTTCACTCACAAAATGTATTAATATCCCCATTCATAATTTGCGGAACGTGTTGCAGAAGCACTATATAGAGTATGTTATGCTGCACATAACGTTCAATCACAGCCTGTCACACCTCTCCTCATCATGTTTACCATACAAACGCAGCTGATATCCTGCTTAGGAATCCTGACACTTGAGAAGATCATTCATGCTATGATTGCACCTTTAATAACTCAGTGGGACTGGGCAACAACTGTTGGATATGAAACTTACCCCAATGGCACAGTTACCTCATTGGGAGATTACTACCCATCTTGCGAAGAGTGCAGAGAAGAAAGCTCTTCCAAAACTCTGAAATTATCCGGATTCGTCGCAGCATTTTTGCTGATATCACCGATTACAAATGCGGCATTTTCCCCTCTGTCTGGTTATTTTGGCGACAAAGCAGGATATGATTTCGCTTTATTACTTGGATTATCAACGTCGGTGGTAACGACGTTATTCTTTGCGTTCTTCTCGAATTTTTCAGCACTTTTTAGCGCCAATTTATTGATGGGTATTGCTGGTGCTTTTAATACACCGAATACATTCGCCAAGTTAAATAAGCTGTACCCACCTGACAGCGACAGTGGTAAAACTGCTTTAGGAATGGCGATGACCACAAATGTGTTTTCATTCATCGGGCCTGCTATAGTGGGAATTCTGTATGAGTATGCCGGACAACTGTTATGTTTTTTGACATTATTTCTTCCCTTACAACTTATCCTGATTTTTGCAACTTCTTGGTCAGTTTACGTTATGATCCATGAAGCAAATAGACAAGATGTTTATGACAAAGACAACAGTAGCCCCTTCGATAACGAAGAAGAGCAAGACATTTTGGATCAAGGCAAAGCAAACTGCTTCGAAAAAGTGCTAAATCATCCCAAAATCTTGGTACTTTCGGGAACGATGCTAGTGGGTTGGCTTCCACGTAAATGTTTAGAAACGTGTTTGACAGTATGGATGTATGACAATTTCCATAGTGGACCTTCTGAAGTAGGACTCGTCTTAAGCGCAGGGCCATCAGCGTCCTTGTAGCTAATATTTTCGCAGCGTGGTTTGTGATTCGTTTCCCTCAATATCTTTGGAAATTCATCTCCATTAATTTAGCATTTTGTGGCGTTCCAATCACTTGTATATGGACAGCAAACTCTCCTATTTTAGTTTCAGTTTATATTGGTATATATATTTTCTTTGCCTGTCTCGCAAGGTATGCAGCGATGGGAATCATGTCAACATTGGCAGAGACGATAGATAATGTCCCAAGGAGCAAAGTCATGAGCATCACCAATATTGGGATGGGTTTGCCCAATTTTATTGGGCCTGTTATAAGTATACCTTTGTACAATTACTTCGGATTTACTGTCATGACTTTAGCAATTGGTATCCCGTGTGTGCTATATGGAATTGTATTAATGGTAGTCGGACAAACTGGTCAAGATGAGAATGCTGATTATTCAGCAAGCTACGTCAATTTGCCCCAAACACCAAATATTGTCACAAAGTCAATTCAGATTCAACATACTTCTCAACAGTAAACACCAATTTTTTTTAATACATTACCCCTAAACCTCCTTTTTGATCGACCACTGTCCACGTTTGTAAGTAATTCACAAGCATGGGAAGATGTCTACACACCATTATTTGACTATTAAATTCCACAGTGCATATATTTTGTCTCATTTTGTTAATTTTTGTTGTGAATTGAAAATCTGACTTTGCACTAAGGCCTATATCTTTCCAGATTTGCCGGCAGTGTGTGAACCAACGCAATATGTGATGCATGAACTTGGAACCATGGACCATGTAGCTTACATTGTTATTTCCGATTCAATGCACTTGGTCATTGTCTCAATTTGTGTGTGGTATGTTGAAAGTGAAGGTAGGGTATGATAATGAATAATAACCACAAAACAACCTTAATATTTCACAGGGTGTGCGAGAAAGATACGACCATTTCGCTGATATCAAAATCTCTATGGAAGAAATGGTTGAGGTTTATAGCCCACATTGCCTTCCTCGACACGAGATTTTGACAGAGTTTTTTTTTGAGAACAAGGGCAAAAAAGCGAGAGCAGAACCGCTAGTCTAACACGCTGCCCCCTCTTTGGAATCCTGTGACAATTAACATTGTTCAGTTTAATATGATCAGAGTAATAATTTGGAATGAATTTCAACCAACACTGATCTTTCTGAAACAATGTCTCTAGGATTTACCTTAAAATTTAGATATGGCAAATTATATCCTATTTCTATCCTTGTGACTAGAGGATTAGGTTTGTAATGTTAGGCACAACATGGAGCATTTTCTTAAGTAACCACTTTATGAAACATCTCCTTATTTGATGTGTTCTATATGTCATTCTGTGATAAAGTGGTCATGTGTGTTAGCTAGGTAATAAAAGATGATTTTCTTCAATTTAAGAATGTTAGAAGGTTTTTTTTTTCGAACTTTAAGACTCTGAAGGTTTATTACTTCAAACATGTCAAAGCAATCCTTTTTTTCATAAAATCATTGATTCGTGTATTTATTGCTACATAATAACCCACACATCACATCAAATCGAACTAACAATACGTTCCCATAACAATATAAAAATCATCGATATGCACATCTACGAGGCACAATTCTGGAGGAAGAGTTTCAAACTTTGTATATACTTTAGCTATATTTTACCACATTTGAACATGCAAAGAAACTTATAATCTATTTATCGAAAGTGACGTTGACTGGTACAATTATATTGTTAAAGCCTTCGAGGAATTTTGAAAATAAGTTATAATTCGTGATAAAATGCGTTGTATTATAACCTATATGATATTAAATAATACAAAATTGAATTCGGGAAGAATGATTTTGTGTATGTATAGTTTTCATAATACTTCAAGTACAGCTGAAACAAACAGTTTAGGAATGACAAACTTTTAGAATTATTCGTGATTTTTCAAAGAAATACGAATAGCTTGGCAAAAATGTACGAACCGGTCAACGTCACTGGCGAAAAAAGGGGTTACTTATTTTTGCTTGATAAATTTATTTAATTGAAAAACCTTGCTAATTGCCTTAATATTATATACGGCTTGTGCCACAATTCTTTCCTCTAATAGCTGCTTGCATGACTTTGATATATTCAGTGGTGATACCTCATACTCTAATAGTTTACGTACCTAAAATTTGTGGGAAAAAGAATTCTGGCACATAGTAGATATATATATTTTCGTTGTTGATTTTTTCGTCAGCTGCTCTTTGCATAATGTGATATAAAGGCCACGAGGTACAAATAAGTGTTCCGAATATAGGCCTACATTATCGTGTTTCTTATAATGGTGGAGAACAATGTACTCCGTAAAGTAAATTCCTTCCAAGCAACGATATCCCCGGTGTTCATGGTGGTGTCCACATCCTCTTTTATCGCTTTCAACATTAACATTGACGTAAATGAGGAACTTATGAACTCATCTAGTCCGCTTTATGTTGTTTCCTACAAATAGGCATTTGGATTTGGAAGACGCTATTCATGAGCCATCATTATGTCATTTGCAATATGGTACAGTTTCGTTAATCTGCATTCAACAATCATAGCTCAAAATAATATGAAAATATGACCTCAAGTTGTACCTACAACATCCAAATGTCATTCTATGACATATTAGTACGTCTGATCCTGACCAGGATCCTGATGGCAGTTTCATTCATTGGGCATCATACATTCAGACAAACTTCGGAAACTTCGGAAAAGTAAAATTCATTTCACGATTTTCAGCTTGTCATTAATTTGACATTACTAGCTATATATACTCCATGTCCCATCATGTTCACACTGTGAAGCCCAAGCTTTGGTTATATACTCTACTTATTCTTATTACGCACATCCGCATACACGGAAGGCCAGTCAGGTACAATCATCTCAGCTAAATCTACTGTTGTCTCGTACGGGTTCGGGTGAGAACAGTGGATATGTACTTCTCATGAGGTAGTTCATCTGCACCTCTCGATAGAAGCTCATTTTGATTACTTCTCCCTGAGTATAGAAATTACAAAAATATCATCAATATGAAAATTCAGTGTACACTCTATTATGTTTATCGCGTGTTATAGGCCAAATACCAATCAAAATACAATGGCTACGTGATTTAATTGTCCAACATTATGATGAACACCTCTGAACAGAAGAAGAAAAAATGTCTTGTGAACAAACATGGCAAACAAATAACATATCTAAACTCTCGCATGACATAACTACACCCATCTACGACCCCCCGCACACACCCCCACAACCGAAACACACACACACCCATCCTATCCGGACCCAATCGTGTGTCCGTCCGGACCGACTGGTTAACCTCCCCCAACACCTCCACCCCCACCCAACACATACACAAAAACGCCCCATGCAGACATTATGTATGACTTGTATCTATTATTAAAATTAAAAACGCTTTTAGTGAAACATCAAAGAAAATACTTGAAGAAGTTATCCTGCTTGCCAAGGAAAGAATCGAAGTCAAACAAGAGAAACTTATCGATCCAACCAAACGATATAAATTCTTAATGGTGAAATCAAGAGAGAAAACCCAAGGGATGCCGTGACAAGTGGCTTAAAGACTTATGCATCAAGGTAGATCAAGCACATCAAGCTGCAAAATGATCCAAAGAAGTCTACTAGTACTACACAATCAAGAAAATTACAAAGAAAGCAACCACCAAAATGCAAACAGTGAAAAGCAAGGAGGGAGGAAGAAATACTCTCTGAAGCAAAGGATGTCAAAGACAGATGGAAAGAGAACTTTCAAGATCTGTACAATAAACAGAACCCAGTTGACAAAGCCAAAGAACTCGCAAATAGTATTCCCCAAATGCCAACCTCTGCTGAGGAACCAGGTATCCTACGCGATGAGATCGTCAGCTCAATAAGGAAACTTTCCGATGGAAAAGCCCCGGGCTATGACAGCATTACTGGTAAAGAACTCAAAGCAGCAGGAGACATCGGAGTTGATATTATACATAAATTGTGCAAGAAAATTTGGGACGAAGAGGAGGCAATCATCACCCCCATTTATAAGAAAACGGACAAGCTAAACTGTGGCAATTACAGAAGAATCACTCATGCAAAGTTCTCACCCTAATTCTTCAAAGACGCATCATGAAAAGGGCTAAAGAAATCCTATCAGAAGCGCAAGCGGGGGTTTAGACCAGGCCGGTCAACAATTGATCAACTGTTCACCCTGAGACAAATTAGGGAAAACACCTTGAAAAGGACAAAGAACTCTTCTGCTGCTACATTGGCTTCAAGGCCTTTGATTCTGTGTGGCAGGAGGGCCTGTGGAAGGCACTTGGATTCTTTGGATTCCCCAACAAAATTATAAAGCCGGAAATCTGAAAGTGCTGTAAGAGTTAACAGAATGGTTTACCACTGCAGTTGGAGTGCGACAAGGGTGTGTGATCTCACCTCAGCTATTTAAAATCCTTCTGGAGCTGGTCATGTTATATGCACTACACGACACAAACATATGGGTAATCATTCAGGGGCAGCTTATCAATAATCTACGCTTTGCGGATGACATTGCGCTTGATGCTGGGCGACCTACAAACACTGGTTAACCTTGTGCATAAAAGCAGTACAACACTGGGACTGAAAATCAACATAGGATAAAATTAAGTACAGGCAATCACCAAAAAGTACACAAATATAGATATAAAAATCAATGGAACACCCCTTGAGCTCACTTGTCCAGGTTGAGGAATTCACATACTTAGGAGGGAAGCTCTGTCAAACGGGATCCTGCACCGAAGACGTAAAATTGCGCATTGGGAAAGCCATAGGGACTGTCCAAAAACTCCACAAGATATATAGAGGACATACAGAGAAGCACTAAGATCGAGCTCTACAAAGTACTTACCCTCTCGATACTGTTGTATGGAGCGGAAACATGGACTCTAAAGAAAGAAGATGACAACAGACTTTCAACATTTGAAATGATGTGCCTTCGCAAAATAATGGGAGTGTCACGTCTCGACAGGATCAGAAACACCACCATTCGCAAAAACCCTTGACATGGAGTTTACCAACCTGGACAGAATATCAACAAAAAGACTCCAATACTTCGGCCATATCCAGAGAATGCCACCATCGCGTTTTCCAAAATTAGCACTTGAGGCACATATCCATGGCAAACGCCCAAGAGGGAGACCACCAAAAAGATGGAGTGACTGCCTGAAAGCCGACTGCAATAAAGTGAACATCAGCTCTTTGTCGAAGCTAGTAGGCTAGCTCAAGACAGAAGGAAGTGGCAGGACATCATCCATTAAATAGATGGCATCACTCAACCCCAAGTTGGAGTGAACGCCATGTAGGTCAAGGTAGGTCAAGTATTTATTATAGTGCAAAGTTGTTATCAAGGTAGATTTTCCAGGATCCGGACCTTCTTGCATGAAACCATAATTGTCTGTATTTTTCGCCATTCTTTAGGCAGAGCGGCAATACAAAAGGCAGATTCATTTCAAAATTCTTAACCCAACAAGCCAGCAAGCCAACATGCAAAACAATCAAACCCCTCCAGAATTATCTAAAACTACATGAAATACCTGCAGTGTTATTAGTCTTTGTATACACGATAGAAGCAGTAATACAAGCTACTTGGTATATGCCTTACTAAGTGTATACTTACAGCTGTATGCCCTCCACGTAGACTTGGTACAGAGAGATAACACAGAGAAGGCAAAGAACCTGTTATGTACGAGGAAACAAAATGTGAGTAAGGCATATATATATTTATACTTATAGGGACAATTTTAATTGTACTTTATAAAAGTCGTAAGAATCCATTCCAATTTTGACTGTGTGTGAACATTACGTGTGTGTAACCTAAGATGCTCCAAGGAGCAAAGTATGCTGGGCTACTCCATTTAAAATGGTTACCCCCTGTGGAAGACATGACCTCCCACATATAGGGGGTGTATGGATTTCAAGTGAAATTGCCCATTACCTTCAAAAATCTACTTACGTCAAGTACAACGAATGGAATAGCCATGCATAAATAGAGAATCAATGAGGCGTCAATGGATGGTTTCTGAAATATGTAACAGAGACACATAAATACTGCCATGAGAAACTACTGGGGATAAAAGTTTTAACATTACATAAAGCAAAAACAGGAGCGATTACCGAATAGGCTGCAACTCTACTAGTCTCATTACAAGACATGCAACCCCAACCCTAAACCGTAACGCTAAATTCCGTAAACCGTAAGCATGCTGTACCCAGTTCGGTAAGTGACGCGCACTTTTCGGGAAGGGGAGGGGAGGGGAGGGGAGGCATGGGAGTTTGGGTCAGGTGGAATTTTGTTCCGTTGCCTTTAGCTTTGGCAGTGATTTTTTTTTTCGATTTTAATGTATAGGGCCTACATTTATACATGCAGAGTTGGGTGGGGATTTATTTTTACTCATCAGTGAGGCAATTTTTTTTTCATCTAACTAGTGGGCAAATTTTTTTGTCTCACTAGTGGGCATTTTTTTCCCCAAAAACTCCCATTCCACCCCCTGGAAATCTAATGGTGCGCCCCTAATTGTACCCCAAAACATAAGGGGGCGCAACACTAAATCACTACGCATTTTATGTAAGAACGAAATTCGGCTAATATAGTGCATAGTGAATATGAGATTGTAGCGACCATATCTACCGACATGTTCACTTTAAATCACTCAAAATCAGCTCATATGAATTCGACAAGTGTCTTCAATGATAAGATGCAGAAAAAAACGGACATTTACTCTCAAAAGCAATTCTCTGTGGCGGATGAAGACAACTTCCGATTTTGAAATGTGAGTGGTGAATTTAGTATATTTCTAGGCCATATTTTTTGCACCGCGAAATAGCGAAAAAAAGTCAACGGTCATCGATATATGCCGACAAAAGTTTTGGAATCTACAGAAACAGAGCTTTAATTTGATACCAAATTTATTTTGCCAAGTATTGCAGGGACGCCAGGAATGGCGCTAGAAGTAGGCCGAAATCACACGTTATCCTATGGGACGCTTATTTAGTGTTGCGCCCCCATAACGCGTATTAAGGGTACTTGCCCATGAGTTTCATTCAGGGGCGTGTTTGAAAAACGGCACAGCGCATTAGTAAAAAGAATAAAAAATACTAAATTTTCACCGGGGTTCGAACCACTGCCAATTGTACTATGAATGCTAAAGATGCCTATACTGTGCCACGGTGACTGTGGTTAACATTCGGCGATTTTCAAAGATATACATATCAACACGTTTCTAGTGTATTGAAAATCAGAGTTTGGTAGGAATACGGTCATAGAAAGACATATGACTCTACTTGTCTGTTTGTTTTCATTTAATACAAATTAATTTTGATGAATTGAACTGGTACGACTCTTAGCACTCGTGATAAACGACGATTAATTTAGTAATAATAAAATGAAAACGCTGGGTCATTCACGACGTCATTTGTAATTTATGTTAAAACCTGGGGAGGACCACACACATCCGTGCTGCATGTATACGTGCGCAATCGATACTCAATGATCCAGACAATAGCGTTTGAATATACCGCCCTGCTTGACACATCTTGTCACTTGCGGGAAGATATACTATAGGCCTACCCTAATAGCTTACAATAGATACCCCACCGTAAATAGCTCTGTTCATTACCTCGCTGTGCCAGTTTATACGCGTAGTGTACGCACTTTTGAACCATATTTTGTTAAAAAATGATAGGAAGGGACTGTTTTCAGCTAAAATGTTGGTTATCAGCAGATGCTTAATGATACCGGGAAGTGTTGCAGAAAGGTAAGCGTACTCTTTATTTTTTCAAAATATCACATATCAATGAATTTAAATTTGAAATCCAAAAAGGAAATGTCAGGTCAAAATTCTCACCTTAGAATTATTGTGAAATAAAATCAAACCAAATTTAGGCTCCGCAAACAACGTCCAATTATTCCCATTGGTGTTTGCTACACGTGCATATAATAAATTATGATTTGGGGCTAATTTGAGAAGAGTTAATGCCTCGAGTTTCAAAATACACCGAGTGATGTTTTTGATGAAAAAACATCGACAATTCAAGACTCTGTAAAAACAAATCAAGAATTTTCTGGGATAATTGCAACTAAGTATAATGAAAGTTATGATCTAAGCTACCAGATGCATCATTAATTTCCTGACTATGATATTTAGTTGTGGGAAAAGATTACTTTAATGTTTTGGCGGGATTATTTCCCGCCAAAAATTTCAACCAAAAAGAGCATGTAGCCTTAAGAGTGTGTTTTTTTTGTGCCAGAACAGTCAACTCAAAACTTGTGCAAAGAAGAATTTCATCTAAGCTTCATAACCAATTATCAAAATAAAGACAAAATAACAAATTTTAGAGGGGTAACTTAACCATTTTGAATACGCATGTTATAGAATGCTTAGACTTTTGTCAAATCTGTGCATTTAGTGACAGTTATTGTAAAAAAAAGAAAAAAAAGAAAAAAGAAACATGCAAATAAGGGATGCACGATTAGGATTGACCTAGATTTCATTTGCAAAATAATACAAAATAATATAATTTTATTTTTAATTTAAGAAAATAGTTCAACTGGCATTTGGAATTAGCTTTGGTCATGGTTTAGTATGCAGATAGTTTGAATGATAAACCTGAATCAACTCCCAACCCTTAGAACTGTGGGAGCAATTAAGGCAATAATGTGACTGTCGTCGCAGATGAGCGATCGATGCTATTATAAGTATAGACCACTTGGCATCTGACGTCATTGCCCGGCAGTATGCGCGCGCATTATGGCAATTTCAATTGTTCTTTGCCCTGCAGTGTGCGTACGCATCGTAGTCTGCTAAGGGCACGTGCATTTTAAATCGCCCGCCACATTTCATATAGTACAGGAAAGCCATTGAACAGTGTAGCGGCTCGTTCGAGCATATCGATAGACGAGTCCCTCCCCTTTGTTGATAAACAGTGATGTCAAGTGGTCTATACTTCTTACATCAAAAGTACGTCGGAGTTCATGTCGCTTGTAGTTATCCATTAAACTATAAACTGGGATTTAGTTCTAGATCGACTCCGTTTTATGCAGGTAAATGTCAGTTAATAACATAATCAAATTATGAATGGCAAGGCTGGTCTGGGTATCGCGAATGCATGACACCAAGACATTTGCAAAGCGTGAGAAAAGAAAACTACAGTACACCAAATGTATACTGTGAACATGGAATTTCTATACTCATAAGAAAATAATGAGATTTAAAGTCAATAATAGATATCAGTCCATAATATGTACATTTAGTCGAGTTACTTGTTGATGGTCTGTTCTTGAAGAAATGTCATGAAATAGTTCAGAATATAGATGCACACCCCATAAATAGAGGAGTTTTTGACCAGTTACGATTGCTGGAAATCCAGACTTTCAAAGTGTCCAAATACGAAAACAATCCAGCGAGTTATAAATTTCAGGTGGTAGTTTCGGACAATTTCGTGATTTTTATACATTTTATTGCCTATCCAAGCTTTTCTAGTAAAATCGGAAACAGGAATTCCAGTCATTTTCAGGAAGCAAATCTGGAAATCCAGACATTTCTTTTTTTAACTGATTTTCTGGAATAGACCAATACAATAATATCAATATAACTTACCACTACAATGGCATAAACAAAGACGAAAAACGAAACAGCGAAAAGGAATAGTTGCAACGTTTTGCCTATCATGAACGGTATCAGCATCCATTTCTTATCCTGAAAAAAAGATATAATAAAAACCACATTTTAATAATTATGCAAAATATATATGCATGGGTACAGAAGTGTATGATATTGTAAAATCATTTTAATATGTTGTACCTGGAACAGGAAAGAGCACATCAATAACAAAGTTTATTGTCTTCAACAGCTCAACAAATTTGAGCATTTTCAACTGTATGGAGTCCATCCAGGTATGTGATATCTATCCACAGAATATCTAAAATACCACATATTATGTTAATCCCAAAACAATAAATTTATGAATGTGTTACTTGAATATATACTTACTCTATTTACGCCAATAAATAGTATAATGCACGCAATGATGATGTAGAGGTTAATAAGAAACCCAATGCCAGACATGGCCGCTACGCTGTTACCATACGCATCTGAACTTGCTGCCTCTATGGGGCCTGGAAAAAAGATATTAAAGGCTCATTCAGTGATCCCAGTGGAATTGTAAAAATATTAAAATAAAATATAACAGTGAGCCTTGGGATCTCATGTATTGAACCCATACCTTTCCCTGTGATTGCGGGATTTATTTTTCTCAATATTTGAGTACAAACACCGCTAGCTCAGGCACCGCTCCAACTCGCCTTAATTGTAAACAACGGCAGGGTACAGACAAAGATATCGATAATGACATCAGTAAAGAGCTTAGACAGGATAATAGGAAATCACGTGACCAAAACCAATACTCTTAACTTGAAACGCCCGATAGGCCGCCTCCTCCTTCATTATTCAATACACCTGTTTACTTAGAAATTGATTTTCTCGCTCAAATAAAAAACAATAATTGTATTTTTTTTTTCGGTAATGTCAGATAAAACCATAGTGCTTTGATACACCTGGTTTAAAATTAGTATATTTTATTTTTACAGCCCGTGAGCTTTTTTTTTTTTTTTTTTTTTTCTTGGTGTTAATATTTTAGTGTTTGAAACTAATATAGTTCGCTAAAGAAAAATTAGTTTTGTCATAATTACCGTCTTGGTTTCACCGTTTTTCACTTCAGACTGCCTAAATGGCCTACTCAGTAGGCCTACATGTACTTGTATTTCGAAAGCAAACAGCAGACATAATCGACATTTCTATTGTGGCTTACAGAATCATCAATCCATGGGTATATTCACGCGTTGATTTCGAAAAAAATTCAGTCGGAAGTATTGTCATTATGGCAAAACTATCCAGATGATGTGCGTTAGAGAGATGTGAAAAATCCTTCATAGCGAACTATATTACTTTGAAAAGCTAAAAAGTTGATTACAACAAAATTGAAGCCTGTCAAAATCGAAACTCTTACACTATAGAAGACTAGATTTCACGCCTAAGTTTAACACCAGGATTTGTATCCAAATGTGATTTAGTTTTAAAATTATGAGTTTAAAAAAAATTCTTCTGGTACTTTCTGTGCACAGTATATAACAATAGCCAGCGAGTAGCGGTCTGAGTGTAACATATTCCGTTTTTCACGATTGAGGCACGCTGCGTGAATCACGTTCTTCAATGTTCTTCATCCAGTCTATACAGGGTGTATCAAAATGATTGGTACCAATCAGATTTATTGTCTCATGAAATGCCTGCTTCTTCCGAATTCAACATTAGACCCTCTTGAAATGACTACAATTATCGTTTAATAACCTTTTGTGACGTTAATCTACAAATAAGATGGATGTTAAATTCTGCACTTTATTGTGGTATTCTTGTCCCTACTCAATGGATATTGATGGGTAACAATCATTTTGATACTCCCTGTATCATGTCTGGATGGAACCTCACCACAATAGGAGTTACTATTAATCAAAACTATTGTTTTGAAATACGAAAGATTTGAACCCGACACCACTATACAAGTCACGCGAAATGTGTATTGAAGCAATATTACTGGAGGTTTAATCATAATCCTCATATACCCTGTACTTACCTTTTGCCTTTGTTTTACCCACGACCACAAATTGGTATATATAATAAAACACGGTGAGAAGGACTGATACCTGCAAAAAGAAATAGGAAAGCTGAAAATAATTATATAAACTAAGCATAAAATAATAAATGAAGCTTATTATTCTTCGGTGACATTTTTGACCAAAAAGAGGAGAAATATGAACTTATTATGTGTTAATATCCCGGGGTTTGTTGATCAATGTAAAATTGTCAATTAACAGCAAGTCACATCAAGCTGAAACAATTTCAAATGTCTTAAGTTTTGGAGCAGAGATCAAGTAACGGTTGATAACGTTTGTGACACGGAACAGGGTTTGAGGAATGACTAATTCTGCCTGAAAATACTGTTTTTGGGGCTTACATCCTGTTTGTATAATAAGCGATTTATCAGTGAATATGTTAATACTGATCAAGTAAAAATTCTGAGTTATCATTATTTTCATGCTAAGTTTTGTTTATTGGTAAAGTTTGTGACATTTTGTCTGGTGATATTTTATGTGTAAATTATATGCTAATTTATGCATAAACAGATCGACTTGAAAATTTATATGCATGTGAAATTGTTTCTACGGATAGCTCAAAAAAAGGGGTTCTATGGAATTGCAAAAACACCAACATTGTTCTTTCCGTCCTTTACAGAACCTTGCAGTCATATTTAATTGGAAACAATATAATTATAAGAAGAACCAAAGTGTTCAGGAATAGATACTTGTATAAATGAAAACAACACACAAAAACTACCGGTATTGATACTACTCACTCAAAGAGAGAAAAATGTCTGATTCTCAGTATTTATTTAAAGATACCTTTAATATTCTATTAGAACTAGATTTTTGTAATTGGGCATCCACTTCAATCTCCAATTATTTTTCCTCTTTCGTGTATGGGTTACATCTATTTGGGCGTAGACATTTACCTCCTACCAGTAGTATGCTAGCAGTATGCTAGTTCATTGCTTTGATGTCACTGTCAATCGCACGATGTTCCTTTATTTACATCAACCTAATAATCCAACACAATTACCAAAATGAAAGCTTCAAACATTCAGCATTCTAACCAGACAATTTGTGCTCCAGGTAAAATAACTTTATATGACCAACTAGAAAGCTACGTTGGTCTTTATGACCAAAGTGAATATTTCGGCCAGTAAAAATGTTTACGTCCAGTTGATAATAATATTTTGAAATATAATTTCATTGATTATTTACGATAACATTATTATACATTGGTTTCTATCCGCTCAATTTCATGTTAAAGGGCATATCGAGGATCTTAACAAGGTTAGCGAATTCCATGAATGCCGTGTGTGTCAGGTCAAATTCTGATTCAAATTTTCTGTTCAACTGCTACGTGTTTACCTTCAATAAAGCAAGCGTTGCATGGAGTAACGATATAGTGACATGCGTACAGTAGTTGGTTCAGTACGCGGAATAATAGTGAACTTAGAAATATATCACCAATCTCTGAAACCTTCCGAATTCGGTTCCCTAAACCGATTTCTGTTCTTATTAATAATGACAATATTAAGACAAATCTGCAGGCTCAGATGGTTTTATAGCTTGTGTCTCGCTGTTTCACTGACTCGGTCTAAAGAGGGTACAAACGACGTGATTGTACGCTCGTCCATCTATTCAAAATCACTCTCCTGTGACGGAGCGGAACGTTTAAAAGCAAGTATTGAAGATTCTGTACGTATGAAATGAACACGCGGACAACGTAGAAAAGGCACACAATTTGTCCGCTTTACAATATATTAAAGACAGACAATGAAATGCATGAAGGAACTGGTCTAACTATTAATAGGATCCATTTTATTTGTAAGAAATCATTATAATAAAGCAACAGTGAGGTGTTTAACTTCATTCGTCCGTGCGGTTCATACCGGCGTGCAGATTGTCCATTAATATACGTGTGAGATCGGCTGTATAAAAAAGAGATTGCGTTTTGCATCTTTGATACAAACGCACGGAGTAACGCACAGAGGAGCTTTGAATTGACAGTTTTACTGAATCACGTGGTTCATGCAACGAGACATATTTTCCCCATGCACGAACATGACGAAAGGCGTATACGGAACATAGCAATCACTCTTTTATCTTTTAGCAACACCTCTCATATCCAGCAATTATATCTGTATAAGACCACATGTCACAAACGAAAATAGGCGAAGTTAGACAAAAACAACAAATGACAAAAGTCGCACAAATTTAAAAAGCACACTTTTAACACTATCTTGTGTTAACAAAACAAAAACAGGAACGATCAATCCATGATCGATGGTTCTTGACTCTATGCGTCTGCTATCTCTGCAAATCCTTTATTGTAAGGTACGGTACTCTTTCCGTTGCCCGAATCGCCTTGAACTAAACGCTACAACATTGGGCTATACAGCTCGATAATCCGAAGGGTAATTAGTCCGAAACCCAGTAACTAAGTTCTAAGCCCTAACCCTAAACTTTACACTAATCTTAACCTATATCCCAAGCCCTAATTGTAACCCTAAACTTATAACCCAACCCTAAACTAATCATATCCCTAACACTACCCTAATGCTAAACCCTAACACTCTAATCTTAACCCAAAATGCCCTAAACCCTAACTTGAACCTTACAAATCCTCCAGACTAATGCACTGTTCCTCAACATTGCAACAGAAAGGCATTTCAGAAAAAGAGGATTATTCAATCGAAGTGTTTTTTGCCTTTTTGTTAAACGCTATTCATTGCTTTGATATACTATGCAGGCTTACTATTATAAAATGTGGGTGAAAGAACTGGGATATTATCATGTTTAAGCCTATCATCAGTGTTTATGTAAAATAGAAAATACATTCCCATTGAGCAAACACACTTTCAATGGAAAAAATAGCAAATTTTGTAATTAATTATAGAGCACTATTAAATAATTTCCATACCAAATATCTTCCAAATATTTCCATTTTAATTTATTGTCATTCTTGTAATATGACTTTATACTGTAAATAAATAAATAAATATTATAATTGCCCTAAAGGGCCCTGGAAAATAGAAAATAAGAATAACACTTTAAAGTCTGAAATATCCCCAGGTTATTTAAGGTTCCATTGAGTGTAATCATCACGTAGCAATGATGATGAGATATTGAGAGGTTGGGACCACCCGCCCGGGCGGGATGACATCCATCCAGGGCATTAAGTTTGTCCTGGGGAGGATGCATACCATGGACTGTCTTAATAATATGCGCGACGTATGGTTGAAATATTATACAAAACATCATCAGTTTCATTCCGAAATTGAGATCTGGAATTCAACAAACTGAGTAATACAGTTTATATAAATGTTAAAAGATAATTAATATTTTGCTAGTCCATAAGCGAATTTCGTAACTTTAATATTTGCGCTAATTGATGAACTGTGTATGGAAAGGTTAAAAGTCACAAAGGTTGAAATAGAATACAAAATATAACGAGTTTCATGTTGATGAATACTTAGTTGGAATCCACGTAAACAGAATAATGATACGTGTAAGATCGGCCGTATAAAAAGAGTAATGATTTTTCGTATGAGGCAATTTTTGAAAACGCTTAATTTCGATCAAAGATGTACTGAAGATAAAGACGCAAGATGTGATTTTCCGTCAATGGACAGTTATATTGATTCAATGTATGTGTTTAATTGTTGTGCTGTTATATTTTATATTTGAATGAAATAAAGATGAATGAATCATAACCCCGGCCGGGAGTTAGCTGAATGATGCATTGTCGTGGCAAACTTGTGTGTTCAGGGCAAGAGTTGATTAATTTTAGGTTTGATTAATTTAATTGACTTAGGGTTGATTAATTTTGTACCTCTCTTAGGGTTGATTAATTTTGTACCTCTTTGGAATAGATAAATAATAATGACTACAATGTAATGACTATAGGCCTAAACCAAACTTAAATTCAAAATTATTATTAACATTATTTCAATCTGTATTATAGTTGTTAATGAAACTGCTTTTGGCGCTAGGTTCGGGCATACCATACACACCTGATCGGAAACTAATTATACTCAGTCCACCTTCATGTGTCATATATACGTTTGTACCCAGAGGTTTGTACACTCATATGTCTGACACATGATCAAGTAGCACTTGCGACATCTGCTATACATCTGGTTAGGTGAGTTATATTTAGGGTTGGAATGGACGATACCCAAAAATAAGTATGATTTGTTTTAGTATAGTCTACTTCCGGTATTCATGCATTCCATTTCAAACTGTCACATTCAAATGCTATATTGCTGTTGGATATGTGAAGAAAAATAAACAAATATATATACATCAAGGCTTTTATGTTTACTATAATGTTCATCCAACATGACTGTCCAAAATGTCATTTTATTCGGGAGTTGAATGCTCGGGTTCAATGGCCGAGAAGTGCATACTTGGGATCAAAACTATAGTTAGTTTGGAGTGTAGCCTATATGGTTCCCATGGTTATGATAGGTCATACAAGCATTTGAATTTTGAATATTATAAAGTACATCGCGGGCATGCACATTTGCGCAATATTAACCAAGCAAACACAAAAACGTTTTTTAAACAAGTTATATTTTGGATTTTGGTTTAGATAAAACGTTTTAATGTCGGTTTTGTATGAAAATACACCACAACAATGTTTTTAAAATGTTTTCAAAATGTTATTGAAAAATATTTTTTGCAAACATTTTTTGCCTAATACGGTATTTTATCATCAGCAACACTTAAATTACATTATTTGCAGTATAGGTTATAAAAATGTTTTTTCAATGTTATGAAAACGTTTTATACCCTTTACCCGGTTAATCTGCCCTTTATATAACGTTTTCTGGCAACCTGTTCTAACATTTTGCGGATGTCAGATGTCGAAAACCAGGGACGAAAACGTTTTGTGTTTGCTGGAAACCCATGCACTACCCCACCCATATATTCCCCGGCCCACAATCGAACGACCCGACTCCCCACCACACAGTTTGTGTATGTCACTACTTTATACTCTTGGGATGCAATAATTATTGGTTGAGTGATCAATCTCATTTGAATATAATTTCGAAGGTCAAAGGTCAATAGGGTTAGGTCAAAGAGTTTCAAACCAAAATGTAGCCTAAAAAGAAACAGACAATCCAACACTATAGCATTAAGAAAATAGCTTTTATCAAAACTATTCAAATATTTTTATTTATGAGGTAAACATTATAGGCTACGTGATAAAAATAACCATACGCGCATTCTTATACGTAGAAAATTATGGCTAATTTTGACCCTACCTACTACCCAAAGTTTGGAACTTAACTTTAAGGTATTACGTCTATAGATGTTTTTATACAAGCAGATTATATGTATGAAACTGTCAATTATGGCGTTATCTTGGTTAAGAATAAGTTACTTACCAATGTATAGATACCACTGGCAAGAGAGCCTGTATGTACGTTCCAACAGCAGCATCTTGTCATGAGCGCCATGATGAAGTCAATATATTCCTAAATATAGTATCCAGTAAATATAATCAGATGTACACTGACAAAGGTACTGGTTACTGGTGGTACCTTGCTAACGCAGTAGGGAGTTGTTAAACTATACGAGATCTGAACTTACTAGAATTGCCTCACTGTCGACGCCGCAAATGGTACGATGGAGTTGAGTTGGAGCAACAGCGGTTTTTCCATGTTGAAAATTAGCACTCTTGTTTTCATCCAATCATATAGCTCGTTAGCGATAGCTCGTATTACGATAACGAAATAGACCGATAGATATCATCTACTGGGCCGTAAATATAAACTAGGCATGACTGACACACATCATAACACACATCCCTACCCACCCCCTACGTAGGCCTATGTGTGTCCAACTGGGGACACACACCCCGTTTTGTTTTTTATTTTTGACAACCGGGGACTTACGTGTCGAATAGGGACTTTTATGGGCCCACTTGACTCTTACCAATCAGGGTCCTGTGTGTTGTTGTGTTTAGTACAACCGGGGACCTCACCCTACCCCTATAAAGTAGGCTACCCAGTTGTATTAATGTGTTTTTTTTTGTTGTTGACATTTTCACCCACCCACAGGGGGAGCCCTAGCCATAGTCAAAATATTGGGGACTTCCCACTTGCAGGGAAGTCCCCAGTTAGTGTGGGAAAAACACCCACAAGAGTCCTCATTCGAAGGGGTTTACGAACTCACCCCCCCAATTTACCACAGCTACACTCCTCCCACACACACCCAACACCAATTCCACACTATATACACCCGACCACACCCACACCAATTCCACACTATACACCCCCACCCACACCCCTTCCACACTATACACACCACTCGACCTCACCCCTGTGCACTTCCGTGTGACACACACATCCCTTGTACACCCGGGCCGTTATCTTTATCATAATCAAAGGTGTTGCAGAAACAGGTAAGTTAACATTACCGCCGTGATTGCTATACTATAGGATACTGATGAATAGAGACAACAGGAAAAACACACACGCCTAAAATGCTGAACGTCACACGCGGATAAATTTACATACACAGGTAATCATATTTATCAGAATTTGAATTTTATTTTCTTGTACTGCATCATGTTTTAACAAATTATTACAAAGAGATATGCGTAATATTTTGAATAGATATATACTAGAATGTCAAGATATACACTTGTAGAGGCGTGTTGAATTTTGGGGGAAAAATCGCTGATGTCGATAATGTGGTTGATGACCCTGATGACACTGAGTGGGAAGAAATTCATTTGCGTAATTTTAAATGCTCTATTGATACAAAGTTCCGCTCTTTTTATTTCACGGTTTTCCATAAAGCTATTGCTTTTAATGATTTTTTATTTAAATCAAACGTAAAGATTCACCTCTTTGTGATCTTTGTAAAAAAATCCCTGAATCTATTGTTCATATTTTTGTGTAAATGTGAGCTCGTAAAACCAATTTGGGATGATTTAATAAAGGTTATTCAAGACAAACATGACATTAATTTTTCAATGTCAAATTTTAAAAAGGTGTTTGGGGTTTTTAAAGACAATTTTCTTACATATCTATGCTTGTCTGTAAAATATTATATTTATTTGTGTAAATTTCAAAATAAGAAGCCCTCTTTTATTGCTTGTAAAGCATATATTAAAAATAACAGGGAAACCGAGTATTACATTGCTAAAAAAAAGGGTAAACTTTCTGCTCATTATAAAAAGTGGAGATTTTACCTTTAATTTTGTTTTTGTGTATGTACTGGGCTGTGTTGAAGACAGTGTTAAATTACATGTATTTGGTAAAGTAGACTTTTATATGATGTAACATTTTTATATTGATGCTGCATCTGTGATTTTTCTTGCGTGATTTTTCTTGATTCTTGTGATTTTGAAAATATATAATGAAAATAAAAGCACAGGGCACTTTGTGTCTTGTGGAAAGATAAAAAAAGATATACAACTTGTTATTATTTTTTAAACATAAAATTGTTCACGAATATTTTGAAAGTCTTTGAAGTTATTTGAATATATTTTTAGCCAACATTTTTAGCTTTTGGAAGATAACTTTTTGCATATTCTCACAGGCCATTCAATATTTGTTTAGGATCCACATATTGTACAAACAGGTTTGCTAGGACATGTATTATACGTTTTTTCATTATTCTGTTCTTACTTTTAATTAAAAGCCGTCGAGCTTCGTTCATCTTACAAATATAAGTAATATAAAAACATGTCGATCATTATATACATATGGTTATATATTTTGAAAGGAATAATTATCTACGGTATATATCTTAGGTATCAATTTACAAACTCATATTTACATAAGTATATACGACATATGTTTACTCCTTTATTATTTCATAATACTGTACTGTGTATCCATTTCATACTCTCTTCTTGGTATATATAATATTCACGTTGCTCACAAACTGGTCCGGCGTAGTGGGCGGTCCTTTTAAAAGCATACACCATATGCGTGTTTTGGAGTCCATCAAGATGAGTCCAATCGTCCAATCAAATTTGTTGTTTGTCTCCTGCAGTTAGCGGGGCTTTTACAGCAAATTAAAAACTCATAATTGTGACATGATCAAGGGGAATGAGTCACATGTCGGCAATTTTCAATTAGTATTTTTTTACATCATTTTCTGGCAGTTTACAAATGCTACATTTTGATGCAAACCCCATTAAAATCGGACACCTGGTTACCGAGTTATGTGCAATTTATCAATGGCTGAAAACAATATAAAACAAAAGAATTTGAACACTGTTTTTGCCAATATCTCATAAACGATATTAGCGACATCCGACTCATTCCCCTTGATCATGTCCCATATGCGAGTGAAATTAAAATAAACATGAAAGATAAAATGAAAGCACGTCAGGATGAATGTAAGCTATTTGGACCGCAGTTGTTCATCTACAAAAGTATGTACACTTTATACATGCAGCGATAATAAAACGGTGAAAACGCCCTTTGTTAATAGTTTCTATGCGATGGACTTGAAGGTACCAGTTCCTTTACGAGTGAACCGATGAAACCCCGCGGTGGTGAAGTGGTGAAGTGATATGAGAAACAAGCAGAAAGAAATAAAAAAGGAAGAAACAAGAAATTGGTAAACGAAAAAAGAAAAAATGAAAAGACAGTCAATCATCAATTCCAAATTATTTAAGGGCTGGGGGTATGAACGTTTGGACAGTATTTATTTTGGGACATTAGAGCACATCAGACATATCGAATTGCATTCTGAATACGAAGAATGTCATTCTGATATCAAATAATTTTGATTTTTGAAATTCGCAATTTAATACACATTTTATGGCAAATCATTAAAATTGATATTTTTGATATTTAACAGTACTTGAAGTAAACTTTATTAATCTGATGATTTATACTTAAAGTGTATGTAGGTGGGTTGAAAAGCCGACGATCAATTGAAAATTTTGACCTTTCGTATTGAAGATATGGATTTTTTTCCCAAAACACCAACAAAAATTAGGTCTTTTTGGGAAAAAAATCCATATCTTCAATATGAAAGGTCAAAATTTTCAATTGACGTCGGCTTTTCCTCCTGCTACATACACTTTAAGAATATATCATTAGATTTATATAATTTACTTCGAGGACTGTTATATATCAAAAATTCGAAAAATATCAAATTTGTATAATTTGTCATAAAATTTGTATTATATTGTGATTTTCAAAAAATGAAAATTATTTGATATCAGAAAGACATGCTTCGTATTCAGAATACAATTCGATAGGTCTGAGGTGCTCTCATGTGCCACAAAAAATACTGTCGAAACGCAATAAACGCTCATTAGATCCCTTAATGGTCACACTAATAGAAAATACAAAACTCCGAGCCAAAGGGACATCGAGAACATATCGTCAGCCTGCTACGATAATTGCAAAGTCATTTTTTGTAATTTTAGAACAAACTCACCAATCTTCGCACAGAACAAATGATAATGAGACAAATTAAAGGGAATAATCGGGAAAAAATAAGGGTGATTATTACGTAACTGATGCATGCTTGAACCATCATTTTGTACATTTTTCTTAAAATGACAAAAAATGACAATTATCGTGGGTGACGATATGTTTTGGTTCTTGTACATGTTTAATGAGTGTATACATAAATTTGGTTCAAGAATGTTTTAATGTGAATAAAACATAATGTTATACGACCCGGTGCTCGTGAAGTTTGCCACTGATTCATTCTCATTTTGCATGTTTTGGGACATGATGTCGATGACACACGATTTAAGAAACGGAATCGTTAGAATGATTTAATTTTAGAAACAAGCTTTACACTAATCTAAAAATAATTCTCGTATGAATGAATTCATCAATGTTAGTTTCATCCAGTACAGTAAGTTGAACATGAAAACGTTAGCAGCTTGAATAATAATCACCCGATGAGGATCGTTTGCCTAAGTAATCATATAACATGTTAAAACATTTGATTACATGTCCATTTGATTATATTGTCAATATTAATGACACTTACGTGTGTTGAAAACGCTCGCTCTCTGTCATAAGCTACTTCATCATCTCGTATATCTTGCCACCTTGAAATGACAACGAGTAGGCAATATATCTAGGAGTAAAATAACAAATGTAGTCAATATCAGTATTTTCTTCTGCTTTCTTTCAAGGATGAGTCGTGTTGGTTGCAAGAAAATGTGAGTGTAGTGTGTGCAGAGAGAGAAAGATCGAGAGGGAGAGGTACAGAGAGAGACAGGAGGGAGGGGAGGAGATGGGGATGATTAGAGAGAGGAGGAGGATGGGCACCAGGGACGATCGAGCAGGGGCTATTTTAGGCATGCAGAAAAAGTCACTGCACGTTTACTCTTGTCGCGGTGAGCATCAGAAATTATTGTTTGAATTTTGCTTCTACTAGGACATAGGGGGACGTCCCCATGAAAAAACTTAGGGGGGGGCGTGTCTCCCCGCGCTTCTGCCGCCTATGATGCACACTACAACTTTTGGTCAAAGCGGTATAAGCCAGGGGACACCTCCCCCTGGCCTCGCGGTCGATACGAGACATTCCATACCGATAAAATGCAGGGCGAATTCAGCGGAGCAACTCTCGGTCGCCGGAAAATTTCGACTATGCCAGAAGCGTTGTAAGTCAGTTTTGGTTGAATAAAAAAGCATTGTTTACTGGAAGTAAAACTACTAAATATAACTTAGGATTTGTGACTCGATCTTACTTCGCGGAAGAACTTCATTTCCTGGTCATTTGACGGGTTGAAAATAATTGAATGGCATATAAATATTTAAACACGGATTTTTAATTTTAACTGCACGGATATTTAATCTCACTGCACGAACGAGCCAGGAGGTACGTTAAAATAGCCCCTGCTATCGAGTGTTCCTGACTCTATGCGTCTCCTATCTCTTCAAATCCTTTATTGTAAGGTACTCTTTCCGCTGACCGGATCGCCTACAACTTTTTAACTCGAGAACATTGAAGCATGGTGCATGTCATGCATGTGGAGTGCGAGCGTGTGTGTGTGTGGGGGGGGTGCGCGCGTTTGTAGGAGGTGGGGTGCGTTGGTGTGTGTGTGTGTGGGGGGGGGGGGGGGGGCGTATGGATGTGGGGGAGGGGGGGTGGGGGGGGGGGTATGTGGGTGTGTGGGGGTATGTGGGTTTATCTATCTATTGGCCTACTTACATCCAAGATACTGACGGCTAGTAACGTTGTAACTACAATAAATGGTATGAGCTCCACGGAATCGGTTCCTTCCTATCAAAAGATAGACGAAGAAAAATGTGGATAAACATGAAGACAACTTCCTTGAAATTGGATTTCTTAATGAATTTCGTATTCATTTTACCTTTTTAAAGGCATTAAAAGATACTTTTGTGTGTCATGGGTTAGCTTCTAATTTCTTATAGGCCTATAGGCCGGAACAAAGTATAAGCTATATCAGAGCTTGCGAAGATTTTAAACTCCAACACAGAATGCGATTTTCCCCTCCTTTTCTTCCTTGACTCTCTACTCAGTCAAAAAGCTTGAAATAATACTTTCAAATCTGACAGTGACAATCACACAATTCTTCCAAGAAGTGAATATAAAGCCGATGTTTTTTGTAAAATAAATTCAATTTGCCAATTTCTCCAAGACAAGTGCGCACCGTAAAACGAACGCGCGTAGTTGTTAGCTCTGAGACATACTCATTATAGTCACAAATATTCACAAATCAACTTATTTTTAAATAAGTTTTAAAAGCTATACATTTGTAGTATCAATGATTGAAGTATAGTCGATGTAAAACTTACCAGAATTTGTATGTAAAGGTGCAGAGAGCCAAGAGCAAATTGGGCTATTATTAACACTATAATAGCGATTACATATGGAATCATCAGCACACGGATACTCTGCCAAATTATAAAAAAAATGAAAATTATAAAGAAAAACATGAAACAAGTTCACTTCATAATGCATCTCTACATGCTACGTCCGTAGTCCAGTAACAACCACATTGTCAAAATATAATCTAACCAATGCTAATTAAAGTACATATACGGTATCATATTTCATTTAATTAGACTGATTCTATTTTGGAAAAATCGCGTTCCTATCGGCAAGTTTGCGTAAAAGTTGGCAATCAGTTTATTTCGGTTAATTTGGGTATACTGAACTCGAATCTGTTGTCTGCTAAGCAGTATTTTAAGACCAGGTCCCTCAAAAAGACCCCAAAAGACCCCGTAGGATCGTATAAAAAAAAAAAACATTTCAAATTATTTGTCTGGACCCGACTAGCGCAGTGTTTTTTTTAGATTCGGACTAGTGTTGGACTAAGGAGTGTTTTCCAGATTCAGACTAGCGCAGTGGTTTTCAGTTTCGGACTAGCGCAGTGGTTTTCATTTTCGGACTAGCGACGTGTCGAACTGGCAGAGTGTATTTTAGATTCGGACTAGCGGCGTGTCGGACTGGTGCAGTGCATTTCAGATTCGGACTAGCGGCGTGTCGGACTAACGCCCTGTACCCCTATTTTCATTATAGGAATAACATCAATTCATCTCAATATGCAACGGAGGAATATGACCTTATTGTCCCTGCGTTTACTATTCTATGATATAGATCATTGAAAGACTTGACCTAACACTACAGTGACATCAGGTTTAGCCTGTTTATTTTGGAAGAAAACTCATAGCTGAATTAACTTACATCGCTGAGCTATTAGTGATCAGTTCAATCGCTCACCGAGCGCGGAGTACAAGTATAAGCTCATTTTGTAATAGAACAGCAGTCGGCGGGCAGTTTATAAAGACACGTGCTTTGATGCCAATACAAAATAATTCTTTACCTGGCGTGGACGATGTGCGGCCCCATTTATCATGTTTATACAAATAACTTTTACTCATGAGTTCTACAGCTAAGAAGTACTTTTACTTATATGAGTTCTTCATTGAGCTATGCCTTTGTTTGTTTACCCAGTCTGTCCTTGTTCTATCTTGCCTTGTGCTGTCTCGTCCTGTCTTGTCCATGCGTTAATTTACTAATTGATATTAAGGAATTATAGTTTAATTTGTTATAGATTTCATATCATTGTCTTGCTGTTAAATTCTGTTTCATGCAAAGGGTCCATAGCTCGGTAAGCTCTTCGTGAGTTTTCTGCACGGACCTATAGCATCACTTTCTTTTTACTGCATTGTCTGTTAAATCCTTTTGCTGAAATAAAATCGTATGAATCGTGTGAACACTACTTACTCTGCAAACTGAGGCCAGGAGGACTATACAGGTGAAGACATGAAACATCCATAGTGATACAGCAACACAATAACCGATGTGAATATACGAAGGACTGATTACTGAATGAATGAACACAAATTGACAAAACAAATTACCTGATTACCTCAGAAGAGGAAGCCCCACCAGAGCATGTCTTCGGGGGTGTGAACCAAACCTGCCTGGTTATCAAATTAATTGCTGACAATTGACAAGTGACTTAGCTAATGCCTATGTACCAAGCCAGGGTCATTTGTTTACGTTTGGCAACATTGGTTCACCCCAGAAGAACTATTCTGGCAGACTCCTTGTTAATTGTTTTTTAGCATATTTAACGAATCGTGCTTAACGTTTTTATTTCTCTCTCTTTCTCTCTCTCTCAGCCATAGTCTCTTATTCATTGTTATAGCTATTGTTCCTTTTTCGGAGATTCTCTTATCTTTTCTCCCTCATTCATATATCTTATATGTTACCATTTTTACTTACAATTACTTTACACTATGCTATGTCAGAGACGGATCCAGGAAATTGGGGAAAATGGGGAGGGGCATACTTTCGCGGCCATGGTGTTGCACTTGCGTGACAAAAGGGGTAAAATAAGTGTACATGGGGTACAAAGCAGAAGCCAAAACGGACACTTATTTACCCATATATGCAGGGGGGAGGTGTCTGAGTGTATTGTGCCTCCTGAGTATTTGAAAAAAAACCACCCAAAATCAAGTCTTATAATTGACGCCATTTTGTGGACCATTTTAACACTATCGACTGTTGTTAAAACGAAAAGTTTTGGCTACGGGTGTCCAAAACTTAGAAGCCAAAACGGAGCCCTCTTGATACACAGGGAGTGAGGGGATGTACCACCCTCAGTATGTTAAAAATTTCAAAATTAAGGGACCGTTCACAAACACTTGTTAGGGGGGGCTGATGCAAAATTCGAGATTTCACAAATTTTAAGGGCCCCTTTTTGCATCAGGCCCCCAACAAGTATTTGCGAACGGTCCCTAAGTCTCAATTGACGCCATTTTGTTGACCATTTTGACAATATTGTTGTTATCACTCTTAAAACAGTAAGGGCACGTTCTCCCCAAAACAGAAGCCAAAATGGACAATTCTCTATCCATACGCAGGCGGCAGTGGAGAAAAAAAAATCAAAATAAAGGTCCAATTGAAGTCGTTTCGTGGACCATGTTTATATTTTTCTTAAAAATGTAAAAGTTAAAAAGCAAAACAAAGGGGTTTTGTTGTTTTCCAACATTGTACAACAAATTTGTAAATCAAAAAATTAGGGTCCTCAGACATGTCAGTAGGGGAAGGGTAAGAAGCTTTAAGACACAGGCCAAGTAGCTCCAAGTGTACCCATGCCTGGATCCGCCACTGACTGTTTAAGCTTGTTTACTATGATGCCTCTTTTCTTCCCATCCGTCTTCTTGTCAATGTTTATGCTGAATTTCGAGTACCTTTACTTACGTAAGTCCTCATGAAGTGCAGCTTGGTATAGTTGGTAAATGCCCCAACCCAATCCTAAACCTGAGGTAACCTAAACAAAAAATAATAGAAAAAGGAATATACTTGAAAGAGATTTACTAATAATTTTAAACACTTGGAGAACCAGTGCTTTAGTCCCACATTAGCTTTTACTAAACTTACTAAAGGCTATTTCATTGAAGTTTGAAATTATAAAATTGACACTTAGGGAGATCTATCTCTGCCGCTTTCTTTTGACCATTTCCAACAAATTTTAATATTGTGAGTTGGCATTAGGCTTGTGAACAATGGGGAAATACATAGGCCTATCACATTTTGAAATACCGAATCTTTAGCATTGTCTTTAAAAAGCAATGAAATAGCTACTTGTCTTTGTTGACGGAAACATAATAGCAGCATCAGTTTCCGACTGAGGTCAAACTTTAGAGAGTATCCCGGAAAGAATCTGTTGGTTCAATGCCATGCCATAATGCTTATAACTAGCTGACAAGTGCGGCGTATTTTAACATTGTCTCAAACTTTATTATGTATGAAAATATTATTTTACAGAGCAATAATTTATGAAGATTACATTCATTCTTTGGCACTCATTTAACATCATACCTTACTACGAAGCTCTACGACATTATAAGAACTTGACATGGGCGCCGGTTTTTTTGTGCGTCATACCAATGTTATGGAACGCCATTTGTGACAAAAATTGGCGTAATCACAATGCACTTGACTCCGGATATAAACTAAAGGTCTGTTGAGTGAAAGTTGAACACTTACCAGTGAGAAGATGGCGCATATTACAGTACCCGCTCGCAAACTCACGCAAAAACAACAATTTTCTAGTATTCCCATATTTCAAGACGTTGTTCTTCAGAAGGTTCAATGCAACTCAATAAAATTGAAACTATAGGCCTATGTGTATAGTTTTAATTTATCGAATCGAAAGGTCAAAGGCGAAATTGTGACACGTCGATATAACTTATTATCCGTTTTGCGCGTAATGACAGATCCAATGAACACATCAAAAAGTGAACACATCAAAAAGTGGTTACACGTTGAAAGATTGATGTAGTCCGATTCCGAGTCTGATCGACTTTCATGAGTAGATTACAGTAACATATTACCGTTTCCCATGTGAAAACAGGTTAACATGCTGAAATAATGTTATCTAAACAGCATGAACAGTGTAAAACGAAATAATAGATCCTATTATAAACTATATATTAGACCTTGGTTTGCCCCTTTTCAACTGTTTTAATAACAATTATGAGGTAGAGAACACGGAAATCTGTGTCATTTTCCACACAGGAAGATGGGTCTATCCCACAATACAATGCTTCAGACGCTCTATGGTCCGCTGATTAAAAAAGGTCGCAATTCCATTTTGACAATTCCAAATGGCTATCTATAAATAATACTTCAAATTGCCGAAAATGCCGAAAGACGTCTTTTTATGGGTTGTCAGTACTTCGAAGATGTCGGAGACAGCACAGCTCTCCCAAAAACAGGGGCCCGCTGTGCACGCGAAACTGTGAGTGATGTTGAACGCTAAAGTGCCCCTCCCCGCTAGTCCTATTTAGCGTTTATTGCGTTTCGATAGTATTTTTTGAGGGACATGAGAGCACCTCAGACCTATCGAATTGTATTCTGAATACGAAGCATGTCTTTCTGATATCAAATAATTTTCATTTTTTTAAAATCACAATATAGGCCTAATACAAATTTTATGACAAATTATAAAAAAATGATATTTTTCACATTTTTGATATATAACAGTCCTCGAAGTAAATTATATAAATCTAATGATATATTCTTAAAGTGTATGTAGCAGGAGGAAAAGCCGACGGTCAATTGAAAATTTTGACCTTTCATATTGAAGATATGGATTTTTTCCCAAAAAGACCTAATTTTTTTTGGTGTTTTGGGAAAAAATCCATATCTTCAATACGAAAGGTCAAAATTTTCAATTGATCTTCGGCTTTTCATCCCACCTACATACACTTTAAGTATAAATCATCAGATTTATAAAGTTTACTTCAAGTACTGTTAAATATCAAAAATATCAATTTTAATGATTTGCCATAAAATGTGTATTAAATTGCGAATTTCAAAAATCTAAATTATTTGATATCAGAATGACATTCTTCGTATTCAGAATGCAATTCGATATGTCTGATGTGCTCTCATGTCCCACAATAAATACTGTCCAAACGTTCATACCCCAGCCCTTAAGCAGCTAAATGGTCACAATATACGCTATAACGCTAACCTAACCCTAAAGGTTGGGTGTATTCCAGCCCATTATGGTTGCAGAAAGAAAAAATTAAGCCTCCTCCCGGTCGCAACATTTGGTCTGAAAGTAGATGTTGAAATCCTCTGGCATGCTGGGATGAAATATCATAGGTAAAATCAGGTAAACCTGTTGGAATCACACCGACGCTATATCACGCACACCGGAACACACGAAGAGTTTATATTGCGCATCAATTGGTGACGGGAAATTCCGGCCAATTTAGTCTTCAAGTGGGTGGGTGATTACGTTTGCATAGGGCCTACTTATACTAGGCCTATAATATAAATGATTCCTCCCGCGAGATCACTTATTTTCAATCAGTTGAACTTATTTGACAACAACAAACCCCACAAAAATATCGTGAAATAGTGCAAATTCTCATCTTTGAAATACACTAATCGCTAATTAAAATTAGACCAGTTGGTTTCGAAATACTAATTCTTGAAGTGTTGTTATTCCTTTCGATCAACTATAGTATGCATTGTTACTTATAAACACTATAAGGTATTTGAACACAATCAGGCTTGGTAGTGCTTACATCGAACCTGGGACAATCGTATGACATTGGCCCCAGCTTGAACTTTAGGGGAGGTATTGTTATGTTGAAAATTTTAAAGGAAAAACATAATAATACATCGATGATTAATATCAGTACTGATACAGGGTACATACGGGACTTAGAACCATTTCTGTGTATAACGGTCGATGCCCTATATTACAAGGGAGTGTTCAGAAATACTTGGGGGGGGGGCGGGCACTTGGAAATTTTTGGAGTCAAAATAGGTTAAGTCTTCTAAAAAGGATAATGAACGCACGTAGTGCATGTGTCCATGTTCGGGGTAAAAAGGGCTTTATTGTTACAATAATGTTGTATAGGTCTATGGTCTTTTTTTAGTACTTTCTTGTTAAAAAACTTTTTTGACCCCCTTTTTGTAGACCTAAAACTTCTTTGACCTCTCCATTTTGCCCAACCCCCCTACCAAAGTATTTATGAACACTCCCTATAAGGGAATAAACCACAAGATCGATGACGTCATATAAACGAAACTATAAACTGTGTTTTCTTGGCTGACCCCTCCCGGATCCCCTGCCAGACACGTAATCCTGAAATATTGAAAATGATTACCGGTATTTATACTAAAGGAGTTATTTTAATATGGACATACAATAATAATTATGGTGTTCTTTACACTTCTTAAATTTGGTGACCAACATAATTATTTAACTGAAACATAAAGCGTGTCAAACACGAAAGAACCCGATAAACTCTTCGACCTAGGCCTAAATCAAAGTCTTTGATCACAGACCCTTCATGTTTTGATTCATCTTCCTTTATAATAATCATGATCACAAAATGGCATTTAATTTTCCTGTGAGTTGACGATCGACCTCCATGCGACACATTTACCTACATTGGGCATTATTTTAAATACATTTTCCAAGCAGAATTAATATAATAGGTAAAATCAGTACATTTTAGAGTATATCACCGAGTTTCTTATATAAAACCATTACACAATGTGATTCGGAAGTTCATACCAGGACGTATCAAAATGATTGGTAGTGGTACTCATCCGTTTTATCCAGCGATTATGGACAAAACTGATACTTCAAAATGCAATGTTCGTTTTAGTTTTTTTGGTGTTTTTTTGAAGAAAACAGTTTGCAAATGTTAATGCGAGGCACAATTTTTTTTACAAACATGTATATTTACCACTGCCCAACGTATTATCTAGTTCGTTCAGAGGACGTCATTGTTATTTTTGCGAGAATTTCAAATTTTCCATTTATATTCTTAAAAAGTAAATAATATCCAGTTGTGGTTCAAACCCTCGATTATCACACTCATTGAATTGCAATTCTAATAAATAGATTGGCTTGTTTGCTACGATTTGATCATTCTTGCATAAAAGCTATTAATGTGATTTTTGCGAGTGGAGAACACATCTCTATTCAACCCTCAACAAAAGGTTGCCTTCTTGGAGGCAAATTTTGGACAGATTTCATTGATGTTTTATTCACCAGCTCAAGGAGATGTCATTTTATAGTCTTTGGTCCAAGATGCGGTTTTATAAGTGAATGGAATATCCTAAAAACCCGACATTTTAAAGACCTTTCAGAAGTGATTTTCAAAATTACGGTTGGTATTCTTTTGTGCAGTAAAAACCTTTGCTTTCATTTAAAGGGTCTCCACAGCAAGGCAAGTTGCGAGACAAGAGGTATACAAATGTGCAAAACAAAACTGGGAATATTTTTTGCTATTTCAATTTGAAAATGTCATGCATAGATTTTGAGTTATTAAATCCGAATAAAGGGGTAGTTACTTTGTGCAATATGTGATGCGATCAAGCAAAATCAGTCGGAACTCGGAAATAATGATTTTGAGATATAGCCAAACAAAGGAAAAAAATTCTTTTGTTTACTCCTTTTTTAAAAAACTCTTTAATTGCTCATATCTTTGGATCTGGTTGTTCAAATTTAATGGGGCTTTCTGCAAAATCCAGCCTTTTCAGTTTCTTATAGGATAGTAAAAATAATTCAGAGTTCCGACTGATTTTGCTTGATCGCATCACATATGGTCATTACATTTTAATAAACACTACTATACAAGCAACAAGAAGTTTGATGTAAAGCTGTTCAAAGAAATATCTTTAATTACACAACTTTTTCATGTGTACACACATTCAATTTATATCATTATAATTCATATTACAATAGGCAAAATGGTTGGATTGTTTTATGACTTGTCCATGCACTTCCAATTCAGAAGTGTGACAGATGAAGAAGACAGAATTACAACACACTTCAGTATTTTTACTGATGGATTAGAAAGATTCTTATTCAATTAAAAAAAAAGGTTCCAAGTTCACTGGTCTCTTATGACTGAATGTAATAAGCTACATTCAGTTCAAATTTTCACTGCAAATGTTTGACAATGTGCTAAACCAGTTGAAATCCATACACCCCCTATGACAATCATCATGACCTTAACCTCCCACACAGGGAGTGTGAATTTCAAATGGGGCTACTTGAATGGGTGACTCCATTTCATATCTACACCCCATGTGTGGGAGATTAAGGGTACATGATGTATTGTTGGTCGAAGCAGCCAACAAATCGATTTTCATTGTCTTAATCAATATATTATTGAAAAATAACACTTTGATGTTTTGCAATAGTTCATTCTACAAATCATATACTTCGAAAACTTGCTTGATTTATTGTTGTTAATGAGTTATGTACGTTTCACAAAAGTGCTGTTGTTTCAGCCCTCTTTACAACATAACTCAAGAACCACAGGACCTACAAAACTATATCTGTGATATTTGAATTCTTCTACACACTCGCTATGAAATGATCAATGCAATTTTTGCCAAAGCTCACTGCCATTCACAAGATGCTGTGAACTACCAAATCGCAACAGTTTAAAATAGTTACTAACCTTAAGGTCATGTGTTCCATAGGGGGTTATAGATTTCAATACTTCTACAGTGCTGAATAGTTTAAAATTGCTTATAATTATACGATCAAGAAACGCAAGTCAGAGTGGCAACTATATTCAACATTATTAACACATTGGTATATGCTATTCCAGTTGAAATCCATGCACCCACTCTTCGAAGACAAGGCTTTAATCTCCCACACAGAGAATGTGAGTTTCAAATGGGCTACCTGGGCGACTCCATTTGAAATCTACACCATTACAGGGGATGTATGGATTTCAACTGGAATAGCCTAATTGTTACATTACTGAATCATATTTCTATGGTATATGGCTACTTGTTTTGGCTGCATCTTGGAATTCATTTACAGTATCCAAGTTTATGCTGCTACATCGCACAGTTTATAGCTTGTTGTATCCTTCAAAAACATACACTTATTGATCATGAGGATTAGTTTTCTAAACCATGATCAAGCTGAACTTACCTACCCAGCAAATACAACAATGTTTTTAAAATGCTATAAACTTGTTATAAACATGTTTCTGGTTTTGGTCACAACATTTCAGTAAAATTTAAATGTCGGGTTATATAAACGTCATGAAAATGGTTTTTTTTACATGTTTTGTAAGAAAAAAGACAACACTTTCAAATTCTTGTAAAAATATTATTGTAAAATACCTTTTGGCAAATATTTTTGTCAACACTTAATTAACATTATGTTAGAATGTTTTACATTACATTTTCAAAAATGTTTTGAATGTCATTAAAACATTTATACCATTTATAAAACCAACCTTTAAAAGTTTTATGTAAAATATTTTAAGTAAAACTTTTTTGTGTTCGCTGGGTACGGATTAAGATGTTCTAGTGCTTGTGTAAACCAGAGCCTACAGAGATGTGCTGTTATGTCCTTTGGTATTGGCCTCTCTGATGAGAAAGTTAATTGAATTCATATAACACTATACAGTTACCAACTGAAGTCATGGAACACAAGAACACAATCAAAGTGTATTCATCTCTCTATAACTCTTTCAGATTCTTTATTTGATTGGTGTGATCCTAACATGATATCTTATTAACCATCACATCACCAGTGTCGATGGAAAATACTTTCAACTCGGAGTTGACATCCAAAAGATGATAAGTCTTTTAGAGTCTCTTAAGTTCTTGTTGTGTGTGTGAAAGTTATCATGCTTGCTGTGGAGTATTAAAACAGCAGGATACTTTGTGCAATCTCTCTGATCTGCCAGATAACTAATCTCGGATTTAAGTAGTCCAACGAGTCAGACCTGCTTTTCTTAGTCACCAGACCATCTTTCCAAACTCTGATCGCTCAAGAAAGAATAACTATGTTAACTGCGAATCTCAAAAAAAGGTAACTAAATATTCAGAGTCCGAGTAAATGGTCCAGTGACTGAGAAAACCAGATCCTACTCATTAGACTAGAATTAAGTACTAATTCATTGTTTTATATTCGCTTGCAACATAATACAGCTTAACACGCTGGCAACCATGTCATCAGGAGGTATTTAAATTTGAATTGAAATTTACTTCCTATAATTCATATAATTTACTGGCATATTATATTGACTTAGTCCACTGCAGTCATTAGCTATGATGGTGTAGAAGATTGCTGTTGAGAACTTGCCTGTTCAGATGAGGCCGAAGATGGATCAATCTCCATTGCCTGTTTAGGAAGAAAAGGAAAACAAAGCAAGCTGGTAAGCACTTTATCCCTGTGTTTACATTTACTGATTTAGTGCCATATCCCCTGTCTGAGTACATCCTACAGATACTGATCACTTTGACGCATGCCTCTGATATATGATATGAGGGTCATTCAATAAGTTCTGCCTCTACTCCTATAACTTAAGTTCTGTAAGTGGTAGCTACTTAAAACATTGCATGCTTACACATTGGAATATCATCTACAATTAAGAACAAATGTGTAATACCTCATCCACAGTTTTGCATGTGACCTCAGAATCAAAACAGTTATATGATCTTTACCTTTCGCACCATCCAACTGGATTATTGGACTACTTTTCGGCATGATGGTAAAAGCCTAATTCCTGTGGATTACGAGCTGATCAAAGTATAGAAAACTTATCCCATCTTGATTGTAATGTAGAGTTGTGAAAATTTATTTTATGTTTGGAGTTTTTATTACATGTTTTTGAGAACCATGCTTTTTACTCCCCTGGCGAGTAACACACCAAATCTTACTGTTAAGTATTTCTCATCAAGAGCAAATTTAATTTTGTTTTGTTTAGGACCGGAGTAAATCTTTGGTAATTAATAAAATCAAATCATTTGTTTACAACAGGCAGATGCACTCTTCTTGGGTACATCCTAAATAGGATTCCTGGCTTTGTTCTCTACAAGACCCTTACCTCTGGTTTGGATTCATCTGATGTTTTGGGTAATACCTCTGGCTTAGGTTCATCAGGTGTTTTAGGGAGAGGATGTAACTGGATGATTGGAAATTGTCCCTTGGGCTTCTGAAGAACCATCAATTCAGGCGTGCCGAGTGTGGAGGGCTTTGGTTCTGGAGTCGGCTTTTCTGCTGTACAATAGAAAATGAAAGGTTAATTATCCTAGGATGGATACTAGATTTGACAGCAAGTGTGTAAATATGCATAATTGAAGTTCAATGCATGACTTAAATAGGAAGTACATGTTGGCTCTCAATATTTGCCAACTGAGCGGCCTATTCTATATCAATTCATATCAGCTTTTATCATACCACTAAGTGAAACATCAAAGAACTATGCTATTTGGATATGGCGCGTCAATGGGAGTGTATTGCGTAAGCATGATATGCATATGCAGCGAGATACACATATAAAATTGATTTGCGTATACCGGGCATGTTAAGGGGGTACTACACCCCTGGTCAATTTTGTGCCTCTTTTTGCATTTTTCTCATAAATTATAGCGCATTGGTGACAAGTAAGATATGTAGTATATTATAGGGGCAAGAACTACAACTACTGCACTGAAAATTCAGCAACTCAAGGCAAGTAGTTATTGATTTATTGATCAAATACTGGTCTTCCCTCATTTTTGACTGTAACTCCACAACTTGTTGTCTGTGCTGAAATAAAATTTCTAGTGCAGTAGTTGTAGTCCTTGCCCCTATAATATACATATCTTTCTTGTCACCAATGCACTATGATTTTTGAGAAAAATGCAAAAATAGGCACAAAATTGGACAGGGGTGTAGTACCCCCTTAAATAAGTGCAATATGTAAAATGCTTGACAATCATCTAATTTTCATTACTTTTTTCATTTTTTGCAACAATTAGAATGTTTAAATACTAACTATATCAATATTTAGAATGACAAAATGGTACGTGCTCAGTGTCATACTGGGTTCAGGCTTCGGCATCACCCAGTATGACACTTCGCACACAATAATTTCCCCATACCATACCGACACTGAACCTAATTAGAGGTTACTAACTGCACATCGGTTATTTGGAGGGCATTGTGAAAAATCTAACCATTTTGCTTTTGGAACCGAGGAATATCCCGAGTGATATTCCGAGGTGCAAAGCAAAATGTTTGGATTTTCACAATGCCCAACATATTACCAATGCAAAGTTATTAAAAGAGTATTACGTGATCCTCGCATCCTCTTTTTATGACATTTTTCAATAGATATCCATGAAAAAATCTTATTCCGAAAATTTCAGTTGCGAGTTATGCATGATTATGTGCATTACACTGCTCCATAGGCCACTGTGTTGAATTACGTTCTGGTGTACCAAATATATTCAAAACATAGAAAAATATACAAATATAGAAAATATAGAACTAGCTCTCCTGGATTCTTAAGTAAATGACAAAAATAAATTGTGTTTAAACTGACCGATCTTTTGAGTTTTTAATCAATTGAATGTCTCTGATGTGCGCTGCTTTACACCAAAGCGTACATGAAAGACAGATTATCACTTCAAAAACCAACACCAAAGCGCAAATGAAAGAGTGATTATCACTTCAACAACCAACATATTGTAGCAAATAATCCCTATTATTTGAATTTGATAGATACCTGTTTGAATAGTTGTATTAGGTGCACTAGTAGTAGCTGCTTGGATAGGCGTCTCAGTAGCAGCTCCTGCTTGGATAGGCGTCTCAGTAGTAGCTCCTGCTTGGATAGGCGTCTCAGTAGTAGCTCCTGTTTGGATAGGTGTATCAGGTACACTAGTACTAGTTGATACTTGTTGGATGATTTTCGGCTGGAAAGTAGTCATATGTCGCTGCTGTTCCTGAATCTGCTGTTGAATCTGTTGCTGTAGCTTTAACATCTGGCGTTCCAGCTGCTTTTCAGCTTTGCTAGTAGCGTCCCCACCCGCTGAGACCAATGAACTTTGAGTTGACAGCTGCTGTGCCAGTGAGGATGCCAACTCGCTGGCTATGTTGGTCATATTGGTTGTCCTGTCGCCACCACCATCCATGTTGGTCTCTGTTGGCCGCTGTCCATAATCATGGTCTGTCATGGCAGATGGTGCATTTGCTTCCTGAAAACATTTTAAAATTTCAATGTAAGTTACATTCAAATCAGCAGGTGGTATGTAATTACATAATGAAGGAACATTATTTTCTTTTTGGTAGTTGTGTTTGGCTGCAGCTGCTTCTTTAATAAGATCTTGGGGATTAAGAATGGAAAAAAATAAGATTCTTAATTTAATGGCGATTGGTCTGATTTGAAACAATTAAAGGAAGGCCTGGGGGACCGGATTCAAAACTTAAATTTGTGAAAGTGGGTTTACATTACAAATGACTAAAATCACAGTTTGCAGCACTGAAAACTTCAGACGTTCAACAAAACAGAATTGGAACTTAAGAGGAGGAAGAAAAGTTCTGATAGTTATTACTACTAATGTCAGTATACAAATATTACAAGCCTATGAGTGTGATAGTACAAAATATATCATGAGGTCAAATTTTAACTTTTCTATTTCATGATGCGTAGCCGAGTGAAATAGATCAGTCAAAATTTGACCAAATGATATATTTTTACTATTACACGAATATTGGCATGTAATATTTGTTTTATATCATGATATCACATGGTTTCTTTTCATGCCATGTGATAGTAAAAACTTTCACACAGCTAAAGTCACTGTAATCATGATATTAAAAAAGATGGCAGTTACTTTGGAATTCAATTTACTATCTGATACATAGCTGCAACTCAATCCCAATCCTTTAGTTTCAACAAATTGAGATGAAGTCAGTCAGACTTTCGTAACATAAAATTTGGAAAAGAACCTGCATTTTTAGGCACTTTTTCTATCATTTCAATGTAGTGTATTCTGATTTTTGGTGAACATATTTCCTTTTTTTAACAACATTTAATGAAAGCATCCTTTAACCCTTTACAATTAATTGGATAATTTTGAAAACAAAAAATGATATTCCCCACCTCTTCTGGCCTTAATCTCAGCTGCCTGGGAGGTATTGTGGTGTGGAGAAGGCAGCAACCCTCCTCTGATAATATAGATGCAGGTCGCTGACATAACCCTTGGCCTTTGACACACGGACTGAAGAGAACCTGTAATGGGTCCGAGAGAATATCTGTACAATAGCCAAGTTAAGGAATGTCACACTTAGCATTTTGCACAATTTTCATATAACACTATGCATGTACCATAAACGTTCGCCTAATGGCGCACCTGAGCTCCTTTGCCTTGGGGTAATTTTCATGTGCAAATAGAGAGCTCCCTCCTCTGAAATCCCAACAACAATTAAAGTTCTGTGCCTTTATTTGTTGGTGGGAATTCTACGGGAGGGCACTTTTAGGGTGTGCCTAAAATTCCACTTACGTCAAAGGAGCCCATAGCGCCATTAGACGAACATTTACGGTATGTAGACAGTAAAAAACCTCAGCTGAAAATGTTTTAGGAAACTTTCATCATTTCAAAGAAACATGATTGAACAATTTAATTTCATATTGAGCAATTTCTAACAAGAGCACCAATGGTGCTGTAGCTCATTTGTTATGGGTTATGGTCAGGAATTGAAATTCATTGTGTTGGTGGTTGTGTGCAGGTTTTATTTGTTATGTTGTTTGTAATTGCAGTTGTTAATTTTTATTAGTTTGTTGACAGGACTGTGATGAAGAGTGTAGTTAAGTTTAGTTTATTACTTTCATTGCACATAAAAATATCAAAAGGGCAACCCCGGACAGGCACGCAAGCCCACTTGATGGGGTCCGTTATACACACACCAAATAAAAGAACTAAAATTACACAGTACATAATTGAATACCTGAGTGGAAGAAGGGCCCAACTCCAATTTGTTACAAAAATGAGTTAGACCCATCATTTTATTGCCAGCAGACTGTTAGTCCTTGGGTGTGAAAGATGAGCCAAAATCCACGCTCTAACTAGTCTTCCATGTACACTTAATCATGGTTTTTATGGACGAAAGGCGCAACTCCATGGAGTTGGGCCCTTCTTCCAGAAATATTGGGTTAAAGAGGAATTTTGTTCATCCATAAAATCTGCTTTTCACTACAATAAACTTTCTTGCTAACATTATTACATGCTTCTACTTGTGTAAACTATAAATACATTTCTTGAAGTCATCATCGCAATTAAGTTGAACTAACAAAATCAATGGTAACATTTACCCTAGAAGTAAAAAATTTTGTGCAATTACTGTACTATAAAATTATTTTAACCATTTATTATGACAAAAGGATACGGTTTCCACAGAATCTTGCAATAGGCAGTGTAGGTTTCTCACACTGCTTCCCATCCTGCACATGGCTGCACTGCAGCTCTATTCTGGTCTGCTGTGGGCCGGTATATTCAGGTGTGGTCTTGATTCGTCTCTGCTTGGATTTACGCTGGAGGAGAGCTTCTTTGCCACGTCTTCTCCGATATGAGCGCATGGCTTGCAGCTTGGCAAATTTTACCTTTTCATGTGGATTGGTGATCTTGCCTAAATCAGTACCTGCAACAAATTCATAATACCACATTTTGGTGAGCAAACAAAACTAATGTTTTTGAAGGATACTGTAATTTTATCCTTGAGAACTAAATAATGATAATAAAGCTTGCTCCTGGCATAAACATAGAAGCCATAAGGTATATTGAGCTGGCCGAAATAGATATCTGATCAGCTCATAATCAGCGGGAATTGTCAGGCTTTTACCACTACGCCAAAAAGCAGACCCACAGTAAGTGTGATATAGTTGGCCTGTCTAGTCTTTATGTGCACGTTGAAGAAAGTAGACAAAATACAGGACTTGAATTCATAATTTCTGATGCCTTGTGTTGCATATACAGACTAAGAATCAGACACTAATTCAAAAGTGTTTGTTACAGTATACACCAGTTTGAATCATTTGTTTCAATTCATGTGATGAAGTTATGCATACGTAAGTAATAGTATAACAATGTAAGAATAATATGGCGGTCAAGTTTTCTGTGCCCAGTGCTATCAAGATCGCATGATAGATGATAACCGGGAACCAATTCCCAGTACCTAAACTGTATCTGAACAGCTTTCCGTATAATGCTGGTCATGGAAAACTTAACCAGATAGTATCTTGAAACCTGAGTGGGGCAGTTTGTTATACATCTGCGTTTTGTTCAGATGTTTGGCAAGATTGGACCGATCTAGATGTTGGACTTTGAAGAAGATATTGAGGAAGTAGACTTAATTAGGGCCAGTCAGGCGGCATAAGCACTTTTCGACAAGATGTTGGAATTATCAATGAGGATGACCAATTTTTCAGAAAAACCAATGGAGAAATGGAAAACATATTACAAACAATCGGCACCTTCTGCAACTGGAGTGAAGGCAAATTGGGCTCATACACAATTTCAGGAATGGCTGATCTGGAGAATCCTAACAGCTGCTAGAGAAGGTTTGAGTTTCGTTAATATCCCTCTAATCCATATGACTAAAGATGAGATCAACTATGCCATCTGCAGGTTCATATGTGAGGCAAGAAAAAAAGATGGCACTGGATACCCAGGCTAAACTACTTATCAAATGGTCTCGAGCCTCCACAGATATTGGAACTGAATAAAAAGTGCTTTAATTTAAAGAGCTGCAGCTAATGCTTGATGCAGAAATGCGTAGAAAGGCTAAAGAAGGCATAAACCAACCCAAGAAACAGGCAAAACCTGTCACCATACACGACAAAGAGAAGTTGTGGTCCTTAGGGACACTGGGATCGGATACACCAATGCAGCTGCTCCATACACTGGTATACCGATTTGGCAGCAATTTTGTTGCCCGGGGAAAGTCAGAGTTACGAACCCGACTTCTGGTCAAGTTATGACTGAAAATGATGAGGATGTCACAAAGTACTCCGTTATAGACAATCTGTGTCAAGTAAGGCTAACCAAGAAAGGATTAAGCACAAGAACCTGAAACTGAAGAATGTTGTGAAAGTTACTCCAGCGCACCAACGCAGTGATTTATAGTGCGCTACGCACAGACACAACGTCTAGACGTTGATCCACTACTAGCCTGAGCACACTTTACAGGTTGTGCTGACCACTATGGCCCCACATCATTCCATAAACCATTTAACAACAAATCAGGAACTTTGCTGCTTCAAGAGCGCAGTCAGCGCACACCCTAGACATTCCACAAATAACCTTCGCAACGAGGATCAGCTCCCCGAGTTTTGTACGGGTTACAACGAGACAATTAGCAGTAAGTTCCTTGTCCAAGGGAATTTCAAGCTAACTCAATTTTTTCATGAGAGCGTAGTAATCACCACCATGGTTCGAACCCGCAACCTCTTGCACCCATCTGTTATGGAAAACACCCATCTGTTATGGCAACCTCTAGCATACCATCTGTTATGGAAAACTGTGGTCATCTAAGAATTTTCTCTCCACTTTTTCTAGCCAACTCTCCTTTTTATATTCATTTTTTAAGCGGCAAAGCCACCTCATGCAATAGCTGTCCTTCCATCCCGTTACTCCCGTACCCTGTCAAACGACTTGCTGCTGAGTGGTGTGACCAATGCACCCTTTCCTGTACCCCTTAGTTTTAGAGGCTAGCGCTACCCTGGTACACATCATATAAGCGCATAGCCCTTTGTAGTGAGCAAATCATGAAATTGAATGCTACTTAAATTTTGTCTTTAAGAACTGAGCAATAATAACGGCCATACCTATTGTGTCTTGTTCTTGTCCGACAGCTTTCAGGTATTTCCTTCGCTTCTCTTTCATCAGATGCTGTAACCTCTTGAACTGGTTGATGTACAGGGATTGAAGACGAATAAGTTTATCCATTGTAATCAGGGCTACCTCTTCAGCCGTATAAACACCAGCATGTCTGCAAACAATAATGAATCATACAAAAGAATAAATAAAAAAATAAATGTTGGCATTTATACAGCGAATTTCATGTATACCAAAGCAGTTTACATTGATTCTGCTAATTTGAATATATCAGCAGACATACAATGCCCAGTCATGCTTATACCTTTGGGTAGTGCTCAATGGATAATATTCCTAACAGCTCCCCATTTTACCCCTGGGTAGAGAGAGGCAAGTGAGGTAAAGCGCCTTGCCCAAGTGCACCACACGATGGCACCGTCAGGGCTCAAACTCGCAATCCTCTAATTTCGAGGTAGAGCCCATATGATACCGCTGCACCATAAGAAAACAAGTAGTAGGCCTATTCTGTGGGAGAAGCCGATCAATTCTACACAATATGTAATTTAGAAAATTTGGTATTTACAACTGAAGCCAGACTCAATACAGTTGGTGTGGAATCTGTCTGGTAGTATTAAAATGGCATGTTTTTGTTTGATTTTCATTAATACCTTTTGATATGTGTAAATGAATGGGAAGGTACTTGTTTTCAAATTCTATTCAAATCTGGCATTTACTACACTAGCCAATATCCAGTAAATCCGTTCAGTAAAACGCCATGAAAAATTGGCCTCGCACAGAAATCTTCTATTGGAGGATTATACAGTTTTATTCTGTAAGCTGCTTAATTCTTCAATGGAGTCTTTACACTAGTCTAACTCATGAATATCATACACTAAGAATACACCAAATTTTCAACTTGCTATAGAACGAGGTGACATGTAACATCATAGCAGACAGTTGGTTGGCAAATGTCCTTTGCCCTTGTTTAGGACCTATGCTTTAAAATTAAACAAATGTAGGGCAGCAAAGCTAAGTGGTCATATGTTGTTATGTCAAGCATATTGACAGACAGACCTGTTCATGACCTTTGTTTATTTACACATTGCTGTTACTTCATCAATTAAAGGCCATTATTTATAGTATAAAATATAATAATATCAATATTATAGAACTTAGAGTGACAGCTTACTTGAGTAAATCTTCCTGCTCACTATCAACACTCTCAGCATCACTATCATTGCATCCACGCCACGTCTGTTCCACCAGTAGGGGCTCATCATCACTCTCTGAATCACTGCCATATTCTGACAAGTTGAAAAAGATTACATAATTAGTCACAAGATAATGAATGCTACAAAAATAATTAAATACTATGAGCTAGCCTATACCAAAACAAAATATGCCCTATTCCTTAGTGGTTATGCACAGTCATCAGTTAAGTGATTACAACTAAAAACCAGTGATGCTGAAAGTGTTGAAAACATGAAACATTTAAAAAATGTTACGGCCATCTTAATTTAAAAAAGCCCTTCCCAAGTTAAAAACCTAATGCAGAATGCAGTGTTTTTAGAGGGTTTTTTTTTTACTTTTAATTTTTTTTATCTGTGGGACTAGCTTTTTGACAAGAATGGACCACCTTTTCATCTCTGAAGGAGATTTTATTGTGGTCAAGATGGAAGAATTTTAATGAGATTTACAATTTAGGCTATTTTGACCTCCTGGCGATGTCACATGAGATTTTAGTGTGGTGGATAAAAAAAATAAAAAATAAATAAAAAAAACAGCAGAAAAAAATTGAATAACATGCAAAAATTTGGTGATTTTACTTTGAGACAAACTAAGATGGCCTAATAAACATTCAATTTTCTCAATCTCATTTATTTAACTTTGTGTGAGGAAATAACACAGATTCAGAAATGTCCAAACACTGGTCTCTGAATTATTTTTTTACCTAAAATTTTACTGGCAGATGATACTGGTAAATCTGGCACAGCCTTTGTTGAACCAGTACGGTAGTAATCCAGTTCCTCAAATAATTCTTTGGTACTGCTTGGTGGTTTGGGTTTTAAAGCTGCTTTCTGACGGAGAAGCCTGGCTCGACGAGCATGCTCACTGCAATAGCTGCAAAGACAATCAACAAAAACGTATCAGACACTATTATACTAGGAACAGTCCTGAATGAAAATGATTCACTTTAAAACTAATACTATTAGCGATTCGCTAAATCAGAAAATTTTATATCATAAAAATCAGATTGCATTTTTGTAAAGAGGATGGTAAATGTCATGTTGATGAATATTTCCTGAATTTGTCTGTACTGACACTTGTAGCTACATAATTAATAATAAGGCTTCATATTTATCAACACTTCCATTTTCTTCCTTTTTGCCATTTTTGTCATTGAAAAATAAACATAATTTAATGACAATTTTTATTCACTTATCCTTTACATCTAGAGTATTTGGTAAGGTCCTTCAGTGGTGTCGGAGTGATTCTCCTGATTATTGCATTAGGTCGCTCGTTGCTACACAGCTTGATTTCTGTGAACAGCATCAAATAGGCAGACCACTGAAAGAACCCTGAATACGATAAGCTATTTCTGCACATTTAATTTTTTTACACTTTCATTAGAATCACTGATCGTGTCCACTTGACGGCATCATCCTGTACTTCATCCCATGAAAATTGAGATATGTAGCATTTCATAGCTCAATAAAATTTCTGACCTGACCACCAGAGATTGAACACTGATCTTGAGTTAATTCTTACCCATCTTTCTTGTCAGCTTTTGGTGCTGGATTGATACATCTTCTGCCATTCTTGCTTGATATGAACTGACACTGTTTGTAGGGCGAGTTCTTGTCTTCTAGAATGTGATTGAAGCAGTACTCAAATCCATCCAGTCTGTCTTGCATACAGATACGATGTTGATAATTACAGAAGATGCCTTCTGAGCGAAAGCACGACGTCCACTCAATTTGGTCTTGATCATTTTGTTGGATCTGTAGAATTAAAAACAAAACATTAAAAGTTGTAAAATGAGAAATAGCATCAGAGTACATATATGCAGTAGTCCCAGGCCTTATGTGACAAAATCGTCTCAGGTAGGTTTTGCTGTTCATTTTGGTTTTTGATCTGAAATCCAATCTACACAGACCAATGAATCAAATAAACCATGTTGTGCAATCTGTGTAATACCTCAAACACTTCCTCTAATCATAAGGAACAAAAATGTCACTGGCTGCATATTTCTAGGATGATTAAAATCAGTCAGAGGATAAAGTATGGTCATATTGCGAATTGGTACATCAAATAAGGTGGAATAGACCCCCAAGAATTTAACTATTCATATATATGCCAAACTATAACGTTTTTGTTCCTCGTGTCAAGCTGAATAAGGAGACCATTTGGGAGAAAATCCACGAACAAATACCAATTACGCAAGCTGCATATCAACCAAGAAGGAGCACCACTGAACATGTCTTCACATTCAAGTGCCTTGCCGAAAAAGCTATCATCTCAAATAAATATGAAATCTTCACAGAGATGTTGGACATGTCCAAGGCTTTTAACACTGTTGAAAGAGGAAAACTATTCATCAAAAGACCCTCAATGACCACAAAGTACATATCATGAAAATACTGATTTAAGAGATGTCAGGGTAGGAAACCTGGGAGAAAACATCCGGACTAAGTTACATTGGTATACCCCAGGGACACTGTCTCAGCCCTGTACTTTTCATCTTTTATCTGGCAGCTGCTTTTATGATGAAAACAACCCCAGAAGTAATGTACCTCCGCAGTTTTCAACATTTATCCAGCATTTTTCTGTATTGAACAGCGAACTACGTACACTTACCGAAACTCTTGAACAAAAAGTTGCTTTATTCGGTCCAACAGCTACTGAACATGGCCTAATAGAATATCCAAAGCAACACAACCAAAGAAACCAATTGGAGCAAGAAAATAAAGAAAAACACTGAGCTATCATGACTAGGACATCTACTTAGACTGCCACAAGTCACACCTGCCAGAAAAGAAGAATATGCGCAAAATAAAAAAAGCCTAGTAGAGGATAGCCAAAAAAAAAATACTTTGATGTTGTTGATCCAAAAAGAACTGAAACAACTAAATGAAACACTAACGTTTAAGAACAGGCTGCAATTTTGTACCGGCTGGAATGAATTTATGGAGGGCGACATTTTGACAGATGATCTCTACCAGTGTCCGAATTAAGAAAATAAAAGGGGTTGTCCCACGGACAACCAGGTTGTAATTTCTGGTTGTCCGTAAGCTGCCACAATCTGAAAGAACTACATGTGACCATTAAAGTGGAGTGAGTGTAGTCAATTTATGAACAGTTACTCTTAAATATTTAACAATTCATCAGTTGTGTCAGGTTTGAGCAAACTGACATGCTGAAAAAGTGACTTAAATTGGCTGTAGATCTTTGGTTGTCCGCCAGACAACTAGAGCATTATTTTTGGTTGTCCGGTGCATGTTTTGGTTGTCCCGGGCGAACGGACAACCAAAATTTCGAACACTGATCTCATTCTCTACACATGGATACTTGTGTCCAAGTTTACATGAACCAACTCAAGCTATTGAAATGGGAACAATTTAGAAACCTTTAAAACCAACATTTTAACAATGACCCCAAATGACCCAAGATGACCTTTGACCCTTTGTGCTTCAGAGGAGCCCTCACACAATTTAATTTTATATTTGGCAATTTCTAAAAGCTAATACATTTCTATTACTCTGGTCATGCACATGCCAACCAATTTGATAACATGCACTTGTAGTAATGTCAGCCCTGTGGTGATGATATAGAAGACACTGGCATAACATTTGTCTCGGTTTAAGGCAGCTGTGTACTCTAGACATTGTTTCTTTCGCAAAATTGAGTTTTTTTGATATGTTTGTACTTTGTTATGTTTTTTATAAATACAAGGAATGAAAATCCAGATTTGTAAACTCCAACTGCAATATTTTAAGGATTTTATTCCACTATTCCACTTGTGTTTGAAATTGAAAAGGAAAGAAAATCTTTGTTGTACCAGCAGGGTGCACGCGCAACAACGCATCGCGTTGCGATCGCGCAATTAACGCACAAATACGCTATGCATACGCGATGCTTATCTGCATGCGCGGCGCATCTTATGGAAACACCACGGAAGCACAAAAACCTAGTGGTCAAATGGCTCCGTTTTAGCTGATAAAATGTGGGTTTTTCAAGTTCTTTCCCCGATTTAAATATCAAGTTATGAATGGATTTCGCTCAAACTTCTCAAGGGCCGTGGATTTACCCGATGTTTATGTAATGTAAGGTAGAAAAATAAAAACTGCAGCATTCTCCTGCGAGATTCGATGAAAGTGCAAAATGTGACCACTTTAAACTTCAACGGCCATTATTTCAATGTTCATTTTTTCGGTAAAATGACGATTTAGGTACACGATAACTCAATAAATACAGCAAATATGATCATCGTAAAAAGCATGATCGACTCAAGAAACGGTTTTCTCATTTTTTTATATTTTGGTCTATTTCCGATTTTAGGCATCATTTTGTGCAAATAGACGTTTGTGAATTTTAAAAAGTTTAATTTGATGCTTTATATGGTCAATATCTCAAAAAATAAGGCCAATATCAAAAAAATTAAAAAAAGTTTTGGAATGGAGCCTCAAGATTGAGCTAAATACAAAATAAAATATTTTGGAAAGAGTGTTTTTTTGTTATGATGTACCTAACAAATATTGAGAAAAGAGAGAAAAGAAAGAAAGAAGTTGTTTGCTCTGGGTGTGATTCAAACCCGAGACCCCTCGCATGCCAACCACGGGATAGGCGACACTTTGCCACCGGTCTTGGGCTTCGCTGGCCAGCGAAACCGTGCCTATATATCACTTAGGACGATTGCGTCATCACACCACGTGAGATGCACGCACAAGCAGCGCATTTATCAAGTAGTCCCTCGAGAATGACCTCGGCTGGGGGGGGCTCAGCGATGTCGAACAACGAGGTCGAAGGCCGAGAAGCGAGGCCGACGCCTCGCTATTAATAGATTTTAACCTAAGCCGATAGTCATTCTTGAAGGACTATTATCAAGTAGTATTTTATTTTGTAGTACTCAGGTGGTTAGGGTTAACTGAGCCTATACTGAGTTTCGATAGTGGTCACCAAACCCTAACCCGCCCGCCAGGGGCTTTTTGGCGACGGGAAGGGAAAGAAGGAAGGAATAAAGAGAGAAAAGAAAGAAAGAAGTTGTTTGCTCTGGGTGGGATTTGAACCCGAGACCCCTCGCATGCCAACCACGGGATCGGCGACACTTTGCCACGGGTCTTGGGCTTCGCTTGCCAGTTAGAGGTTTTTATTCAAAGCTGGATAGAGTTGTACATTTAAATACTTTTGCTTCTATTGAACAACTAGCAATGCATGTTAATTCAATATGTCCCAGGCTGTTCAATAGTTTTTTTTTTTTAAATGGTCATGTGTCATATGGTGGGATCCCAAAATAGTGGGAGGCGTTAGATTTTTCTCTCCTCTTTCAGATTTAACTTGTTGGTACAGAGCTATTCTTTGTCCAATTGCATCAAGTTTGGGCTCATTATACAGCTTGATTATTCTACTTTTCAAATATGTTTCACAATTTGAAATTATCATTTGTTTAATTACTGAAAAATATTAAAATATTAACGAGGATAAACCTGGAGGATAAGCGGTAGAGGAGTACCGGGTATGTGCAATCTCTATGAGAAATGTTGTGGAAACATGATATCTTTTTGAATTTTAAATTTTGTCATTGCCAAATTCTGTGCTATACATGCAAATCATATCTCAAATCAAAGCTTGTTCATTCATTATTCATATTCGACTATTAGTTTGATCTATTTCATGTTTACAAGTACTCACTGAGAACCGCAAGTCACAAGACCCACAATTTTTCCCTATTCGCTTACACACAAATGCAAAGATATTCAGTCACAACATGCGTTTTGGCTTTAAATTGTTTTATCTTGAGAATTATACACCCTAAGATAGGAAAAGTATACATTTTTGGAAAGCATTTTACCCCCGGAATCCAAATACGCAGTTAAAATAAATGTAGGATACACTCTAAAGAAAATATTTTCAAAAATGTAATCAACATTTTGTGCGTAAAGTTACGTACACTTTCACACCCTGTATCACCACTTTGGTCAATCATAACATAGCAAAAGTATACATTTTATTAAAGCTCATAGTGTTACCTGCCACAAAATTAGATTAGAGGTATTCCATATCAGTAGCAAAAAAAATGCAATAAATCATCAATTTTCTAGTAAAATTAATTTTTTTCATGATATCACCCTATATATTTTCTTACACACCCTGTATACCAACATCAATTTTGCATTGTTGGATTCCTTGGAACATAAGCTTTCCAAAAATGTATAATTTTGTTGGTGTGAGATGTATAGTTTAGACATGTATCAATTTAAGTGAAAATGAGGACAAATTATCAAAATCAGTGCTTGTAACGCAAATTTGCCCCACCATATGACACATGACCAAATAGCAGTTTTTCTCTGGTCCCAACCTTGAATTTAACAAGAAATTTAGGGTCTATAACTTGAAAAAAAAAAATGTAAAAATTTTTTTTTTGGTTTTTGGAAAACTGTGGTGCGTTTTTTGGCTTCCCAAATTGCGTTTTCCTCTGGTGCTTAAATGTAAGGCCATGCATATCATGAGGAGAAGAAACCCACCCCGACGTCTTACAAGATGATGGCGTCGACCTGGAGGAAACGAAGTAACCAACAGCAGCCAATACCTTGGAATCTCCATCCAAAGCGACCTTCGATGGAATAAACAGACCGACCATGCCAAAACAAAGGCCCTCTGTGTTCTAAACTTCCTGAGAAGGAACTTCTATGACACCTCATCTTCCATCAAAGAAAGATTGTTTTTAAAATACACTTGTCCGTCCACATGTCGACTACGCCACCGCCGCCTGGGACCCTTACTGCCTTACACATCCAAGAACATCAAAAATCTTGAAAGGTTCAAAACGCAGGGGCGAGATATGCTACAGACACCTATGGTAAGAACACCAGTGTGTCTCCTTCAAGACAGACGCCGTAAAGGGAGACTGACCTGCTTCTACAAGATCCTGAACGGGCAGATGGACATCAACCACACTAACTAAAATTGTATTCAGATTTCATTTTACAAATTAAGCGTACTGCTAGCCGTCCAGCGCGTATTATTTTGCACATGGTGCAATGCACACGCTTGACGTCGCGCACATATACGCGATGGTTAATTTATAAAAGGAAATCTGAATAATACTTTACATCACCCCTAAAATAAACCAATCCAGAAGAGGCCACAACAACCAATTTCAAATAAACCAGACCAGGACCGACGCATACTCAAACTCATTTTTCCAAAGAACCGTCAAGGAATGGAACTCTCTTCCACCTACAACAATCAGCCAGCCTTCCATGATAGCCCAGATGATTGAGAGTGAACACAACTTCCATAGAGCTCTACCTTCAAGAATTCCCTGACAAATGACTGCTTGACCACAGTCTCGGCCACAGCCCGCTCTCATCACATCTATGATCTACATTTGTGGGGCTGTAGCTACGGACGCAGACGTCCATTACCAGGCCCGTAGCCAGGATTTTTTTGTGGGGCTACGGGTCTGTCCATTACTGCTACAGGAAGTTAGTTAGAGTGGTCGTATTTAATTTTTGATGAAGTCCATGGCACCTGCTTTGAAGCCATCTTTCCCCCCAATGCTGATGATATGCTCAGGCAAACTGTTCCAACTCTGTATGGTGTGGGGAACAGGGTTCCCGTTAAGGTTTTAAAAATGTGCGTCCGTAATGACGCAAGTTTGCTGACGGGGTTGCAAAAACTTGCGTCCAGACAGATTTTAGTGCGTCCATCAGAAATTCACGATTATGACGATACACACGTACCCCGGGTCTACACCTCATCAAATGTTGATTGTTACAAAAAAATAAAAGTGCATTTTCGCCGTGATATTCCATCTCCATTCGCTATGATAATTTTTCTCATTTCTGTGTCAGTTTTGGTCCGAAACGTGGTCAAAAACAGGTGCAAAAACATGAGCAAAGTCTGTCAATCTTGAGCAATTTTCGTTCAGTACTTTCACTTCCGCATTTCCTTTTTAAATTAACGCGTTGTTGATGCTACAAAAACTAAAACACGCGCTGCCACAAATAATACGAAAAAGGGTTATCATTTGGATTTTGTCTTTAAAATTGCTTTTATTCATCGTAACAATAATACTTATGAGAAAATAAACTTAAAATATTAAAAATTGAATATTGTCAGGTTGTGATAAATAATTAAATAAACATTAACCGCACGTTAGCGGCATGTGCTTGCATGTAAACAAATCAATCGGGACTTCCCAAGCCATCAAACAGGGATCGTTCGGAAAGCATGCAAAAGTGCACGATTTCCTGACGTTGCATTTACAAATATTGCAGAATTTACTTCAATTCTCAGCAGGTGGGTCAAAATTTTGGGGCTTTTATTATCTTAAAAATATAAAAGAATAAAATTTCTTATTTTTATCATCAATTAATGATAAAATTTGAAGTTTTGTCTGCGTCCACATGCATGTGACATGGACGCAAAATACTTGATTAGCCATGTGAACTTGCGTCCAAATTTGTAAAATACGCGTCTGGACGCAATGACGCACACTAACGGGAAGCCTGGTGGGGAATGAATGAATATTTATACACGTTGGTCTGTCTTGTGATTGGTTTAGCCTTGGCTTTTGAATGAGTATATGTAGTTCTCCCCCTCTACGCGGATGCGGGTTGATGAGTGAATGCGGAATCGCAATCTCTGCCTCAACCATCTGCTTAAAAAGATGCAATCTGGTGACTTTCCTTCTGTCTGCTAGTGAATCCCACTGAAGTTCACACCTCCAGTTTAATCTCCCCAGGAGTATTTAATTTAGAAGGTTTACCAATCCAAGATCCAAGAAACTAAAAGCAGTCATACCTAGAAAGGAAAATATTCTAGATATGACTTGTTATTTAACTAAAATAATAGTTTCTCGATCATGAGAGAATGAGTGTACTGTGTGCAATGCATAAGGCCCATGAAAGTCAATTCCAAGTTTATCGTCCCTTTTTTTTCCCAGGTTGGTGAGGTGACTTTTTCATTTTTCATTATTTCATCAGATTTCATTATTGACCTAAAGTGCGTGTTGATTTAAAGCCACACTCATATGTTATTTATAAACATGTTTTTATATGGGTAGGGACTAGAAAAGTTAGAAAAGAGCCTGGTTTTGGTTCCAAGTTATAAATTTATATGTTTTACAAACAAAAATATATGTTTCCAATTGCTAAAACTGGTGAAAACACTGATACTTTGAAAATAATGAATTATTTTGGCATTTTTGAAAATTTGACGCGGGTGTTTTTGGTGTCCAAAAAGTGACGCGGGCAGGGGACGATAAACTCGGAATCGACTTTCACGCGCCTAATAGTCTGTCACTGACTGTCGTAATTTTAATAGAATAACACGATAGCGCGTTCATTTGTGCACGCACAAGAAATAGTGCGGTACGGTAATCTTAAGAACATGAAGAAGCGTGTTAGTAAGCGTTGTACGCTCGGCGCAATTGTCATTGCGTACCAATTGAGGCTTGAGCTCTCAGTCTCACCATGAATATGATCGAGAAACTATTATTTTAGTTTAGCTCATGAGCTACATCATGTATAGTTGCTGTACTAAACTAGATAGACCGCGGTTCTCGGATGTTGCGGTTTTCGACGCAAAGCGTCGACCGTGATGCCTCCACCAAAGGGAGCAATGTGGCACTCAAAAGTTGATACAAAGCTTCAAGCCTAACAGAGGAGACTGAATTTAAAGATAAACCTCAGATGACACCTGGAAGACCCCAAAACACCCTTCCAATGACACCTGGGTGACCCCGGATGAACTTCAACATTTTTGGCTGTAAATGGAGACAATACCCACCAAGTTTCATGCCCAAAGGACAAATATTAAGAATTTGACAGTTTTACTAATTTGACCTCAGATGACCCCAAAATGGCCTCCCAAAAATTTGGCTCTAAATGTTGACCTTAGGCCTACCCACCAAGTTTCATGCCCATATGATAGTTTTTACTAATTTGACCTCAGATGACCCCTGGTGACCTCAAAATGACCTTCCAAAAATTTGGCTCTAAATGTTGACTGTACCCACTAAGTTTCATGCCTATCCAACAGTTTTTATAAATTTGACCTCAGATGACCCCTAGTGACCCCAAAATGTTGGCTCTATATGTTGATTATGTCTACCAAGTTTCCTGCCCATGTGACTGTTTGTACTAATTTGACCTCAGATGACCCCTGAATGACCTTGGATGACCCCGAAATGACCTTCCAAATATTTGGCTCTAAACTAAATGTTGACTGTAGTACCACCAAATTTCATGCCCATACGACTCTTTTTACTAATTTGACCTCAGATGACCCCTGGGTGACCCTGATGACCCCAAAATGACCTTGCAAAAATGTGTATCTAAATGGTGACTGCACCCACCAAGTTTCATGCCCATACAACAGTTTTTACTAACTTGACCTCAGATCCCAAAATGTCCTTCCAAAACTTTTGCTCTAAATGTTGACTGTAGTGTAGGCCTACCTATCATGTTTCATGGCCATACGAGTTTTTGCTAATTTGACCTCAGATGACCCCTGGATGACCTCAGGTGACCTTGACCCCCTAAACCAATACAAACATGTTCTGCCTGGGGTCAAAATGCACCCACCCACCAAGTTTGAGGAACGTGCGACCTAGTCCCTGAGAAAAGAGGTAAATAAGGAAAATGGGCCCCTGACCTCAAATGACCTAAGTATATGCATGTATGACCTTGAACCTCACCAAAAAAAAAGTAGCCAAAGTTTCTGACCATGACCCACCTATCCAGAAAATCTGAAGTCAATCCGTCCATCCATGCCCGAGATATAGCCTCCGCTCCGGACGGAAGGAAGCACGGACATTGGCATTGCAAAAACAGTATGCCTCGTGGTCATGGTGGTGGAGGCATAAAAAAAGCGAAACTCATGCATGAACTTAAGTTCTAGAATGTCTTCTCTCAGTTTATGACTGTGGTTGTTCATGTTGTTAACTTGAAGGCAATACCACAATTTTTTTGTCATATAGCCACTCACCACATCACAATTCACATGCATCATGTCCAAAATTTATAAACAAATTCACCCACGTGATGGTTTCGCGGATATCAACATCTACCAATGACGTATTTTCGACATGAATATTCATTATTTCGCCATCTTTGCCTTTTCATGATTCCTAACCGCAATTTAGACAATTGTTTGCGCCTCCAATGTAAGAAAAATTGAAATCAAAATTCATATTAAATGCTACCAAAATAGCCATTAGAATTAGGGCCAAAAGATAGTGCATATTAAACTTACCCTGCAGATCTGTAAAATAGGCAAAAAATCGTGCAAATTGCGACAAGACAAAGTCCCCTCTCAATTAAAGACTGCAATGCAATCAGATTGGATAGGCTAAATATCGAACATATGTAAGCATACGCATCATAGAATTTGTAATGAAGCGCCACATCAAGTACTTATACTTAGGCTGTACATACACGTGATTATTCGAGAATTTACGTGGAAATTACGTTTTCGAGCAACTGCGCAAGTGCAGTACGGTGGTCTGTTCGTCGGTAATGTCCCATGGCGGCTGAATCGCGATGGTATTTTTCGCGAGAACAACTGCGAAACAGCCCTTCAAGAAAATGTGGTGTAGAATCAGAGAAGGAGCTGTCTTACCGACAACAGGCTGCCAACTTAATACAGGACATGGGACAAAGATTACAAGTGTATCCTTAATTTTATTTCGGCTACTGTGTTACTGGAAAAACATGGCGTCATTGAATTTGTATGATGGTTGTGTAGCGAACGACATGTGTGCAACAATTTTGTGTTGCATTTTCATCGTGATATTAGCATCATATAAGTATAAAACTGTGTTCATAATTGTCTTTACATGTTTGTGCCTATGTTGAATATTATTTTATATGTTAGAACACTGTATAGTAAGTGCAGTTTGGGCGTTTAAACAAAGCAAACCGAACTATCTTGTCAACTCATGCTGATGTAACCGGCATTCCGTTGTCGTGCGTCATGTACGTGTGCATGTTGCATTGACGACATACATCGGATTTGATGAAGAATTTTACTTCCACTGCCAATACAATTTTACCCCAACATCTCTGAGGTTTATACATTAACAACAATGTAAATGTTATAATATATAATCACATCTTTATTGTGAAACATTAGAGTAAATTGTCACTGTAACTACTTACTTGCCAGTAACAGGAATGTCAGCCCTGTGTAAAACATAGGTTATCCAACAAAAACACAGTACATGATAATGTATGGTGCGTATTTTTACCATTGCAGTGTAGACTGAAGTAAATGTAAATTCACTTTCCCCTTAGGCCCTTCGTGTATATTAAATTGTGATTTTGTATCACCACATCACACTCGGCAGTCCACGCTTTATAATGCGTGCCGGTTCGAAATTCTGAAAATTGGTGAAAGCGTGGGGGTTTAAACTTTTTGGGTAAAAAGCGTGGACTGATATAAAGCGTGGGATTAAAATAAAAGCGTGGGGCTTCTTCCAACTTACAGTATATTTTTATTGAATGATAAAATAATCATAGTTCCAAGAAAAATCACCAAAACTTGCACACTATGTCGCAAGATAAAATTCCATTTGATGCAGGCTCGCGCTTGTTTACGTGAATCCAGTGCAATGTACACAATATCCTCCCCGGAAGCGCTGCCAAAACACCTACGTCATATGCAAATGTCCGATTTTCCATGACGTGTTATTTTTCTTTACATTGATCGTATATGAGTGGCGTCATTAACATGCATAATTGATTGAGCGAAGCAGCACGGAAGAAGTAGGATATAGTCGCTGAACACAGCGTACGTCAAGTTTCATGACAAGAACAACATTTGAACACCATAAAAGTACAGTTATTCATTAAAATGCTTATTTTACAGTGCAGTAGTAGTTTTTCACATATAATTTGCATTGTTCACGTAATGTATCAATTAACTTATTGGAGAAAAACATCGGACTCGCACATGTGAAATAGGTGCAGAATTCGGCGTACTTGATACTTGAACCAAATTAAATGCGACTTTGTCAGTTTACAAATAGCGGAAAAAGCAAAAAGTGGTGGGGGTCAAGAATTTTCCGTATAAAGGGTGCCTCAGTAAAAAGCGTGGGGGTCAGGAATTTTCAGTATAAAGGGTGCCTCAATAAAAAGGGTGGGGGTAAAATAAAAAGGGTGGGAGTCAAACCCCACTGCCGAGTATGCACATCCAATCCATGGATGAATCTGTGAAGAAATAAAGCTTTTCAAATTTGAATTTTTAAAACAATTTTTTTTACAGTCTGCTATTCATTGACATTTACACACAAGTATTTTATGATTTGAAGCAGGGGTAGCGCTGGCTTCAAAATTTAAGGGGTCCGAGTGATTTTTGTTGGACTCATTCAGCCCTCCAAAAGTCAAATTTAAGGGGTCCAATGGGAATTTTAAGGGCAGGGCCCCAAAAAATGTTGACTCTTTCTGGGACCTTAAATTGTAATGGCAAATATTTTCTGTCAAATATGTGCGCGAAGCGCACATCACGAGCGCGAAGTCCCCAGGGCTGGGGTCCAGGGCCCGCCTTAGGGCCCTGGAAGCCAAAGGTATTTTGATGCTCTCTGGTGCGATCTGGGCCTAGTTTTGGACCATTTTTGGAAATGTTTAGGACTTTAAATTTCAAAACACATTAACACATATAGCATAAAATGACCTGCTATTGATAAAAATTGTGTGAAAATATGTAATGTTGCACCTTTAAATGGGTACCTTTTGTATTATTACAGTATGATATGAGTATTAGTAATACATAACAAATTTTATATCAATTATACATGAATGGATGGTCACCATCACACTGTAATGACATTCAGACATTGTGTCACAATTTGTGTGATTATGTCCTCCTATGTTAATAACTTATAAAATTTGTCAGTCAATTGACTGATTGAGGCAATAAATAAAACATGCCAACTGGCAAGTAGTATCAATCCTGTGTGTAAAATGTGTATTTATTACCCGTCTAGCATTAGTAGCATAGTTGTGTGTGAACAGTATCAATCCTGTGTCAAAGAAGTCAAAGAATATGAAGATGCTACACCTTAATCACCCATCTTCTTGTCACATTACAATGAAAATAATAAATCATACTACAACAAAACTATTTATCATTTGCATCCGATTTCTTCATGAGTTTCTGCAAAATTCGGCAGCCATGCCAGCCATACCAATGCATACAGGCCCGGTCCCATCGTTGAATATTGTTGAATACGGCCAGTTTGAAAGTTGTTATTTGATGGAATCAAGTTCAGTAATATCCAGAAAATGATGGGACCCCGAGCTAACAGAAAATGCAAAAATGGGGGGGTCCCTAAAGAAATATCGGGGGTCCCAACTATTCATAATTGTCTAGCCAATTCAATCTATTTGTGTAATACCATACTATTTTTTGGGGTGGGGGGCAGGGGGTTTATTAAATATTATTGTATTTTTTTGTTTTTTCTTTCATTCTTTTTTTTTTTTTCTTTTCTTTTCTTTTCTTTTTCTTTCTTTTTCTTTTTTTTCTTTTTTTTTTTCTTTCTTTTCTTTTTTTTTTTTTTTTTTTTTCTTTCTTTCTTTTTTTTTTTCTTTTCTTTTTTTTTTCTTTTTCTTTTTTTTTCTTTTCTTTTTTTATTTCAATCAATTTAGTATAATTACCTAATATTTACCGCCCGACACTGGCTGCCCAATAATACTTTTTATACTGCCCTCTATTTTCTGTTGTTACCAGTAAACATACAATGGCTGCCAGAGATCTCGCCATATTTTCGCGATATCACAGCTGTTTTGCTGTCAAAATTTTCACTCATAAAGCAGTATTACTGTGCATAATATTAATTATTGAAGTAAATTAGGCCATAATTTGGTATTTGAGGGGTTCAGTTGCTTCGAAAATGATGTGCATAATGCAAGTTGAGGAAACTTTTGAGCCTAGTTTTATGAAACCTGGATATAGAAAACAACATGTGGGAATTTTTGTTGCGTACGACGGGACGCAATAACTCACTGCTTTTGCAATATTCATGCGCATTCATGCGTGAGATTCGGGTTTTGGTGGGTCCTCGTTCGTAAAATAGCTTGACAATAAAACCCTTTTTTTTTCAAAAAGGACTTAAAAGTTGATACTAAGGCAGAAACAAAATGAGAAATATTTCTTGATGCTGGGAATACCATTTTCATACGAAACTCATACCAAACAATAATTAAATTAAGCAAGATAATTATGTCTAAAAATAGCGTGTTGGGTGTCTGTCATTTAATACTGGTCTCTTCCGCATGCATCGTATTGTGTCAATCCGGGTACTTGGAGCACGTGGGCGAAGTAGGCTCACAAAGACTGTACAGAAGACTAACGTTGTCCTTGCAGAATTTTAATGAGCACCGAGTCGCTGACGACGGCCACGACGCACTGAGTTTATTTTATGGATAATAATGACTGAAATTGAACATGGAGATAGGGAACGGGAAGGGGAAAATGGACAAAGAGGCATATAATAAGGTGGAAAACAATAAATAATAAATCTTGAAGTTGAGTTTGAGAGTTTGAAACTTACAATTTTTGCGATTTTTTTTTTTTTTTTTTTTTTTTTTTTTTTTTTTAATTGGCTTAAAAAAATTTCTGCAGCTGTTAATTTCTTTCTGGGACCGCCGGTCCCGTGGATTTTGTGGGCCTGTTTAAGGGGTCCGAGTCCGACTCTGGAAACATCACCCACTAATATTAGAGGTTACGATATGCTGGACATGGGGTTGTATTATGCATTTTACATCAACAAAATACAGCGTGCAATAATTATGAGCCTCCCGGGGGTAAAATTTCCAAACGGCTAAAAAAAGGTAGGCCTAAATATATTGCTTGCACCCGACCTGCTAAAAATTGTAGGCCTATTCGTCGCAAGCAGGAAAATGTAAAAGATTCCACAGGGCTTCAACTGGCCCTATATTTCCTATATTTCCTATATTTTTGAACTTTTCCTATATTTCCCTATAAAGTTGTAAAATGCCCTATAATTCCTATATTTCTTTTTTCAAAATGTACGTATTTATTTTTACATGCACTGGCGGAAACGTGTGCCAAGAATAGAAAGCTGTAAATTTCTCAGAAGAGCAACAAACAGATTTGTTATGTTATATTATAGATACCTATACATTTGCTTCATTGAGTTAAGAGGGTCCAATGTGTTTTAAACAAACATTATAATATTAATAATGGTCATATTAAATATGGTCATGGTCATGTGTAATTGAGGCAGAGAAAAAGCGGGAGTTGTTACATTTTCCAACATGCTTCAGTGACATTTTACTATTATCTATTCCCTATTTATTACCTATAGCTCTGTAATGCTAGAAAATTATTATGTCACTGACTCTAATGAACCCTGGCCTAATCTTACCTAGGACACTTGTGTTCTATAAGCTGCATATCCCATCAGCGACTGCTATACCTTGTTTAGGATTTTCAAAAGAAGTACCTGCATGTCATGTGCAACCATGACTGTTTCAAAATAGCCCGCCAAAGTCATGCAGGTAACTCCGAGGTTGTGCACTGAATTGGTTTGAATGAGGAATACTACGGGAACCAGCGCCTTTTGTTAGAAGTCACACATGAGTGAAGTGGATAACCTCTATATGCATGAGGTGTCACTGGAATTGGAACAGTTAGGAAAGTAGGGAATAATGTACTTTGGTTGTATCTGCATCTGCTTGCTACTACCCAAATGCCAACAGTTGGGCTAGTATCTCATACAGGTTAGGCTAGCATGGCCACTGGTTGCACTTTTTGCAGGCAATTAAAATTTTGATATGTAGGCAGATTTGGTAAGATAGTTCATGTCCACATTGTCCAGCATGACTTAAAATGTGACAGAGTTGTTCCGCATCTGGTGGTGTCAGGAAGCATGTTCCACTCTAGGATGGATATATTGACTGCAATTTCATTTTTGTGGCTCTGATGTGGGTGTAGATTAGAAGATGACCTGAGGACACCCTTGTATGTAGTTTTCTTAGTCTTGGTTTGGATGAGATGTAATATATGTTACTGTGTATGATATCACGAGTCTCCTTCATAGGACATAACATGTATGGCTTTGGTGCATCTTGATTCCCATTCAAGGTGTCTCAACATGTCAGAAACACTTTTCATTTAGTTTCCAAATTGTCTTGAATAGTTATGGACAAACTGGGCTCAGTGGCTGCATGTCTCTAGATCTTGTCAAGGGTGTCAGTATTGTCTGACAATATGAGTACAATGGGCAAACAAAGACCTTTTTACTTTGTTACTTTGTTACACAAGGGCAAGTTTCTAAGCCCCAAAGTTATGTTTGGTACATGGTTTTACATGTATGGCAATCTGATTATGTGTCTGTTCCAGGCCAGGTTTGATGAGATTGGCTTGTTTTTATGCCTGCCTGACTCACTAAAAAGCATTTGGAGTGATTGAAACCCATTTTCCAGTTAGTTTCGCAGTTGCAGACTGAGATGGTTATGTCATTTTGAAGAATCCTGGAATCTTCAGCAGATTTTATTTCTTGATACACAATGCAGTCATTGGCAAATAATCTCACTCGCAACAAAAGACAGGTTGTCAGGCAGATCATTGATGTAGATTAAAACAGCAAATGCCCCAATAAGTGTAATTTAGTTTAAATTTACTACATGTATGTGATAAAACCAAAAGGTTCACTGTACTTCCATTACACTTTAACGCGGCTGTGTACTATAGACATTGTTTCTTTCGCGAAATTGAGTTTTTTTGATATGTTTGTACTTTGTTATGTTTTTTATAAATACAAGGAATGAAAAGCCAGATTTGTAAACTCCAACTGCAATATTTTAAGGATTTTATTTCACTATTCCACTCGTGTTTGAAATTGAAAAGGAAAGAAAATCTTTGTTGAACCAGCAGTGTACACGCGCGCAACAACGCATCGCGTTGCGTATCGCGCAATTTGTTAACGCACAAATACGCTACGATACGCGACGCTTATCTGCATGCGCTTGTGGCGCATCTTATGGAACTCCACGGAAGCACTGATTTCACTAAAACCTAGTGGTCAAATGGCTCCGTTTTACCTGATAAAATGTGGGTTTTTTCAAGTTCTTCCCCCGATTTAAATATCAAGTTATGAATGGATTTCGCTCAAACTTCTCAAGGGGCTGTGGATTTACCTGATGTTCACGTAATATAAGGTACAAAACGAAAACTGCCGCATTCTCCTGTGAGATTCGATGAAAGTGCAAAATGTGACCACTTTAAACTTCAACGGCCATTATTTCAATGTTCATTTTCTCGGTAAAATGGCGATTTAGGTAATACGATAACTCAATAAATACAGCATCTATAGGTAAGCAAATATCATCATTGTAAAAAGCATGATCGACTCAAGAAACGGTTTTCTCATTTTTTATATTTTGGTCTATTTCCGATTTTAGGCATCACTTTGTGCAAATAAGCGTTTGTGAATTTTAAAAGTTCAATTTGATGCCTTATATGGTCAATATCTCAAAAAATAAGGCCAATATCAAAAAATAAAAAAACCGTTTTTGGAATGGAGCCTCAAGACTGAGCTAAAAACAAAATAAAATATTTTGGAAAGAGTGTTTTTTTGTTATGATGTACCTAACAAATATTGCCAAAAACTCACTTTTTTGTGATTTTCTTCAGAATTGTTGTTTTTACCCCAAATCTGTATTTATATTAAGATTTATTGATGTCTTGCCTTCATAAAAATGTATACTTTTATATGTCTTGCGAATAATTACAAAGTTATTGCACTTTTACTACATGCATGTCTGAGAGTACACAGCCACCTTAAGATATAAATTTGAAGATACTGTGCAGTAGAATATTCCAACAAATGCATGTGTCATTCCAGACATGTTTTACTGAAATCATGTTCCTTCTACATTTTTGTCGTATTATCTGTTTTACATGTACAAACAAAATAATTAGTATGTTTTTGACAAATGCATTACTGACACTTTTGTGTGAAACAAAAACCATTTTATAAAAATATAAGCAAGTATATAACACATTTATCCCAATTCATTGCACATGATCATATGCTTTCTTGAGTGGTGGATAGATGCAGGGAAATGGAGGAGGCCATTACCTGTGCAAATTATGCGCACACTAGTAAGAAGAAACAGTTACTGTTAAATACAGTAAATAATATTTACTAAATATTGTTCATTTTGTGTAAAATATGTTGATAAAAATCCTCTATTCTACGTACATATCCATCATTTGCCCTATATTTTAACTATATTTTTCCCAAAATATTCCTATATTATCCCTATATTTTTTCCCAAAATGGTCCTATATTATCCCTATATTTTTGCAAGAGTTGAGTTGAAGCCCTGGATTCCATAAGCCTACTATTTCTTAAGTTTGTTTCAAGCGTTTAGTTTTGAACATGAATGTGTGCTCAAAATCACTTGCACTTGCCCCCCCCCCTTTTTGACTTGCCAAAAATTGCCCCCCCCCAGCTGCCAAAAAATTCTTGCCCCCCCCCCCCAATTTTACCCTCATAATTGCACAACCTCTGAACTTAAAGAAAATCCAAAATATGGGAGTGCAAACCCAAAAACTAGGGGTTGTTTTTTGCAATCCAGTCCTTGTTCATGGGTTGTTTTTACAATCCAGTCCTGTTTGTTCATCATGTATAAATGTTATTGTTAGTGGAGCTTTTTATTTAGTCAGAACGCCAACCCTTAATTATCGAAAAAGTAGTCCTAACCCTAATTCTGACATTTCACCTCCTAAACCTGAATCAACCCCGTCAAAACTGGCACAGTTCTGAAAAATTATGATCACACGACGTGACTATGTTTATGTATTTTTAATGTAAAAAGGTGCAGAATTCAACACCCCAAATCTTGCCATGTGCCGCTAATTCACTGCAATTTTATCCTATATTGCCATCAATAAAGAATACAAAGTTGACTTTTTTGTGTTGAGGAAACTCCATTTTTACTTAGCATGACATGAAAATTAGTTAAATGATGATTTACTATGGTATAAAACTCCCGATAAAACGATCATCAGTAGTAAACATTTGTGCATGCATGATCGGGGAATCCCCACTGACAGTTTATACAAGGAGAGAATCTTTCGCAAGTGGAATCAATTGTCACACTATTTCATTCGCAGAGCCTTGACTTGCACAATGTTTAAACAGATTGGTATTCAGAGTGAACGATCTGATATAGTTCTTGGAGCATTTATTTTTGACATTTTGTCTGAAATGAACCCGGAAATGATTGCATTTGTTTTGTGCCCTGTCCATAAGGTTTTACATGCCTGATTTTCTGTGCGTCTGAGATATTCTTGTCTAACGCATTAGGTAAGCTTAAGGTTAATTTTATTGCGTACCAACAACAGTTCCACGCGTCCCAGACGCGCACCAGCGCAACCTTGATTTAAAGTGGATTCTGTGTGATGATCATCAACTTTCTTTATTAAATTAAATGAAATTGAGTTCGGTGTTGCTAATGCTATGTTATTTGTTAATCACGATTCACACTTGATTTAACATGATTTAAATCACCAATTTAAATTAATTTTTTCAATTTAATTTTGGACAATTCAATGCTGTTTTGCTATTAAAAAGATTGCATTAGCCTATTTTGGGAATGTTTAATCTGAATAATCTCTGATTTTCACATGATCTTTTTCAAGATTTTACATCAACATTATTTTGCATTGAGTGACAATTAGTTTCATGGTTTAATTTTTATTTCATTTGAATTTCCAACTGGGTATTGTGTTGAACCACTTTCCCCCACTTTGGTTGACTTTACTTTTGCAAATGTCTTGTGGCTGGAGAGACGAAAATTTAACTAGATCTAGCTATATATTAGTATAGCTCTGAACCTAGTCGTAGCCATAGGCTCAGAAATGACCCCTACATGACCTTAGACGAAATTATGATAAAGAGAATTTATCGCATCTGACGTCACCTGTCAATCAAACTCGAGCACGGTTTGTTTACAAGTGTCGTGATGATGACTTGCTGAACGCGGATTTATAACCGGGCGCCTTATTTTTAATTTTGCACCTTCGATATGCAAACCATCTCAAAAGTTAGGTCTTTAGGCCAATTACAATTGATCCTTAGTTTCCTGTTTCCCTCGCGCGTCCAAAATCAAGAATGGAAAAATATTTAATTATTTTATTTTTATTTAGGTATTTTCATCTTTTAATTGACTTTTTAATTACTTTTATTTGCTAATATCTGTTTTTGATCATCTCAACTTTGATTATGAATATAAAACAAGAACATTGTAGGGTCCCCTACTAATATTAATGTACAAAATCAATTATAAAGGTAAAATAATTAAATCCGTAGTCTTAGTCAAAATGACCAAATGGACTGTTGATAATAGTCACGATCACATTTTCAAAATAAAGAAAGTAATAGATAATTAATAATTAATAGATAATTAATAATTAAAAGTCACCTCGTCCTTCATTTTCAAACTTGAAACAGGAAACTAAGAATTAATTGTGAAGGGCCTTATAGTAGGAAACTTTCTTTGGCGAAGGCACCATGTCCACAATGCCTAGAAAAGCTGCTTTTTGCCTTGTAAAAGTATGTAATTTTTCGCCATTTGCTGCTATTCCTTTTCTCCGATCAGCACCAGATAGATCGGTCTTCCTTTTACGCGCTGATTAACTTACAAGTGTAGACCAATCAAGGATCGTAATTGACACAATTTGACAGTGACATCAGACGCGATAAATTCTTTTTATCTCTGTCTTTAATTATAGGACCATTCCTGTTGAATTTGAGCTTGACTGGACCAATTTTAAAATTTGACCTTTGACACCTAAACTTGACCTTTGTGGACACATGTTTAATATGTTAGGGATGTAAGGATTAGGCCAAAAACAATAAATTGTTTGATTGCCCTTCCAAGACAAAAATTTGGAGGATCGGTTGGTTGATCCTTTTTTTTTTCTCCATGAGCTCTTCCTCCATTTTTCATCCATTTTAAAAAGGCTATTTTCAGCCCATTTTGGGCTTTTTAGCCCGAATTTACGCGCTTTTTTCCGTATTTTTTCTTCAAGGTTACTTACATCCCTGAGTAAAGGCTCTGCGAACGAAATAGCGCGACAATTGATTTGAGAAACACTAACAAATCATATCGGGTCATTGGGTCATCTCATCGTTCCGAAAATAGAAGTGCGAAGTTCGTTTCTCCACTAGAACAATAGGCAGTGCTTAGAGGCATGGTTCGGGGATCGCACATACAACCATTTTGTTTTCATCTTGCATGGGTGTTTTGAAGATTGGTCGAAGTAATAAATGGCTGGGCAGAGATGTTGCAGTGGAAATTCTGAATTGCACAGTAAACATTGTTATTAAAATCAATTGGGATTTGTTGCCCTTTTTGTTGACAATGTCTGAAAGAGAAATCGCAAAGTATCTAGGAATATATACATCTGAATGAGCAGTATTTTCAACTTGCAGGTGTTAAAAATCACTGACATGACCGACACGGTACATAACATTATCGCCTGTTGGATTCCAAATTGAGCTCCTCAAAAATCACAGGAGAGTGATTTTGAGGAGCTCAATCGAGCTCCTCAACAAAACCAGGAGTGTGATTGGTGGAGCTCTACCAAATTCTAAACGTGAAGGCCTGAAACTTTGACCTTTGGGGTCACAAATATTTTTTAATACATTCAGGATGTAATAAGGATCATTTCGATATATGCAAGTGGCATCAACACATTGGGCGTAAAGCATCCAATTTTATAATCATTATGTTTTGGATCCAATATTGCCACACTTGGATCCATCAAAACATAACAATGGTCAAAATTGGCATCGGCATGAAGGAGCAGGGGCGTGTTGCAAGAAAGAAAGAAGCAGTTAGATTTCAAGACCTAGCTGTAGTAACGGAACGGCTAGGTAAAAAATAAAATCAGCAAGCCTGTTTGTAAGCGATTTTGACTGAGTCTTTGACATTTAGAGGCGTTGAAAGACATTTGCTATTATCGGCCCATTTGAATACTCTGTGCACAGGGGTCGATTTAGAAAAAAAGTTACATGCAAGTCATGCACCACCTCTGCCGACTGACATTTTTCCTTGAATATGGGTTGAATGTCAAAATTTTGCATGCAGACAAAAATGTCTAGATGCAGGGTTTTTTTGATGTGTTTATTTGTTACATTGTTGTGTTTTTATGATGGAAAAAAAATGAGATCTTTAAAAATGAAAGAAACTGTTTTTGTTGGAAAGGTTGCCCTCAAAATTAGTGACGAACCGATCCAGATCGGTAGATCTGGATCGGCCCGATATTGGCCAGATCGGATGTGGATCGGGATCGGTAAAAATCCACTCAATTACCGATCCTGTGAACCGATCCAACATTGTTTGATAAAAAAGATATATTCCGACCTGAACGATGTTAAAAACGATGAAATTAATAAATACTGAAGTACATGATGTGTTCCCACAATAGTTACAAAGCCGGACAACCTCAAAAAATTGTTTGGTTGTCCGAAAATATTTTTGGTTGTCCGAAATTTATGTGAACTTTTGTGCCGTAAAAAATTAAGTTGCAAGTTTAAAAAAACATACACTGCCGCCACTATTCACATGTCACACACCTTTCCCAAACTCACCTTGTTGCTATTATAAAATATCAAATATATCCAAGAAAATACAGGTTATATATTCATCATTTATTTATCATCAATAAATTCATATTTGTGCCGGATTTTATGCTTAAAAGCATCAGAATTCCCTGCCAGAATTCATTCTTTTCAAGAAGTCAAAAGACATAAACATCTCTATTGATAAAGTATCTCATTAATTATTCATGAGCTCATTGGGTTTTCCCCGGATGACAAAATGGGTATTTTGAAACTAATTATCTTCTATGCACGTCAAGGTATTATATAATAGCTTCAGGGGGGTCTTGAAGCAAAGCTGTGATGTCAGAGACTGGTGTCAGAGGTCGGGTCACTCTGGTCAGGTCATGAGGTTTTACCAGGGGCCCGGCCATGATGTGTTAACTAGCTCGTGTCACCTATGTATACTGCACACCTGCCGCCGCCAAGGCCAAGGTTATCATGATGTTTTGTAAAATACTTGCTACAAATTTATGGGAAAACAACATTTTTGGTCATGATTTCTTCTGAACGTTCCAAGATTTATGCAATGCATTTTATGTTAAGCTTCCAAATATACACCTACCACACACATTACACACCCCCCTCAGAGCACCAAATACACACCCCTGTCACAACACTAAGCCAAAAAACATACAATATCCGCACACAAACACAACACTTTGCTATACACACCCCACGACATACCTGACACACCTTCATTGACACCCCACTCACGTTCATCATACACAACCAAGGCTCAACACACACCCAAAAGATGCACACACGCCCTTCATACCTCCGCATATATACGCACGCCCATACAGACACCACCTATTCACTCAGCCCCCCCCACACACACACCCCTACCCCTACCCCTACCCAAGGAAAATAAATAAATAGATTAAAAAACAAATAAAAATAATTATTTAAAAATAAATGAAAATTCATGAACCTGAGTCAAGTATAAAGGCCTTCAAGTTCTTTTTAAATACCTGTATACTGGTTGAATGTTTGATATGGCAAGGAAGATGATTCCACAGTCCTGCCCGTGTTTCCTGAAAGTACGCCTTCCCCAGTCAGTTCTGCTCGTCCAATATAGATGTTATTTGAACTCATGGATCTTGTACCATAACTGTGGGTTTTCATGCTATTAACGATGTTATGCGCCAGGTAATCCGGGGCAAGGCCATGTACACATCTGTAAATAAGAGTTAAAGTAAAATAGTCAGCACGTTGTCTTACAGTCATCCATTTCAGTTCTGTAACATTGGTACACATTTTTATGGTTGTCCCTTGGACAACTGCCGTCAGCATTTTGGGTTGTCCGTCAGCATTTTGGGTTGTCCGACGTTCATTGTGGTTGTCCCGGACAACCACTTATTTCGAACGCTGGTCACAGTCGTCATTCATTCTGAGTCGGAAAATAGCCCTAATGTGGATCGGATCGGGATCGGGCCGATCTGAAAATTTTTGGATCGGGGATCGGCAATTTGTGAATATAAATGATCGCAAAAACCAAGAAATATGCAAGCCGAGTACTGCGAAATTAACTTTCTGTTCAGTTTCTTTGATCACTGTATCTACATACATTTTTCCTTAACTTGATGACAACAGAACCCAATTGTGTATAAACACTGCAATAGTTTACATGCATAGATTCTACCAGTTCCAGTCCTTCACCAAGTTCCCAAGAAATGTAAGTACCGGTAGTTTATGATGATGAAAGTAACACTTCAAAAAAGTATAAATATCTTAAAAACTCATTATTCGGTTGAAATGGGTCTTGGAACACATTTTATAAAAGCTGATTATCCCAACCTGAGAATTTGAACCCAAAATGTGCTTTCCTGCTTGAGTGAGCTGATATTGGATTATGAAAATACCAAGGGTGAAAATAAGAAATGATGAACCAGGGGCTCTTTTTACACAATATAGCACCTGGTTCACTTCATTCAACATGGAACCAGGGCCACTTCTAATCAACAAGGGGCCAATATTTGTTCTGGATAAGTTCATCATGCATTAATGGCTATGGAATTAAATTTTTGGGTATAGTGACTGGGGGCCAGTTTCTGAACAAAAGTGTGCCCTGGTCAGCTTAAATTTAGGTGGGACCAGGGGCCATTTCAGGTTTTCTGGGGGCTAAATGGCTCCCGTCTTCCACTTATTTTCACCCTTGGAAAGTACTTTTTGGATTCCAATTCTCAGTACGGTAAGTGTTAGTATAACTGTATGATCCACTTGATGATATTTGCTAAGACGCATTTCAATTGTTATTAGTTTTGCTCATATTTAAATTGTGCTAAATAGGAAGGGCCGCATGGCTCGAAAAAGTGGGGAATTCGGGAAGCTCATTCCCAGGAAATGTTGGTGTTTGGAGGGAAAGTCTGGTATTTGGAGGGAAATTGTAATATAAAAAACATACTAAAAATTGAGGGAAATTTAGCTTGCTTCCCAGGAAATTAACATAAGGGGATGTTACTTTTTTTGAAGTGTTTATAGTTTTAGCTCATATTTTGAGCCTTGGTACAACATTCAATCGATGCCTGTCTTTCAGGTAATAATTGGGTCATGTGTCACATAATGCAGCTTCAATTTGTGCTTGAACAATGTCAGAGTCTTAGCCAGAAATCAGAAACCACCCGTCCAAGCAGATAGCAAAATTTGACCCTCAAATATATAGCAACTTGTCTATACCCATGGAAGGATCACTAGGGTCAAATATGTCCTGATTTGGCCTTTACATGTCCCTCTGAATTAGTCTCAAGTTCATACAACCTTAAAATCATCTGTTTTAGAGCTATCACATCTGTAAAATCCATTAAATCCACCCGTCTAAAATTAGATTAGGCCGTCTTAAAGACAGGTGGACGCATGGCTGGCTAAGACCTTGAACAATGTGCATTTTGTTACATTCAGTCTGATTCAGATATCGTTATGGTACCATATTTACATCAATTTTGTAGTGAATTCAATGTTCAGTCAGTTATTTGGAACTAAACAGTTTAAATACAATTGGTCTTTTGAGGCATGACAGTGTTTTACAAACTTGAAAACCACATTCCGATTGAGAAGAGATGCATGTTTATGTTTGCTAAAACCTGAAATGAAAACATTTCTTATGTTTCTCCATGCTCTACATGTATCTGAATCAATTTTATGAACATTTGCTGAACTTGATCACATTTATGAACTAATGTTTCTTTTGTTCTTTTGTTTCTCTATTCTTATTTTGATGCAAACAGAACATAGCAGCAGCATCCCTATTCCTTGCAGCCAAAGTTGAAGAACAGCCACACAAACTAGAACATGTCATTAAAGTGGCACACGCATGTCTACACAGAGGGGGATCCTCCCTGGATACCCGCAGCGATGTAAGTGTAATTCTTTGATGATGGTGATGTTCTAACATGTTTTATTATCAGAACAACAATGTCAGCAAAAAATCCTAACTAGATATAATGTGGCTTTACCTGTAAGGAGCTTGAATTGTCTTTACTGACATATACTGATGAGGCATACAAACATGTAGAAGTACTCATCTCAATAGAATTTTTCAATATATTTGCTGCTGGGTAGACCATGCTTGGTGTTTTCCCCCAAGGCGCTATATAAATTCTATTTATTGTTGATCTAACTCTGTTACAGAGTTACCAAATCATAACAAGATTAAGGTACATTGTAAGATGTGGAATTGTGGATGTGGATTACCATTGATGGTTGTAATTAGCAGAGCACAGTTGCTGCATATCAAATGGTCTGTTGACTTGCTTGCTCTGCACAGGGCTACTACTCCAAATCCACCACATACGCCTTGTTATTGTATGCAGTTTAGAAAATGAACTGTGGTGACATGCTAAAATTGGTTGGAAGGGTAACATTGTATTCCCACTTACCATTCAACTTATCTCTCAAATTGTTTTTCAGGCCTATCTACAGCAAGCCCAAGAGTTAGTCATAAATGAAAGTATTTTACTTCAAACATTAGGTGAGTTAAGTTTGAATAATTATTTATGTTGTTATTCTGAGTAATCAGAAGTTATTAATATTATTCTTATTTAGGCTGTCAAATTAATACTTTAATATGTGAGTAGATGGCCAAAAGGTACTCTTATAAAGGCAGAAGTGGCAACTGTCGTACTACCAGCTAAGTTTGTTATTTTATAAAAGTGGGCCCTGACTATCTCACAAGTAAAAATTACCCAGAATATCTTGGCATCCACTATTCCTTAATTTAAAAGATTCTGAAAAAGTATAGAGCCATTCCATGGCTATTGGAGTTTTGCATGGGTAATATCTCAGCTAAAAGTATTCTAATAGGCTCAATATTGGATAAGAGTAATGTCCTACCAAAGGGCTCTGACTGGCAAAAAAATGGACAAAAAAATTATTTTTACTTTAGGAGTTCTGACCCCCCGAAGTTGGTCCTGGATGGACGAAGTTGCATTTGAGGGCCCTATATCTTTTGCAGTAAAGAAGTTACAAGTTTTCTGATGCCAGATTTGAATTCTACACAAAAAAGCACCCCAGGATACATACTTTTCAAAGTTCCCTTTATACATTTATGGACCTCTAAACATTTTCTTTCGCGTTGCGACACATTTTTTACGCTAAACCCCCTAAATTTCAAATTGATGCCACGGGAAACGAAATGGAGTATGAAGCTCAAATTTTCAGGATTTTACTTTTTCATCAATATCTACGACCACACAGAAAAAGAAAAAAATTGGAAGAGGTACTGCGTGCACATCCCAGGAGTTGACATGGATTGGCTCTATAGTTTGACCTCTCTTATTACCTGTGAGGTAATGCGAACCCATACTTCCATAAAATACCAAAATTAGCTGGTAGTTACATTTGTATGATAATTGCCACCCTCAAAAAAATCATGCTCAATCTGCACACCTATAACTTTCAGGGTGATGACTCTCATGGGGGGGGGGGCAGCATTTGAGGGATGGCTTGTAGTCCCTGTTAGAGGATACTATTGGCAACAATCCCAGTGAAATCAAAACTACCCCCAAATGTTCATAGTACAGTTTGTCCACTCTGAATTACAAAGTGACAAGTTGACAACGCGCGTAAACAGTGCGAAGTGCTGCGTCTCTGCTGCAGGTATGTGTGTGCCTTCAAAGTCGGCACAATGTGTGCGTCCGTGTCGGTACTTCAGAGTAGACTGACTGTAGTTGAATGACCTCATTTTGGTATAAATTTTGGGAAAAGTGAAATGTTAGGCTTCCTTAGGGGTTGCATGTTTATTTGGTATTTATGATGAGTGTAAATACTAGATCTTAATTTCTTTGATAGAAATAATTATTGCTTACTGCTGTCGTAATCTCCCTGGTACACGCTGTATCAAAATGATTTTAGTTACAATGCCAAGGGATTACACATAGGTAGGGGGTTAATCTGAATGTTTCTCTGTTTGTGTTTTTTAGCTTCCTGCAACTAACAAGTTATACTATTTTTCATTCTTTTTCAGGTTTTGAAGTAGGTGTAGACCATCCCCACACACATGTAGTTAAGTGTACCCAAATGATCAGAGGTAAGTCCAGGTGATCTTCTTTTCTTTGATTAACTTTTTTTTTTTCAGGATTAATGACTTTTTCTTCTTGTCATATAGGGAAATTGGACGAGTTGCAGTCGTACTGTTTGATGTGGGAGACTGAAGAAGAGAGAGGGGAGATTTTATCTCTTTTATCAACAATTTGTGACCTGCTTCAAAACAATACACACCACATTTATTCGAATTCTTCTTGACCATGATGGTAGAATTGTTCATAAAAAAAAAAAAAACGGTCACTATTTTGAATCAGTTGTCATATTTACTAAATTTATTTAGGTCAAATTCTGAAAACTAAATCATAAAAATAACATTAACTTGCCCATCAGATACTAAAAACATTAAAATATACAGTACTTGATTGGCTCAGTCAAATTTATTGCAAAACATTCATTTTCAATAATTTAATTTATTTGCATCTTGTCTTCATAATTTACAATTTATTTTGCCGGTCCTTTTTTACATTTCCCCCTTGTTAAAAAGAAAAAGATAAGCATATAATTTGAAGCATGACACAAAAAACACAGTTTTTGCATATTTGTCATCAGCTTTTAATTTTTAAAGTGTGAGGAACAAGCAAAGAAATTTAAGAAACCCCCCCTAGAAAGTCATGCATTATTAAAGCCTCACATTGTTGATGAAAGAGGGACAGAGGTTTTGATAAATATTACTCAAGAGACGCTTGTATGTTTATGATAAATTTTTGGCATTTAGTAAGCTTTCTTTGGCAGTGTATCTCCATCTATAATTAATTTTATAAATGCTTATATTTTGGTAGATTCCACAACCTCCAAATACCATGTGAGAATTGGTAAGCAGAAATTCTGTGTGTGCAATGATTCTCATTTCATTGTGTTTGATCTTTATTATTAGCTCATAAATCATTAGTCAAGTGCTCTGTCCCTCTTATGTGACAGCTTACCTTATATTGCATCATATAAGAGAGTTGGTGTTATCTGTTCTTTTGCTATTCTAAGTTGTGTGGTGTGGGAGCTAGCTTGCTGATGGGTTCCCCCTGTAGAGATATTGCCCACTTTTTTAGACATGTAGTTTTTATTTTGTCTGAACACCTTATTGTTAGGGTATGTAACCATGGATTGGAAAGAGACAGAATACAGAATTACACAGAATACAGAATTACACAGAATACAGAATTACACAGAATACAGAATTACACAGAATACAGAATTACATAATACTTTTCAAACCAATTCAATTCCATAGAACATGTTGATTTAATTGTGCATGTGATCCAAACTGTTTTACTGTGGGCCTATTGCATGAAATCAATCTTCACATGGAGATCGGTTTCAGGAGCAGATGCTCAACTCATGTCCTTGATTTTAGACATAACTAGATGTTAACTTTGTGACAAGTAAAAAGAAAACACTTCAGATTTTTGCAATGAGAAGGCCCACTTTAAAATGTTGGGTCACAAACACTTAACTAACAACTTTGTGTTGAACATTAAGCTTGTTGGACACACTGCATATTTATTGCTCTCATCATGTTGAGAGAAAACAGGTGTTTGCAAGGGCAAATTAATGATGAGCTATTTCATTTAACCATCAATTACTGTAAACAGTGTGTTTTTATGATGTATAAGAGCTAATCAAATGACCATAATGTCATCCTGTGTTAATTAATATATATCCAAGTTTAACAAGGTATACAAATGAGCCCTTAGTTTTGTTAGACTAAAGACAGGCTGGTATCATGGGGTTTGGTTGTGCTCTCACTTGAACCATGGACTGCTCTGTTTCTTGTTCACTTAGTATGCAGGGTATGTTGCTTTTGGTGCGGGTACTTTGATACTAATCAAACTGTAAGGCTATGTCAGAAGATGGGTGATGAAAGTCGACTTTGTTGGCATCAACCCCATATCAGTGTATAATTCTGCACATGCCCCCATTTTGACAGCTTGATGAGTATCAAAGTTAATGCCCTTAGGCAGCATGTGTTTCATATCCAAGTGATCATGATAACTGGAGCCAGTCTGTGTCAATCTACCATGCACAACTTTGCTAATGGTGTTTACCCTTTTACTCTTGCTGCCCGTCCATCCCTTCCTGCACCCGTCTGCCTGCCCGACCGCCTCGGGTGATTTGGTGTGTCACCGTGTGTGGTGTGGGCTGTGTTACGCCGTCTGTGTCTCACGTCACCCAACTGGGGAGCAGCTAGCAAGGATCTTGCCCAGACCTCGTATTTCATGGCGACCAACAGGTTGGCTGCCTCTTATATAAATGCTTCTCTCATGGTGGGTGTGTCCGTGCTGCCAACTCCAGATTCTACCAGCGCTCATGCTCACATTAAAAAAGGAATGCTCATTTTGCAATGACAGATATTTACTTTGATTTGCAACAAAAATTGTGTTTAGTGAAAATTCCAACTGGTGTTAAGCATCTGCGAGGGAGTCAAGGAGTTGGATGGTACGCACGCCTGCCTGGTATGTACTAGTAAGCGTCCGTGTGTGTGAATGCACGGGAGAGGAGTGCCTAGCGCTGGAAACAGTCATGGCATGTGAATATTATGTGTGTATGAGTGTGAGCACTGGGTTTGAGGCCACTTGGTGTATCGACAAGAGCGTCTGTTAGTACCTAGCTCGCTGTGGTAATTAACTGAATGCTTATGTCACTATGGTCTCGCCCGACAAAATAAGGGTCTTACTTTTTTGGTTACAAAGTTCTTTTAAACAAATTAGAATGAAACTAATTACCATATGAACACAGCACTTATGTTTTGAAAATAAAACCGATAAAAGCAACTTCCAAAGCAATAATGTTTGACTCTGACGCTCACTACTTACACATGTGGTATTTCGAGTAGCAGTATCATCGGGTACAAGTGTAATTGGGCATGGACAGGCGTAGAGACACAATAGTAAGACATTGAAGAGTTACTGACTGACAAAACCAATTTGCCAGTTTAGGCTCAAACTTTAAAAATAAAAGCAAGTTGTTATGATGGTGGAAATGGTGATTTGTTTATATGATTTTGCTTGAATATACTGAGTATGTTGCTCTTTAAATATTGATTTTAATTTTTGTTTTTTCAATTTCTTGCCAGTACCTAAAATAAATGCTTTAAATGTGAAACTGAAACAACTAAAAACTAGCTGAAACACCACCACCTGAACTGGCATTTCGTCTCATCGACCAAGGACCGAATGATTCATCAGAGATTACTATTTAGAACTAGACATTGCTTTTGAATGCAATCTGATGTAATATACCGCTAAATGAAACACATTTCCTCCAGATTTTTGTTTCTTGATTCAGATCTTAAACAAATTATCATGGATCATCCATCGGTGGAAGACCTGTATCCGGTGTTGGCAGAGTTTAAAACTTTTTGACCACAAATTTTTTGTGTAATATAGTATTACCTAGTGACATAAATCAAAGGCTATCAGATTTGCTCATGAAATAAGTACTTAGTCATGGTATTTACTAGTATAGATTAAGTATCATAAAGTAACTGACTGATTCAAATTATCAGTTCTACTTTGAATTGTTAAGAATAGGGCAAAGGTAGGTGGTAAGTTAAGAATAGTTTCAGTATTTATGGATATTGATTGCAAGTATTCACCTAAGGGACCAACTATAGTCCTGACTGAAATGGGTGTTGTCTGATGGGCAGGATGGATTATTTCCACTCTAATGTGATATCAGAAAAAAGCCTGCCCAATTGTTTTAACAATTTCATTCAGAGTGTTTAAAGGTTTCACTATTTTTACATGAAAATTGACTTTATCAACCATAATTTAAAATCTGCATTTTTTCTTGGGTTTACCCCAGTTTATTAATAGTCCAGGGCTTGAGTTACTCCCAGTTGTGAATGCTTGCCAAAATGATCTGGATTTTGTGAGTAAAGCTAAAATGGTACTTGGGAAACTGTACTTCATAATCATATTGAAGATGTACGTTCAATTTAAAACTGAATGAAACCAGATCATTATAGCAAATTAACAAATATGAACAAATCCTTTTGTGTATAATAGTGTCAAGACCTCATTTTCACCTTTCTTAAAATTTATATTTTCTATTCAACGTTTATACTAGATATAGAAATTTGTTCATAAGTATTTCATGAGAATCTTAAGACCCCCCCCCCTTTTTTTTACTAGGCTCAAAAAATCTATGAAAATCTCATGATGCAAATCAGTTAGGAGAATCTCTGCAAAAAAGGATTTTTGGATTCTCACCTAGTTTTTAGGCCTACAAATGTACTAAATTTTTTCCCAGTTTGAGTACCATATTAGGTTTGCTTGCTATTAACTTCAGAAACAAATGTGGAATATATCATGCATTGCTACAGTCCTTTCTCATACATTGAGTGATGAACTGGCTTCGGGTCAATGAATACAAAATAATAATGTTGAAGTACAAAGCCGTTTACTTCACTTTCAAGTTTTCACAACGGGATGTTAAAAAGGAGTGAAGCAAAACATGGTATATTGCATATTAATAACAACTGCTTGACACTTTATCCTAATTGGTTTTAGCCAATGAGATGCTGACCTTTCTGCGTGGGTTGTTTTGCTTCCACAGCTTACACTTGACCACATTTTGCCTGCAGTACAAACCTACTGTAGTGGCATGTGTCTGCATCTACCTGGCCTGCAAGTGGTCCCAGTGGGAGGTAAGACCAGTGTGGTATTTGTGTTGTACCTACAGTGGGTGGTGCATGCCACCCAGTTAGTGACTTTTGCCAATCCACCGTTACAGTCGGGGCTCAAATTATTTTTTGGGAAAAGTAACCGTTCTATGTACTTTTTACCATTACCTAATATTTTTCACGAGGGAGGGGGATAGTTTGCCCAAACCGTCTGCAGCCTGTTAAAGGAGTCTCTTGTATTGGTACATGGCAAGTGTCACTGGCACATCACATGACATTCATCTGTTAGGTACACAAGGATTTGTGTTGTTATGTTTATATGTTGTAAGCTAAGTAACATAGCTTTGATTTACAGGTATACCATATACGCCAAAAGAATGTTGCCCAAAGTGATGTAGATTTTAGAAAATTCATATACTAACTTATTTGTACACTACATTTCATATGCTTTCCACTGAACTTGAATCAAACTGAAGTGTACATATTATGATCATTTCTAAAATGACCATTTTCAACAAATGGAGAACACCATGTTTTTAAAAAGATTTTATAAGTTGAGTTTATAACAAATCTTACATTTGATCGGTTGCTTATTTTTGTCCATAGATTCCCAAATCCAATGATGGCAAATGGTGGTGGCAGTACATGGATCCGAATGTCACCAAAGATGAGCTGGATGGTAAGTACACTATTCATCATAATAAGCACCCTTCTCTAATTAGCGCCCCGTGTGGAATTTCAGTGCACTTATAGAGTGGAATTGGGTCGAATTGAGGGAAAAAAATGGTTATTGAGTTGTATTGGCTTCAACATTTGAGCTGCAGTTGCTATATATATCTTAAAATTTCAACATTGGTTTTTGCATGCAAAATTATATCAATTTGATTTTCAAAATGTAGTTATAATCGTTCTGATGAAATGGCTTAATTGAGTATTTAAGGGCCCTGCCTGTGTGATATCTATAATAGGTAACTGGTATTGAAGTCATCCACCACTGGAAAGGCTCAAGACCCTGTTTGGTGTTTCTGGACATTTAAATATTAAGTCTGTCATCTCAAACTCCCTTCCCTGTTTGATTACACTACAGTGTTTCTGTTTTGAGCCATTGGATATTTTGTATTACTAGCAGATCACCTTGGTCACAGCGTGGTGTTATAAAGTATTATAAGGTTTATATCAGGGAAATAGGACAGCTATACTTCTCTCATTAATGGCTGCCAGCCTATCACCACTGACCCTCCAGGCTCTGTGATAAGTTTAGCCAGTACCCTCAAGTTTGCCTTATTCCCCTCTAACCATGTAGGATTTGTATACTGTCCTACAACTTCATAATTGCATTCACTGTCTGATAGCTAGCTATTTGTTTCCTTTGCAGAGTTGACTGAAGAATTTTTAATCATCTTGGAAGCTTGTCCTAGCAGACTCAAGAGAAGGATCCTTCACTGCAAAGAAAGTGTTACCAGGGTATGTGTTAATGTAATAGTCAATGCGAGATGTAAATTCCATGTGTATATTCATTGTGTGTACCGTGACAAAGCCGCAAACACATAGGTTCAATGATTATCAAACTTGGGTCATGTGTACATTCATTCATTGCAACATTCATTACAATAATGGGGATGTAAGATTACATACAAAGGTCATTTAACATAAAATTTGTAAACAAATTGTTTTGTTTCATGAATAGATTCAATTAAGTAAGGTTACACTTGAATAGTGTGTGAGTCTACACCAGGTCCCAAGCTTTGAGTTTTGAGGAGTGCGCCCACACTCCTCCGCACTCCTTAAATGATCATAATTTTAAGCTTACACTTGTATATCACCCGCTTACTTAATTTAGACTCATGAAGAATATAAATAACCAAACTTTCATGATTCAATCCATGCTATACTAGTAAGCAAGATTCTCCAAACATGTTTTCAAAAATATTACAAGATGTGTGTTAAATTGGGCTTTGAATGTTGGGTTTATATCGTAAAAAATAACAACGGGAGCTGTCATGCGATGCAGGCTTCGTGTGCATTTTGGCAATCACACTCATTCACAAAATAGCACTCCTCACAAGTTTGAGGTGTGCTATTCATCACCCACCTCAATTTTTTTAAACTCAAAGTCTGATTGTTTTTGTATAAGCTTAGTAAATCGGATATTACACCACAAAATTGATCAGGATTATGCACCTTCCTGTACTATTTGAAACTAATAACCAATAAGTAATACACTCCTCAAAAGAATTAAAGGATCAGATAAATGTAATCAACATTTTAGAAAACATAGGATATGATGATAATATTATTGATAATTGTGCTTGATCTTTCATTACATCACTTGTTTCCTACGTTGTAGACAAAATTCACTCATTGTAAACATCCACTATCTTGAGGGGAAGGGGGAAAATCTGATTTTGAAGCCATTTTTCAAGTCACTCCGGTCAAGGTCAAGTCACATATTGAGATGGGGTTGTGTATGTGATGTGAGTTGGGTCTATAAGTCACATTAGTGGGTATAAGATGCCCTCAATGTATCCCCGGGGTGGGGAAAGTCATTAATGTAACCGCCCCCCTCCTCACATATCTGAGGGTAGGGGTCATAATTGTGCTCCCTATCCCTCCCTTAATAGTGCAACGTAATGCATAAATGAATACTCTATGTTCTGTACCATTTAATGATCACGATTATGACCCCTACCCTCAGAGAAACGAGGAGGGGGCTGCAGGTCTTCATCTTTTGTACGGTTACATTAATGACTTTCCACACCCCCGGGGATACATTGAGGGCATCTTATACCTACTAATGTGACATATAGACCCAAATACACGTCACATACACACACCCTCCCCAATATGTGACTTGACCTTGACCGTGGTAACGTTTGCCTTCCCCTCGCGATGTGGGTGATGGCGGATATTTGTAATGAGTGAATTTTGTCTGCAGCTTATGGAACAAGTGATGTAATGAAAGATCAAGCACAATTATCAATAATATTATCATCATATCCTATGTTTTCAAAAATACTGATAATTTTTCATCTGATCCTTTAATTCTTTTGAGGAGTGTATTACTTGCAAATACATAGATGTGATTCCATTCTTGAAAACTTTGCAGTGTACTGCAATTTGACACTTGACCATTCTGAGTTGTCGTTTTGAAATATTTTATCATATTTTACTGAATATATGCATAATGAACTTAGGGTTATTAATATGGTGATCACATTTCTGTCTTTTTCAGAGTGGAGGACCAGCTAAGAGAGCTAGGACAGATGACGCATCAAACACACCGGAGACACAGCATCTCTTGACAGTGGTCTGCCTGGTAGCAATGCCTCAGGAAGTTCCATCAGCACCCAGGGATCCCTTGGTTCTCTCAATGACAGCATGGGGTACCCCATGGACTTTCAACCTATGTCACAACTCAGTGAACATGGTGACACAGATGGCATAGATGGTGCAGGGCCATCTGGATATGATCCATTAAGTTCTGGCAGTTTTTCTCTGTCAAATTTTAATGACAATGACTCTGATCAAGGAAGACGGTCTGAAACTGTTAAGAAGTCCTACAAAGAGTACAAAGAGCAAAAGGAACGTGAACGTATACGGCAATCAGATGGGGAGAGCGGAACACCCCGAAACAAAGCTGAGAAAGGAGTTCATTCAGTACCTCCTGCTTTATTATTAGCCCCACACTTGGATTCACAGTTAAGAGACTCACCTCATTTGAAACTTAGCGATTTATCATCACTTGTAGATACTAAGAAATCTGTAGATAGCCCTCCCATTCCTACACTGCCTGACTCGTCAGGTAGACCCCAATCACACAGACCTCCTGGAGAACACAGATCACACAGTACAGAGAAGCATCACAGACATCATGCAGACCAACATGGTCAAAAATCAAGCAAATCTGACCCGGCAGAGCAAAAACGTTTACACGACCAAAAAAGGCGGGAGTATGAAAGAAGGCGCGCTGAGGAAAAGAAGCGGGCTCAGCAAAAACAAAGTAAGACAACACCTGATAGTAAACAGAAAGAAAAAAAGAATACAAGCTGAATTGGCAGCAGAGCACAAGAGATTAGAACAGCAATTGGCAATGAAAGGGAAACAGCTTGAAGCTGAAGAGAAGAGGGCTCGTGAGGAAAAAGAAAGGAAGCGTCTTGCAGAACACCAACACAAGTCAAAGCAAAGGGAAGAACACAAAGCAGAGCAACGGAGAAGGCATGAAGAAAAGAAGCGGTTGGCTGCTGAGAAGAAGAAAGCAGAGGAGAAATTAGCTGCCGAACAAAAGCTGGCAGCAGCTGCTGAAATGCTTGCAGCTGAGCAAAAACGAGTGGCTGACAGGCTTAAAGCTGAACAGAGAACTAAGGAAAAGGAGGAACGAAAGAAAAAATGGCTGGAACAAAAGAGATTGGAAGAAAAGCAAAAAGAAGAGAGAAGAATAGCAGAAGAGAGAAGAAAAGCTGACGAGAGAAGAAAAGCTGAAGAGAGAAGAAAAGCTGAGGAGAAAAGAATAGCACAAGAGAAAAGAATAGTGGAGGAGAAGCGAATAGCAGAGGAAAAGAGGATAGCAGAAGAGAAACGTATTGCAGAAGAGCAAAGAATAGCTGAAGAGAGAAGACTGGCAGAAGAGAAGAGGCAAGCTGAAGAGAAGAGGCAAGCTGAAGAGAAATTTAGGCTTGCTGAGGAAAGGAGATTAGCTGAAGAAAAGAGAAAAGTAGAGGAGAAGAGGAAAGCAGAAGAAGGAAAAAAAGTGGAAGAAAGACGAAAAGCGGAAGATAGAAGAAAAGCGGATGAAAGAAGAAAATTGGAAGAAAGAAGAAAAGCAGAAGAGAAACGAAAAGCTGAAGAATTACGAAAAGCAGAAGAAAGAAGAAAGGCAGAAGAAAGACTGGCAGAAGAAAGAAGAATAGCAGAAGAAAGAAGAAAAGTTGAAGAGAGACGAATAGCAGAAGAGAAACTAAAGGCTGCAGAAGAAAAACGAAAAGCTGAAGAATTCAGGAAAGCCGAGGAGAGAAGAATAGCAGTAGAGAAAAGAAAAGCAGAAGAAAGAAGAAAAGCGGAGGAAAAAAGAAAAGCGGATGAGAGAAGAATAGCAGAAGAGAAGCGAAAAGCTGATGAACTAAGAAAAGCACAAGAAAAATTAGCTGAAGAGAGAAGACTAGCAGAGGAAAAAAGAAGAGCAGAGGAGCAGAGAATTGCAGAGGAGAATAGGCGAGCAGAAGAACAGAGGATAGCCGAAATAAAGAGACTAGCGGAGGAAAGAAGAATAGCAGAAGAGAGCAGGCGAAAAGCTGAAGAAATGGCAAATGAAAGGAGAATACTGGAGGAGAAACTAGCCCAAGAGAAGAAAAAGCTGGAAGAAGAGCAAAGGATAGCCAAAGAAAAGGAAGAGCACAGATTGGCAGAGGAAAAGAGAGTAGCAGCAGAGAGGGAGGCAGCTGTGAAAGCTGCTGAAGAAGCCAAACTCCAAGAACTTGAACGTCAAAAACAGCAGCTTGTGAAACGACTTGCAGCAGAACAGAAAGATACAGAGGATGATGAAACTGGTGGATCTGAACAGGAGAGTGGTGAATTACCAAATTCAAATGGCCATGACAGTAGCAAAAGATCAAGGTCACATAAAGAGCACAGAGATGGTAGAGAAAGACATTCAAGAGGCGAACACGGCCATCATCACCATCGTCATAAACATAAAGAGCATAGGCATCGTGACTCACCGAGGCATCACAAGTCTCATAAACATTCAGACAGTAGAGAACACAGTGTTGAGAGGGGTGTATCCAGTCCCAGGGATTCCAAAGATGCTGTTGCAACACCTGTTGGTGGCCTTAAATTGAAAATTAAGATTGGTGGTAGACCAGTTGTGTCGGTAGATCATACTGGAGAATCTAGTAGTAGTACTAGCAAGCCAAATAAAAAAGAAGAACTGAAAACAGAAAGTAGGCCTAGTGGGTCTCCTAGTGGTATCAGATTAAAATTAGATCTCAACAAGATGCAGGCAACCCAATTAGACGATGGTGCTGATTACAGACACGAAAAGCGTAAAAAAGACAAGGATGGTGAGAGATCGGAGCGGCATCATCGCCACAGGCATCACAAGCACAAGTCCTCAAGTAGCCCACATGGTAGCCGGTCACATAACAGCAGAAAGCGATCGCGTAGTCCTAGCATTGATTCACATTCCTCAGGTAAAGAGGGTTCACCAGCTGTTATGGCATCGCCAGCCAAAAGGAAAGTCACAGACAACGGAGCAAAACAGAGTCCAGTACCACAGTTGACGTCAAGTCAGTCTCTGTTGAGACTTCCCATGCCCCCTTCAGAACCAAAGAAGAGTGCAATGCAGCCAAATACACTCGGCTTCCAATCTAACCACAACAACTATCCGAGTTATCTATCGTCGTCATCACCGCCACCTCCTCCGCCGCCACCTCCGCCCAAGCAGCAAGCCATGCCTCCACACTCTCCTCTTACTACAGTCACTGCTCTGCCTGGAACTACCTCCATTAATTTCTTATCAATGTATAACTTCGCTGGTCATGATAATCCTCCCCCTCCACCTCCACCAAGGGAGAGGTCACCACCACCACCTCCACCACCACCTAGGAGGTAAAACATATAAGGCACATCATAATTGTGTGCAATTCTGTTTATCAGGGTTGGCTGTTACACTTTGCTTTATCATTGTACTGCAAACGGCTTCAGGTTTTTTCGAAAAAAATAGCATCATTGTAATTATACTTGCTACAAGTCCAAGAGTGCAAGCACAATCTCTTCATTTGCCAATATCAATTTTTGTATTTCCCTCAAGTACACATGCTTGTAAGTAACATTGTTGTACATTGAAATTCTATCAAATCTACTTGTGCAGAATTCAAGAATATTGTACATGTTTGAAGGCATATGATCCAATTTTAGTGCTTCATATGAAATATATTAATGCAATGTACAAAATTAAGTTGTCTTCGGTAAAGAATATTTTCGGCTGGAAATCATAAGTCGAGTTGTTCTTGTAATAGAAATTTAATTCTGTTTAAATTTGATATGTTTATTTATTTTTCTTTTTTAAACTCCTTCTGATCATATGATTACCTGTATAACAATTTTGGTGTGTAATTATCTAAAAAATAAGATGTAGTGAGACACACAATTAACATCATAAGTTTGTATTTTTTGCGAGTTGCTTTTTGTTAATTTTTTGTACAAACTACGAGTAATATGTACCATAAAAGAGAAGTTGAGCTCATATTAATTAATTTGGCTATAAAATGAGCTGTATTATGTTAATTGTAAAAAAAAATGAGATGGAATTTAAAGTGTACAACATTAAAAAAATATATTAAAAAAAGACTAGCTAAATAAGCAGTGTGTATAATAAATGCTGCGTGTAACTTAATGGCTTGTGATGTTGTGTATGAATTCAGTTCATTTATTGGTTATATAGTTCACTTATGAGATTCAATGGGCTATTGCAGTTTTAATCCATACACCCCTCATATATGGAAGACATGACCTTAATCTACCATAGAGGGAGTGTGAATATTTCAAATGGGGTTACCTGAATGGGTGACTCCATTAAGAATCTACACCATATGAGTGGGAGATTAAGGTGATGTCTTACGTCGGGGTTTATGGATTTCAACTGAATAACCCATTTCGTGAATGCCAGAATGTCTTCATTTTGACTTGATACTTGCAATGTCTCATAAATATGCAATATTAACACTTGGTAATCACTTCAAATAAAACACAACCTTACATTCATGAGTTTGTATTTTAATATCAATTATTCACTTCATTGCATGTGTGCCAATTTGTAGAGACAGATAATGCAGACAAACTATGCTGTACAAGAATCGGTACAAAGTAAATCTATGCTTACATAACAAGTTCAAGTCTGTCCAGTGGTCACGCAGTGTACACATACACACAGCATCTGCAGTCCTTTAAATATAAAAACATGAGTATTGTCCTTGTGGAAATGCTTCTCTATTTGTCATGGAAACAAGTTTTTAAAAAAAGATGCCTATATTTTGGTGGTGCTTATGCATAGCCTCTGTATTATTGTCAACAGTTTCAAAGGTAAAAAGCAATTTTCCGTCGTCATGGGTGGTAACGTTTTTTGTTTGCTATGGACCAATGTAATTGACTAATTGTAATAACGTATCAAGCTGTTGCAAGTATGGTTTTATTGCTGGTTGTAAATACCATTATTTCCGTACTTATAAGATTACACCTGTCCATATTTGAATTCACAAGATCTGTTAACTGTGGTTTACAAATTTGCAAGTTTGATATTTTTTTTAACATTTTGTTAATTTTTAGTTAAGTCTCACGTCATGTTGCGTTAAATATTTGTTGTCATTAAAATTTGTGCAGGTATATTCTGTTACATCTATTAAAGATCCAGCATATTTAGTACTTTCCATCTCAAGGTATCAGTGTGTGATATGATATAGGAGCTGGTGATTTTGGTTTATTTCATTTATTTATGATATACCTACCTGAAAAAGTTTTCTGTGTACGTAAACATTTTTGAGATTTTATTGACAGCAAATATGAACATTTTTAGTCATGAAATGAATGACCTCTTAAGAAAGTGACTACGCTACTGTTGAAGTGGAAATTGTTGTGCTTCACCTGTTTTTTAATTCATGATTGTAAGCTTCATGTACACAAAAGGAATAATTATATTGATGCATTAATATTTTCATGGTAGCTGCTTAGAACATGAGATTAAATGTAGCACAATCATTTTCACTTTGATAGTATTGCAGTTGTAGCCTGTATGGGTGAACTTTTTGTATTAAAAATTAAATTGTATAACATGTACTTGCAAACTCCTCTTTAACTAGCCCATTTTGGTAACTAGTTTTTACATGAAGTTAAAAACAAGTGTTCAAAGGGTCTTTTATTTACATACTTATGAAATAATATAAACCAATATTAAAATATGCTATTTTATAAATTAAAAACCGTGATGAAGCATTCATCCATTGAATGACTCATGATGACTTCAATAGCATCAAAGGTTGTAATGAATCAGAATTGGAACATATAGTTCCAGAGGTTTCATATGAAATACATGTGCATGTTCTCACTGCAAAAATCAGATCCAATCATAGCACACAGTTTGATGAAACTTAACCTGGTGTTCAGACTAGTGTGCAGAGGTCGTTAATTAAATCCATATTGACATATTGTGCGATCTTTCAAGGTACATTGTATCTCTTTACCTAATTTATCAGTCACACTTGTTCAGTTTTGATCAAGTGAATTTGAGTTCCATTATGGAATGGCATTCCATTTGTTACTATATAAAGATATCAAATAGCCAAGCTGGAGACTTTCAGTTTTGAAGTATTACTGTACGTTTTATGATTTTTGCTTTTGATTTGGTATGTCAGAATGACACCTGGGAAATGAGCTAGAGTTGCTGCTCATTTAATAGTTCTTATTAAATCTCAGTTGGATTATTATAATTAAAAATTCTTGTTGCTTATAGAAATTAGTAACTAATGTTCATGATGAGTTAATAGAAATTTAGTAACTCATGTTCATGATAGCCTAGAGTTCATAAAAAGTAACTACTAGTAACAATAACATGTAGAATTAGGCACTGGTTTCGAAGTGTCAGAAGTATACAAATGCGTAGAAGCATTTCTTGCAATCAACTTTTTACAGGGTCTATAGAAGTACACTGTTGCAAGAATTTTTACTTAAACAGAAATAATGTTGAGAAATGCTTTTAGTCATTTGTTTTCTTTTGCTGAAATTAAAAGTAGTTGGGGTTCTTCTGTATTCATTAATTTCGTAGGAATGAGACCTAGTGACTGCTATTGTTTAATAGATAATAACCATATTAGTGTGTTATCACATCCCAGTGTTGTCTTGTTTTGATCCCGATGTTGGAAACGACATTGTATTTTGATTATTTTCCCATTTTTGTATAGAATACCATATTTGGCAATTGGACGCCAGCTATATTAAGCGTGTCTCCTATGTAGAAGGATGGATACAAAAGTTGTTATGATACCATCAAGCTTATATGAGTCGTTGCAGTACCGCTTAAATTAGTTTATAAAGCAATATTTTCAAGGAACATGCAACTTAAAATGACACACATTCTTACCCTGGGATTTAGATAAATTTGAGGGGATTGTCAAATTAAATGCTCATTTTGGTTGATGGTATCACAATAATGCCTTTATAAAGTTTGATGAATTTGCTTCCCCAACAAATAAATGCAACATATTAGTGAGTATCCTCTCCGGCAGCATGCCCTCCCGTGGGGTGACTTCTGGACTCCCTGTAGGGGCAAAAACCTGGCCAATGAGTGCTTGGTCCCGAAAAAACTGTTGATGTAAAAATGATTTTTGTTGATTTTCTTTTGCATTAAGCTGTTGGACAATGGCAACTTGATTAATAAATAGACAATTTTGTTTTCATTTGTTGGGGGATTAGCAGTAACCAATGCAATAATATTCTTGTATCTATCCTTCATTTAAAATAGCATTTCTTACTTCAAATTGTTGGGTACACAAGTTTGATCATTTCACTGTATTTCAGTATTTTGAAATATCTGCTCCGTTTTGCACATATTGACATGTTTTTTTTTCACTATTGTATACTAATTTGTATGATGAGATTTTATCTCAAAATTGTCAACAATGTCCGAAATGTCATGTTATATCCTTAAAGCGAGTTGGAATCTTCAAGCCATATTTTGTTCATTCCGGTAATTTTGCTTAAATAATACAGTTTATTTCTGCAAGGTACCGTAATACATTGATGTTATTGGTGACAAAGCGACTGGTCACATGTTTCTATGTGTGTTGCAGTCCTTGAGTTATGACAAATAATAGACCAAAACGAAAGTTTTTGACATTTGCCCCTCCCAGGAAAAATTATGCACATGGGGAAAATGAAACCTATTACAATGAGCCTTGGGATCTCACCATATTGAACCATACCTTTTCCCGTGAGTGGGCCTTTTCCCACTATTTGAGCACAAATGTGAGGCACTACTCTGACTCGCCTTTAACTTGGCAAGGGAGCATCATAATCATACTTGTGATTGTTGTGAAAGTTTGTGTATCCAACAATTTGGGAAGTAAACCCTTTTTTTTTTACTTATGCATTGAATTTTTGTTTTAGTGCATTTCTAGGCAAGAATTCAATAAATTATTGTTAATTACTGTTGTATCATATGTCATTTATAGTTCACTCTTAAACATTTTGGAAATATGTATGTTATTATGATTATATATTATGAAGCTATTTTTTCTAAAACTAAAAAAATGAGGTTTTGTTTAACCCAAATGAAAAGTGTAACATTTGACCTTTTTTGTAGAATTTTGGTGCCATTTCTGTGGAATTAACCAAACTGTCCACTACGAGTAAAAATCATGTAAACGTGGCTTGTTGAGATAAAAAGAATGGGAAGGAATGTATGTAAGAAAAGGTGTGTAAGTGAAACGTGCACGGTGAAATAATTTAACAAAGTGTTCCTTTTGGAAGTCTAAAAAGTTTAATAAAATGTATAAAAAAGACAATATCGATATACGCTTGTGTAATTTGATTTATATTTGAGTGTGATTTTAGCTATAGAATACAAGCTGCCACAAAGAGATTGGTTCAGTCAGTCCCATTCCACTTATCACAAATGGTTTTAGTCATGTTGCTGATAATTGATTAGCATAAGTTATAAGCAGCGTCCGAATTAAGAAAATAAAAGGGGTTCTCCCACGGACAACCAGGTGGTTATTTCTGGTTGTCCACCAAAGTTTTTGGTTGTCCGAAAGCTGCCACAATCTGAAATGACTACATGTGACCAATAAAGTGGAGTGAGTGTAGTCAATTTATGAACAATTCCTCTTAAATATTTAACAATTCATCAGTTGTCTCAGGTTTGAGCAAACTAACATGCTGAAAAAGTGACTTTTGGCTGTAGACCACCGGACAACTCCTTATTTTCAGTTGCATGTTTTGGTTGTCCCGGGCGAACGGACAACCAAAATTTCGAACACTTGTTATAAGTGATGCGATCAATCAAAATCAGGTGGAACTCGGAAATATTGATTTTAAGATAGTCAAACAAATGAAATATTTCCTTTTGTTTCCTGTTGTTTTGGAAACTCAATTGCTCATACCTTTGGAATTGGTTCAATTTCAATGGGTGTTTCTGCAAAATCCAGCTTTGTAAATGCTTGTTACTATCCTTAGAAACTGAAAATTCAATATTTCCGAGTTACAACTGATTTCGCTTGATCACATCACATGTACGAGGGGGTATCCAAAAGTTTTTGACATCACCCAGAAGTGAAAGAGCTATATTTCATCGATAAAGCTCCTTCACTTCTGGGTGATGTCAAACAACTTTTGGATACCCCCTCGTACAATCGCTGTCAAATTTTAATGCCATTTTTTACCAAAACTGATAATTTCAGTAATCGGCGTCAGGAAGGGTTAAACTTTCTGTCCCAATGGCTATCCTTATCCTCCATGGGGTTGTAATTACTAAATATAAAATTTCTCTGTCAATTTGTTGGATTCCATTTAAGGGGGTACTACACCCCTCGATAAATTATTGTCTATTTTTGCATTTTTCTCAAAACTAATAACACACTGGTAACAAAAGTTATGTATATTATAGGGCAAGGAATCCAATTACTACACTGGAATTTCAGTGACCCAAGACAAGCAGTTTGTTATTTATGATAAAAAATAAGGTACCGCTAGGATGTACCTCAATTCCTATCATATATACTGAACCACTTGTCTTGAGTCACTGAAATTTCAGTGTAGTAATTGGATTCCTTGCCCCAATAATATACATAACTTTTGTTACTTACTATAGTGTTATTATTTTTTGAGAAAAATGCAAAAATAGTCACAAATTTACCACAGGGGTGTAGTACCCCTTAAGGTGTAAGTTGGAACATGTGTAAACATTAGAAATGTGCCAAAAAAATCAGATTTGAAAAAAATATGAACTTTTTAAAATTTTAAAAGATTGTATACTCTGGTTGCTCTACGAAAAAGGTATAAAAATCAAAACCACCAATCCCTCCAATTAGCTCCTGCTGATTTCCCATTATAGAACTATCAAAAAGTGTGCTAACAGGTTTCATAATAACATTATTACATAACAATTTTCTATCTTTTGGATTGTCTGCTGTGGTTCATCATTGGGGTGGGCTTGTCCAGCTGGAAGTGTAATTGACCAAAGGGGGTAATTATCAGTAATTGGGCCTGGATTCATCCCCTTTTTCGTAGCAAAAGCCAACTATACATTTTTATAGCTTAAAATTTGCAAGAATGTCAGCTTGAATAAGAATTTTGTATGATCATGGCAACAGGACATACTATTTTGAAATCATTCACTCTAAAGTAGGAAAGGACAGCTTTTCAGATTTTGATCACAAAGATGTCTTGGTGCACTTAATGCATCAAGTTTTGCCAGACTGTTGTCAGAAATGTGCGTTACAGCAATCAAAATGTTCACAAAAAATAAGGTCTGAGCGACATTTTCGTCAATCTAGTAGGTAAATCTGTAAATTTATCTTCATAAAAGAAATCGTGATAACCTTCACAGATTTGCACCCACAACAATAAAGGGAGCTGCAACCATATCAATTTACCAGCTTTTACCAAGGTGGGGGGGGGTCTTGGATTCTGACAGGGTACCCATGCTCGGTCCAAAACGAGCGCTACATGTAGATCTGAAACTCCCACTAGGTGTTATAAAAAAAAATCAAATTCACCTCTTCTAAGTCTCCAAAGTGGTATCAAATTTTCTGATTCCAACCCCATTTAACTTAAGGAATTTTTGATAAAAAAATGGAACAAAGAATGACTTTTTTTTTAAACTTTCAAAAGTAAATTCTGGTACAATAATTGTCATATTTGTGTACTTGTTCTTACAATGGGGGGCCTTTCACCAAAACTATTACTAACGGCGAAAACTAGTCCTGTTTTTTAATACGGGTATGTTTTTATAGAAATCTGGTCCCGCTAGGAATGATTTGTACAAATCTGATCCTGCTAGGGGTATATTTTTACTTAAAACTAGTCCTAGTAGGGGTTACCTCCAGGAACTCTGGATCTAGCATGAATTCCCTGCTAATCATTGAGACACCAAGGTGGGTCGGGAGGCTATATGTTGCGATTTTGGCCCAGTGAAATAAGATTTTGTGCACAATGCAAGGGTCAATTCAACAGATGCTGCTTGTCTGGCCATCCCCTACCCAAAATTTGGCAGGGGAGGCAATGATTTTTTGGCAGGTCGAGGGGAGGGGACAAGTGATTTTTGGCAGGACGAGGTGGGGGAAGCGATTTTTGGCAGGCCTTTTGGAAATTTTACCGCCCTAGCTCATCATTATTGCACAGCTAGCCCCTAGTAATCCAACAAAACTGCACAGAGACAAGAATTGATTTTGCAATTTGTTACTCATTTTATTTGCTGTGACAAAAAATAACATTTCTATTACCACAATTCATAGTTCAAAGTTAAGCATATTTAAGACATTTCAACTTTCACTTTAGACCTGGAAACCAAAAGTTAAGACGGAATTCCTGGTGGCTATGTTTCAAAATATATGTAGTAATCAAGCAAACTTTGTTTTGTCACTCATCAATTTGTAGAAGGGAAAGGAAAAACTATTAAACTCCAATTTTGATGCAAATGCCAAAATACTTATCACCTTTTTATTGGGCAATGTCAAATTGATATTGAGTGACTTCGTTTGCTTGATTGCATGCACTATTATAGAATGCTGGATATCGAATGGCTGGAAACCCAATTTGTTTCCCATTGTTATATATACAAATATTGCCTGCCTGTATGTTAGTGCAATGGTATAAATATATCACTATAAAAATGGACAATTCTATTTCACTTGGCTTTGCCTTGTGAAATGGAAAAGTCAAAATTTGACATTATGCTATATTATTGACCATTGCAAGCTCATGCATTCAATATTTGTATAACATATCATTGTGAACATGGCATACAGACGAATCACAGATACAATAAACTGGTCCCACATGACTTGTGGAGTGCCTTGAGTACCTGGCTTGGGTGATTTGCCAAGCTAGGTAGTAACCAAACATTCAAAAGCAAGTTAGCACTGCAGTACATTTGATGATGCCCTCTGTGGTCAATATAACACAAGAGGGGCTTGGATGTGGGTGGTTTATAATTGTCGGTTATTTGTTAGTATGTTATAATCTCAGCAGTATGATCCGTTTGGTTGATATTTGATCCTTTCATGGATCTGCCTCTTCTACAAAAGGAGGTTCTCCCTGCAAACACAGGTGCAAAAATACAGTTTTGTTTTTCGTGCTTTTCCAGCAATTGTCAGAAAGCGTACACACCAATTAAAGCAAGTGTAGAACTGGCATACACCCAAGCATGTGTTCCTTACGGACCAACCTAGGTAAACAAACATACAACAAGCACTTAATTTGAGATGACGTACAATACAGCCAACAGGGCATTTCAAGTTTATTTGTGACAAATACAGAGACAAGGAATTCTGCCTTCCTTTTTATAGATCTAAATTTAGATATCATTACCTTAAACACAGTACTACACTGCTTCAAAAATTTAGACTTTAAGAGCAACAATATTATTCGCTTTATTATAGGGAGACTATTTCGTCCATTTTGTGCAAAAAAGTAGTATCAGAAAGCTGCCTTTGCTGGTTTTTGTTTGGTTACATAAAATTCAGAAATGTTTGGTGTATGATATCTGGAACAGAATTTCTGAGTACCATCTTAACAACCTGACTAAATGTACAAATGACAGCCACTGCGGATACACTTTTCTTGCCCTCATGTGACGACTTATTACAGCAGGAAATGTTCAGCTTAACGGGGAACTACTGGAATGTGAACTTGTTAGCTTCATGCATATGCAACATACAGGACATTTACAAAATAGATTGTCATGTTTGTGACTTAGTACTGTCTGACTGTTTCAGCTTTATAGCCAAAGTTGAATGATGCCAATAAGGCAAAAACAAAGTTGTTTTAAAGCTCCAGCCCCCATTTTTTTAAATGTCCTGTGTTAAAGATTCTGTACTACATTTTTTTTTTATTCCTGATAAAATTGACCACTAATTTTGGAAAAAAGAAATGCAACATTCATAAACCAGACAATAGATTAATTCTTTTTGCCTTAACAGCAAAATATGAAAGGGCATTAACAATAGTGTCACCTGCAATTTAACTATGATATCTGCATGAAATTTCCCAAGTTTTACTAGTTTAAAATGTGTTCAGTCACAATTAACCTAAAGTACAGCAAAAAAAAACAAAGATACTGTTTTATGTTGACATTTGATTGGTAAACATGATAGAATTATATGCATTTCTCACTGACATTGTTGTCGTGATTTTTAACAATTCTACAAAAAATATGAAATTACTAATTTTCCCTAGAATGCAAAAATAAAGTATTAGGTATAAGAATTGTAATATTTTCAGGTTACAAAACGCTACTATAGCACATAAGCTCTTGGTACTTTGATAATGAAATGTATAAAATATAAGGGGATTCATTGCAGATATAATGGAATGAAAATTGGAAAAATAAAGAATCTTAGCAGTAAATGTAACAAATGAATAAATGCTGAAAATTAATTTTCAAGCTTGTTCTATATAGGAGTTTATAATCAAGTCTCTATTATATAGAGAATAGTTGTACATGCATATTTTATATTTTTATCAATATACTGATATAGAAAAAGAAACAACCTTGATATACTGGAAATATTTCCAATGATGCTAAGAGTAGATCCATCGGGTTTGTTGTTATACACCGCCAAACTCATTTCAAAGATCTGTGTTTAAGAGCCAAGTACACCTTGTTTTTCCCATGTTTACTGTACATTTGGAACTTTTCAAGGTCAAACCACAATTGGTTGGCAGGCCCGATCTGGCACATGGGCCATATTGAGAATTCCTGGTATTGACCATATGAAAGATTTATTTGGAACAAAACCAAACATTTTTACTCACTGTTGATGGTTGATAAGCATCATGTATTATGTTGCTTATGATCATATGTCATGTGTATGATCCTCTCCTGACTGATAATACACCCTCTTCAGTCCAGATGTCAAACTGGAAGTAAGAATCAACAATTGTCATTCTGAAGCTCATTAACCATGATAAAAACCCTCCATAGCAAGTTAAATATTTTTGGTTTTGTTCTAAATATCTTTCATATTATTTCCAATGCATGATGCATGATTTCACCCATCAGGCTGTCATCATTACTCTTCTTTGATCAACTTGCTGCCTACCTATCGGTGAAAGCTGAATAAAGCATATCTTTACATATTTTTTTTTTTTAATCAATGTAAATTCAAATTTGAGTGCCACATTCAAATTCACATTGGATTTGATTGGAAATTTAACTTTTGTTCCATACACATAAATTGTATTCCTACCTCGAGAAATTCAGATGGGACTCCAGGATAGACATTTTTTTGGACTTAAACGATCCTGGACCACAGGTGGTTTAAACCAAAATCTATGTTTAAACATGGCATTTTGGAGGCAGTTTACATAACAGTTAATACCAGCACACAACAAGGATGTAAGTAAATTCAATCTTCCAGAAGTGTATGAGTCTGTGATCAAATCCAAGGAATACAAGCTTTGTGTCTGAATCTTCAAGTAACAATGTATCAATACAGTTGCCCTTTCTTAAAATTGAATTTGATGATAAGTGACCAATGATATGTTCTATGTTTAAGCCAACAGCAACACACACTTTTCTGGTAAATCACATACCTTGCTGCCAGGTATGCATTCTAAATAGGAATGCATGAAGCAGAGTATTGCAGAATAAATATGCACACAATGTTCTCTAGTCATAGGGTCACACACATGTAAATAAGAAAATGTCATCCACAAACTTGGGCTTCTGACAGGATAATATGCCACACGAAAGAAGTTATATTAGCGAGGTCTGGACCTATTAATGTGTGTACTACACAATTACCCCCATCAACTAGGGGTGTGGTTACCCTAGGGTGGGGGCATGGCCGAGAGCACATATATACTATGATCAGCTCGTAATAGGCAAGAATTATTTGGTTTTTACTATTGCACAAGTCAAGAAAGTCCCAAGCAAAGCATAAATTCACAAAAGCATGCATCAGTCATGCAAAGCAACAGTTCAAATTGGTGCTGCACCCAACTATGTGTTTGCCATTCTATTTCAATCCACAATGTTATGAGTACCACCTGTTACAAGCTAATCAGAGTATAGGCTTAAAGTTAGCACATTTAACAAGGTATCTCTTGGAGGACCTCCTTTGGGAGTAAATATCTGTTTTCCGTGTGTATGCATTTCCAACCTACTTCCCTCCAACAAGATATTTCAATACTAATAACCAAATAGTTACCTACCTAGGGACCTGAACAAGCCTTGGTAACATTCAAAATGGCAAATTTACCATAGCCTGACAAATGGTGTTATTTGGGGTTCAGAGTCCCTAATGTGCTCTTTGGATGCAACATAAGTGTGAATATTCTATAGGGCCTACTTCATGCAAGTGATTTTAACAAAGTATGACATAATCTTTGGCATGTTCAGATTCAGGTAGATAATCCAGCACACACCACTTTGAAGATAATATAAAATGTTCCCTATGTAGCACTATCTCTCGCAACAGTATCAAGGTTAAGATTGATGTGCGCAGTGGAAGTGGATGCGGTAAATTTTAAGTTTTCAAAGGGGCCAAAAATGAAAAATGCTAAGATTTTAACAAAACTGGCCTGAAATCTTTTTGAACATTATAACAATAAGGAGTGATTGGCATTGTCTAGAATGCTTTGTTACTCGAGTAATAGACCATTACTGGTGCATTAGAGCATCCACATCCACTTCGCACATCAAACTTAATCTCGATAATGGTTCTAATGCATGTGACGATAACAAATGTACATAACATTAAACAGTTGAAATCTTTGTACAACATATATGTATTACCAATTGAAACCATTGTACAACATATGTAACAATTGAAACCCAGGTACAACATATGCAACTGGCTATGCAAACAGCCCAGCAGTTGTTCATTTGGTCATTCTGTTGAATATTGGAATAGAATCTGTTATCACCGCTCACTTTGTTAACCCAGCATGTAGAATGCCTTGTAGATTTTGCTTGTTTGAACTGATTTCTCCAGTGAACACAGCAACAACAATCCATCTCCTGGCCTGGTCTACACCAAGCTGACATCCATGGCCAGTCAAACTTTTGTGTCATTCGATAAATGCCACTTTCAAGACAAAGTGTCAGACAAATTCTTTTGTATGGTACATTATTTACTATAGTGCCTTGTAAACATCTTGAATTGCAATATACCAATAACCTCTATTTAATAGGGTACTATCACAGAGGAGGAAGAAAACAGCGAGAATACAACCAGTCAAAGTCCCTGTGTATTATATGGTGTAAGTTTTCGCATATTCATGAGGGCCGATTGTTCGATCGTGCAGTGTCTAACAATCACGCCAGCGCTGTGTGCCTTCGCATATACGCGATAGAGCGTTGCGTACTTTCGCGATTACGTGATAGACCGTGAAAATACGCAGTAATTGCATAGCAGTCTCGCCTGTCGCCTTTCATGGAATAATCGGCCCTCATTATAGGGTGATACTGAGACTTTGACTGGTTGTACGCTCTCTGTTTTCTTTCTCCTCTGTGGGTACTATTCAAAGAAATCATTCAAAAATTCCATACTTAATTTTATTAGCTCCATAAACATCACATGTGACACCTGTTTGAGTGCACATTATATTAGTAATAATTGATGACTTTTTCTGTGACAGTGGTAGTACTGTTGTATAATGAAATACTCAATTCTTGGAAACTATTATGATAAAAGTTGATATAGGGGAAAATATTAAACAGTAAAAATGTACTGAATCAAAGAAAGATAAACCATAAAATTTAGAAAATAATCTTACTGTTCATATTTTCAAATATAGTTCAGCTGAGTCTCTTGATTCAGTTCTGATGTTGTGAGAGAAGAAAGCCATTAATATACTGAAATTGAATCGTACTGTTAAGGAAGACTGCGGTCAATACAGTCAAAATCTGGCATGTTTCTTTCCTACATAATACTCTTCCCCAATGCAATAAGGATATTAGCCCCGCTATTTGTAACATAACCTATTTGCCACATCCACAAATCTTGTAATTACCAGTATGAGTTTGGTCTTATTTCTACAGAAATTTAGCTGAGCCTACACTTAGTTTTACCTTGAGTTTGGTACATATAGTGACAGTGCTTTTACGCTGTTGCAACACAAGCATATAAAAAAATAACCTTTATATGCATTGGTAAACACACGAGGTTCAATACGGCAACTCTAAATATACACCTACATCGCAACCAAACTCAGAGAGAAACATGGTATAGTATTTGGTTATATTGGCAAAGCCATGTTCCCCGGTATCATTACATACAATGGCATCCTTCCATGGCGGTACATTTGTGACCCAATCAAGCAAAAGGAGGACAATGTAGTGAACACTCCATTTTCAGATTTTCGCTTAATTTAATAGGAAGAACTTTCAATCTGCTTTAATTTGAGGTCCCCATTAAAATGTGACCTAAAATGCCATAGTTGACATCATTGGGTATTTAATAAAGAACATAAGAAGTTGGAATGATAAATCAGTAGATTTGGCATTTAAAGGAGGATTTCGTGATCCTAGCATCCTCTTTTTATGACATTTTTCAGTAGATATCCACGAAAAAAGCTTATTTCCAAAATTTCAGTTGATTTCGATTTTTCGTTTGCGAGTTAAGCATTCTTATGTGTATTACACTGCTCCATAGACAATGTGTTGTAATTTCGTTCTGGTGCACCAGAACGAAATTCAAATTTAGCGATATTTTTGCTAAATGAATTAATCTGCAAGAAATATTTGGTACATAAACATTATGTAGCCAGAGGTATCCAGTGGTGTAAAAATCTCAACTTTTTTGGGAAAAGTGGGGGATGAGGCTGTGGATCATTTAAATGCCCCTTTAAGACAGAAATATTACCATATGCTAATTAGGGTTAGGGGTCATTTACCGATAAATCAGCTCACAATGCAAAACATCTTTGGTGATATTGTCCTTATTTTGTTAGATCAGGTCATATTTAATAAAGCTTTGTTATATATATCATGATTCATTTCTTATTTTAACAGTAAGCTTATATCAATTATACTTCTACAATTTTTACAAAAATAGTTGACTACATTTTTATTTCTACCTTGCAAGTTATAGTTACATCTTAATATATGGATGCTGACAAATATATGGAATGCTGGTATGACAATGTCATACAAACTATTATAATCTTTTAGTATGGTACAGGGTGTCCCCAAAACAATGCCAAAATAACTCATTTCGATGTGTCATTGACACAATGACGTAACTCCATTTTGGCCATTCTGAGAAAAATGAGTAGAAAGATAATGGTCCACATTGACTTGTGTAGTTATGTCTATGTTTCACTGGCCATTGATTTCAATGGGGTGCTAAATGGAGTTACTTCTATGTGTTTATTGGAAAGTGCTCATGTTTCTGAAAAGTTTGATATCAAAATCTCACTTTTGCAAAAAATGGAGTTATGTCTTTGTGTCACTGACTCCTCCATTTGACATCTGACAAGATTCACCGTTGGGATGTCCAAAATACTTCCAATTCATTTAAAACACCTTTTACATTTTTTATCACTGTAATCAAGGTATCCATTAGCAAGACCACATAATGTTATCTTGTACAACAGTTTTAATTTCAGGTTCATAATCAAGGTTGTGAAAATAGTTAATTCTTAATTTATGAAAAATTATGGCAAATATATTGATAAAAAAATGATTCATGTGGTCCAGTATAAAAGAACTGCTGATATCTGAAACATCAACAAGTGGTCATACTCAAATGGATACCCTATTTACAGCAATGGATACCCTGTCCAATGCATGTGATATGGCAAGACTAATAGGAGTAGTAACTTCTAGCTTTCTTTGGATTCAAGGATGGTTTCAAAAGAGAACGGCATAAATGCATAACCATCACCTTTGTAGAACTTGTTCTGAAATTCAACCCTGCAAAGAAGAGAAAAACAATGATATGTAAGAGAATTAAGAGAGATGGTCCTGCTTCATCACAAACTGTGTTTCACCTTGTTTTAATGAGTAATAATACAGTTGATGTGCTAAAAATGGACTACAAGGATTTAAACTGTTGTCATCAGGCAAGGGGTGCAACCAGTGACTGGGTGCTAAAATGCCCTTTGAAATAATATGAAATGGGATGGAAAGATGATATTTTATGTTAAATCAGCCTTTCTTTTGTACCCGTTTCCCTTCTAACAAGTTTCTCCATTAGCAGAACTTTTCTAAATCCCCTGACTTGACCAAGCTGGATACCCACCTGCTGCTGAGTAACAGCAGATCACATAAGCAGCTGCACTGCCATAATTATGTGATGGACGATTTAAGTATGTGACTTTGAAAATCATTCCTGCTTTTTATTTGAGTAAATTATGTTGTTAGTTCATCCATACTTACCAGTGTAACCTCAGAGCATGGAGGAATGCAGATAAGCCTTCCATAACTAGCAATATAGCTATCGTCATCACAGCCCAGGCAACAAACACAAACGGCATGAGAAAACCTCCCAAAATAGATGGTATCATTGTGGCTTTCTGTAGCACCATGAACCACAGTACTTCAGAAAGTTCTGATCAAAACGAAATAGAAAAAATGTCAGAGAGACCTTTTTTGTCTTTTCCTTATAAAAAAAGGTTTCCAGAGATGCCACTGAGGTCTTGACAATTAAATGGAAATCAATAAATGTTAGATAACTAAAAAAGTATCTGATCAAGTGGATGCGGTAGGCGCGAAGGCGAAGCCTTTAACAGGTGAGGTCCACTCCAGGGGCAAATTTACACCAAAAAATCCCAGGAATTTCTGTATAAATACAGAAAAGTGGCATCTCTGGATATCTTCCTTACTGGATATACTGAATACAGCTGAATGATCAAAGTATACTCCTGGTCAGAAACAAATCTCCCTCTTTGTTTACTCTCAGGAGGAATCAGAACAGCATGATGTGTCATAACCAAGTGTATCTCTGCTTTGCATCAACATGTTTTTTTCTGAAACTCACTCATCAGAGAAAAGATCTAGGACATTGATAAGATTTCAGTACAACACTACATATCATTTACATTGTTCATCAACTTTTAGAGCAAAATGAGAGAGAAAAACAATGCGCAATTGTTTTCCTCAAGTCACTCAGCAGTGAGCAGATGGGGACAAAGAATATAGTAAAAATTTACCACATGCGTACTGGCAACCAAATTAATCAAGTCAGAAACATTTCCATATCCACAGCCATATCTTCTTCAGAAATCCCAATTGAACAATGTGTTTGTAATGCCATTGGTGTTATTATGGAAGCATATATGTGACCAGCTCCAACAAAACCCGCAACAAGTCGCCAGGTATGTTTTTGAGTTATAGGATTTTTAAAGATGACATTCCCATTAAAAAAATCAAATTTGTGAATTCTTAATTTCATGGTATTTAACCTTGGGACTAAGTGGACTTTCAATTCCTTGAAAGTACTTATTAAAAAGAGGTTTATTTAATCAATGATTGACAGTTGAACTATGATAATCCCTATTCAATCCTGTGTAAAACAGGAAACTAACTAGCACATTACTCAAAAATAGAAATTTGGCAAAAATATCAAAGTATCATTTACAAAATTATCCATATCTTGAAATGTACTGATGCTATGTATATAATTTTGGTATCATTTTAAAGCTTATTGTCAAATCATGAAATGTCAAAAATGTGACTTGTTCCTGGTTTGTTGGAACGGGTCACATATACTAACCTGCATGGGCCAGACTGAGAGCCCACAGACGTAGATATGAAGCTGTATTAGAGATGCAACCTAGACAGTACTCTATAGTCTCTATGGCATGGTGTAAAAACTCTTCACCAAATTCATACTGTAACAAGGCAAAACAAAAAATGGCTGCTAATTACTGCTTTAATTTATTAAATGATTTATACATGACCATCCACATAGAAATACAGCAGTTGTAAGAAAACCCCATTTTAAGACTAAAATATACATTTAAAGCAAGCATATCTCAGGGATAATGGGCAACATTTCCTGAAAATCCATCTGGTCCTTGGAGAGGTGGCCGAGGGCTTGCATGCGGTATTGAACATTTAAGGGGGTTTCACCGGGGAATAGGCTGCAGGGTATCACCCCCCTCCTAAAAAATTTTTTTGGCTCTTTTTATGACAAAAAATCTTCATCCCATTCAGGAAATGCATTTTACATTTCTGGATTTTTTTTTTCATTTCCAGATTTTTTTGCCAAATTTCCGGAATTCCGGTAATTTTCGCAAGATTTATATCCCTGATATCTTTAACTTGGTTAAGAAATCTGAGTTGACATGTTCAAAGACAACTGCCATGTTTTGATGTGAAATGTATTAAGTTTTTCAAACCATGTAATATACTCTAGTAAACAACAACAAAATATATAGCTCATTGGTGATAGTAAATGCCCTTGGGCAATGCATTTTCAACCTTCCTACATTTATGCTCACACTCACAGTGACATATCATTATACTTCCACAAGCACCAAAGGCTCAAAACCAATCACTCTTACCTCCTCCTCATCATGGTGTTCTTGTGCCCTCGTTTCAACCACATTCATGTCCAATTCCACATGCTGCGGGTAACTGTCTCCGCTACTCGTCATCCCATCATGGCTGGTACTCTGACTCTCTCCGTCTTTGACCCCGTTATCTTGGGATTCTCTGTGTACCACGATGCGGGCTTCATCTTCTTGGTCCCCACCACGACGCTGCATGAGAATGGCCAGTATTCGTGCATTGTTTTTCTACCGTCAAGTAGTTGTGGTTTTTAGTGGTTGGTTGAATGACAGTGACAACAACGCAGCAAAAGATGAGCAAATTTTTAAAACGGAAAATAAAATAAAAAAGAAGTGCCACTCTATCTTTTGAATTTCATAGCAGAAATATAAATTATAAAAGCTTTCAGATAGGTTGGAGGGGAGGTTTGGTGGAGGTCTGGCGTTAGTAGGAAGCAGTTTGATAGCCCATCACTGATATCTACTGAGCAAGAGGAAGTCATCCATGCATGAGTTAGTTGAAGCAGACATGACAAAGGTTAGGTGTGTACTGAGATGACATGATTATGACAATTGTTTATGAATTAGCTTTGAACATGAATTGAGATTTCATTTATCAAGATCATACTAGTTGAGCTGAATGCAGTAAGGTGTACAGAAACGTTTCTTCCCTGAGTCAAATTTTGACTATAAGAATTGGGTGTGATTTTTTTTCTTTCCGAGTCAGATTGACGGCACCACTCGTTATTTCCCCCCCTTAATCAGCTATTACTTGTTATTTTAGCATACCCAGACAATTATTCCCCAATAAGGATATTGTAGTGTCACATTTCCCCTGTTTTTACTTTTATCCATTGCTAGTGTGATATGGTTGTAACCTCTTGGATCTATCCCCTAGTTACCTGCTGGTCAGTTGCAACAGATTTTCCCTGTTTTTATGTAATGATTATTTGAAAATTTGAAAAGTTCTTAGCCTGGCCCACTTTTGGTCCGATCCATGTCAATGTGGGACAACTTGGAAATTCAGACTCCTCATTTTTGCATTCTTATTTGTTTCTGCAAATATTTGACTGTACACCTTGCTCACTTTTATGATCCTGACAAATGATATTATTTTATTAGCAGCGAGGCGATAGTGTTAGTTAAGCTGCGCTGCAATGATGTACACAACAATGAGCTATGGAGGTTTACAACAAAGAGTTTCATAAAACAAAGAGTAACATAACACTACTCCAATCACTATGACCAAAAACAATACAATCCAAAAGGCACAGTTCCTTAACCTCAATATACTAATGAACTTAATGAACTATGGCATTTGGAAATGAGACCATTGTATAGTCTGTCTCATCTCAAGTTGAGAGTAACGCCATGTTGGATTTTGCAATGGCAGATTCCAATTGTATGCGCTACCCTAATCCTTTTGGGCATATTACACATGCGTAGGAGGGCAATTTGTCTGTACGCTGATGATGCAATCGCATAAGCGCATTGATTCGAATCTGCCGCAATGAAATCCAACATGGCGTTACTCTCAACTTGAGACGAGACAGACTATAGCTGCAATAGCTCATACTACACATAATACACACAAAACAAATTCAACAATAATCACCTTGCCCGATATTATATTTGTTATATTTGTTTCAACACTACTTAATGTGATATCAAGTCATGAAGAAACTTTAAAATAACAAGTCAGTGCTTTTCATATTTATCCCTATAAATAGCATAATTGACTGTTTCAAATAATTGAATACTTGTAGAATTTTGATTTAAAGATCCCACAGACGCAAATATATAGTATCAGGCAAACTTCTATAATAAGGTAAAAACCAAGTAGATATTAATTATGCCATCAATGACATTGGGTCGTATTTGTGGTACATATTCAAGTATGCATGCAGCACCACCGCATTATACCACTAGAGTTCACAAGGTAGCATGCTCAATGTATTACCACTGTAGAGACAAACTGAACAGAAATCATACAGAAAATTGAAGAGACACACAAGTGGAAAAGACAAGAGAGGAAATGGAAAATGTTAAGAAAGAATGAGTGGTGAGACAAATGGATGAAGACAGACAGATAAAGAGTAAGAATGAGAAAGAGACAGAGAGAGAGAGAGGAGAGGGCATTCAGAAGTGATACATTAAATCTTAGGAAATTTAAACACCTGTACTTCAATTAAATCAGATACTGATTTGAGGGTTACAAAACTGTCTAGGTTACAGTGATGAGATTCAATCTCAAAGAATTATCACTGTAACTGACATTTTGACAGTTGTCTATTCCATTTTCAGACAATATAAGACAATATGTAGTAAGCTTGCAATATGATTGTTTGATATATGGTATGGTGGAACGTTTTGAGTACCTTGATTATAGGTTAATACATGTAAATGCCTATCACTTGTTGAGGGTGAAATTGTACAAAATAATGCATGCCTACTGAGATGTAGATGCGTATAATGCACAAGCCCCGAAGAGGGGAGTGCATTAGACCTATCAACATCTCAGTACAAGTGCATTATTTTGTACAATTTCATTCCCAACAAGTTATACACATTTATCAACCTATTTCATACATAAGAAATCCCATGATTTTTATAACAAAATTGTCACTAAAAATGTTGGAAAATGCAAGCAAATATAAATGCATCCACCCGCAAGTAAAATGAACGTAAGCACTGCACATACTACGCTGAGTAAGTACCCATGCAATTATACAATATTTATGCACAGCCTTTGTATTGAATAGTAGCAATGCAAACACAGTCATTCCAAATCAATGTCAAAATATCGTACAGTGCATGCAAATATCAGACATACATGTATTATTCCTATCTACCAGCGCCAGTAAATATCCATGCAATAACTGTCTTAATATAATTTGACAGTTGCATTCACAACCAACTTACTCAATATTGCCAAACTCCAAAATACAAAACTAAATAAATTTCAGACTGCATGTGCAATTTATACTAATTTGTCTATAAAATGTTCACTTTTTTTTTGGAGTGTCCCTACAGCTAAAAAAAGTGATCATTTGTGTCCATGTCATACTCTATCAATGATTTCAAAATGGATACAAAGTCAATGCATTTTGACATCTACAGCCCCTGTGTGGGAGATTAATCAACTTTTATCTTATCATCAAAATTTACTGTTAAAAAAGTCAATCTTCACTCTGCAACAATCTCACACTTTTGACAGTTTTAAATATTACACATCTCAAGACTTCCACACCAAATAAACATTTTCATACAGTTTTAAGAGTGCTAAAAATGCACAAATGAATGTAGCCCAAAAAAACACTTTACATGTCTTGATACCAGGGTCATGATTTGACAATGATTGTCAGCAATGAAATGGCTGGTCACAAATCCATGATATAACCTGATATATAAATGACATCACAGGAGCACGGCTCATCCTAACTAAACTCTATGACACCTACACCATTGACTTGAGACTGGAAATAACAAACCACACCACTCATGCAATGTCTAATACAAGACTTATACCAGGTGACTATATGTTGCTATGCCATCTGCAATGATCAAGCACAACCACAAATGGTGCTCAACCATACACTAATACCAGGTTACTCTCCTAGATCAAAGTAAACCTGCAATTTTGTCTTAACATGGATAGTTTTGTATATATGGATCATAGGGATATTGCTGGTCTGTACATGTACATGTTAAATAGAAAACATATATGCACCTCTTTCCTAGTTCAGTGCATCACAAACTAAGCCAAAGGTTTTATTTTTTCCAATAAAAGTTGATCAACTTTTCATAAAACAGTGCTGATTAATGTTATTGCAAATTAACGGTCTTGAACGAACATTGTATTACTTGAATGGTCATTCACTTGTTTATGACTTAGAGCATACAGCATGTGTGCTAGAACTCAAAATGCAGTTTCTCCAATTGCCTGATTAATAACCCTACTTAGCTGCAGATGACATATCAACTTCAAAACTAAAGGAAGAATTAAATCAATTAATAAAGGAGACAAAACGCTTGCCCAAACTGCAGACAAGGGGTTTTCCTCAGAAGAGATACGATCATAGTTCCTTACGTAAAGCTACAGACGACAAGATAGGAGAAAAGAATCACAGACTTAAAGAGGAGACATAAAGTTGGGCCCTACCAGGGTTGCTCAAAATATTTTTAAAGCTCCTACTTTCTGTATGTATGCAATGACTTGGTGAAATATGATCAGAATCATGTATGTATCCTGGTCTTTACAAATAATACTGCATACTTGGTAATGTAAAAGCATATAGCATAATATCAATAGGCAACAGACATTGGGTTGTTTCAAGTATTTGATTTACAAATTGTAACTTGCAGACAAAGAAAATTTGGGTCTTTTCTTAAAGTTTGTGTAAATCTGCTGTAATTCATGGTAAGCTACTGATGAGTTTCCAGTAACAGAGCATCACTCATTTCAATAATTTTGTCAATACCTTTATGACTGTTAGGAGGTAGGCCGAGCACCAATCAATTAAAATGTGCATTGGAGACCAGTGCTGGGTATATTTTCTTTTCTTTTTTTTAAATGATCGCATGATTTTCTGACTAGATTAGTAACTCCACATCAAGAAGGATGACTACAGAACTGTCATCTTAATGTTTTGTTAGTCAAAAGGGTTGATCAGGTCAAGCTACCGAGCAAATTCAATGGAACTAAAATTTACAAAACCACTGAAAACCCCTAACTAAATCAAACACTTGAACCTGCCCACCATCTGACAGGGAAATGAGATCTTAATAGGCCAAACAGTATTGCTATTCACCATAGTAGTGATGCAACAGGATTAATTACCATAGCGATAGGTGAAAACAATATTTGAATGTATTGCCCTGCACTATAAGTAAGCTGCACTCATCACCTGTCATGTCTGTGTGCAATCATCCAATACCACTCTTTTTGAAAACACTAATTGTACAGGTGTGAGTGAAACATTCATTGACTCAGCATAATGTGCAATTTTCACTGAATTACGATCCAGGTCTTTATGCCTATTCTTATCCTTGATAATCAATGGTGCGATGCACAGTTACAGCACGCCTAGTGCAGGGCAACACATTCAAAAATAGTTTTCACCTGTAGCTATGTTGCATCACTACTTCAATGGCTAATACAGTTTCACTAAAATGAGGAGTAATTGAATTGAACAACATCTCCTTCTTTAAAATCTGTGCAGAAAAATTGACCTTCACAAATAAAACTCTACCAAAAAACACTGCATATCCTACAAAAAATGAAATGCAATTAAGTGATTAAAAATCATGTCAAGCAGCATTATGAAGATGGCCAAAAAAAGGAATAGTTTTCTTGCCAAATGTTGTCCGACTGGATTGTCATCTTCTGGAAGTCGAGAATAGTTGTAAGACATCTATACAAGGAGGAAAATGTGCATCATGATATCATGATTTATTAAAAGCCATGCAGGTAACAGCAGGTTGCTTCATATCATTATTACTTATTCTTTATTAGTAAAGATGGTAATCCAATGAAGAACATTAACACTTTCTGACTTTCTCATTCATTAATGTTATTCCCACATACATATTATAATCTGTCAAATATGTTACATGAAGTAAACTTATGAATTCAATCTGCTTTGTGGCATGACCTCCATCTTCGAAAGGTATACTAATGTAATGAATACAAAATTGTGAATCGGCAAAATGTGCATGGTATCAAAACAATTGTCTAGGCCTATTTAAATAGAATTACTTCACACAACAAATGAGACAGAGTTATAGATATATTACATTACTCACATTTGAGTGATGTTTCACTACTAGTACTACACTAGTGGTTTTATTAGACTGGCAACCCATCACATCTGACTGGTTCCTTTTTTATAGGCAACTGGAACTACTGTAGTGGGCTTGATGAGTTGGTCACATATGCTATTAGGTGAATAGGCTGCCTCGTCCTTGTTTAGAGTGACTTTTCATTTTCTGCGGATCCAACTGGCTTCTTTAGGCAGTCAAATGTGATGGATTGCTAGTCTGATGAAACCACTAGTGTAGTAGTGAAATGTCACTAAAAATGTGATTAAAGATCTACATTTTCATGGAATTGTCCACAAAGAATACAAAATTTCCAGTCTTAATTAACATTCCAGATGAACTTGTTGCAAATACCTACACATCCTTTATAAAACTGGTTTGTGCATTAACTTATGCATGTTTTTGGATAAATTATTATGAAGAACAGAAGTAGAGCTTGGTCAAATGTGTGTCATTTATGAGTGACATGATGGACCTTCATGCACTGGTTATCATGCTATTATACAGTTTGGTTGTGAACAAGCTTTAGGAAGAAGGAATTATTGAATAGTGAGAGAGCAAAAGTTAAGAGTACAAAATAAATTGTTATAATTATGTGACTGTGCACCACTAATGGGCTGTAATGTCGGTATTGTCACTTTTTGAGATATTGGACATGGCAAATTTTCCTCAATATAAGCATTACATTGTTGATACATTACATGTTCCTGCTTGTTTGCAAGGTAGTAAAGATCGGTAAAAGAGCTGAGAAATACTTTCTTTTGTATTGTCTTTTAAGAGGTTATATTGACCATATATCTCAAAATAAGTTCTGCTGACATTACAGCCTATTCTTTGTGGATGGTCACATATATGATTATAAACATTCATAAATCAAAATTTAATGTAAATTCACACAACAATGTTAAATACTGCACAACAAGTGGTTTAATGAACTCTGTGAAGGGTAATCGAAATCTAGCTGAAATACAGTTAAATTTAATGACACGGTGTATTTAACATTCAAATCAATCTCCCCTGTAGGAGTGTTGGGTGTGTGCAAAGCCAGTAGAATAAATGGGGTGGGTTTGAGGTGTGTGTGTGAGTGAGATGTATGTGTATTTGAATCCTTGTATGTGTCCAATTGTATGAAGGGTAATATTTGTCTTGGTGTATGTAGGGGTGTGTATGTATGCAAGTTAACTACATATATTGTAGTGTGTGCACATTTAACGCCTCATTCCTTTGTGTGTACACATCTATTTCTGTGAGCATATATGTTCTGCTCTTGATTATATTCGTGCATTTAATTTCGTTAAGAAGAAATCTTTTCAAGCACAATGTACCCGTACAAAAACCAAATAAGACTTAAAAATTAATTTCAAACTTCAAAACCATTTACAAACACAAAATTTTACTTTAAGTCTTTGTCATATACATTTCACACCCTGACATTTTTATTGATATCTTGTATTTTATGTGAACAATAATGCATTATATTGAGTTTCATATAAGTTATTTGAAGGGAAATGGTAAATTTTTAAATAATTATGCTGACATATAACAGACTCCAAAACACTACCAGCTGAAAATAGAGTAATTCTAGCCGACAGTCTTCAAGCAAAATATCTTGGCAATTATCATGCTTGATTTTTGGTACTGTACAATGCAATCCTTTCTGTGTAATAATGTTACTATTGATATGCATTAATCATGTGACAAGCATCATTAATTAGTGTATCAAAACTGTGAAGAAGACTAATTGTGCTAAAACAAGGTTAACAAGAACATGAAGCAAGGTAAACTAAAAAGAAAGAAATAACAGGTTGATCAGGTTGATATCAGTTATATCACAGGTGATGTGCACTTTAATATATGACAAATGCTCAAGATTTAGTTTTGGTTCCATGAACCCAAGGCATGTACAGGGAAAAGGTACCTATGGTAGTCACCATAATTTATCCAATTTGCTCAACTTTTGATCTGCAAACAAATGCTAAATATGTAGAGTGACAATTAAAGCCATATTATAACATTTGCTGAATTCATTTTTACACGATTATATTGTACTTTATTAAACCAATATACCCTGCAAAAATCATTTTTACACGATTATATTGTACTTTATTAAACCAATATACCCTGCATCTCAAGACTCTAGGTGCTGTAGTTTTGTCAAAATCCGAGATTTTGAATAAAACGATGGAACCGGCGTTTTATTATGACAATGGAATTATTAGTTGAACGCATACAAGATGTTCATAACACACAGTACATACACGGCGTGCAGGATGGTGATCTACACAACAAAGGGTCGTACCATAACATGACCGAAGGAGTGGTACGCATTGGCGACATATGCGCTGGTAGTAAATTCCAATTTTCTTTGCTTTGACATAGTTGTTCGCTCAAAAATAAAAGGGATATATCTGACAGTAAAACTAACATTTTATGGCAAAGAAATGCTAATCTATTTTGTATGAAAATGTTATAATATGCCTTTAATGCATGCTTTGGATCGTTTAACTGTCTCTCTAGTTTCAAACAATGAAATATAAAGCACATTTAAGATAAGAATTGTCAGCCATTATAATACAGTACTATTGTAGTAGTGTTGTATGTGTACCACTGAATGGTAGCAAAATGTGTATGCACAAACAGAAGAAGCTCATTTATTTTTATACATAATAGTATGGTACTCTGAAATACTATGATATGAAAACATGGAGATTGATATAGCCAGACAAGAGAGTTATTCTAACTCAACTGCATCACATAGATATATAATCTGGTAGTATAGCACACTCATACATGTACATATAATACATGTACAAACATGTAATCAATTATAACAAATTAATGAATTAAGCCTGCCTAAACATGTACTACCAATAGAATGAAAAGAGCCTTCACCAACAATTGCTGGCTTTTTGGGACATCTTCAATACAACTGCATAAAATATCAGAATGTTTTAAAAACAAAGGTTCATATATAATAAGGCTGGAGTGTAACCATGGTAACAATTAATACTTACAACTCTTGGCTTCTTAGCATGTAAGCAGTATTCATAGATTGGTTTGGCTAGGAACAAATAGGGTACTGATAACAGGGCCATAGCTAACAAGATGTACTCAATGATGTGCTGAAAAACAAACAAACAGACAAACACAGGGTTTGAAATTACATTCCTTTTCTCCCCACTGGCAAAATTGTGACATATTTGTATATAACCAGTTAGACAGACTAATTCACAAAGATATATAGTGCCATCTCAATTGAAATCTATTTGTTAATCAAGTAGAATGTGAGCGTACGCATACAAGGGAATTTTTTCAGCGCACTTGAAGCGCAACTGTGAAAAAGCATCGCTGTCACTATTGAACTTGAGCTGAACCAAAGAATAGTGGGGGCTTACTCCATCTGTACTTTCGATTATAGATTGTATCAATTGACATGATAGCCATGTTGGATCATTGGTGACAGGTATTTCAGAATGCCAATCACCTGTTATGAATCGTTTTTGATATATTGCTTGATTCTCTGGACACCCATCTTGGTGGACAGAATTTTGATGACATACATCAATAATTTCAAATGAATGAACACCGTGTGGAATTTCAGCCACAAACATAATTGTATGCATCCGCTGCATCTAGTATTGCATAGGATCTATTTAGCTAATTTAGCAATTAAAAGGATCCACAAAGATGACAACAAATGTTCTATTTCCAGTTTAAATTTACGAAAATGACCAATTCAAACTGGCTGGAATCGTATCTTTTTGGGTGTAATGCACTATTCAAATATGTCTATCACATCCTCCCCATCCCGGGAAATATGGTGCACTGGTGGGGATTGGCATTTTATAGGGATTAACAGGTTGGTGCACCCCATGGGTAGAGGCACGTAGCGTTTTGTAATATTGTGTAATTTCCCAACACCGCAACCCGAGGGATTGGCAATGGTAGAACCTACAGAATAGTAGGGCATGTAATGCCTACAGTGGTCCCCACAGTGGCGGCACCAGGAAATTTTTTTCAGTGGGCATTGTGGTCCAGCCCTCGAATTAAGGATCTGAAGGGGCACGGCAACTCTTTTAGGGCAAGTTGAAAATTGCCTTGGATTTTCACTGAAAAGGCAAGGCAGCACGGCAGTTTGTAATATTTCAAGAGGGTATCATGGCAACTGTTGAAAATTAGAGAAGGGCACCAAGGCAATTTCTCAAAAGTGAAGAAACCACACACAAACATAGATAGATGATTTTATAATGAAGGGGCAGGGCTGGGGCACCGACGGCAACTTCATTAGAGGGCACGACAAGTGACTGCCTTGGGTAAAGGACATATTTTGAGGGCATTACGGCAGTGGGGATGGGCACCCACGGCAAAATGCCATGGGTGCCATGGGTTAATTCGAGGGCTGTTGGGGGTGGGGCAAAGTGAATTTCAGGGGGGAAAAATCAACAAGTTTTGTGCAAAATTGCAACAAAAAGTGGAAATTTATGTAATTTTGTGGGTTTTGCCTCAAAAGGGGGGGGCAAACTGGGGCGGGGACAAGAAAAACATTTCACTGGGTCCCCAGAAGTTGGGAATTGCACTTTAATGTAATTAGTCAAGCCATTCCATTTAACCCACATTCTCCAGGATACAAAAAAACAAAACTGTAGGTGCATGGGGAGAGAACTTAAATAGTGCATAATCTAAGATTTTAGGTTAACACCTTAGAGTTGTTGCCAACAGACTAACTAACCTGGCCATCGTATAGTTCTCCTTTGTATGTCCGACCAAAGAATGGTCCCATGAAGACATCGATGAAGACAACAATGAGACTGGGTGCCTGGTCAGATGTGTATGCATCATATGTAAACCATTTGATGAAGATGAGTGCTACTAGGTAACCAAACAATGACAACAGGAAGATCATCTGAGGGATGAATTCTAGGATTATATTGGCATAGCGACGAAATACACTGCAATTAAGAAAAGAACATGATGTTTGTATTCAAATGTGAGATTCATAAGGAGAGTGACATTAAAATTTTATGACAAAAAATCTTTTTTGAAAGTTGCAAACAGAAAGATTAAGAGCACCAGTGGTACAGTAGTTCAGCAACACCTCAGATTACTTCACTAAAACATTCCTGAAAGCCGCAACCTTTAGCTACAGAGGGGAGCACCATATGGCAGAAAAGTGACCATTGTCGTATCGTCCAAAAACTACCATAGCATACATTGAGTGATCCCTACATGAACTCTTTAACCTCACACCTATTGACATCACACATGCCAATGTACCCAAGGGTCATTGTGTCCAATTCCCCTTGAAATCCATGTGAAATCAAGGGTTAATATTTTTGCAGATGTCACTAATATACACACATATACACAGGCAGATTGGAGCTAACTTTATAGTTCCGTTTCCAAACTTCATTTGGCAGAGTCAGAACAAATTGTATTGCCTGTATAGGTTGATTGTCAAGTGAAATGGAAGTACCAGCAGGGTTGAACATTTATTCATTCTAACAATGATACTACTTGCAAGAATCAATTTTCTCCTAAGACAAGTTTGCACGAGTTTGTGAGCCCCTGACGAGATACTAGGAAGGCTTAATGGATGTATCTGTACATTGTCATTGTATCTGGGATGCATGCAGGTGATTTCACTAGTTTGGGCAGGAAATGACAAAAAATATTCAAATTCCCCTGACTGGATGTGATTACCCCGATTGCTGTACAAAATTGGAAATTGGAACCCATTCCCCCCACTCCCAACTGCCCAACCCTCTTTTTGCATGCTACTCCTGTGTTCTAAACTGCATCAAAATCAAACAAAGCATACAAGGAATGGCGTATACTTTTTTGTAAAAACGACTGTAATCAGTCCATAATTGGAAGCAGAGAGTTGCCAGTTTCATTATAAATGCAGAAAATGTAAAAAAGAGCAATTGACTTCGCATCACCTTATTCATTTTAATTACTTGCATCATATATTGGTTGAAAAGTTAAAGAGAGATGAGTTGACGCAAACAAATAATACACTCATCATATTAAATACTTGTTCACCATTTTTATTTATTCTCCTATATTTCCATATATAAATATGTATCAATGCTGCATATAATTACGCATAATAGGTGGCTTATTCTGCATAGTGAGAATTATTATTTGTAAACGAAAAACAAAATATACCAACAACAAAAACAAACATGGAAGCAGTAATGACAAGACATTTCAATTATTGTTAAAACAGTAATTGCTATTATAATAAATATATTGTAGAGCTCATAATTTAGTAAATATATCATAATACAATCAAATCTTCACTGATCCTGATCTGATTTAAGCTATAACATGATAATTAGTTTCCAACTACTGTAAAAGTGGTAAATTTTGTGTGTGTAATTTTTCACGTTTCGCCAATTTTTATCCATTTCACTTGTTTTAAAATCCACAATTTTGAGTCTTCTTACATAGACCTATACATAAAAAGAACATATTTGCATGTTTTTATTTTCGCAGCAGCTGCATTGAGTGCGAAAAATGCGAAAATTAATGTACCGCGAAAATTTCCACTTTTACAGTAATTCTTTCTTCAGTTTGAGTGAAATAGACTTGGTGGGTTAACATGGTCAAGACAATGGTTGCAAATAAAATATGTACTGTTTTGTGGTTGTAACTACTGTAAAGTACTAAGTATGATCAGCTCCTAAAAAGGCGAGAATTATTTCGTTTTTGTTACTGCACACGTCAATAATTTTTCAAAACTATGCGTTGGTTATGCAATACACATATCATGTAGATGCTGTACCCAGCTGTGTGTACACCATTATCCACAACCAGTCCTGCCTATTATGACCCGATCATACTATACTAGTTTTATCAAACTTATGTTTGTGACCCACCACATTGAAACACAGCAATTGTTGGAAGACCATATTTAAAGCATTTACTGTCAAAAATATAATCACAAATTTGTGCTACATGTATCACATTCTATATCAATGGGTGGTGCTATTTTCAAGCATATAGACAGCTCTTTGGTTCAAATTCATAACTTAGTTTTCACTTTTTATGACAACTGCCTTGTTTGTATGTGAGTGGTCACATTGCTATTAACAAATGTCAGTCATACACTAAGCTGTTGCTATCCAGTGTAGTATTTCTGATGACCTTTTTTGTGTCTATCTCTAGTCACTTCAAGGAAAATAACTATTCAGGGAAGCTCTTTCTTAAATGTCACATGAATATGACCCAGAAATTTGTACAACAGTGGGTGAACAGATAGTTTAGTGTAAGGTCACAATAGAAGAAGACAAGAATATTAATCTGTTGACATTATTGCCTCACAGAAGCAATCACCATAAAAGGTGGGTCACTTTTTACAAAGTCTTTGCGATGGATCACTAAAGATTGCTTTATGTCAGATACATATTTGTACCCATAATTCATTAATTGGATTATCTTAAAGAATCTGGAAAGATATTCTTGCTTACTCTTTATGGATTAATGGAATAGATGATTTATACATGTAACATACAGCACCATAAGATGTACAATCCCCTGATAAGATTCTGGATGAATCCTCACGGATGAATCACAAAATTTAATAACAATTGAATCACTCAGAAATGCACTTAATTGCCTCCCTCAATGGAAGCTGGCATAACATTTCACAGCATACAAGAAATTTTGCCGAGGGCTTTAAGATTCACCTTCATACTTGAAACTGAGCCCAAACATTTACTTCTACATGATTAGGCTCTTCACAATCAATTCTTAGTTTACTGTTAACCGCCCGCGTCCAAAATTGAAATTTGCAAAATATTTAATTATTTTATATTTTGCATTTTGTCCTTTAAAATTGCTTAAATGACTTTAACTTGCTACTTTCTAACATGAATCATATAAACAATAATGATGAATAAACAAACAGCATAACTGCACCTTATACTATGTGTAAAAGTAAGCATAGTAATAAAATTATTAAATGCCGGCTCCAGTCAAAACGGGTTGATAATTGGTTGTGACAACTAATACTAAATAAAGAAAATAATAGATAATTAATAATTAATAATTAAAAGTCACCTCGTCCTATTTTTAAAATCTTGAATAGTAAACTCAGAATCAATTGTGAAGGGCCTTATAAAAAAAATACAACTATCTATTACTATTATTTTTTAACCTCAGCTTAGATGCAGCTTACACTCTAGTGTTAGCCTAGTCCATGCTCAAAGTCCTTAATAGTAGTGACCTTTAGGTCAAATGTGTCACTTTCATATATTTACTGTATATATTGGAAGAAATGTAAAACAATTCATAGACTGACAACTGCCTTGTATGGTGGAATCATAAGACAGGGAACAAAAGCCTACAATTCAAATCTGGCATTGTCCAATATTAGATTGGAAGCAATCTTACAACAGCTCAAACATTTAAGGACATCAAAACATAACCATGTCTACTACCAATTTATTCTAATGCTGATATTATTAAAGAAATTTGATTCAGATGGGAAATGAAATAGGCACCATTATCTTAATGCTGTACATGTAGTTTTATACAACAATATATTTTCTTTGTATTTTTTTTGATCCTCAAGACTGCTAAATAAAATAAATATTCCTGCCAAAATCATTCAGTAAAAAATCTTACATATGTATGAAAGTAAATAAGCAGCTTAGATTTCCTGACGCATAGAAATGATGGACGGAGCATCAAGTCACTGTCTGACCTGCCCCTGCTCACATGAAAATTATTGTTTTAATAAGCTTTAAAAAGCTAAAAGGCTTACATACAATATATATATGGTAATAAAGGATTTTACAACATCCTTTGTATACCCAAGACTTAAAAAAAGAAAGAAAATTAGGTATAGATTTGTAAGGCATAAGATTATTGTGCTAGTTGCTATCACAATGACCCAAGACACCGTAAGTCATGGTTAAAGCTCCAAACAGGCTTTTATAGTACTATCCATGTATACAGCTCTGACCAAGCATAGTATCATAATCTGCCTACATTTGAATAAAATAACTTATGCAGCCAGAATTAGCTCCCCTAGTTTTCATTCAGGTAAAAGAGGACAATCAGTAATAATGTTTTTGTCCAAAAGAATTTCAAGTTGGCTAAATTTTTCTACAAGCACCAGTGTCAAACACCTTTACTAGGGTCAATCAAACTTGACTGCCTAATTATCAATACTATGATTTTATGTCCCCATCACATACTTTTTGTACCAAGGTCATTACATGTAAAGAGCTAGTATGTGCATTGTAACCACATGCTTTGGCTCTAATTAAATGCTGATATTTATGTTGCATCTGCAAAATAATGGGAATGGATTGTGATCACAAAAGTAGCACAGACTTTAATCCTACAACAAAGGTACAAAGGGTGCTATAAACTATGCATGCTACATGTACTATTGTCTGTCCAAATAACTTAGACACCCAGTTTTTAGGATATATTTCGAAAAGTTTTCACTTTGGCAAAAAGTCATGAAAGAAAAGTTGCTAAACACGGTTAGACCTAACAGAAATTATTAGTAAGGCGATGAAAAAATATTCTTCCTTGTCTACTTTTATTCAATTTTGACCGATTTACAGCAAGATATCTGGGTCCAGCCGAATATTCCTAATGACTTGAAACTTTTGATGGGATAATCTATTTGCAGTAAGGGGTGTTTGAACATGCATATTGATCAGTGATGCCACCCTTTTTTCTTTGATCCTTTTACCAATTCACAATAATGGCGGTCTACTCAAATGCATTCAACAAAAGCACGTTTGCAATCTACCGCGAGAGGCCGTCTCACACGCATAACAAATGCACTACGATCAAATAGGTTGATGACAATATTTGATTGAATGGACTGCACTGTGCCATGATTACGGGGAAGGACTGGTTGAAATCCTTTGTTTGGAGCCAATCAATAATTTCATGCACAACCTCTATAACTCAAAATATGTCACAGTTGGTGCATTATAACAAATGATAGGGCAAGTTACTATGTGTCTGGAGTGTATTGTGAATTATACTCCTCACCAATAACATCAGAACATTCATAGAGCATACAATTTGTATTTTCTTGGAATTGGGCCAAGCCAAAAGCATGCACAGAACAAGATTCAAATACCGCGCCGAATTGTTGTAATTGGTTGAGGGACAGCTGGGATCACTGAGTTAATGCACTAAGAATAAATATGCCAATTAGAAACACTGTCTGCATTTTATGAACTGAATTATATTTTTCATTTTTATAAAATGTTTTTGGTGAGGAGTATAATTAATTTACTATTCATCCATTCACTATCCAAAATCACAATACCTACAAATCTGTATAATGAGACCTTCCAAAATAATGGTACCCAACTTCTACCGGATTATTTTTAAAGTGTTGAGAAAAACCTTCCAATTTCAATAGAATTTCTGGTAAACTCTCACTCAATGCTTTGAAAACACAAAAATCCCGTTAGGTCTCAGCGAATGTTAACACCTTTCTTTCATGACTTTCTTTGAAAGTGGATATTTTTTCAAATAAGTAACAAAAACTGGGTGTCTAAGTTAATTGGACAGACAATAGAACCAAGTCCTTAGCTACTGCCAGGTTCCTTGCGGGCAACATCCTCCTTTTTCTTGCTGTTCTCCGGCTGCTTTTTTTCATCTTGTTTCTTGGCAGGTTTGTTATACTGGGTGGTTGAGTTGAGCACCTGATAATATGAAATAAACAAAATCGAACATGAAAAAAATTGATTATACTTAGAAAATGGCTGTAACAAAGTCTTTCTGTCACTGTATCTCAACATGCTTGAGTTAGTGGCATTTTCCAAAGTACATTGAAAAGTAGTACCATAGGTTAACCTGACTGGTGATTCATAAACATCCTCATAGGTTTTTTTCTTGTGTACTCTCTGTTTTTCCTCATAAAATGGGTCCATTTTCCCTAATCCAGCCTTGTCTTTACCTCATTGTGTAGTATAAAATTGACTCAACACCACTCAAAAAAGAAAAGAAAAAAGGACAGCGGTCCCAGATAGGTCGTCCATGAACACCACACGCAGTAAATATTCATTATGGTGATACACTTTTATTTTCATTTTCAGCCAATTTTACATGTTGACCTCATATGACCTTTAACCTCAGTATTTGAAATTTTGACGGACAAAAGGCACATGGACGATGGACATACGACTCATGAAGTCATAAGGTCTTTTCCTTCGGACGACCTAATAGCCTTGCAATAAAATTATACTTTAATACCTATAAGTAGTAAAAATGATTTAGTTTTTGTTACTGCGTGTGTCAATGAAGTCCCAACATATACTCAAGACATGTAAATTCTATATCAATCCACAATTATGAGTCTCACCAATGAAAAGCTGACCAAAGTATAACGCTGATTATGTTTTCAATTTTTTTAAACTTTGATATTAATTTTACATATGAAAGCAACTTACCAGACGATTTTCTTCAAGGTGGTGGAATTTAATCCATTGTGTCAATAGATCTGCAAAATGTACAAAACAAAGGGGAATACTGTCATTAGCATACTTTCATTTTGTTAAATTTGAATTTATAGGATATTCATGCTTAGGCGATTGTGCCTCAACATCAATTTTATTCCAACTGATCATATTGAAAAAAAAATTCTGATTCCATTTTGTTCTCTTTGGGTCACTAAAATAATATTAATTCAATATCTTTTGTTTACAGTTTAATTATATAAATATATTAAAAGTTAAAAACCAGTGTCTTTACAGGCTGTCAGTCCGATATCATTAGAACTTTTTATACAGTCACTAAGATGACACGAGCTGCAAAACAATAGCATGTACATGTAGTCTACTAAATAATTATAATTACCATTTTCAGTTGCTGTAGGCTCTTCTTCATCATTCAAGACATTTTCAGTTGCTGTAGGCTCTTCTTCATCATTCAAGACAAACCCTGTATTTTCACAGGGTACATCCCCAATTGTCTCTTTTAAGTGACGCACAGCAACATCACGGTTGTGTGGAGTATCTGGAAGTTGCCTTTTATGACTTGAGAATAAAAAGAAGAGATTTTGATATATTTCGTATTTATTATTCATGGAGACAATATGACATAATTTCACATTGTTGTGAATCATTTCCTCCATCCCTGCAATTGGCAGCCTGAAGTGCATTTAAAGTTTGCACCCTGCATTTGGATCATGAATTATAAACCCTGTGTTGGCACTCTGTGAATTTGTACCCACCCACCCATGCTGTTTTATTTGAATTATGCTTAAAAATCCAAACAGAACAGATAGCCGCATTTGCTGAAAATCGCTGTGCATGGAGAAATGATGATGATGATCAATCAGATAATTTTATCTTAACAACATTTAAGTTCGGAATGCAAAAATGTTGGCTTTGACCTATATAAATCAATATCAAAATCATTACTAATAAATGAAATTAAAAACTTAAGCTGGACATAAATTTTTAACTTGTCACATGTGTAAAAATGTCTTTCATATCATCAAGATCTACCGACCACCACTAGCACACATAATGCTGTGATGTCCACTTGTTCAGCCTTTTTACTTTTGAATGTTTAATTAACCATTTCACTGAGTTAACCAATGGTGCCAGTGATTAAGATCATAATGGCAAATTTTGCAGCTTATACTGGTTTTCAAGACACAAAAAGACATCAAACAAACTTTTTGCACCCAAAAGTATTACACATTTTTGGGATAACTCAAATATTTTGAGAACAAGTAGAATCTATGCTTAGGTTGTCGTCAGGACAACCCAACCTCCATTTTTCCTTATTTTCGGACACTGGATGCCCCCTAATGTACATGTCTAAATAACAAATTCCAACACTAGTAAAATTTTGCAAACTTATTACCTCATATTTGTTGATGTACTTGTTTAAAAGTCTGAAATCAAAGAAAAAAAGAAACAACATCAAAATATGACCATTTGCAACAATCTTGTAAACATGTGGTAGTGATCATGTACTTTACGTAGACCCTGTATACTTAACCTAACCCAACTTAATCCTAACCAAAACCATGTCCTTAAAGTTAACCCTAATCTAAATAATCATACCAAAATCCTAACCTTATAATGTGAAACTTATCTCTAACATAACTGAATCATGACTCTTGTAAGTTGCATTATGACTACCAAGACCCAAGCCTAACACTTACCTTTGCCTAAATTATAAATCAACTCATTTGTGTTTTCCTTATCCTTAATCTAATTCTAAGATTATCTTAAACCTTTAAATCCCTAACCAACCCAATTGGATCAAGCGAAAGAAAATTTGCTCTGAAAATGCAAATTTGGATCTAAAAGTAGTGAGTGAAATCTTTACAATTTCTCAATTCAATAAAGCTTATGTTGTTCATATCAAGCTTGGTATAATCAAATTTAGATGCTTGAAATTTTCACAATTTTTTCAAAGATAACAATATATTCCATATGCTAAAAATTAGAATCAAATACACAAGTAAAATATTTGGCAAAAAGTTCAGAAAAAGATAATCAATATTTTGGTGCTGTGTGTGGTAGTCCATCTTCCTTCCACCAACATGAATATAAACTATAAATGAACCATACTTATACATGATGGATAGATAAATAATAATTGATGGGTAATCAATAAGAAATAATTGAATTGATTGTTTACTTACCAAATTGACTGGAAACAATATGTGTGGCAGAAAAGATCAAATTGTGACGCATTTACGAATGTGACAATTTATAGCGACTGCCACTTGTACATGTGTAGTCCAGTCAATCGCCTTCGTACTTGGTGCATACGTGGCAGTTTGTGACGTGTCAGTGCCGGTCATAGCGCATGGCAAATGTGTATGGGGAAAACCCATTTCTATTTACAACAGTGAGGTCGTGTTGTAGGTTATGTGCATCGGGTAAGTATCGCATGATGGAAATAAATTCACACTTTTTGTATAGAAAGAAAGAGGATCCAGAATCTGCCAAGTATATATATTTTGATATGTGAAAAATATCCATATAAAAACTCAGACAACTTAAAAAAATGTGGATTTAAAAAAACAATGATATTCCGTTTTTAAATGGTTTGGTTATATAAATCAATATAGTGTTCAAAATGAATGAAACCTTTTTGGAAATTGATGATTGATAAAAGAAAAATACCTCAGCATGAGGTACCTGGGCAAACGCTTTGTATCAAGCATAGTATTTTTCTTATCTGTGTGAAGAACAAAACAATAAATATACCTTTGTATTCAACTAATAACACTGGAAGTCAATTATTACGCATCATATATGTCAAACAGGACAATCATGGTCATTCTTTTTCATGACAGCTCCATTGTAAAAAATAAGAGGCAAATAATTTGCATGACCTTGGACTTTCTAAAGACAACATTTTTCTAATTAAATTTCTATCTGTTCACATGAAGAGTTGAGATGCAAAATGCAATATATACAAAAGCTGCCTTGTGTATGTCTGTATTAATAATGATATTTTATGTAATAAACTTTTGCAATTGCAAATTAGGGAGCATTAATTAGTGTGAGTATGGAAAGCTTGCAATCATTATAAAAATGACCACTAAAATGGCGACAAAAAAAACACACACCCTGTTTTACGGGCAGATGACTTTTCAATTTTTTTTTTTTTTAAAGGCTAAAATTACCCTATAATGCTTGAAAATCTGGCAAATATTTGATGATTTTTTGTAAACATATTTTTCAAAAATGTTCTGAATTTTTAACAAGTACATGTTGGCATATATTATCAAGTACAAGTCAAACACCAAATTTCCTTTAATTTTCACATGAATTTTGATGAATTTACCTATTGCCACTTATAGTGCGAGCACAATCACTAATTGTACACATTTAACTCCTCTCGTTTTCATTTTATCTCAGCAGCAGAAATCTTATTTACAATATTATGTTCAAAACTAACAATGAAAGTATAATGAAGCAAACATTATAACGCATTCAATTTACTTTGACTCAAAATTTTTATTGTTTTATTGAAAACTGATTTGCTGTTTAAAAAGAAATGTCACAGAATAAATGTTTTTACATACTAGAATCTAACATATTTTCACAATTTCTACAGCCATAATAATGTCAATTCTATTTAATGTCACCTATTTTACCTTGAAAACAATTAGAAATTGGGTTCAGAGACCTTTTTAACACCACACAAAAAAATATATAACATACACATACGCACACAAAAACACATAAACAAACAATTAAAACCTAATGTCCACGTTAAAGGCTCGGATAGCAACGTTTGCACAGTATTTTTTCAGGTACATGAGAGCACATCAGACATATCGAATTGCATTCTGAATACGAGTGGTGTCCTAATGATATCAAATAATTTAGAATTTTTGAAATTCACAATATAATACACATTTTATGACAAATTATTAAAAATTGTGATATTTTTGATATTTAACAGTCCTTGAAGTAAACTTTATAAATCTAATGATATGTACTTAAAGTGTATGTAGCTGGGAGGAAAAGCCGATGATCATTTAAAAATTTTTGACCTTTTGTATTGAAGATACACATTTTTCCCCCAAAAGACCTAAAATTTTTATGCCTTTTTGACATCAACCTAACTGTACATTTTTAAAAATAACAGGAATAAGATATTTATGTTTTAGTATTATTTCAGATTATTATTCAGTTCGGAAATAGGGGCTCATGCTTATGTGACCACCTACCACGAATCGGCTGCATTGTCGGTAAAGCTTGTTTTGAGATATGGTCCATTGATCCTCTCAAAAAACAACATTTTGCTTTTCATTTCCTTTATTGTGCATATTTTTGTGGCGCATTTCCACATTGTGTGTATTTTTGGCATGTCTATTATAGAACGCAGCATCTTTAGAAACAAACCAGTAAAACAAATCTGGCTGGCTGACCCCGGTATTTATTTTATTTGGCCCGAGAAAAAGTACAGAGAAATATTTTATGAGTGCTCAACGACTAGTTGCGTAGATTGTTTCTATACTTACATGTGATTCATAAGACTAAGACACACACCAAAAAACATTTGTACAACACCCAAAAAAATGGCTAGTCGCATCATGAAGGAGTTAAAGAAATTCAACTTGTTGGTAGCAAGAATCCAGATCTTTAAAAAAAATAAATGAAAAATATTATTATTATTTAACATTTCATGGTGCTCTACAGAGTAAAAAGTGTACAAAGCAAAAAGTGCTTACACAATAAATACAATGCAAGAAAACCAAGAAGCAAAGTAAAAACAAGAACATAGTTCACATGATACAAGCATGTCAAGCAAAAAGCAAAAATAAACCAAACCCTAGCCATTTGTTGAATAAAGACACAAACGCACATTTCCTGATATCTATCGTGAGCTAATTTGAAAGCTGAGGTGCAGCAACAGCAAAGGAATAGTCCCCAGCTCTCTAATGGTTAAGTAAAATTCTGTTTTTTCCGAGGAGCACCGTCGTATTTTTTTTAAAAGTTTTTGCTTGTTTTAGGGCCTTATGCACAAATGCATCCCAATCAATTTGCAGAGGTTATTGATATCCATCTGCATGTGACGTGGAATGAACAAACCATTATTTTGAGATTATATAAAATAATAGCAGAAGTACTCACAGGATCCATCCCATATGGGTACGGTGATGTTCTGTTGTTAAGTGACTTTGCCCCATATGCATGCACTGGATTTATCTGGATATCCAAGGTTTCATTTAGAAGTCTATAGGAAACAAAATAACACAAACATACGGTATGTTTATTTGTCATACACAGAATGGGGAATGGAGGTTCAGTGCTACATTCCCAAATATTTAGTTTAAAATTGTTTGTGGAACTGTGTAACAAATTGATCAATAAACACTAATACATGTAGTCCAATTTAATAATAATATCTCATACGTAATTGTCTTCACACCTTCCTTCAATTGTTCACTGTCTTGTCATACCTGTCTGCTACATATGTTGAGCAGAACTACCAAGATCAAATATTTGTCTTTCTTGAAACAACAAGTTTCTGACTTATTCATTTCAGGGGTCAGGAACCATTGTAAATGTGCACAGGACTGACAAGTGTAGGTTAAGTAGGGCTGTTGTCGACAAGGCTGTTGTCAAATATTACTGGCAAAGCGAATTTCCTGATTGTCGACAAACATGGGCCAATTGTCAACCAAAAAAAACAGTCATTAAAATATTAGAGATAAGTTTAACATCGCCATTATTTTCCATAAAATACCTGCATCAGTTTTCTATTTTCATTCACAAGAGGTGCAGATTATTTTTCCAAAACAATCCCAATATTTTGATGCTAAGTATATGGGGTAGTAATATTTTGATGTAAATAAACGGCTTATAACATGGTCTCTGAACTTAATATTTCGACTTAATTGATATATTGCTTTGTCAACAACTTGTCGACGTCGTATCTTGAGGTTTGATGATTGTCGACAATGAAGATTGCTTTTTTCATACCCTGAAATAAGGAAAGCGGGTTTATAGCACTGTCTTGTGGTTTGCTTATTAATCAGAATATTACGATGCCTGCCACAGAAAAATAAAATGAGAAAATAAATATAGTCTTCCAAAAAATTGTGGACTGATGTGTTTGCTTACAACAAATATCACTAGATTTGTTTTTTGTTAGGAAGCAGAAGAATTCATTTTAATTTGTTACCAAATGTTGCAACAGTTTGGTAAATCTGATTCGTAAAATATTTATTAATATGAAGCAACACTGAAATGTGAAAGACTCTACCAAGAACTAGTATAGGTAGAAAGATGGATGGACAGATTCATAGACAGACTTAACACACCTCTTATGCTGCCATAAGGTCTCATTACTGATCTAAATTGTAAAATTAACTTTTTCAAGTTGGACTTACTCTCCACTAAAATTCATGTTGGATATTCTCCATGAAGACCCAAATATATTCATTGACTTCGAGAATATGTCGTTGTATAAAATACCACAGTAGATAGAGAAAATACCCATCAGTAGAACGATATATCGCCCTCCAAATATTATTGTAAACAACTGCAAGGGAAATAGAAAAACAAATAAAAGGTATCTTAAAAATGAGACACAAAACTAATATATATTGTATACATGTATGTGCACAATCACATTAAGCCTTGTACCCAATCAGAATGTTATTTCCTCCCTTATTATTAAGTACACCAAATTTGGTATATTTCTGTCATTTTTGTTTTGAAGAGCAAATATTTATTTAGAATATACTTGGAAGTATCACCAGACAATGTCTTGTTTCATATCTAAAGCCAGTTCACTGAAAATTTTTACACAATAATCAAGTTTTTAAGAGTATACCTTTTGCTACCCAAGAACACAGGGTCACCAATCTTAGTCCTTATTTTGTTCAAGGGCCACAAATATTTGTAACATGCTTCAAGGCCAAATACAATCCGGTATCTTATGTTTTCCTTTATATTTTAGTGTTGGTCAAGTATGATCTAAGTGGTTGAGAGACAGGATCTGGGCCGCCTGCTGAGAACCCCTGCTGACTAACATATGAAGGAAGTTAGTAGTCAATATCTATGTTAATTGCTGTTTTTGTTAAGTATTTATAAGAGTAGAAATTGTACTTACTTCATTCTCAATTTTTTGAGCTATGAGCCGACGTTCATAGACTACCAAAAAGAGTGCAAAGAGGGTCATGATCATTCCATGTCCCGCATCACCAAACATGACAGCAAATAAAAATGGGAATGTGATGATGGTATAGGGTGCTGAAAAAAACAAATGAAAACAACAATTAGGTGTGGAACTCTTACTATCCCATAATTAACGTTAAAAAGTGAGCTGTTGTAAACTGCTTATCCACAAAAATAGCCTGTTAAGTAAAATTTCAAAGTTTTAGGGGCCTGAGCTTTCGATCAAAGGATAAAGATCCTGCTAGGATCGAAAGGTCAGGCCCCTAAAACTTTGAAAAATTATCCCTTAATTACACAGGCTTCATACATTAGGGCTATTCAATACAACTTAAGTGTATGGATTTCAACCGGAATATTCCATTTTAATATACTACTTGTCACAATGAAATAATTCTTTAAATTTTAACAAATTTGAATGAAAAAGGTGATATTTCAAACATAACAATATTTCCGTCCATCCACTAACATGCCAATCACATAAACGATTCAATTCAATTACCATGATTTGAAAATATAGGCCTATATATTATTACTGTAAGGCATGAAATGAGTGATATGGATTCACATACTTTTTTTTGTTGCAAATATTTCTTGCGGGTTCTTTTCAAATGCGAAAAATGTTGTGCCCGGAAAAAAAAAAGTGCTTTTACAGTAACTCACGATTAAATATTATTTTCTGTAATATTCAAATCAGCTCATAATAAAAAGCTAACAAGAAGAAGATTTATTTATGATTCTCTTCATTAAAAAATTTTTTTTATGGCATTACAACTAATGGAGAAAAATATCCTAAACCCAAATGTACGTAGTGGTTTTTTTTAATAACTGCCATACCTGGGTTGACCTCCATGTAGCTTGCTATACCATACGCATCAACTATACTCTGGAAGGCTTCAGTAAACTTGTTGGTTTTGTTGTATGTCGGTGGGTTTTGTTTGGTCTCAACCTTGTTGAGAATAGAAGGCACTGATGAACCGCTTCTCTCCTATAGGGCAAAAACAATTTTCAATCACTTGATTATTTTCAGTTTGTAAATATAAATGGAAATTTCCCAACTTTACTTCATGAAGCATGAAGGCAATGCAAATGATCAAAATGTCCACAATGAACATTCTTCACACTTCCCAACTCAAAATGGTTGCTTACCTGGAAAATAATAATCTGGAAAGAATAAAGTGCACGAAAAAATGTAATACTAATTGAAGGCCACTTATATTGGAGACAAAGAAGTCTTGTTTGACTATCACTTCATAGGGGAGCAATTTTGTTGAATTTAGCATGAGTGAAGATTGATGCTCACAAACTCATCTTGCTTGAATCAAGAGAATCATGTTAACTTACTGTGTACAATATGCATGATTCTATAGTAGGATTCCAATTGAATGAACGCAGCTTTCAACAGCTGCACTCGATCCAACTGCAATCGTATATCGCATATTTTAAACTACAACATGAACACACGATCTTGGATACAATGCTATAACCAATCACGAATGCGTTGGCATGGTTGGATACTTGGATTCACTTCCGTGTTACTCATGCACAGTCGCACACGCTGGCGTACATCGCGCAGTGTACACCAATGTTTGTCACGCTATTGGAAGCTGCGTTCATTCAATTGGAATTCCCACTATAGGAGAATCAATTTTGATTCTTGCAAACTAAATTTAGGAGAATCATTGCGAGAATTCATACACGATAAGCATATTTTGTGATTTCTAAAATAGCATATTTTGTGCATTTTTTCCTTTATTTAGTGACATAATTTCGTAAATTTATTGTCTTTAGTTAATTGCAGAAGGAAATATGATGAGCATGTGACACTTAAGTTAATGCTGGTGTTTGGGAAAGTATCCAACAAAACAATCAAAATCCTGAAGTTATTTGTGGCATGCAGTTTTTTGGACAATTTCAGAACAAATTGGAATTGCATTGGATAATTTTTAAATCTGTTTTTGTTTCTTATAGCTTTCATAAAGCTCTTTCATGTACAAGCATTAAATAATTTGTGCTTATTATGCTTAATTTTGGAGTGATATACCTATTATTAGCGGACTGGTCGCTGAGTACCTATTAAAATGATGAAACAAAAAATTAGTGTTCCAATGGTACTGTAGCTTTATAATAAAAGGAATAACAATCGATTTCTAGAGTGCTTAACTTCAAACAATGGTTAATTACCTTTTAGTACTGTAAAAGAAAACAATTTTAAGGTGTAACACATTCATTACAAAGAAAATGCCAAAACGAATATAAACCCTAACCCTAACATCACCGGGTGCTACAAAATACTGCTGCCTGTGTGCCTCCTCTTCAGCTGGGCAGGGGTTGGTAAAACATAAGGCACCACACAGGGCACATCTGATTAAACAACCCTCAGGACGTTAGGGTTAACAATATCCTCCTTCGTTAGTAAAGCCATAGGGATGAAAAGCATTAAGCCAACTACTTACTGTTCCATGTTGTAATGCCAGCTGGATTCTACCCAGGTCTGCTACAGGACACCAGCACTCAGCTATCAGACACTTAGCTGTCACATCCAGGTTGAACATGTTCAGTGTGTGATAGATGGCTTTCAGCTTGCACACCTTGATGTACCATGTCTGCAATGTCATGGCTGCCGATTTCAGCAGTCGGTCCCTGTGATCTACCGTTTGAAGCAGGACCTGAAAATACAAAGGTAATTATGAAATGATTTACAAAGAATGTGAAGTCTCTAATCTTCTAACAGCAGCATTAAATTAAGTTATATGCATGCAGTGGCAGTGGGTGCGAAGAGAGCTCTTCTCAGTTGCATTAGTACATGTATATATATGAAATAATTTGTGGTATTAAGTACTATGCAAGGAAGAATAATGAAACTATGTCTATCATTCACTGAGTGTACGTTAGTCTTGCCGGATCCACTTCCACTGCGCATGGAAAAGTTTACTTTGGTACTAGCATCTTTGCAAAACTGACAGTGCATATCAAGGGCTCAGTGCAACAAAGGTACATCTCCATTAGCTGGGTACGTAATGTCTTGTGTAAAAAGGCTCATCTCCAATATACTATTTGTAGTAAACCTTTGACGAGAGCATATTTTAAGTGTACATCACGTATTTACTGTGTTGAAATGCACTTGTCTCTGATTGGCTGCTGAGGTGATCTGCTGTTGCCGAGTGGAAATTTATGAATGAACTTTGCGCTGTACGCGTTATTAGCTCCGACTTTGCAACATCACGGTAGTACGCGCTCGTCAAAGGTTACTGCAAAATATTATAGCTTCCCTGGGTAATGTCTTGTATAAAAAGGCTCATCTGCATTAGCTCCCTTGGGTTATGTTGTGTATAAATTAATACCAAGGGCAGCTAATGGACATGACTTGCCTTTGTTGCTCTGAGCCCTTAATATGCAAAATAAAAGGTATGCATTAATTAGTCCTAAACTATAGGAAGCACAATTTGATCGATAAAATTCACATACTTTAAGGGGGTACTACACCCCTGCCCAATTTTGTGCTTATTTTTGCATTTTTCTCAAAATTTATAGCGCATTGGTGACAAGTAAGATATGTATATTATAGGGGCAAGGACTACAACCACTGCACTGGAAATTTTATTTCAGCACACACAACAGTTGTGGAGTTACAGTCAAAAATGAGGGAAAACCAATATTTGATCAATAAATCAATAACTACTTGCCTTGAGTTGCTGAATTTTCAGTGCAGTAGTTGTAGTCCTTGCCCCTATAGTATACATATTTTACTTGTCACCAATGCGCTATAATTTTTGAGAAAAATGCAAAAATAGGCACAAAATTGGCCAGGGGTGTAGTACCCCCTTAAGTGCACTTTCAGCAAATAATAATTATGCAGTGCCACTGATTGGTGATTCACACATATGTGACATGATCAAGGGGAATGAGTCACATGTCGACCCTGGTCAAAAATGAGTTTTACATGTTTCTAAAGAGGACATTTAGAGCTTTCAGAAACTGAAAACTGAAAACCCCATGTTCATATGACTTTTCTTTGCAAAGTTACGTCAATTTATCAATCGCTAAAAAAACCCAATATAAAACAAAATAATTTTAACACTTTCTATGCCAATATCTCAGAATCAATATCAGCGACATCCGACTCATTTCCCTTGATCGTGTCACATATGGGCTATTGAAGTTGAAATCCATAAACCCCATATGGAAGACATATCATGACCTTAATCTCCCACACAGGGGTGTAGATTTCAAATGGAGTCACCCATTTAAGTTATCTCATTTGAAAGTTCCACTACGTGTGCGGAAGATTAAGGTCTTGTCTTCCATAGGGGGGTGTATGGATTTCAACTTAAATAGCCCAATCTGCCAATAGTCTGCAACAGTATCAAGCCAGTCGGCAAATGCTGATGGTGAGTGTGTACTGTGCTAGCCTAAACAGAGACCTGGAAAAATAAGGATCTGGGCAGACTGATGGAAGGTGACCTTCAAGTCATCGAAATGTAAGGCAATGACAATATCAATAAAGAGGAATCCAACCAAGATAGATCTTCTGTTTGGTACCACCAAACTGGCTGAGATTTGTGCGCGTACTGATGACTGGCACTGATCACGCGTGAAAACACACCAGAGTAAACACACACAATTTAATACTACCCAGTACCCACACTGGAGCGCGCACTAACATCACTCTCTTGTAGAAGCCAAATGGACTTCAGGCTGTTATGGTGAGGAACCTAGATACTGATCAAGGGTCTGTTAATTAGAAATAAATGACATCTTACTCTATTCAAGTCCTCTACTCTTTTGGCAACACCAGTTCCCATTTCCTTGCGTTCACTCGGATTCTGTGGACATGGATACATGTTTGCACGGAATCTGAAATCATCAAAAAATAAATCAATTCAGTCAGTCAGAAAGCTGGAGAAGTATAGACCACTTGACATCACTGTTTATCAACAAAGGCGAAGGACTGGTCTATCGATATGCTTGAACAAACTGCTACAATGTTCAATGGCTTTCTTGTACTATATGAAATGTGGTGGGCAATTTAAAATGCACATGCCCTGAGCAAACTACGATGCGTATGTACACTCCAGGGCAAAGAACAATGGAAATTGCAATAATTTGCATACTGCCGGGCAATGACGTCACATGTAAAGTGGTCTATACATGCTACAATAAAAAAAAGCAAGACTTTTCACAGGATTTTTTTTAAATTTCTATAATAAACAAAAAACTAGACACTCAAATGGACACTAAATGAAGATGGTCAGATAGAGGAGATGGTCGGAAGGCCAGCAAGGCCAAATAAGACCAATTTTACATTGATAATGAGAATGACACCAGAAGTGGTAACTTACCCTTTCGCAAATTTTTTTTGACTTTGAGTGCCAATTGGTCTCCCTGGTAGAACACAATAAACACATGCTTGTGTACCTCATTTCCCTAAAAAAAAAAAAAAAAAGTTTCTTCTTTTGCAATGATTATAATACTTAATAACAGCGCTAATTAGTTGGGATTTCATTCATGAGAGGATCTTTATTTTTTGTAAAAATAAATTCATGAATTTCAAGTCAAAATACAAATTTTGTGGCAATTTTGTTGTGCGTTTACAGCTGTGGTTGCCATATTTATATCAACAAAGAAAGGACATTTAAAGCCCCTATCACTTGGTGGTGCCGTAACTGAAAGCCCACATGGTAAGGTATAGGTGTAATATGTTTGCAAACAATGGGAAAAAGAAGTGGCCACTAAAACCGACTTTCTTAAGCACCAAGGGTACTTAGTAGAATGAATATGGTACCCACAAAGTTACAAAGTCAGTTGTTTTCCAGTAATGAATTCGCTTCTCTCTTCCTGTTTATTACTTCATTTTCAGAATAACAGTCTGCCTCATCCAAACTATACCACTTTCCACCCTGATGTGGCAGTGACGTCAACGCGTGAAGTAACTGTCTTGAGTGCACATCTAAGACATGTGCGTGTGTACCCCAGCGCTTTGAGTGAACATGTCTTCGATTTGAAGCTGCGCCCAAAGAAATACTCAATGACGTCACTGCCAAATCTACATGTAGGTGAAAAAGTGTATACCTCGGACCAATGAGATAATCCAATGCATCATATACAAATATCTATCTGAAAACAATGACTTACTGTGTGAGGATCTTGAAGGGGTTCATCTATCTCTAAATGTCTTATGAAGACATTTCCTCTGCACACACGCCATAACATCTTCTCAAAACTAGGTACTCTCTCACGACTTATTACACCAGCAATGAAACTACAAATTGCACAAAATAAAGAGAATTGTTAGATATGAGACACACTGTAAACCTCTTGACGTTAATATCAAGATTCTCTTGTTATCTGCAATCAAATAGGACAAATAGCAGTCACTTTATTCAAATGTTGCAAATGGCAGCTATTGCATTCTACTGCACTTACGATAGTGTTGCACTCTGCCCGATTTAACTGTCTATTACTACCAATTCTTATCTCTTTTAGACATACATTGTATCTGAAATTCCAGAAAATGATGCATCTACAATCATTTAGCAAGACCTGAGATTGTACACCATTTCGGATAATTATGCTTACCCTAAGTTGACATTTGACTGAATATTTCTTCTAGATTCTCCTTGTTCTGCTCCAAATTGATGATACCCTGGTCTAGTTTCTTCTTCTTCTAACTCATGGTGATAGGATTCCGCCTATAAGAAACAATTTTGTAAATAATTACAATGCATATCTATTAACTCACAACATGCAATTATGTAATTAAGCAAAACTGGTCAAATGTTGGTAAAATGATTTTAAAAATTATGATAAGGATAATGAACTGAGTGCAATGCATTAGTCAAGATAATCGCACGCGCCGTAGAGTTATTGCATTTAGCTCGAGAGCCGATGTGTGTACACGAGTACATTATGCGTCATATACTTGTGTATTAAAACAATAGGCAATATTAATTGCTGCATTCATTATATTAGTTTGAATATTAGGGAAAATATCTTAAATTTTAAAAACACCGTCAGGGCACTGACCAGGTAACATTTAAATGGTCAAGAAAATCAATCACTGTATAAGTTAGCTATCAATGGTATCAAATGCACCACACGTCATACTTTAGTAACTTATTCACGCATGGTTTGTAACCAATTGACTTTATATTGTGATCATTTTTATCGTGGTTCCGAACACAGAGAGCATGAACCAGATGACCTGGAAACGATCGATTTTGATGTCCCACTAGTACTGCGCGAATGGAGATGAGAGAATAAACTTATAACAATATCAACAGGATACTTTATAGTTCTGTAATTTGAACTTTAAAATCTACTTATATTAAAACACATGACAGTGGAATTTTACAATTTGTACAGTAGGCTATTATAAAGCATGATCATGATATTATGCGCTAGTGTGTGTTTCCCGGGCGTGTTTATGTTATTTTAGATATAGGCCTAGGCCTACATGTATTTCATTTGTAAAATGCTGAATATTTTGTAATGGTGTCATATGGTCCCCCTGTTTTTTAGCCCTTTTTAATTAAAAATAGAAGCTTGATTATTCTCATTTGATGTTTGATTTATTTGGGTTCATTAATCATAATTTATGGCAATGATAGTTGCAAAATAGAACACAGTTTGTAACCTATGAACACAGTTTGTAACCTGTAATTATTTTAACACCACAGAATGTATATTTGTACTTTTTTGATGGTATATATATATCGAACAGACAAGTTATTAGTTATGTGAAAGTAGTATTTCTAGTATTTGAGCGTGCACGTATTATCTAAAATCTATTGTTTAGCGTGCGGGTTTTAGATAATGCATTGTTTAGCATGCAGGTTTATATAATTTGGGCCACGAAGCGTAGTTCCCGAATATAATGCACAGGAGAAGAATACATAACGATGAATAGAAACGGGCACTAGAAGTATATGGTCTAAATAAGTGCTCCTTTTTTTCCTTCTTTCTTTTTGGCAGCATGATTATATCACCCACAAACTAAACAACCAAAACTGGCGATTTCAGTATAATTACACGAACTGCTGCCTTTCTTTCAGTGTTTGTGATTGGTTAATTACATGACATGTTCATCTGAGTGACCAATAACATTACATATAAGATAAAGAGTAATCCTCTGAGAACTACTGTCTTTCTTACAGCATTTCTGATTGGATAATTACACAATGAATTCATCTGAGTGACCAATTACAATCAGCCTCTAAATATTTAACCTCAATCCTCTTCAGCCCTACCACTATTCTTACCATGTTTCTGATTGGCTCAATAAATCATACTAGACTTCTTGTAACCAATCAATATGGGGTTAATGAAGAGCAATATTTCATTTCGCCCGGCCCCATGAAACTAATTTGATTTGATCACAACACATTTATCAAGTCAAGATTGATTATTATTATTGCTTTTTTTTGTAATTTTTTGATGACTCCAGCACTCGGTTTCAGATACCTGCATATTTGTGGGTCTCCTAATAACTACCATATTAGTTCCAGATTCTGCACCAATTCATTTACTGACTATTCTTATTAGACAAACTTTCAATTATGAAGCTAGGAAACTAGATGATTGATCACAAAGTACATCATATAATAATAAATATTAAGTTCATCATCAACATACAAGAAGTACAGGAACCACATATTGTCCAGTGTGTCCTGAATAATATTGCATGACCTTGGCTAATAAAAATAATTTTCTCTTGTTTTGTGAAATTGATTTCAGATTTAATTTTTACATTATAGTTTCACAATTAGACAGACCATGCATTTTGACAAGCAAAGCTATTTTAATTCCTTTCTTTGATAATTCACTTGCCTTTGACAGTATTTAGCTACAAACCAATTATTGGACAAGTCAAGTCAATGGTAGATAGGGCTAATCATTTTTCTATTGTTATAAACAATGCAGTATCATGCAAAAATTTCATACTATTTCTGATCAGATCATATATTGCTACCTGGGCACCTTGGGAGAACAATGCTAGTGCACTGAAAGGTCAACCCAGGTTAAATAAGACTGAAATAAATAATAAATAAATAAATACATGTTATCTGTAAATCAAATTTTAATCATGACAAATTTGGTTCATTCTGGTTGAGTACATGATATTTTCTGTTTACCTCTTCCCTTACCATGGAAGAAGTATGGATATTGCTCAAGGGCATATACTTTGTATTTGATGCAGTCGTTAGGAACAATTATCAATAATTCACTTTATTAATTGTAAAATTGTATAATAATGGTCACCTTGCCGTTATACAAAAGGGAACAAACGTATAGTGTCAACATTAATTTAAAATTAGTATGTACACAAATGATCATGTGCACCATTACAAATGGTTGAAATATTCAAGTTTTAAGATCTACGCAAGTTGGTGACAACTAGAGGCCAGCATCAACATGTACAATGCTCAATAAAGGGGCTAATTGCAACCTTCTGGTTTACCATCCAAACTGCTATTAATGTTCAAATATAGTGGTGAATATTTTTCTGGGGAAAAAGTGGACAGAGCAAAAATGCCTTTAATTTGACATTTTTGTCCCAAATAGTGGGAGTTCTTTGCTAGTTGAGAGTTGGTGCTAATTATAGGACCATTAAATGAACAAAAACACATCTATGTGCCCCACCTACACACATATGTTCATGTCCAAATGCATTGTGTCTGCATTAAGCCTATATCTAAAATGACTGTTAACAAATTCACATACTAGTATGCATTGACATAATGAGAGTTGCTACAGTACCATCTGTTTACATTACTACTTGGTCATTATATTTGGCTGTTCCAGTTGAAATCCATACACCCCCCTATGTAAGACATGACCTTAATCTCTCACACAGGAAGTGTGAATTTCAAATGGGGTTATAACCTGAATGGGCAACTCCATTTGAAATCTACTCCCCCTGTGTGAGAGATTACGGTAGGTCATATCTTCCACACAGGGTGTATGGATTTCAACTGGAATAGCCTATTTCATAATAATATGTGACTATTATTTGCATACATATTTAAAACCTACAATTGAAATACATACTCTTTGTACTTGAGTTGAGTCTCTTTCAACAAGCACAGATTCTGGTATTGAATGAATGCATGATTTAATAATTGCATTAATTAATTTCAAGGCTCATTTGCAAATGACATATTTGGAAACATATATGACAGCTTTCTAAGGCAATAAGTAATCAGCTTAATTTCAAATAAATGTCATTTACATAACACTATGATGTACAAATAATGAGACAAATTACTGTGGAGCATATTAAGTTTGAAAGATAATTTAAATTTAGTCTTGTAATGACTTTTATGCAGCATGAAAATTTTGTTGCATTTCAAATTTTTGCATTTTACACAAATAAAATATTTGCGTACATTAAAATGTTGTGACTTCTTGATAGTTCCTGCTTTCATATCAATGAAACATCCTCTTCAAGATAGTCAAAACATGTTTATGTTCAAGAAGTTTCAAATTTTTGCATTTTACACAAATAAAATATTTGCGTACATTAAAATGTTGTGACTTCTTGTCAGTTCCTACTTTCATATCAACGAAACACCCTCTTCACGATAGTGGTGTGTATTTCTCAGGGCATGTTTAATTGTTTATGTCCTTCACATTTATTATTCAAAATTTATTAATAAATTTTGAATACTTTTTGCTAGCTGCTAAATTTGTAGAATTTTCATTGCGTGCACATAAACACTTCCTGCTTGATACAAACTGAAACTGAACTGATTGAAACAGTGCAACATGTTGGTATTTGAAGATAAATTTATGTTTGCCGAGGTCTAAACAAGCTATTACAATTACATGTATTCAAAACTTCAATCAATCCGTTTTGCCACTTGACAGATTTGTGAATATTTCATGCACATGATCATTCCCTGCTTTCACACAAACTTACGCCTACCTCTTCAAAATAGTGGAGTGTATTTTGAGACTTAAATTTATGTTTGTTGAGTTCACAGTTACTAATTTTTCACAAGTTTTGTGAATCCTTTTTAATATTCATGATATTGGAAAGATTTGTAAACATTTCATCCACACAAATATTTTTTCTTGTTAACTGATACCCACCTCTTCAAAATACTGGTGTGTATTTCTCAAGACATGTTTATGTTCGGTGAGTTCAAGGTAGTTTCTCTTCAACGTCTCATGGTTGCTGTTCACTTCCTGTAATTCTACTTCTATCTTCTCTAGGGTGGCCTAAAAGTCAACAACAAAAAGGTGTAAAATGTGTCAAATGTAGGTAATGAATCGTGGGATATGACATAGAATTCTATACTCTAAGAGGATGCATCATATCAGTGGTGTATTGTCTTTTTTGTCAGAAATGTTAATTTGTTAATAGTTTTTAGGTTGTTAGCATCTATTATCCTTTTTTGTTTTTTTGTGCCTCTCCTGTTCCAAAATCCTGGCTACGCCACTGCATCATATAGCACAGAATGTCCCTAAAATGTCCAAAGTTGATTTCTTAAAAAGTATTCTGACAAAAACTGAAGCTCAGAGCTATAAAATTGACAAATACCTGTCATCTGAATAAAAATGCCTGTTTTATATTTGACTTCAAATCCCATTTCTGTAACCTACTAGCCATGGTACTTGAGCTCAACAATAAATTAATAGAGCCTGATCTATTACTGATTTTTGAGTTCACACAGAACCTTTTAAAACTACTTCTAAAAATTTTAATTTACCATTCTGTCCAATTTATTAATTTTGTATGACCCATGGCAGACTACATGATTGTACCAGTCTGAAATGACAGGTGGACAGGTGGCTAGCTGAGGCATTGCTTAAACTACAGGTATCACCTTACCTCCAAATCTATCATTTCTCTTGGTGCAGGAGCTGGTATATAGATACCTGGATCATGGACAGGTATATTGGCATCATGAATCTCCTTCTCACAATAACCTGCATGGGCACAACCACAGAACATACTTCTTAGAAAACAGGATCATATGGGTCACAAATGTATTGTGGTAGGGTATTGTTGCCATAACATTTTACTGATTGTGCTACATGAAAATACCATATTTGACCCATAAATGCCTTTAAATGCAAATAATGTTGAAGAGGTATACACACGATCACAAAATGTTATCATATAAGGCCACATAAAATTAATTATTTGGTTCTTGTCTGGAGGATTTTCACAAATGAGGGAGGGAGGTGTTTTTTTGTAAGTCTTATTTTTCCTTCAATGCCAAATTATATTTTATTCAAAATCTCTCATTTTGACAAACCTACAGCACCTCAAGTCTTGATTTCTGCAGGGTACATTGTATGTTAGTTTACTAAAGTACATAACAATCGTGTAAAAAACAGAATTTTGAAAAATATTGAGGGCATCCTCCTCAACAAATGTTATATGGCTTTTAAGAAATTTTAACCTTCCTTGCCCATTCACCAGTTATTGCTTACTCAAATGAGAGAATGGAAGAACAATAGTTTCAGGAAAATGAAACATCCTTATCTCAAATTGATTTCCTCTCATGACTCCACCAACTCATAAACTCTACACAATGTTTCTGTACTTTGGTACACAACCTGCTTTATAAAATCATATCAAGGTTTGAGTCATTAATTAACCCTAACACCCATAAATACCACAAAATACCACGATGAAAACTACTGCGCATGCGTGAAGCCCAGGGTCTGCGATGATGCAATCACCGTAAGTGCTATATGCTCACGGAATCGCTGCCCGGGGCAGCGTTACACATGTGCTATCGGTCGGTGATCATGTGCTTGGCATGCCCGTGGCAGAGTTACCCATGTGGCTATTGGTCGGTGATTGTGTGCTTGGCATGCGGGGGGTCTAAGGTTCGAATCCCGGGGTGCCAAGTGACTTCTTTCTTCATCTTCTCTCCTTTTTCGCTTCTGATAGCAAAAAGCAGGGTTGGATGTTAGGGTTAACATACGATGAATCACACTACAAACATGTAAAAACAAAAAAGTGTAAAACTTACGTAGTTTTCTTTCCATCTCATCACATCTTCTGACTTCATTGACAAATTTCCGCTGGAAGGCACTGACATTCTGATTCAACTGCAAAATAAGCAAACACCAAACATGTCTTCAATTAAATACAAACAAACACACATATTTCAAAGTGAGCAATATCAAGTTACATATTTAAAAAAAGATATAGGCCTATATTTGAAAATGGGCAATAACAAACACATTTTCAATTAAACTTTCCAAAATAATGAACATTTCAAAATCAGGACTCTATTAGACTATATTTTCAATTAAACCCCATTTTTGAATGTCCTGTTGTTCTTTTCAGTCTCTCAAGACTTCAAAATTGTCATCAATGTAAAGAAATAACACGTTTCTTGAAACACATAGCAAGTGCATGACAGGTTTTGCTTAAAACCCTGTATGTGTGCAGACACACACAACTTCAAAATCACTGAAAATTAGCAAAAATGAGTAGCATATAAGCACAGTCGGCTAAATGGGCTAAATTTAAATAGGACAAAAACCCCGGCAAAACCCAATAGAGGCCATCAGTGTTTTTCATGTGTGACTCATGACAATAGTGTTTGTATACATGATTCGTACCCACATGCTCCTTATTCACCCCACCCAGGTGCAATGGGAAGCTGTTAGGGGTAGTCATAGTCGTTGTACTGATGGACCCTGCGCTACTTGTAGGCTGCAAACATGGTTCCGACTTATTCTAATTACGGCGGAATAAATGTAAAGCGCTTTGAGGCTGTTTACGGCATAAAGCGCTATATAAATATCTACATTTATTTTATTTATTTATTCACTTGCTTGATATGATTGACCTCTATAGATTGACTGACTGCTAGTATTGCTCTATACCTAATTCACCTGTAGTTCATACCCTTTAACTTTGAACAGAGTTTACTAGTACCCACAAGATGGCCACTGTGACATCACACTGATGGCCTCTATAAATTTAATGTTTTTTAACATAATAAACATCACATGTATGAGCCAGCTGCATGAAATGTCTGTTAATTCAAATGAGTGAAATGGATAGGTCACAGGTGTATCAGATAAACCCTGGCAGACTTAAATGCTGGTTATCCATTATGAGAAGCTACAACTCACATTGTTACATACATGCCGACTCAAGTTTCAAAATTAATGCATTTCATGAATAATTTATATTCAAACAATAAGTATCCAATGTCATGAATTAGTCTGTGTGCCCTTTATCACAAACTGTTATACTTCAAGCTTTCTTCATTTCCTAAGATATATACATATCTCATGTCTGGCAATTCATCTACAATACTGAAAGCATATTGCCCTGTCCTGTCTGGCCTGGCTATGAGTACATGTATGTGAATTGTGAATTACATTATGCAGAACATTATGTACATGTACTTTAGTGTTATTTATAGTAAAATGCAGACATTTTACTTAGAGCCATTCCAATTTCAGATTGATTGTGATTTAAATAATTTCTATGCTATACAATGTAGCTACATGTATGATTACTATCTTCTAATTTACACTGTATAGGCCTACTGTAGATTCTTAGTAGAAATGTAAATTTCACCTATCATTAATTTTTGTGCTGCAACAACATCAAACATTTTGCTTGTTTTAATTTTCCTATATATTCAAATTGTCCATATATTAGAGCTGTTAAATATGTAATATTTTGCATATTTTTAAATTATTCTTTGCAAACATTATTTACATCTAGAGATCAAAATGTGTAAAAATTAATGCGGTACAAAAATGTCAGCTTTGACAAATCTGTTTGTTTTGGTATTTCTCATAATGTCCTGGTGATAATGATGCACACTGTTTCACAAGCTGTTGTTTTATGGATCAGTTTGACAATCTTTGATATGCTGATCAATGGCCCAGGTCAATGGCAAGTCAGGTTATTTGGAATACACACATTGCTAGCACTGTCAACTATTTGACTCTTCTTCCATGCTCACATAACTATGTGTATGTTGGTATAGACTCCAGCTACAAATCTACTTTTGTATACTTAGACAGTATTCAGTATCGCTTTTTGGTTTCCATTGTTAATTTGGTCATTCTCATAAGGCTAATGAAAGTCAATGTTATGTTTAGCGTCACCCGCCTGCGTTTGGATTTTCTGGCGTTTGTGATGCCAAAATCCCAAAACAGTTCATTATTTTGTATTTTGTACACAATTAGTTTCCAGTGGGGACACAAGCACAAATGCCAATGATAAATCAACCTATTCCAACATAAAAAAGAACTAAAAACAAGATTCTGTCATAAAATTGAACTATATAATTGGCCATTACCCCAAAGGAGGGCTGGTTGGGGACCAATAATGTGGACAGTCATTTAACAATTTATGGCCTTTTAACTGGTAAGAAAGCTGGTATAAATACCTGGATGGTGAAAAATATTTTTAATACAAATGTGTTGGTTCACATGCCTTCAAAAGCGGCCTACTGTTGATTAGAGTTGTTTTAATAGAATATTGGAGGGTATATAGTGCGATGAAGTGGCTGCTATTTTGTAATTAATGAAACGTTGCAAAATAATGAATAATGAATAATGAAAAAGTTGCCTCATTGTGGTTTGAAAAAAATGTTACGCTAAACATAACATTGACTTTCATTAGCCTAATAAAAGAACAAATTTACTTCTTTTTAATTGCTCGTAAATCTGACAAATTACCAGTTTTAATATGCATTTCATTGCACTTCACAAGTGAACAAATTATAATTCATATTTGCTTAGAGTGCCATATATTTGCGTTTATCAAACAAGCGACAATGGACCATGTGTTGTTCAGGTGATGTGACCTCACAATAAATGAATCACAGACAATGTCAATACTGGGTGATGCACTTGGCTGACAGCCTTTGACCAGGGTTACCAAAACAATGCATCCCAATCATGGCTCACTGAAGCATAACCCAACTGTTCTCTTCACCATTTGTTTCTAGCTGGGACCAGAAATTAAAATCATGGAAGCCAATGTTGTTTAAAGGGGCATTTCATGATCCACAGCCTCATCCCCCACTTTTCCCTAAAAAGTTGAGATTTTTACACCACTGGATACCTCTGGCTACATAATGTTTATGTACCAAATATTTCTTGCAGATTAATTCGCTTAGCAAAAATATCGCCAAATTTGAATTTCGTTCTGGTGCACCAGAACGAAATTACAACACATTGTCTATGGAGCAGTGTAATACACATAATCATGCATAACTCGCAAACGCAAAATCGGAATCAACTGAAATTTTGGAAATAAGCTTTTTTCGTGGATATCTACTGAAAAAGTCATAAAAAAGGATGCTAGGATCACGAAATCCTCCTTTAAGTGTTACTCTAACCATATGTTTCTATGGGACAGAAAACTGTCAAAAATTGTAGTAAAATCTTCCAAAATTGCCCAACAGGGCAACCAAATTGTAACCCTACACTAAATTAAAGTACCGAGAATATACTGGTGAGCTTGTACATGTAGTCTGCTTTGGTTGTGGGCCATTTGCACTTTGCGTTCATTGAATGTATCATCTGGGATGGAAGAGGTCTTGCGAAGTGGGGGGGGGGGGTCTCAAAGTTGCCAAACCTAGGGAACTCGGAATTTTCCGGCAGAATAGGGACTTCTGACCTGAAATTTCATCATTTTTGGGTTATGTGAACTAAAATTTGACCTAATTATAAGTTATGGAACTACAAAAATTCTAATTTTTTTTCCAAATTTGAGTGAAAGAGAAACAATTTTGGGACTTGACTCAAAGTTAAGCGAAAGCACTAGCGCACAATCCCCAACTACAGGTCTTCAGACCCTTTAAAGCCTGAAAATGGGACCCTCGACTGCAGCACATACCCGTACCACCTTTACATGCGTTTGCACCCAGGTCTTGCCTAATTGGGTCACTTCCTTTAGAACTCTAATGGCTCTGAAAACGTTACAGCGCTTTTAATAATTGGGTTACTTTTTTAAAGTTTTCTTAAATAATTGACCTACAAAAGAGCCTGCCAGGGCTGTACTTACATCCACAAATTGTACCAATCCCAACTCTCCCAGTTCAGCAATGCATGGATAAGCCGCTTCTGATTGCAGGAACAGTTGTGCCCGACACATTTCCTCACTTCGAAATAAGGACCCCATGTCGTTGCTTGATGTTCTGGCTGTGTCACTCTCCAAAAATCTAAAATTAAGAAAGAAAACACATTTGCTGAAATGCTGTATTTGATCTATGGTATGAAAGTATATCTAAATTGTACATGGACAACATTTACTTTTAAAGCGGGTGGGAGGGAGCATGACCTAGCTGTGTTTGGACAAATACTGAGACTAGCAAGAGGAATTGTATGGTTCTTTTTAAAGCTTAAGGGTGTATTTTTCGTATGTAACGTTTTGGCTAAAAACACCCCAAATCTTAACAATGTGACTTCATTCATGCTTGTTGAGGCCCCGGGGTCGAGGCATTTCAACACATACTCAACCAATGGATAGAATTAATCCACCTACTACATGCTATGCAACATGAATTTGATCAAGATGGCCTATATATACAATTAAATGCATAAAACAGGAAGTTAATGAAATCAGCCTACAATGTTCAATGTATACACATAAGATCAAGGAAACACATAGGGTCACATACATGTACATCATGTACATGCACATCCTTGATTGTCAAGCCTTTGATTTGCATGTGAACATGTCCCATGTGAGAACCTTTTTTGCCTGTCAGTGCAGACAAGTTGGAACTAATTTTATGCCAATGGCCAGAGCCAATGTGTAGTAAATCCACACATGATGGGTCTAGTGATGTGACATTAATAAAAAATGAAGTCAGCTTATTGTATTTTTCCATAAGTATTTCAGCTATATTTTAAAATATATTCAATTTTTAAATACATCCATTTACCTCACTAATATGACACTATGCCAGCAACTATTTTTAAAGCAGCATACATTTTGCCAAGGTAGCGGGACACTATTAACATATATATACAATGTATTTTAAACCAGTTTTAATAAATTTGAACAAAAATAAGGTGTGCCACGCTGTAATATGGGTCTGGACACCAAATATTTTGGAATCGCATTACGAGATCTATATTGTAAAGTTGCAAACCTTTATTTTTGACTTATGGCTCGATTCATAACATCTGGGTTATAAGCTTTATTACAACTTGCCGGGGTTGTACATCCCTCACGATGTGTTCAAACTTCAATAATTCAAAGAATAATTCTGTTGTTTTCTTTTGTTTGCTGGCATGATCAATGAACCATATCTTTTCTTCCCTGATGACTTTCCGCTTATTTTGTGAGAACAAGTCTTATAATCATATACACATGAAATCGTTAACCGGGTAACGTTCATACTCGTGAGCTGCTATCCCCAGGCATCGGCTCTGCACCCAAGGATTCAGTGGTTCAAAATTAGGGCAGAGAAAACAACTTTGCTCTTCATCTCCTTTCTGTCTTCCTTCCTTTCCATTCACCAAAAAGCAGATGGGAGGTCATGAAGGTTAGGGTTAATAAAGCTTAACTTTGCCTCATCAAGCTTAACTTTGCCTCATCAAGGCATTGACATTAACAGTCCCCAGTACTATAAAATATTACTCTACACAGTGACTGCAACACTATGCATCCAACCATTCCGACATGAATGATCCAATTGCGTAATCATCCAAAATCTTTCAAAATCTTGCGTAATCATCAAAAATCTTCCTTCTTTCTTTGCCAAAAAGGTTAATATCTCATGTCACAGAAGTAAGTCCACCTTTCTTGTTTTTAAAAGGATAGTAAAAATAGCAGGAATGAGAATGGCTTTTTTGAAAACTGCCTGAAAAAGTGTTTGAAATCGGCCTTAAAAGGCCCAAAACAGGCTGGAATAAAAATAAAATAAAATTGCGTACATTTGGACAACAAAATTTACCTGAATCATAGGCCTATGCCTGAATTCAGGCAAAAGCCTCAAAAAATTCTCATGCCTGAAATAGTTTGCATTACAATACTATGTACACCCCATAAAGTACTTTACATTCATGGTTAAAATTTACATCAATCTTTTACAGATCACAAAATAAATGACATTTTAGTGACCAAAATCGACCAACACAAAGGGTGCACCGTTGGACCCCTCATGAACTTACCCACATACAAAAGCTCTGACCCAAGCCACAGGCCAAGCCATAACTATCCACTCAATGCAACTCATAATAATTCATCTACAGAAACTACTATGATCAAAAGATGCACTTTCCACATTGGCAGCACAAGTAATGGTAATCATTACATGAAGCTAGCCTCAATATGAAATTAAATAAAACCTGAACACAAACAAATTTAAATATCAAATCAAATGTACTATTTGAAAATTCAATAAAATTATAGCCTTGGAATTAATAACCTTTTATAAAATAATCCGTATTTCCATTTACAAATTTTACTCTACATCCATGCATGAAATGGGTAACAGCTGACACAGTGCATTGTTTCTATTCCAGGGATGTAAATAAAGGGGCATTTTGTGATTTTAACATCCTCTTCAGGGTATGGTTCAATAAGATATGACATAATCATGATGTAAGTTTCTGATGGTATAAAAATTCTCAACTTTTTTGTAGTAAGTTGGAGGGATGAGGGCTGTGGATCAAAATGTGCCCCTTAAAGGTTGGTAACAGACAGGGGTGTCTATTCTTCCGCTAATCGCCCCCAAAGGGGAGGGAATAATTTTACCCCTTTGGGAAAGAATTTTGCATTTTGAAAAAAGAAAAAAAAAAGAGAGGGGAAAATTCAAGGAAGATTAAAAATAAAATTAACTAATTTGGGAAGAAAATGTATAACTGGAACATGTCATGTTTTATTATGTTTTATGGCTATTTTTTGGAATGAAATAGATGCCCCTCACTGGCTGGTAGTGACTGCTCTACAGTGTAGGTGAATTCATCAAGTGTCATTTAGGGAAGAATTATAATGGGTACATAGCATTAGCATACACGTAGTGGTCCATTGGCTTTTTCCCATCCCAAAAATAATTATTTTGAGGGAAACCATGGACTTTGGCATAAAACAGGGAAAAGTTGGGTCAGTAATTCTTCCCTGCCTGGGCAATAGTAACTAGTGGTCATCATTCTAGAGGTAATAATGCACACAAAGATTAAGGGAGCTCTGCTTTGCACCTTTCATACAAAATCCAATTTCTTTTTAGTTTGGACATCTGCCTATCTAGGGAAGCATTTGGGATTCTAAGGGAAGACAGAACCATCAATTAGTTAACAGCTCTATTGTCCCAAGTTTATCTTCCCTTTTAAACCTCAGCTTCAAATCCAAATCCTTGATTATCCTTCCCTGCTACAGGAGAATTTTAATTCTAAGGCTTTATAAATCAGGGGCATGCGAGTCACCACAAATAAAAGAGCTGAAAACGCTGAAAACAGTTCCTATACTTTTGTACAGAGCAAGTGTACTGGTACAAAAAAAAGCTGAAAATCAAAACAAAAAACTCTCACACCTCTGTAAATAATCACAGCTAGCTCTGAAAGTAATAAAGAGCCTAGAGGTGTTTGCCAGCCTGTATTCCCTTTGAACCATTAGTCCTTAGATGCAATGGTTCAGTGTCCAAACTGTACCATCTAGGAAAGAATTTGATGTTTTTAGGGAAGACAGAATAGAACAAGTCACAACTTTAATTAGCCTAATAGTTGTTTAAAGAAGTTTCTGGGTCTGACAACACACCTATATTCAGTCAGGGAAGGGAGGGAACAAGAAAATGAGGAAAAGTACATACATGTACATATACGTAGATAGCAACCAGCCTAAAATTTTCCCTTTTGGGTCCATTTTTTGGGATCTCAGTTGGGGAAGAATCTGGGGACGGATGTGACAAAGCGCGGTAGGGTGAGGGAATAATTTCAATTTTCTGGAAGAATAGACACACTTTTTTTTGGAGTAAGTTGGAGGGATGAGGGCTGTGGTTCAAAAAGTGCCCCTTTAAGGTTGGTAACAGATCTACATTTTGTACTTCCTAAAATTGACTTAACCCTTTATATTTAGGTAAATGCAGATTTGTTGTGGTCTTTTCAATGCTGAAGCACAATGCTGTTTTTCCAGATTTTCTTTTCTTTTTCAGGAAAACTTACATCCCTGGAAATCATCAATCGGAAAACTTTTCTTTTTTAATCTGTGCTCTCTGTTTCTACTACATATGTTAATAAAACTTTGATGATTATCTGCTACATATGACAATTTTTATAATTCATGCTGATTTATTGTTTGAAATCAGGTAGTCAGGTTGTTGCTGGTTTTTTGTTGGTTTTTTTTGCCTGATAGTATAGTTCAGTGCTTTTGTTCTTCTATTCTACTGATTTAAATGCATTTGTATCTTTGTAAAATGCTATCTTGCTGGTCTACTGGTCATCCTGGCTGTGATGGTTTATTGTGGAATGCATAAGGGCAATTCCAAGCAAACAGGGACATGACCCGAAACATTAAAAATACTCACATTACAGTAGCCAATTTGGTATCAAATGAAAGCGATAACATTCTCTTTAAATTTGTCTTGTGATGTGTGTCTTATGTTGGTGCAGTGTTACCACAAAATTTCTTTGAAAGTTTGCCAAATTTGTTACATTTTTTGAGTGAAAAAGAGACCTACATTTGGATCTCCTTTTAATTGCTCAAAACATTTGCTTTAGACTGCAATTTTATTGCCAATAGTGGTTTCATTCCAAATGGTCATTCAATTCCCTAGGTCTCAGCAAAAGAACGTCAAGTGTTCGGCAGGTGGGTCATGGTGATTTGCAGAGTAAATTTCAATATACCACATAACTGCCATGTTTACATTACAAATGCATTTAGTGTTGCCACTGAAGCCCATATCCCACTCAATATTACCTTAACAATAGTTTTCAAGGGGCTTTCAGTCTTTCAATGGAATAAATAATAGTCCCAAACAAAAATGTTTGGTAGACTCATAACCGGTGCGATCTTACCTTTCCGATGTTGATTAAGATACTTCTTGCATCGATCCCGAGATCGGAAAAACCAATAGTCATTTTGTCCCACATAAATGAATAAATAACAAAACCCCGATCCCCGGTGGACTCACCCAAAAGGTGACGTCACACCATATGATCGTCCCTTATCCGACTTGGGATCCCCTACTCGGACCAAACTTGTAGGGGGTGGCCAGGGTCCGGGATAATCAACATCGGAAAGGTAAGATCGCACCGGTTATGAATCTACCAAACATTTTTGTTTGGGACTAGACTCAGTACACCGGTCGATCTTACCGTTTCGATGTTGATTAAGATACTTCTTGCATCAACATCTGAAAGATCGATCTAGCAAGTAACCGACGGATGGAGGTACAAGATTGGTCAGCATCTGATCAGGGATCGGGAGCGGTAACGATGGTTTTCGCGAGGTCAGAAATATTTTCCCCCAACGGTCGGGAAAACAAAAAGGACCACGCGATCACAGACATAAACCTCCTTACTTAATAAGTTTGGTGGTTAAGAATAGCGACACTGGTTCTTACCATGCTGAGTATTCTGTATAGTCTGAAAACCTGGTACCCGACACCACCGTATTATGATCGCCCGAACAATGTCCCGGTAAACCTCCGCCCGTCTCTGATTACTAACGAACGGAAGTATCGAGAGAAGGGCGAAGGTGGCTTCGGGACACCGCCTGCTAGATCTCCTCAAGGGACAACCGAACGGTATACCCAAGATGATGAGATAGTTTCGTGTCGAGTGGGTCGTGGGGCCGAAACCTTCGCGATCCCCGGACCCCACCAACACCTGGACCAGCCATTGCGACAGCGGCTGGACCGAAAAGGCTCTGTAAGGGTGATGAATGCGGTCGTGAGTCCTCGCAAGGCTTGTGTTCGGAAGAAATAGTGCTGCAGCGCCTTATCGGACACCCCAGCATATCTTTGGCTTCAGCCGAACCTTGCCCAACCCTGGGGATTGGAGAGGGACGAATGTCGGTATGCACCGCGCCCGCTCAGTAGTCACGAGAACAGCGCCCGAAACAGTGTCGCTCCAGTGTTTGTGAACACGGAAGCTAACCTCGAGACCGTGTGCAACTCAGCACCGCCGTCTCGCAGCCAACGCCAAACCGGAAAGCCAGCTTGAGGGTTACGTATTTAAGCGTTGCTTTTGACGGAAGGTCGAAAGGGTGACCCTTAAAGTAATCTAAGACTGTGTTGGGATCCCTTAGGAGGATCACTTTCCTTTTGGTAGACACTCGCTGAACATACCGTCGAGGCGTAGACTAATAAGGTAACCATCGGTTATGATGGTCGCACCCGCCTCGAAACCTCGGTGAATGGAGAGGACAGCTGACTTATAGCTGGCCCCAGTGGCCCGCTGAAGTCTTGCTTGGAACTTTTCTGTCAGAAACTCCGGAACTAGCAGCACAGAGGCTCTAGCGGGAGAGCTATTTGTCTCATTGCACCAAGCGTAGTATGGAGCCAGACTCTGGCTATACGCACGGAGGGTAGACTTCCGTCTAGCCCGGCGATGAGAAAAACAGCTTCTGATGAAAAGTATCCCTCGCGCGCTGCGTTCCTGGTAAGGGCCATGCAGCTAACTGCAGGTGCTCTAGTGATAGACTGGTACCTCCGCTCCGGGCATCCGGAGTAGATCTGGTACTGGGAGTGCCAGCGGCCTTGCCGCTAGCAGAATGACAATGCAGTCTTCCCACCCGATCTTGGTCACCACCCTCATGAGTAGTGAGATCGGAGGGACTGCATAAGCTGTCATCCCTCCCCAGTCTATGGACAGAGCGTCCACGGTGAATGCTTGGGGTCCGCGACCCTTGAGCAGTACACCGGCAGTGGATGATTGCGATGAGATGCGAACAGATCTTTCGAGGGGTGGTACATCCCCTTGAAGATCGTCTGAGCGACCTGCGGAGCAAGGGACCATTCTGCTGGTCCCGCCACCCTTCCTCGTGACAGATTGTGCGCGAGGATGCTGGTGCCGCTCGCGATGTGTATCGCTCTCATCGTAATCTGCCTGAACTTGCACCACCCTATCAGGTGTCGTGCATGCAGGCTCAATCGTGGTGGCCCGGAGTCCCCTTGTCTGTTGGGGTAGGCTACCACGGTTGTGTTATCCGTCAGGACAACGGTATGTGATTCCACGATCACCTCCTCGTGAGCGAGGGAGGTTGATGTGAAACTCTGTCTCTATGGCCCCCATAGGCCGAGACGGAGTCTCCGTGGATGTGGACCCCCAGCCCCGCTTTTGATCGCTATGGTCGCGTCACTACGTGACATACCGGGGTGCAGGAAACCTGACACCCTGGGTCAAATTGGGCTGATGGGTCCACCACCAGAGTTCTCTCTCGCGCGATCTCCGACAACGGAACCGCGAGGGATATTGGTGACGACTGGGCCTGCAAGCAGGCTAGAAGGTGTAGTTGGGTAAGCCTAACGTAGAAACGGCAGCACGGGCACGAGGTCTACCATACTGGCCATTAGGCCTACCACCTTCATCCATGCCACAGCGGGTTTTGCACGAGACTCGGCCAAGAGTCAGGCACACCGCACCATGTTCATCACCCGCCGGGTGAGAGCACCATGAACCCCTCCGTGAGGGTGATCTGGGCCCCTACAAATAGTGGTGTCTCATGTCGGGACCACGCTGGACTTTTTTGAGCTGATCAAAAATCCAGGGTCCCGCACCCACGGACTATCAACCCCATGAGACCCGTAGTCTTCAGTGGAGTGCGTCCGTATATGAGCCAAACGTCCAGGTAGCAACTGATGTTGACACCCCTGTGCTTCAGGTACGCTGCCACCGCTCTGACCAAGAGTGTTAAACACCCTGGGAGAGATGGACAGGCCGGTGGCCGGTATCAAAACTGGTAATTTTGATCCTGTACCTAGAAGCGCAGATGCCTCCGATCTTGAGAGGCGATTGGCATATGCAGATAGGCGTCCGAGAGATCTAGCGATGCTGTTCCCATGCCCCTGATGGGGCAGGCTAGCACCGAGGCGAGAGTCCCCATTCTGAACCTCTTGGGCCTGAAGAACGTGTTCAACAGCCTGCGGTTCCGGATGGGGCTCCCGTCACCGGTCTTCCTTGGAGCTAATGGCTCCAAGATCACCCGTAGAACGGGGGGTAGACCGGGACAATCGCCCGCTTCGTGAGAAGCTGTGTGATCCCTGTCAGTAGTGCCCGACGCTGGGGGCCGTCTGACGGCACTACTGTGGACCTCTGAAATGTGCAGACGAATGTGGGGAGACTGGGTTGCCAGTCTGTAACCCCCACTCACCACTGACCATACCCAGGCACTCAAAGAGATGGTTTCCCACCTCTGGGTGAAAGCCATAAGCGGTCGCCCACTGGGAGATCCCCTGTGGAAAAACCGCTGAGCCCCCAGGAATGCTCTGCCTAGCTTCCCTTGGAAGAGCGCTTGCTCTTCTTCGGGCTTGCCAGCTGTTCCTGTGCTACCCTTGCGCCTCCCAGAAATGGGTGCTACAGAGGTAGTGGGCTCGGGTACTGTTGGTGGTGCACGGCCTGCTGAAGTCGGAGCTCCTACCCATGGTAAGGGCAGTTTCCGACTTCTTCAGAGTGCTCCTAGTAGCTTCTTTGCACGGTCCTCCACCGTAGCGCAGAAGCATCCAAAGAGAAAAAGGACCCTGCCTTTCCATCGCGTTGAGCGATTGGAGTGGCAGGCCCCACCCCCGGGCGCTGAGTGGACACCCTATGGGCTAGGCCCATGGAGCTCTCGTTGAGGCTAGCTGTTAGCACCGCTAATAGGCTCACCTCAAGGGAAGAGCTCAGATGTTGTCTGAGCGTGATACGCTTGACGACATCTGGGTCCCTCTCGGATCCCCTCAGGTAGGTCCCGTGGTCCTCCCGCGATACACGCAGAGGAAGCGTGCAAGCACGCGGCGCCATAGCTCTACTGAGCTCGACAGCCCACGATATCTACCCGTGAGGTTTGCCGGGAATGAGAGTGCAGGCGCCCCCTGTGAGGAAGCAGCAGCTGAGCATCCTACTGAAAGGATCCCTGGTCCTCCTCCATGGACTCCCCTTAGGGGGTGTCCGGAGGAAGATCAGTGCTGTTGCTCCCCTCGCGGGCAGCAGCGGGAAAGGAGATTGTAGTGATGTCACTACCGGACTCAGCTTCCGACTCCTTTCCCTCGCCCACAGTATCCGTGATCATGCTCCGATGATGACGGTAACTGAGGACGGGCATCTGAAAGCGGGTAAGAAGGCATAACCACTGTGTGGCTCGCCGACTACCTGCCAGCAGAAGAGGGAGTACTCCGCAAGACCCTGAGGTATCCGCCATGGCACCACTGGGTCCGCATGCTCTCGCAGCCGTCGTCCTAGCGCTTAGCAGCACGGGCCTACCCTGATCAAGATCTGGGTTAGCCCCATGCCGGCTGGCCTGGTCAACAGCTGATGTTGGTACGGCGTGGCCATCGCTAGGCGACACTTGCCACGGTGCTAGGCCGTGGAAGAAACACCCTGCGGCGGGTACCACGGGCATACCCAGCCGGCAGCTGACCCTGAAAGGATCCGCCACCAGGGTAACCCCATGGTACTGCAGTACCAGCACCGCCTCCCCCCCCCCCTTGTTGCCACAGAGACTGTGGCGACTAAGGCGGGTGCTGCGGTACCGGCGCGGTATCAGCGTGGGTACCCCTGAGGGTTCCCAACTGTGGACCGCTGTACCCTCGCCACACCGCGTTCCCTGTTGGGGATCAAGCTGTGTGCTGGCGTGGTACCGCGCGGTACTAGCATGGGTAACCGTGAGGGTTCCCGGCTGTGTACCGCTGTATGCGTGGTTCCAGCGTAGGTGCCCGTGAGGGCTCCCGGTTGTGTACCACTGTACCCATGCCTCACTGCGTTCCCCGCAAGGATCAAGCCGTGTGTATGGGTACCCGCTATACCGGCTGTCCCTTGGCTAGAGGGAGCTTGCCTAGTACCACGGGTAGCTGAGGGTGCATACCCCCGATCAATCACCTCGCCACCTGAATAGGCAGCGTCAATCAATGGAGCTATGCCCTGTTGATTTGACAGTGATCGATCAAGAGAGGGTAATTGACCCATTGACGATAATGGATCACCCACGCTCCGCTGGCTCTCGAGGACATAAGTGGGTTGTTGATCAGCTAGGCTGTTCAAGCTACTTACTGTACCCTCTAGAGCTTCGCCAAGGTCGCTGTGTGTGGCGGACCACTCACGGCAGCTATGGGCGGGTGCATAGCGGCTACCACTGAAGTCAAGCCGTAGCTCGTCTTTGTAGCTGCCACCGAATGCACCTGGGTCGCTGTCCCGTGAGAGACTGCGCAGCCCAACCCCTGAATAATCGCCAGCCAGTCCCTGTGGACAGCCAGCAGCTATTCTAGGGCCCAGGGTATCACTCGGCGGTCCCGCCATGGGAACGCTGCCGTGTGACAACCCCAGTTGGTTCTGCTAAGACTACACCCACAGCGTTAGCCGCGGTATCGTCTCTGCTGAACCCATGCATGCTAGGGTTCAACCCAGGCAAGCCCGGGGTACCCTTGCATGCTGCCCGTCGCTGGCTACTACTGTGGCTGTTTGAGCCCGGAGATATGCCTGCAACAGACGGGTGTCCTCCTGCTAAAAACCCGTGAGGATTTTTGGCTAGAGGACTGGTATCCTCCTGCTACAAAACCCGCTAGGGTTTTCGCTGGTGGTTACCGCTCTGCTGCCTGCTACTTTGCTCCGACGTATAGTCAGTGCTTTCGCTGGCTGCTGAGCCTTTGGACGCGCTTAGCAGTCCCGAAGGAACCGCCTGCTTGTCCGGGGACCGGAGCCCCTTAAGCAGACCTGCCATGACCCATAGGGGCTGTCACAGCAGAATCTACCGATCGACTGGTATCCTCCTGCTGCAAAACCCGCTAGGGTTTTCGCTGGTGGTTACCGCTCTGCTGCCTGCTACTTTGCTCCGACGTATAGTCAGTGCTTTCGCTGGCTGCTGAGCCTTTGACGCGCTTAGCAGTCCCGAAGGAACCGCCTGTTTGTCCGGGGACCGGAGCCCCTTAAGCAGACCTGCCATGACCCATAGGGGCTGTCACAGCAGAATCCACCGTGATCGACCTTACCAGTGCCCTTGGTAGATTTCTTCTTCGTCTTATGGCGATGATGGAGCCTATCCCAATCGTCAAGCTGGAACTCGGAGAGTCCTAAGCAAAAGAAAGACATCTAGAAGATCGTGAGCACTCCCTGTGGGTGAAACAGAGCGGGTGTGGGTCCCGCTCCGTCACCAGGGAAGGGCAAGCCCGACAGGGCCGTGGCGGCGAGGAGAAAGGGAGGGGGCACTACCCCCCCCAACACGCGACTCAAGCCCAGTAAGCAAACCTGAGCACGGAGGCTGGTCGCTAACGTTAGTGGTAAAGTAAGGACAGGCTAACTTTATTACTAAATGTCAGACGGGTCCCTACCAATCCCCACCGTATGAATATCTGATTAACTCGTCTTATCGGACGGTAATGAAGACATAACGATAGAGTAATCACCCTAACATAGCAACAATAACCTACCGTACATGAAATACAATGAGTAAAACAAGAGTGTTTTTTCATACTAATAATAGAAGTCTACCCACCTGAATATGTTGATACAAATACAAATTGCATTAATCTACCGATTATGCGAAACACAAAAACCCTCTCACACAGAGATTTTTCTGACCTGTCCCTAAGACCGACCTATCGGCGCCCTTTGAGTTGAGCGCATGCGCAACGATCCCTGTTCACTCCCCACCGCCCAGAGAAATAACATACCGCAAGGGTTAAGGAGGCGGGATCAACATATTCAGGTGGGTAGACTTCTATTATTAGTATGAAAAACACTCTTGTTTTACTCATACTTATACATAGAACTACCCACCTTCAATGTTGATACAAATACAAATTGCATTAACATTGACTAGCACCGCTAATAGGTGGTAGAGGTGCGGTCTGTTATTTAGACGCGAGGTCAGGAAAATCCCATTTTGCTTAAAAAGCAAGATACCAAGCAGATTGCTTAAAAAGCAAAAACCCTGAAAATTGCTTGAAAAGCAAAAACAAGAATTGCTTAAAAAGCAAAACATAGACTAAAAAGACAATAGGATTTCAAGAATGTCTACAAGTAAAGTTATTCAATACACTTATGACCTGGTCATTCCTGAAAACAAATAAGGTTAGACAATCAATGATTAAGACATTAATGCTAATTGTTATCTTACCCTTATTGTCTGTTAGTCGAAGTCCTCGTCAAGACTGCTTTAGCGAACTTGACCCTGGAGTAATCCTCTCCGACATTACGCAGATATGTATCAGTAAGCGAGAGGCGGTGCTCCAAGATATAGTTTCGCAAATCTCGTTCAGAGTGACCCCTTTCTGAAATGCCCACGAGCCTGAAACTGCTCTAGTAGAATGTGCCGCAGGGGCACATGTTCCTTCGAACGCTTTAGCATCTACTATGAGCGAAACCAACCATCGTGCTAGTGTCTGTTTCAAGCTGCCTTGTTAGGTTTAGCATGGGTTATAAAAAGTTGGTCAGTCGATCCCCTAATACTACTAGACCTATAAACATAGTGTTCGATAGCCCGCCCCACGCACCATAGTCTCACTTCACGTACCGATCACTTAGTGCCAATCCTCGGAAGCAAGATGGACCCGTGTTGAAACGTCTGGCGTTCATTTTAGCTATGAAACCTACTTTAAAGGTCATAGAGACGCCATTGCGTGAAAAAACAAGAGTTTTGAACGATAAAGCTTGCAATTCCGACCTCCGACGGCCGGTTGCTAGCGCTACCAAAAAAGACCGCTTTGAGAGTGATCTCTCGTAACGTGGCAGATTTCATCGGTTCATATGGTGCTCCTTTGAGAAGCTCCAAAACTTTGCTTAGATTACATGCAGGAACGATTCTACGTTTAGGGGACGAGAATTGTACATGCCATTGAGGAGAAGACGGATGTAGTCATTCTTATATAGAGTTGATCCGTCCTCAAATCCCCTATGGATCGCTGCGATAGCCGATTTATAGTTGCTAACTGTGGCTACCTGTAAGCCAGAGTCGAACACTTCCGTGAGGAAGTCGGCTATCTGAGACTGAGTTGCTCTGGCAGGAGAGCAATTTGTCTTTTCGCACCACTTGTAGTATCGACCCAGACGTCCAGAATAGATTCCGAGTGTTGAGTCTGTTCTACCGTGGGCGATGAGGTTAGCAGCTTTTTGTGAAAAGCCGCTCTCCTCGCCGCGTTGCCTGATAACGGCCATGCAGTTAACCTCAGATGACCCAGCTGAATGGTCGGCACCACTGTCTCCAGATCCTGCTGTCTCAGGAGGTCTGGTAACTGTGGAAGAAACCGAGGTGTACCTATGAGAAGGTTCACCATGAGCCGAAACCATAGATGCCTTGGCCAAAAGGGTGCTATGAGTATTATGTTGCAATCTTCGCTGGCTATTTTCTGTATTACTCTCTGTAGCAGCGAAATTGGAGGAAATGCGTAGGCCGTCATTCCTCTCCAGTTCAAGTGTAGTGCGTCTACCGCCAGTGCTCTTGGATCTCGCATCCTGGAGCAATATACTGGTAGTTGGTGGTTGCTTGCTGATGCAAACAGATCCACTGTCGGATAAAACATTACTCGGAAGATGGTTTGGACCACCTGAGGAGACAGTGCCCATTCTGTCGGGCCTGCACCTCGACCTCGAGAGAGGTCGTCCGCTAGAATGTTTGTGACCCCGGCTATGTGGATAGCCTTGAGTGACATTCCTCGATGGTGACACTTCTTCAACAAGCGAAGAGTGTGCATGCACAACAGGGGCGATTTTGTACCTCCTGGTTTGTTGATGTATGCTACCACCGTCGAATTGTCCGACTGCACTATGAACTTGCAACCCATCAACTGATCTTCAAACGCCTGGATCGTTCTTTCTACCGCCCAGAGTTCTAACAAGTTGATGTGAGACTTGGCTTCCGTTGGGGACCACAGGCCCAAGCCGTCTGATCCTGAATATGACCCCCAGCCCATCTTCGACGCGTCCGTCGTGATGGTAAGCTGAGGAGGGGGCAGGAAATCTGACCCTATGTTCAGGTTGGCGTCGTGGACCACCACTTGAGTTTGTCGCGGATCAGTTCCGACATTGGAACCATCCTGTAAACTGAGTGGCAACTGGGTCTGTAAAACGCCAGTAGGTGCAGCTGAATTGGTCTCATATGCATACGACAATTCGGCACCAGGTCTACTAGACTGGCCATGAGTCCTAACACTCTTAGCCAAGCAGTGGCTGGAGCGTGACTTTCTGCACTGAGAATCTTGACGCATTGTATTATGTTCATAATTCTCTCCGGAGAGGGCCTGGCCAGGCCCTCCGATAAGTGCAGACGGGCCCCCAGAAACGGGGGGCTCAGTGTCGGGACGAAGCTTGAGTTCTTCACATTTATCACAAAACCCAAACTCGCCACGGTCTCTTGAACCATTTCTATATGGTGCAGAGCCTCTACCCGTGACCGACTGTATATCAGCCAGTCGTCGAGGTAAACGCACAGATTGACGCCCTTTCGTCTGAGATAAGCCGCCACTGTCTTTACTATACGAGTAAAGACCCGTGGGGCTGTGGAAAGACCGAATGGAAGACATCGAAACATGTATGTCTGGTCTTTCACCCTGAACTTGAGCCACTTCTGGTCGTTCGGGTGGATGGGTACATGAAGGTACGCATCTTTCAAATCTATTGACGTTGCCCAACAATCTTTGATTGGACATGTCAGAACAGTTGCCAGAGTCTCCATCCTGAATCTTCGTGGTTTGATATATGGTCATTTTCACGGTAAAGGGTGTAACTTTGGATTTTTAACATTTTGATCCGTAGTTTTCTAATAAAGCCACAGAATTCCATGATTTTTGGCCAAATAAGTCATCTAGTTAGCAGCTACCTTGGGTAGCATAATCATCTTCGGGAGTTACTGCGTTCAGTTTTAGCAGGCTTAAATGTACCTAATATTGCCATTTTGAAAAACTGTAAAAACAGTAACATTTTTGTAAAACCCTGTGTTTTCTTCAGTTAGTTCATGGATAATTTTTCTTATCCTGAAAGTACGGTCATATGTTCAGTAAACACTGCCACATTAGATTTAATTGTGAACAGCCCTGTATTTTTGAGAACCGGACTTCGATATTTGTCGCTTCGGAGGCTTCATTTTCCGTTAACAATTGTTAACAAACTTTGTGGGTATAGCTTTGGTTCATAATTCTTGGTTATTTCTTCACTTCTTCTTGATTCATAACAGTTGATATCTTAACTTGAAATGGGTAACAAAAATTAGTTGATTTGGAAGCTTTTAAAATTTTTATAAAATCTTGACTTCAAAGAGCCGATTTTCCGTTAACTTTTTTGAAGCCTCCGAAACAAACTGTTCAGCAAGCTTGGGCAAATATAAATAAAAGAGCTCATCCAATCTATTTATCAAAATGTAGCAAAGTAGATCCTCAAGTCACTTGTTTTTAAATCATGGAGATATATATCACCGTTTGAAAATGGGACCCAATACAAACTTTCCGTTAACAATTGAAGCCTCCGAAACAAATGAAGCCTCCGAAACAACAGTAAACCTAATTATCATCTATGCATATCTAAATTGGTATGTTCCATATTGATATCTGCATTGTAATTGTTGCATGATATGTGCAGAATGTCATAAATTTAAAAAAAAATTGATATTATGGTTAATGCTTGAAAAATATACTGATATCCAAGAAAGCCTGTTTCGGAGGCTTCACATGCAAATAACACCATACTTAACAAATGGGTGAAAAAATTATCATGTTATAAATCTGCAATATCTGCCGCATAGAATCATTGATTCAATACACACAAGAAAATAACAGCTTAGATGATCCCAACAGTGTTGTTTTCAAAAAAACTACTTCTGCCATGTTTAACCATTGTAAACATGAAGCCTCCGAAACAAAAAAAATGACTTGCTGTGATAATTTAATTTTTGTCACAACTGAAATTCAATACTTAGAAGCAAAGCATGAAAATTGGTAATTGTGATATTTTTTATCTATTTTTTCATGTCAACTTGTAGTAGTTAGCCAAATATTTTACTTTTATGATCACCTGTGTTGTTAACTGAAGCCTCCGAAACACAAATCGCTTGAATTGCCAATTCTAAAAAATAACTCCAATTTCTGTGAAACTTGGCTGGGAGGTTCCTTTCATCAAGTAGTATTTGTACATGAAGTTAGACATTTAAATTATTTTAGGAACCCAATTAAAACTTAAAAAATATGTTTAAGGTTGGGAAATTTCCATTGCAAATGACCCTTGATGTTAAAAATTTTCAAAATTGCAATTACAAACATAGCAAAACATGGTATAAAATTTAACTTATATCTGTTGACTTACTTTGGAATGGGATTTCACATGTATTCCAGCTTTCATGTCATAATTTTCTGAGCTTATGTAAAATACATTTTTCTTAGATTTTAACCAAAATGTTATGGAAATGTCAATTTTTTTATCAGAAATCAAAAGGTTTAAGCCTTGAAACACTATTTTACTGGAATTTAAGTTGCTTCTATGCATGATTACAGTAAACAGAAACATATTTAAGTGGTTTGAAATTTTGACCCTAAAAATCAAAAGTTACACCCTTTACTGTGAAAATGACCATATTTGTTCAATGGTTTGAGATTCAGGATGGGACGCCAGTCTCCAGTCTTTTTGGGAGCCAGAAAGAAGCTCGACCAAAACCCCCTTGAAAGGGGGGGAAGACTGGGACTATGGCATTTTTCTGAAGTAGATTTGAAACTTCGGAGAGCAGTACCTGCCTCTGAACTAGAGAGGCTGGTAATCTTCCCTCCCTCCGCAGGCCCTGCGCCGGCGGGGTCGTGGTACACTCTAACTGATAACCCCTGCTCACTACCCCAAGCACCCATGAGCCCGGGCTGATGGTTTCCCATGCCCGGCGTGATGTCTGTAAGCGGCCGCCCACCTGTGGGGAAACCCCTGGTGGAGGGTTCACCAGTAAAGGTGAACACGGCCGCCGTGCCTCAGGTGAGGCGACTTTCCCCATGCGAGCGTACTTTGCTCTTGAGGATTGCCGCCCGCTCCTGTGCCTGCTCTTCTTACCCCGAGGGGCGGAAGAGGCGGGCTGGCAGGTGCTTGAGCTTGTGGCGTCACATTGGAAGAGGCTTGTCCGGTCACCTTGACTTTGGCATGACCTCTTGACCTCCTCTTCCTAGACTTGCCTTTCTTGGTTGAAGGCGAAGTCTTTTCCTGCAGAGCTCTCTCTTGGGTGAGTTTAGTTGCGAGTGTATCAACCACTGAACAAAACCCATCACCAAAGAGTGAGGCTTGTGCCACCGGAGTCTCTTTCAACTTTTCTGACAAGTCTTTGTTGAAAGCGAGATTCAACGAGGCACAAGCGTTCTCCCGCTTAAGTAGGACTGCTCTGCGAGTCAGTAGCATAGATTCCTCCATGATAGTAGAGGAAAGCTTTGCCGCTAGCTCACAATCCCGATAAAGATCGGAATCCTCCCCACACAGCTCCTTCACTTGATGACCTACACTCGAGGTCAACAAAGAAGAAAAGGCTGAAAGTCTGGTAGATACTCTGAGAGAATTATCCACCGACTTTAATTGTTCCTCCCAATATGGGGAGAACGATTGTGGGTGGTTCTTATTCACTTGGTGAGGTAAGAACTTAGCAACGCCCCTTCTATACCTGGGCACCGGAACATTCCGTTATAGTCCTTCTCAGACACACGGAACGTTTTCCCGTAGGCCGGCCCTCTATAAGACAAGGATCCACGATGATCTCCTTTCTTATCAAGAGCCTGCCAATAGCCAAGTATTTCAGCAGGAAGAGTGACACCAGATAATGTGTGTAGTCCACTACCTACCCCCAAGCCTCCTAGAAGGACGCTTGGTGTCTCCTCGGTTACCTCAGGACCATACGTCAAGTCTAAGTTACGAGCTAGACGACGTAACGTGTCCGGGGTCTCCTTCGGAAAACCGGGTGGTATAGAATCTACCCCACTAGACGTTGACTCACTTGCGCCCTCAGTACGGGCCGGAGGAAATGACGTCATCTCATGTGACGTTCCCTCCTCGCCAGAGTCTTCCTCACCCTCACTGGTATCTGAATCCGACCCAACACCGATCTGTGATTCATACTCCTGTGTTTCAGAAGTGTTTGTCATGGTCGATCCCTCAGTGTAACCTGATAGGAGACCCGACATAACGCCAACTGAAGGGGAGGACACGCCTGCACCTTGCGATGCATTAGGTGTCACTGGGAACGTAGGCTCGCTAGTTACCGTTATCGGTGTCGACCGCCTACTCGGCTGCTGTCGCACTGGTACCGACCTAGGTGCTCTACGTTCCCTACCCGGAAGTACCCCCAGTATTCTGAACTTGAGTCTGTCCAAGTCCGAACCTCTGCGGGTTAAACCAAGGAGGAACACATCCCCACATTGCTGCCGGATTCATCCACGGCCCAGCATTGGGGAAATTCCCTTGATTAACGGGTATACCAACTCCTGGCACCCCCATGCTTGTTGCCACTGTCCGGTCTGTGGTACAGTAGTATACAAGTTGGGATTAGGCGTGAAGTTAGCATGGTTGGCAACTCTCGACCTTGCGGGAAAGTTGAATGACCGCTGGGTCCCTGCTGACTAGTTGATTGATAAACACTAGTATAACCTCGAGGATTATCGACCGTATTGGGAGAATCCGAGGTCAGCGCTGCTTGATTGAACACTTGATGTAGTGTACTTGGGGAGTTATTCATCATTGAATAATTCGACCCATCAAGCATGACCCTAGGTGATCGACTATCAAAAGGATGAACATCCTCTTGAGACCGCTCATGAGTAACTTGAGCAGTCGGATCAATACCTGATGATAATAACTTATCAGGGGGCTCGCCCATGTCCACGCTACCCTGGATATCCCGGGTTGCATGTAACGGGGTGCCAATGATAGGCTCGAGGTAGCACCTTCCGCGTCTACCGATCCTTTCATTACTGATCTAGTCTCGTTCACGGGGACCCCGTTACTAGAAATTGGGTCTACCACTGGCTCCGTTTCTTTCGAGAGGTTTCCCCTGTACTCCGAACTAAGCCTAGTGGGTCCCTTGTCACTTTCGGGATCGCTCCCTTACTGGTGGCAACACTAGATCCTGGCCCCCGTGTTCAACAGAACAGACTGTTTACTAGCGAGAGAACCAGTATCAGATCCTCCTATTTTCCGAGGGTTATTCACCCCTGTACTAATGGGTAGATCTTTGGAACCAACCACTTCCGGGGGGTGACCCCTGTACTCATGAGTAAGTTCGACGAACCCTGCACTTTCCTGGGGTTTCCCCCTGTACTAATAACTGGGTTCATTGTATCGAGACCAGCTGTGTTCCCCGGCACTTGCGCACCTGTACTAACTGCTGGTCCCAGCTCTGACATTTTCTGTGGCACTACAGTCGCACCCCTACTCGTGTCTGAGCCTTTAGACCCCAATTCAGGATTCCCGGGGGAACCTGAACCAGAGAAAAGGGCAGGAGCCCTAGCATCGGTAGCCCCTTGCCGCCTAACTTAAGCGGTAGCGGGCCTCCTTTGCTATCACGCTCGCTTCTCAACTAACTTACCCGACTTACCACCTTTTGAAGGTCTCTGCTTGGATGGTCTAATTCCCAACTGCTGACCTCGCCCAAAGCGCCAAACTGCTCCTCTGAAATCCCTATACATATGGTACATCTGGAACGCGAACACTCACGATGAACATAACAAAGTAAATGAGGGTCCCAGCCAGTAACCGGTGATGGGCACTTAGCACATCGACGGGAAGACATAATAGGATACAGGTCACTTCAAAGTACTAGCAAGATGGTATAATCTTTATTATGGTAATTAGATTTCGATTAAATTTTATTCAATCTACACAGAGAAGCGGCACAAAATAGAGATTATATAGAATATATCTCTATAAAATATGACTATAAAAACCCGTCACTCGACTTCGATATAGCTTCACTGATAGTAGCAATCCACCATCACACAACTTTCACCTACTGTACGCCTCTGGTATGTTGTCACTAGTCTAATTCTAACAACTGCCAAGAACAACAGGGAAAACGCTATATGAGTATAACAAGTTACGGATATCATATATAGAATAAATTGTGTGATTAAACTATACAGCGGACGCTCTAGCAATGCCTTCCGAAAAGCTAGGCAATCACACGGTAACAAAGGGCGTATCCTTAGATTAGCGACCGCCATGTTTTGGGCGATCGCGGGAATCGAAAAATTCGACTAAAGGACACATCCCGATAGTTTAATGAGTTTAAAAGTTCCCCATGATACTTAACACTCTCCGCTATAACTGCTATCCTTCCGATTGCAATACACGGCTGTTTTAGTACACAAAATCGTTCACCAACAAGCACGATCGTCGGAGCTCATAAGCAACACGTCTTTCTTGGGCGGTGACAAAAAATTTTGAACAGGGTTCGTTGCACGCATGCGCTCAACTCAAAGGGCGCCGATAGGTCGGTCTTAGGGACAGGTCAGAAAAATCTCTGTGTGAGAGGGTTTTTGTGTTTCGCATAATCGGTAGATTAATGCAATTTGTATTTGTATCAACATTGAAGGTGGGTAGTTCTATGTATAAGTATGTGTATGTACAAACATCTATTGTAACTTACAGGCTGCAATGGTTGTTTTACGTGGGAAACAAAATGAATGGCGTCAACGAGCGGCCATTTTGAATTGCTCGTGTGTCCGTGAGATACAAACGGAGGCACGATATGTAGCTAAGTTTTGGATCGTTTTTTGTCACTTTTTCGCCAGAAAATGCCGTCAAAACTATCCTCAGCCGAACAATACCGGTTTGGTTTTACCTAAGGTGTGAAACTACAACCGTATATCTCGCCTTGGTTGAGAAATTGATACACAGTGCTATGAACAATCGATAGGCACGCCTGTGTCAGTCGGAGACCAAGGAGGATAAGGACGATCATATGGTGTGACGTCACCTTTTGGGTGAGTCCACCGGGGGATCGGAGGGTTTTTGTTATTTATTCATTTATGTGGGACAAAATGACTATTGGTTTTTCCGCATCTCGGGATCGATGCAAGAAGTATCTTAATCAACATCGGAAACGGTAAGATCGACCGGTGTACTGAGTCTTGACTTTCAATGGAATAAATACCGGTAATTGACGAAAAAACACCATTTGAAGTTTTGGGCTTGTAAAAGCAGTACAGAAAACATGCCAATTGAGGTGCCAATTACTATGCATCAGAGCGGCGGTCAATGAATTATGGGAGTCTGGGGAACGGCTACATAAATTCTACAAACCTTGCATCTCATAGTTCTCACATCGAAGGCATGAAAGTAGTTTACTAGTTACCGACTTTACAGTATTTTCATTATAATTACATTGATTTTCAAATGTTAACAAATACATACAGGGTTCAAAAGATATAAGTCCCCCCTTAAAATTGCAAAACATTTCTTTGCATAAGTTGACATACATGTACATTTGGTTGATTTGAAAAATTTAAAAATCTGTGAATAGAGGAATCTTTTTGCTACCCTCCCAATCTTCTCCTTTTTGAAAATCGTTTTTGTTGGTCAAAAATTATCACATTTGCCGAAAATGATGCAAGAAAAAAGTTGCACTTTTCAACATCCTATGTATGTAACATGTACAAAAACGTTCTCGATTCAACGTGATCAATGTTTTGATTGATGTTAGTTTATTTTCTTAAATTTTATGTATGGTCATGTGTCATATGGTGGGGCACATTTGCGTTACAAGCACTGATTTTGATCATTTGTCCTCATTTTCACTTAAATTGATACATGTCTAAAACTATACATCTCACACCAACAAAACTATACATTTTTGGAAAGCTTATGTTCCAAGGAATCCAACAATGCAAAATTGATGTTGGTATACAGGGTGTGTAAGAAAATATATAGGGTGATATCATGAAAAAAATTAATTTTACTAGAAAATTGATAATTTATTGCATTTGCTACTGATATGGAATATCTCTTATGTAATCTAATTTTGTGGCAGGCAACACTATGAGATTTAATAAAATGTATACTTTTGCTGCTATGTTATGATTGACCAAAGTGGTGATACAGGGTGTAAAATGTACGTAACTTTACGCACAAATGTTGATTACATTTTTGAAAATATTTTCTTTAGAGTGTATCCTACATTTATTTTAACTGCATATTTGGATTCCTAAGGTAAAATGCTTTCCAAAAATGTATACTTTTCCTATCTTAGGGTGTTTAATTCTCAAGATACAACAATTTAAAGCCAAAATGCATGTTGTGACTGAAAATCTTGGCATTTGTGTGCAGTGAATAGGGAAAAATTGTGGGTATTGTGACTTCTCAGTTCTCAGTGAATACTTGTAAACATGAAATAGATCAAACTAATAGGTGAATATGAATAATGAATAAACAAGCTTTGATTTGAGATACGATTTGCATGTACAGCACAAAATTTGGCAATGATAAAATTTAAAATTCAAAAAGATATCATGTTTCCACAACATTTCTCATAGAGAATGCACATACTCCTCCACCGCTTATCCTCCACCGCTTATCCTCCAGGTTTATCCTCGTTAACATTTTAATATTTTTCACTAATTAAACAAATGATAATTTCAAATTGTGAAACATATTTGAAAAGTAGAATAACCAAGCTGTATAATGAGCCCCAACTTTATGCAATTGGACAAAGAATAGCTCTGTACCAACAAGTTAAATCTGAAAGATGAGAGAAAAATGTAACGCCTCCCACTATTTTGGGGTCCCACCATATGACACATGACCGTATACGATTACTCACGTCACCCATGCAAACATCTTTCAGTATAAAACAATGATTCATTGACATGAATTTTGACATGGGGTTTTCAATCGGTTTTTAAGAAATGGTAAAATCACTACCGTATAAGGGTTGTAGTGTCTTCCATTGGCTAAAAGAGTTTACTTGCAAAGATCTAGGCCTATAGCAACGGCTTTCTGTAATAAAAGCGTACATGACAAAGAAAAAATGGCCAACAGAACAGAGATTGGAGGTTGGAAGTCAGCATCCAGCCAATTAACTGCATGTAGCCAATCTCTTGTGGCCACATCATGAGTGGTACTGTACACCTTTATCTAAGAAGTTATAAGAACGCCATCATTTTAAATCAAAATGCAAGATGCTTCAACCGACCCAATACAGGTAAATGTTCACCCTTTTGGTCATGCAAATGTATGCGTGGAGAGCTCATTTCTCCTTCCTAGTGATTTTATCATTTTGAAACAACTGCTGATTAAAAAGTTCAAAGAAAATCTCATTTTACGTCAAAATTAAGTTCAAGAAATATTTGTTTTGCGCGGGAGGGCCCGGGGGGCCACTCCCATTACAAGGTGGATAGAGTTGGGCGACTATCACTTTTTTCCTAGTCGACTAGTCGGCAGCAAATAGTCGCGACTACGACTATAGTCGCGACTATCTGTGGTTAAAATTGGACTGAAAAATCGGGTGAAAGATTGGTGGCAATTTAGTATTTATAATGCATGATTACAGGACCCGTGATTGCCGGCATCGCATCACAGTTTGCTACACAAACCAGCACTGTTGCGATACAAATTGCTACACTGTATCGCACGTTTGCGATGCAAATATTTGACTATAAAATGCTGTAATATAGGCCTAATAACTTTTCTGTTCAATTAAATTCACTTGCCACTTTCCAGCAACAGCACAAGAAACTTCATATAATTTCTCAAACCTTCAATATTCTAATAGCGATATTCGTTCGTTTCCATGTTTTGCTGTGCATGAAAATATGTAAACATGCCGGTACGGCAGCGCATATTTTCCATGGTATGCTCATGAACGTGTTGCATCGTGCATGTACGATTACCTTTCACCTCCGACCTATGTCACCTGACCTCATCTAGACTACTGCATTTGTCGCTACAGGGGTGGCATTGCAACATTACGACTGTTTGTCAGCTAATTTGTTTATTTTCCTGTTGCTTTCTAAATATTCTGTTACCACAATAAGCATAGCCTTTTGAAATTACGTGAAAAGTACTTCTAATCTAATAATATTTTCCTAAATTTTTCCTTTTGGAAAACACTTCTCGGAAGTTCTCGCTGTTTCTTTCCAAAGTTAAAATAATCTCATACCTTCAGTAGTTGGTACAAACACCCAACCTGGGTCTGTACATGCACGCTATGACGCTGCTACACCTGTTATCGCTGCATAAATTATAATCATAATGAGATGTTCGACAGTTCTAAGTAATTTGAGTTTTTTGACGGCTTTTATCTTGTGGGAAAGTAGTTCGACAACAAGTCAATAACACCAATTTAATGATGATTTATGGACTTTATGATTACTTGTTGGTTAGTGTTACTATTGGTAAGACAATGACTAACATTTTTTCACATTTTTCGCAGTTTATATGTTAGTATTTGGTTGGTTTTAGTGCGAATAACTGGCACTTTTAAAGTAATTTTTTAACACAAAAATATACTTGCATTAGTCGACTTTTGGTTTTCAATAGTCGTAGTCGCGACTATCAGTAATAGTCGCGACTAACGACTATTGGCGACTTAGTCGCCCAACTCTAAAGGTGGACACCATGCTCGTGTACAAAAACGTGTAAAAAGGGTATTTTTTCACGGATGGGCGATGTATGCGCGTACAGTGCAAAGGGTGCCAGAATTGCCAAAATCGGGGAAAAAGGGTATACTTTTACAACAGCTTGGATGCGTGTAAAGGGTATATATATTTTACTATTCATGAAAATAAAACATTTGAGACATAATCGGGTCGTAATCAATCATAGCTAATCGTGTTTTGTGCCGGTGTCCCGGTTCAGTGACAATCCCGACTTCTGTTTACATTCTATGATTCTATTTTTAACCCAGCGAGGCAGCGACTCTGGGAGAGTTGTATAATTGAGCAATAAGCGGGCCCCTGATAAATTAGTGATAATCCCCATACAGGAGAAGGTACTACGCACACTGTCTCTACATATTTCTGCGCGATATTGACCTGGGAACTTAGGCTATAAACATACGGTGGTTCTCCACAGACTCCACGACATAAACAGGAATTCATCCAGCAAAGGCTTACCGTACTTGAAAAGGGTATGATTTCAGAATTGATTTGAAAATACTTGTTTAGGGTGGGGAAAACATGACAAAATACTTGTTTAGGTTATTCTGAGATCGAAGGATAATTACTTGTTTAGGGCCCATTTTGAAAGTCCATTCTCTTGGTCGGGCTGATGTCACAAAGAGGAAATAGCCTTGTAAAACCAGTGTGCGCATGTGCAGTTCCCCTTTCTCGAGCTGGTTGCTATGCCCGCGCTTGTGCAAAGGGGATGAAGGGGACAATGTTCCCGGATGTCCGACCGAGTGAATACATGAGCATACATGGTGTCCACCTTGTAATGGCAGTGCCCCCTCCCCCTCCTGCACCCGGCACCCACCCCCTTCAGCGTTTCGGCGCTACTCGGAGTAGGCCAAACAAATTGCCCCCCCCCCCCCAATATTAAAAATCTTCCGGAACCTCTCTCTGTTGATTTTAAGCCAGGTCACTGACTGTCAGCGCAGTCACTCCCCCACAGTGACATCGCCCCAATATCTTCATGGTATAAATCGCCATGGTAGGTTAAATCCACAGCCAACCATGGCCATTTTATTCAGACCTTATGAGATGTATAATTAGCGAAGTGACCTGACTAAGGCTACTGACAATAGACGGGTAATTGATTTCTCGCTGTGTGAGTAAGCTTGTATACGACATTGCGGTCAATGGTTATACTCTCCACTTGAGTGAGTGCCGCTATAGCCTGCTGCGCGCTGTAGTCCATACAGGACCAACGCAATATAAAATTAGAGTTTTGGTCAAATTTTGAGTTCAAAGCGCACGGCTAATTTTCAAAGCGCACGCTAACGACTATCATATCTGTTCAACACGTATTTTCAAGTGTATGAGACCACATCTGGTTTCTTGAGAAAAATTCATTTACGTAAATTACGGGAGATATTCATCATTTTCTAACCCAGTATCCGAAGATTTTCGTCTGATATCAAAATCGTGCATAGCAATTCACGTGTATCGATCCCGTGTATTCATTTTAATGTCTCTGCTGCACCAAATAATTATTAGCCAGTCGATGTCGGTGTGTCCCCTCGCGTATGCTTGAGAAGATTATCAATGATTATGACAGCTGTGGATTCAGATTCATATTTTTTTATTGACAAATACCAAATATAAAGGTGTAGTCAAATACAAAGTACACTAGACATGAACGAGTTTTTAAAAAAAAACGCGAGTGCATGAGTGTCTGAGCTAGCTGAGGGCATTGTTACAGTGATTGTGCAGTTCATCAAGCATGATGCTTGGGGTATGCTTGGGATTTGGCCTGGGACTGGAATCATCATCATGTGTGTATCGACTATCATTATAATGTGATTTGACTCACCAATTTTACGATCTCATGGCAAAATGCAAAACTGTAGCAAGAATATTTGATTCCGCTGAGGTGAATCAAGTTTTCGGGGCATCAAACGTCAGAAGTAAACTCAGATCGCGGTCAGATTCATGACATTTCTTCACGCAGCACTTTCCACGGTAAGCGTTGGATTCGTGCGCTTAGAAGGAGGTCATGAATATTTCCCGGGAATATTTATATTATGACGTTTTCAATAGATTCGGGAAAACTAACAAGAGCTGCGTTAAAGGGACCATTGAAAGAAAAACATACTTGGTATCAAAATAAAGCTAATAACATATAGAATCCATTTCTAAAATGATAAACGCAATTTTCCTTTATTTTACCCCCCAAATCAGCTAATAAAGACAAAGCGCCCAATGCCGCGTCGTTGCGCCCAATTCAAATGTGCAGAGACACGTGGCAACCCCTGTGACGTCAAAGTGGTTATCTCTTCCGCTGCATGGCAACACTGCAAAGTCCAGACTTCCTAAACCAACGCATGAACGTGTTTACAGCAATGAACTTTTATGTGCCTTTTAGGCCTAACAAATATATTAAAAAGGATATATAATATAAATTACAAAGCTACAATGACTTCTATGATAGGCCTTTATATAAATTCTACCTAGGCCTACAAAATTGGCCAACAACGGGGAAACATAAGTAAGTTAGGCCTAGGCCTTCCCCGGGAGGCCTTCATATTGACAAAGTCAAAGCTGTCAGTGCTAGCTGCTCGGCGTTTGCAAGAGAGTATCATTTGTTTTGACTGAGGCATTCTGACATAGCAACTCTTTACTTATATTTCGTCTGAAATATCTGGTAAGGATAGGAAAGAGAAGGCAATGATGTAACATTGATGTTTCGGGTTAGCCCATCCTAATTAGCCTACCTCCCGGGCGTGCGGCCTAGGTTAGGCCGTATAAAATTAATATTTTGGTTCTCGTCCAGAGGATTTTCATGAGGGAGGGAGGTGTTTTTTTTTCAGTGTAAAATCAGCATTGTCTGCAGTTTTCGGTCTTTTCCAACAGTGCTCGAGGAAACGATGACGCACTTTTTTTTTTTTTTTTCAAATGTGAGATTCTGAGGGATAAACCCCCTATAGAGTAGGCCCTACCACAAAAAGACTTGGAAGTGGTCCTTGTTCTCTAATAAACTTATTTTATAGGCCTATGTATGAAAAATTCATAAATCATTGCAAAGTCTAAAATAATTGAAAAAAAATCTGACAAATCCCAGGCTCGGGAGAGCGAGTTGGCGCGGTTATTTCCTCGCCTTGCACCACTACTGAGGTCCCGGGTTCAACTTCAAGCCCCTGGTGCGCGGCCCAAAGACTAGTCCCTGTTCACTAATTATCCCGATCACACCACTCCACGCCATACATAAATTCTCCCAGTCACATTTCCCCAATATGAAATTTAAAAAAGTTAAATTTCAATATTACTTCTATTAAAGTTTGGCAGAGGCGGGGTTCGAACTCACGGCGGACCACGCCGCTTTGGATATGCTCTATGAGCCTAGCGCCTTAGACCACTCGGCCACTTGTCTTGATGGAATCCATTTGAAACTTATTTGAAGAAATAATCGCAACTTCAATATAGGCTACCACGTGACAAGCAAAAGCAGAAAACGTACCATATTTTGGAATTTTATTTGCCTAAAAACATTAATGTGTATTAATAGCGCTCAATTGTTGTTAATCTGACAATAATAAATGATAAATGCGCGTCTATATGGACAATACATTATATCGATTTTGACATGTGCTCGCACGGTGTCAGTACATTAGCATGGTCAGTAAAATACTATAGAGGAACCTACCATTTTTCTTGTATACACGTTCGATGTTTTGATCAATTACATAAAAAATCCATTTTAGACCCCAAATGTTTCTTCGGGAAATAAAAGATTAGAATACCATAAAAACGAAACAGTAATCTTTTGCCGGGTCTAATGTTATTTATACATAGAATTTTTAACGTTTTTTTCTATCCTTATTCTTGCTCATTTAAAAAAATATTTTGGCGTATATAAAATTGAAATAAATTCTCTGCCTCATAAACGACCTCAAATATGCCACAATTGGGTATCACGAATAGTTATATATGATGTGCAGTTAATATTCATATTTTCTTTTATACAGAGGATGCTTCAGTTTTGACAGGAAAAATATTTTCTTGAAAACCCTCTCACTCGGTTATTTCAAAACAGTAACCACGCTTCCCTAGAATGTGCAATAATTTAGCATTAAAATGTTTCTTATTCTAACAGCAAGCGTTTCTAGAATGAATTATGGCGAAATGTGGTGTATATCCCGATATAGGCCTAATTATGTTATCCGGGATAATTATGTTATCTCGGGATAATTATCCCGATGAATCATGTTATCCCGGGATAATCATGTTATATCGGGATAATTATCCCGAAAGAATCAGGTTATCCCGGGATAATCAGGTTATCCGGGATAATCGGTTATCCCGGGATAATTATCCTGAGACAATCATGTTATCCCGGGAAAATCAGATTATATTCCGGGATAATTATCCCGATATAATTATGTTATCCCGGGATAATCATGTTATCTCGGGAGAATTATCAGTAGAAAGCAGATATAGCTATTTTCAGTAGATATCAGATTAATAAAGCTATTTTCAGTTGATAGCAGTTTAATATATTGCTATCTTCAGTAGATTGCAGATGAATATTAGTATCTTCAGTAGATAGCAGATCAATGTAGCTATCACCGGTAGATTGCAGATGAAAAAAGTTATCTTCAGTAGAATCTTCAGATTAATATAGCTTTCTTCAGTAGGCCTATAGAAATTAGATAGGGCCTATAGCTATTTTAGTAGATAACTGAAGATAGCTATAGGCCTATTCATCTTCAATCTACTGAAGATGGTTATGTTGATCCGCTATCTACTGCATATAGCTATTGATCTGCTATCTACTGAAGATAATTATATTCATCTGTAATCTACTGGAGATAGCTATATTGATCTGCTATCTACTGAAGATAATTATATTGATCTGCTATCTACTGTAGATAGTTATATTCATCTGCAATCTACTGGAGATAGCTACATTGATCTGCTATCTACAGAAGATTACTAGATCGATCTGCTATCTACTGAAGATAGCCAGAAAATGGCCAGAAATGAGAAATGGGTTTCCAGGGTACATTCTTGGGGCGCCTTTTAAATAAAATGCTTTAAAAAGGCTTAGGAAAACCGTACGGAAACGTAAATTTTCTTTCTCGCTGCGCTCGCAACATGTATACGGTATAGGCCATTTAAGGTTTGCAAATTAGGATCCCAAAAATTTGGCATGTGCAAGGGGAGCAAAGATTTTTGGCGGGCCGAGAGGGGAAGCGATTTATTTCAAATTTATTTAAACAGTCTCCTACCCAGATAAAAACTCCAGATTTACACTCCATCGCCGTACATCCTATGATATGGACGTCTATTACAAAATGTGCATAAGCAGCATTGCTGCGTTAAAGAGATTTTGCATGTAGGCCTACAATTATCCCAAGATAAACATGTTATCACGGGATTATCTCGGGATAATTATCTGGGGATAATCTTATTATCCCGGGATAACATGATTATCTCATAACCTGATTATCCCTGGATAACATGATTATCCCTGGATAACATGATTATCCCGGGATAACATGATGATCCCGAGATAACATGATTATCCCGGTATAACATGATCTCGAGATAATTATCTCGAGATAACATGATTATCTTGGGATAATTTTAAACTAAATTGTTGGGAGCACGGTGGCCGAGCGGAACGGGCTAGGACTCATAATCGGAAGGTTGCGGGTTCGAGCCCCGGCGACCCCATCGTGTTGTGCCCTTGAGCATGTTGAGTAAGGCACTTTATCTCGATTACTCCTCTCCACCCAGGTGTGAATTGGGGAGCTGTTATGAATACTGTCCATTGTACGCCGCCCAAAGGTATGAGCATGCCTTGGGCATTGTATGGCAGCTGACATATTCTAATGACGGCGGAATAAATGTAAAGCGCTTTGGTACATGTTCACATGTGAAAGGCGCTGTATAAATACCAACATTTAATACCAACATTTAGGCCTAAATTTCGGAGGTTCTAAGAATCAAGGTCGATAATACAAGCAGGCCTATGTTCAGAAATATCTCTGATACCAAATATTTTGGCAAATTTGGAAAATGTGAAACCTGTGCCAGTCAAACTGTTTAGACCTATATAAAAACAAAGTTCATCCCACAATGAGGATATTTTCCTACAATCACATAACATGTGGAAAATAGTTTCAGGGAATTCATCACAGAAATAACAATTTGGAGACTCTGCTCTGCCAATTTTATGAAGAAAACTCACTGTACAATAGCGCTGTGAAAAGTTTTGAATTAGAACGATCTACCTTGTCAAACATCAAGAAATTCAATCTATAAATACATATAAGGGACCGATCGTTATTTACGGCAGGGGGGAATTGGTGTTTTGGCAAAAATATCGACCAAAAATTTCGCGTTCCCCCCTCGCGTCTGCTCAAAATTTTCGCGTTCCCCTTGTTTTCCCAATTTTCTCCATTTAAAATTTAACAATCCCCCTCCTGGTTCAACTAAAATTTCAGGTTCCCCCTCAAGACCACAAAAAATTTTGTGTTCCCCCTAAATTTACCCATTCCCCCCTGCCATAAATAACGATCGCTCCCTAAGATAATACCGTTTCAATTTTACGACTTCAAAATATACGACAATGCATAATAATAGGTTACTCAAATTTTTTCATAATGTAGGCCTATTTGAGCTTATTTGCAGCATTTGGCCAGATTGACCATTTCACTGTCTTTTTGAGAATTCAGAACAGGGATATGACTCCATATGAGACCACGGAATAAATTCTGTGTATGAGACGTACATGGACAATGATGGACAGTGACGTAGTGTATCAATATTCATGACCTCCTTCTAAGCGCACGAATCCAACGCTTACCACTTTGGTTTCCACAATCAGCTGTAAGGCAGATCTTATATTCAGTAGCCTTTGAGAGATACCATTTTTTAAGTAGATGACGTCATCAAAGCATCGACAGAGACAGGCCTGGACCAGTGGACAGAGTAAATGTAGCAGCGAAGATAGTGTCTGTTTTTAGTTTTTGGTAGGAGTAGGCCTACGTGAAACTTTTTTCTTTATACATATTTTTTTTTTTAATTTTGATTTTTTTTTTCACTGAAAAAAGATTTTCCAAAAGAAAAAGATCTGGGCTGGCATTTTCTTCGGAAGGAGGGTGTCCCAAATTAAAAAGTTGGCGTCAATAAAATTGTGACCCCCTTATTTCGGCAACAAAAAATTTATGACCCCCCCCACCACCACCACCGATACACCTTACCCTCTAAACAGGCTAAAACTGTATTGAAATCAGTCGTTTTGAATAAAATAAAATAAAAGGCTGTCATGTGACATATTTTGGTCATGACAAATTTTATGAACCCCTATTTTTCTTTCCAAAAATATATGACCCCCAGTATATTTGGGACCCCCCTTCCAAAGAAAGTTCCATCCCCAAATCAATTGTTTATTGATCAGGGGCATAGCCAGTATTTATGGGGAGGGCGCTTGATTTTGAAAAAGTTGACATGTTATCCCAAAAGTGGACCTTTCCCAAAAATTTTGGACTTTTGTTTTAAGAAAGCATAAGATTAAGAACATACTTTTTTTGTAAGAATTAAAAGATTAAAACCTGGAAAAGTTTCACCGCAACTAAAGTTCGCAAAGTAGATAATAATAAAAATAAAATAAATAAATAAATAAATAAATAAATAAATAAATAAATAAATAAATAAATAAATAAATAAATAAATAAATAAATAAATAAAAATAAATAAATAAATAAATAAATAAATAAATAAATAAATAAATAAATAAATAAATAAATAAATAAATAAATAAATAAATAAATAAATAAATAAATAAATAAATAAATAAATAAATAAATACCGGGTAAATATCACAGCCCAATAAAAGATGCTCGTTTACGTTTAAAAATTAATATTCATATTTTTATATAACCACGGCATATAAGATTCCGACTGGCGAACGCAAAAGCCAAATTGAACAGTTGCCAGATATATATTACGCACAATCCTAAAAGAAATCCTAAATGTAAATCTGACAATCCCTTTTCAATTATTAAAGCGTGTAGGGCATCGTCATCGATAGAAATAGACTTCGCACTGCAAAAACAAGTGTTTATATTTAAACACCATATTGTGTTTATCAGAGCAACACTTAAATAAACAACACCAAGTGTTAATTTATGAACATTAGTGTTAGAAAAATTAACATTAGTGTTAGACCATTAACATGAATTATGTGTTTATTAAGTGTTGCTCTGATAAACACAATATGGTGTTTAAATATAAACACTTGTTTGTGCAGTGCGATGGTGTAGGGCTCCCGGTAGGAGCTGGTAGGGCTATACAAGGCCTTAACTTCAATCAGCCCTAAGGGACAGTTCACAAACACTTGTTAGAGGGGGCTGATGCAAAAAGGGAGCCCTTAAAAGTTTTGACCCTCATAAGGGGGGGGGCTGACATCGGCAAATTTGCAAAAGTACCGGGTATACAAAAAGTCCCAAAATGTAAGAAAAAAAAAGGTCCAAATTTGAGGAGGAAAGTCCACTTTTCACAAAATCGCCCCCCTTTTTGGAAAAAAAGTCCACTTTTTCAAAATCAGCACCCCCTCCCAAAAAATCCTGCGTACGGGCCTGGGGCGGACAAATTTTCCAGGAAAAATTGAGTTTAGGCCTATATGCTTTTCTATGGGGTTGACCCATAATTTTTATTCGCAATAAAATTCATTTGCATCAGGCCCCCTAACAAGTGTTTGTGAACGGTCCCTAAATACCGGGCCTGATTATTTCTTTGTTTAGTGTGCACACTATGAAATTTGATTAAGCCATTTTGCAAATTAGACCTATAAGTCACACAAACACACATTTTCCCTCTATTTTATCACAATTTTTTAACTTCTCCTAGGATTATTGTATGGGGGAGGGGGGTGAAAGGTATTCCAGCCCGCACCAAAATTATTGAGGGGGCTCCCCCCCCCCCCAGCCTCCTGGTTCCTATAGCTATGATATGCCTATGGCATACATTCTTTCTTTTTCTTTCTTTCTAGTTTCTTTTTTTCAAAAACATTTTCTCACTTCTGATCTTTCTGTTTGCCTGATTTTCACGATCAGCACGTAGCCAGTGAGGGCAGGGGCAGGGGACCGTCGGAGTGCCCCCGCCCGCACCCCCCGAAACTGAAAAAGGGCAAAGGAAAAGAAAAGGGACAAGAAGCCCCTTTTCTACCCAAATTTAGCCCGATCATGGGCCAAAATAGCATTTTTGGAAGCTCGAAGACATATATAACCGGTACGCGGTATAAGGGGCTGTGCAATAATTGTGAGGGTAAAATGGGGGGGGGGGGCCAAGAAATTTTCCTGCTCGCTGCGCTTGCAACATATATATATAGACCATTTAAGGTTTGCAAATTGGGATCCCAAAATTTGGAAATTTTACCACCCCCGGAGCTCATAATTATTACAAGAAAGCTGGCTACGCCCCTGCTCACGATCGTTTTTGTCAGTGTTCTTGTGTTCTTCAGTGCAATTTTATTTCCTGTTTTCACGGTTTCTGAAATGTTCACATCAAAAGTGAACTCAATTTTAATAGTCTTTCTTTCTGTTTGCCCGGCTTAGTTTTCCGCTATCTTTTTTCATCAAGCCAAAAATCGCTTGCCCCCCCACCCCCTCGGCCCGCCAAAATTGCTTGCCCCCCTCCCCCTTGGCCCGTCAAAAAATCTTTGCCCCCTATAGTGCACATGCCAAATTTTTGGGGTCCCAATTTGCAAACCCTAAATGGTCTATATACATGTTGCGAGCCTTTTTTAGAGCGTTTTATTTAATAGGCACCCCAAGAATATGTGCCAAAAATCACTTCCCCCCCCCCCTCCCCTTTTGGCTCGCCCAAAATTTCTTACTTTCAATATGGCAACATTACCCGGAAGTATTTTTGTGTTTTGATCATAGCCCATGTGACCTGATCATGTGACCAGGTGACGTCCTGGGAAAAAATAATAAATTTGCATAGATTAATTAACGCCCGTAAAAACTGTACGCTACCAGCTTGTGTGGGAGGTAAATATTTGTCTTAATTTTTATCTTATCTGTTTAAGATACAGTGATAATTTATTTGTTTAATCAATGTATGTATATTTGTGATTCTATTGAATTAGAAATTTGTGTATATTATTGTATTGATTCTGAAAAATATTGCACACAATTTTAAGCTTTTTTTTTTTAATGATTTTTCTTTAAATTACTTTGCACATGTAGGTAGGCCTACATGTACATGTTAAATTAGGCCTAAAGTTGTTTTCTTTAAACTTCCGTGGTCCGGTATGCAGCGCTGGTGAATTGCGATCGGCGTAGAAGTAACAAGATCGCTTACTACGCTACCAGCGCTGAAGACCAATGGGTCAGCCGGCTTGTTGTCAAGTGCATTGATCAGCCAATCAGCGTGATTGTTTATTGCTTTTGTGTTTACGCTCGTGTACGCGATACGCACAGGCACGACCACGGAAGTTTAAAGAAAACAACTTTACAGTCTCATAGTCTTGAATAGCACTTCAGTAGTTAGCAAATTTTACATTTTTTTAAATCTGGTATACCAGAACGAAATTACAACACATTGTCTATGCCTGGAGCAGTGTAATACACATAATCATGCATAACTCGCAAACGCAAAATCGGAATCAACTGAAATTTTGGGAATAATGCTGGTTTTTACCGTTTTATACTACCCTGCCGCTTGCCGCTGAGCGGCGTGGCGCACGCGCATTGCAGACAAACGGTCACAATAAAGGCTTGTCATTGGTTGAAATGTTGAAAGGAAAGTATGCTGGAGGCTTAAGGGTAAGGTCGTGTGTCATGAATTGGGGCCAAATGCGTTACATGCTCAAATTCAAAATTAGAAAAATAATCACGCTTTCACACAAAAATGATTGTAATTCATCTCATGTTTGTCAGAAACCTACAATTTTTATATCATCATAAAGCTGAAAGTGTTTATTGTTCAACTTTTAAGTTCATATAGTGCCACAAATATTTATATATAGGGTGGAAAAGTTACATTTTCGTTCAAAAAGTAAACAAATTGGTTCCTCTCTTACTCACTAACATAAACACCTATTCTGCTAAAACCTTTTTAGATGTACTAATAACATTATAGGCTCTCAAAAAAAGCAAACTTGTAACGATGAGTTATGTAGCCTAACTGAGATACAGGGTGTTCAAAAGTCGTCCATAAATTTTTATGATTTTTCGTTTTTCCTTCATGTCCTACACAAAAACCAATGGCATATTTGAATTCCTCATCAAATTTCCTTCTAAAAAATATTAACTTTTACAGAAGTAGGGTAACTTCTTCAAGAAATATGACATTCAGAACATTTCGGAGCACAAATGCATGCTTAGTACAGTAACGTATAGGAAAAGCCTAGAACCCACGACACAGAATACAGCACATTAACAACAAATTAAAGTAAAGTTGGTCAAGTTTATACCTACTAGACATAAATACCAAAACAATGGTACATAATCCATCCTAATACATTGCTGGGTCATGAAGTTACAGTAAAAAATAAATTTGAGAGGCACTGAAAATCAATATTCCCTATACTTTAACACACGCCTCAACCGTAGGCACCTCAACCGTAGGCACCATCCCCGACTTTGCATCGTTTGAATTGCAATATCTCAAAAAGTAAATACAGTGTGAAGTTTTTACTTTCCACAGTTTTAGGTAGATAAATTAGCAACAAAATGAGACCATTTCTACTGTCTGTTCAATTAGCTTAGATTCTTGAATTTTTAAGATATAAAATTGTGGTCAAAGTCATCAAAGAAAAGTGTTAGCACAGCCTTAGACCTAACATGATTTATACTTTTCAAATTCTAAAGTTCAATTTAAAACCCCATTTCTTTTCAATTTTGGTCTTTTTCCGCCGATATTTTTATAAAAAGCCGTAGAGAACGTCGGGTACCATAAACTTTTGGAATCAATCCATTTAGAGCAATGGGGACGAATGTCACAATGCGCAGAGATGGTATTTATTCGACCATCCCATCAGGAAGTATTGTCCAGCAAAATATTTGCCAGTATGAGGCAAAATTGAAAAGAAATGGGGTTTTAAATTGAACTTGGGAATTTGAAAAGTATAAATTATGTTAGGTCTAGAGCTGTGCTAACACTTTTCTTTGATGACTTTTGGCCACAAGTTTTTATTTTTTCAAATATCTTAAAAATTCAAGAATCTAAGCTAATTGAACAGACAGTAGTTCAGTAGCCCTCTACATTCTTGAGATCTGGGCCAAAACGTCCTGAATTTTTTTTTTTAATGTAACACCACCACCTTTTCCTATACCCCAATTCATGACGCACGACCGTAATGTAATCTCAGGCGGGTATGCGAGCCCACCCGAAAATGCCAGCCTTACTCATCAATGCTCGAGAAGTCTAGCCAAAACTTTCAATGAGTCAACCGAATCATTTGAGCAAGATTTGCCTATTTTGGACAGTCTAAAATTTTGCTGAAATGAAATTTTAGCAACATTTTTGATGCAATCACCTGTCTTGATCGATTGTGTTTACTTCTGAACTTCCATTGCTTTACACGGTGTCATGCTTCAGCGAATCAGACTAGATTTTGAATGCAATGGTCTCTAGCCTAGAATGTGAAGTTATCGGTGAGCAAATTCTTGGCTAGACTTCTTGAGCAACGATGAGCTTCATAGTTGTACATGATTCGCTGAAGCATAATACTGTGTAAAGCAATGGAATTTTAGAAGTACAATCATTAAATTTAAATGTCAAAAATATCAATTAACCATCATCATATTAATTATTACCAATTTCAAAATATCAGAAGGACATTCCTCGTATTCAGAATGCAATTTGATGTGTCTGATGTGCTGTCAGGTCCCACAAGAAAAAATCTCTTAACACTGTTAACATTTTGTTTGTTTGATTTTTTTTTTCAGAAAGAAGGAACCAGGGGAAAGCACTAAGGGCACACTAATCTCACTGAGAAGTAAAATAATCCATCATGGGGTCACTCTTCCGTAGTGAAGAGATGTGCCTGGCACAGCTATTCCTCCAATCAGAGGCAGCATATAGCTGTGTAGCAGAGCTTGGAGAGCTGGGTTTGGTACAATTTAGAGATGTAAGGACATCAGCCATATTATGCATTTAACTTAACTTGTCTGCACCCCAAATCTTTAGTTGTATTTACATACGGCACTAACATTCTGTGTGATCTTGAATTAACAATTAGTAACTTTTTAGGGGGTTCAGCATCAGACAAGTTCAGAACTTGTCTGACTGTGCAACAGCTAAAAATTTACTAATTGTTATGAACTCCCGTAGTAAAAGCCTATCCTACAGTATCTTGAATTAAGTTAAAAAATCTTGTAAAAAGTTGATTTTTGATCAAATATTAGTTTTCCCTCATTTTTGACTGTAACTCCACAACTGTTGTTTGTGCTGAAATAAAATTTCCAGTGCAATAGTTCTAGTCCTTGCCCCTATAATATACATATCTTACTTGTCACCAATGCGCTATAATTTTTGAAAAAAAAATGCAAAAAATCAAATATTGGTTTTCCCTCATTTGTAAGGACATCAGCCATATTATGCATTTAACTTAACTTTGTATCAAATCCTGTGAAAGCATAACTGAAGAAGTTACCTGCTGGCCTGTGGGTGCTAAGTTGAAATCCTGCCATGTTGTTCAGTTGTTTCGAAGATATGGTACCAGTACACTGAATGGCAACAAATGACATGTTATAAAAAATGTACATCACCATTACATGGAATTGAAAAGTTCTGACCGTTTTTGATGTTGTGCTATTCATTCTCTCTATGAGTACTTTATTTTTATAGAAAAAAAATGTTTTTTGGTTTGATTTCAGCTTAATCCTGATGTCAATGCATTCCAGCGTAAATTTGTCAATGAAGTCAGAAGATGCGATGAGATGGAGCGTAAACTACGTAAGTACAGAGAAACAGAGAAGCCACTGGCACTGTAGTGATACACACAGATCAAAGGTGTTGTATCTGTATGTCGCAGCCGCATCGTGCTCTACAGGTACACCACTTTTGATCATGTGTGTATCCCACTTGGATGCTACTGTCTAAGGAAGCCAAATTGACTAGAGAGATTTATTATAGAAGCACAAGAGCAATTGAGTGAAGGTTAAATTGTATGTCTTAGATTGCTCTCTATCCAAAAGCAAAACCTTTTAGCTTGTAATTGTGTTCTATTCTAATGCCAATACAGCAACCTTAGTTTAACATTCTCATTTTGAGGGTTGAGAGTTACCTTAAAAATGATGTATGGTACATGAAGTTGTAAATTTTGTTACAGTGAGTCAAAATTTATTTTAAAGGTGCCAAACAGCAGACAAAGACATTCATGATTTACAATAGTGTACAGCTTAGAGTTCAGTTAATAATCAAGTAACTGTTAAAAGAAAATACATTCAAAGGCAGCTGTCCAAAACAATAGTTTGGACAACTGTAACACTACAAAACTTTGTGATTTATAGTCCATGTATCTGTTGTAACTTTGTAAACAACAGCTACTCCTCAAAGTTGTAATAATGCAATTCAACACTTGATGAAAACATATATTTTGTAGAAGAAAAAGTCATTCTTACAGTGATAGTTTCATTACATTTGCAGGTTTCTTGGAGAAAGAAATTCATAGAGCAGAGATTAGTATTCTTGACACAGGGGAGAATCCTGATGCTCCTGCACCAAGGGAAATGATTGACCTTGAGGTAGGTACAGTTTGTTCGGCTTATAATTGGTGAAAAGCATCAGGTATTGATATAGAATGGCATGCGTGCGATTGGGCACAGCATTAATGCGTAATGCATGACTGGTGCACGCTTTTGTACATTTGCGCGAGTGTAAGTTGGGACTTTATTGATGCATGCAGTAACAAAAACAGAATAACTTTCACCAATAATAAGCTAACAAACTATAGAATAGGAATGTTATCAGTTTGTTCTCAGGCTACTTAAATGCAGCTTGCAACCAGAAATGCTTGGGTACAATAATAATTAATATTGACAGTTGTGTATGTTCCTTTCATCCTCCATTTCTTCCTTCTTGACTCAACAATTTGGGACTCTATGTTCAAGAGTGATATTTTTTATTCTACTAGTGATTTTGGTGCTCATCAAGTATGGCAGGTCTGATTTTCAACTTTTATTTTTTAAATTGATATTTTTCTCTTCATAGGCATGTTTTGAGAAGCTGGAAAATGAAATGAAAGAAGTGAATACCAACCAGGAGGCATTGAAACGTAATTTCTTGGAGTTGACAGAATTGAAGCACATCTTACGCAAGACACAAAACTTCTTTGATGAGGTAAAGTTATCCTGACCTACCCGACCTAGCCCAATAATTTCAAACTCACTTCAAATCAGTAGCTCTTTCAAAGATAGGAGTGAAGAGGTCAAAATTATTTTAGGAAATTCTGATTTGGTTAGGTTCTTCTTTATCATGTTTAATGGGAAATAATTTCTTCCCTTAATAACAAATCCTCCCTTTCAGGCAAAATCCTATTTAATTTTTACTCCATGCATCATTCATTGAATTTCTTGTCATAATGTCAGCATGACTGCAATTTTGATTTCATAGTAATTTCTTTACATATTTGGATGTTTTGCAAAAGGTTGATTATCATTATGAGATAAAACATAGCTTTTCTGATAAGATCTTTAATACCAAGAATTATGATAATAATATTAAAATTGTCCAGTATCGGTGTGTGGTTATGTGTTAGATATTGATGGTTGTATTTCAAGTAGAATGGTATAAATTTGTAGATGTTTATGAACTTGTGATAGCATGATGAAGATATACTAATGTACAAGTGTAACTACAATGTAGTGAACCAGTGCATAAATTGTGAATCAGTATGTGTACAAGTACATATTTAGTAAAATTTAGTAGTATTAGAGTTTGTGATATCTTATCAGGGTTCAAAGTAAACATCTTGCTTGACTCTATGCAAGAGGCAGGACAATCTGACCAATAAAACATCTAGTAGCACTTGTATTACGGGCTTTCTAGATTCAAATTTTTAGATTTCTTTAGTGAGTGATTATCTGTGAAGCAAGTATCAAGATTTACTTAGAACCCTGATGAATAAATAACATTATTATTATGTACAATATGGCCCATGTGATGCCCCCTTCCTACTTGCCATTTGCATGTGAAGCAGCCCACATTTATTAATTGCATGGTTAGTGACTTTTGTGATTTCTTTTCCTCATGAATTTTATTCTTTTATTTTTCATTAGTAAAAGCAATTTTAAATTGTTTCTTAACTTTTGCAGTGAAGTTAGAATATGATTTGATTTGTGTGATCCGTAATGTACAGTATGCATTTGATATACAATATAGCAAAATGTGTGGTGTGCTAGTCAGATAGGATTGGTTCATATTCACAGCATGTATAGTCAAGTACAAAGTACATCACATTTAACACTTACAACATAGGTGGAACCCAGTACTCTTTTTCAGATACAGTCTTTATTGTTGGTTTAAAAAAATTGTTTCTGTCTCTATTCTTTCATTATCAGTGTTTATTCGTTTATGAGTAGGCCTATAGATTGTGCACACTTTTAAAGTAATCGTATGGCGCATCCGGTTTATTATGGGCTGTAAACCATTCATAATTCATTGCTACTCCAATCATAAGTATGAGTATGCATTTCATTTCCAGAATGAACAATTTTTGAAATGAGTTCAGATATTTGGTGTAATTTTGCATTCTTGCTGAAGTTGCTTCCTTGTCATTTAGATTCTTAATCTTACTTCAGTGGAACCATTTTGTACTTTTGAAATCAAATTCAATGATGTAAAATTCTAAGTGTAGGCCTATGTCCTAAATATACTGGAATTCTGGAGGAGTTAACTGTATATCTGAAAAAAATTCTTATTTTACTAAAACTGCTTGCACTGGACATTTTATAAGCTTACACTAGTGACTTGTAATGTCATGATATTTAACAGTTGCCCTGAAATATCCTGTGTGTCCTGTATGGGTGCAGCTCCTTCATCATGCCACTACACATAGCTTAATCCATTTATAATATGGTGCTCCATCATCCTTGCCTACCTACGCAGTACTACCAGATGTTTTACAAATCATCCCTTGACTATTTGGTAATATCCATAGCACACAAGGTTTTTGACATTATGTTTACGAGGCACAAGTTTATGATTATTTTTTGTCTAAAATCCTATAGATGATATAGAGCTTTAGATACAAATGTTAATTTGTTTTCAGAGATTTCCAGATATTTTTCCAAAATGCAATTAAAAGACTAATTTTCATTTGGCAGGGTCCATAAAGAAATAAACTATGATTCCCTCTATATTAACGCTTTTTTGCACATAGTTGCTTTAAAAGGATATAGGGCGCTTCTGTCATTTCCTAAAATATGCTCATATCAATCCCGTAATTTCAACAAGTAAATTATTGTTGTAGAATTTCATTTTCACCAATGGTGCATCTCATTTCATGCACAATGCATTTACAGTAAGGCTAAACCTAGATACCCACATTAATTCTGTATCCCTAACAATTTACCCAGATGAAATCATCATGGAATATTAATGACATAGTTTGTTAACAGTAGGCTTGTATGTATTTGGACCAATTTATTTCAAATGTTTGATTGTCATAATGTCATAGGCAATATAGCCCTTCATGCATTCATATTAAAAGCACCTTTATGTCTGCAATTTGGTTACAACCTATAGCACTATTACATTTTATAGCCAAATTATGCTGTGCATTTTTCACACAACGATTAGCCAACCTTCTGACTGTACATTAATTTACTCGAAAAATTCTAAAATTAGCACATACTTTGTCTTCAAGTTCAATGGACAAGTGTAGGACATACCTGGTATATATAATGAAAGACAGAGATAAAAAGACTAGTTCGCGTCTGATGTCAGGGCAAAGGCGTGCCGTGATTGGTTGCAGACCTGCTCAGTATGGCAGAATTTCGGACGTGGACTTGTCTTTTTATCTTTGTGTTTCATTATAGACACCTGCTGACACACAGAACACTTGCATTGGGTCTTTTCAAGTTTTTGTACAAGTTGGCATCGTTAAAGTTTTTGTCTCGCTCAATTGTACTCTATTGATTTCTGTTTCTGGACAGATTGCCTCACAATTTAAGTCACATAATGAGTCCAAATAAAACATAATTTGCTACCCATTAGAATGAGGCATATCTGTTTGTTACATCACATAAGAGGTTTTCTCTCATTCTGAGGCTCATTAATTTTGTTATCAGTCAAATGAAGGACACTCAAAGAGATTAAACCCAAAGAGTACCAACTCAAAATTTCCCAGAGCTATAATTTGCTTCACCTTAAGTTTGGTAGTGACGTCAATGCTTTTTCGCGGTTGCGCTGCAAGCGTGCCAACAAACCCCTCTGTACCTGTGCGTGTACACTCAGCATATTTAACATTATATATATATATGCTCGCGATTTGATACTGCGGTGAGCAAAATACGCACATATGTCACTACTGAACTTGAGGTGGACCAAATTATATGCTAAATCTGCCATATTGGTTTTGTCTCTCATGGAAGGCAAATAGTATACCTCTGGTGTATATGGGCTAAAGCCTGAAATGAAATGATCATTTACATCTTAAAGCTTCAGCATTACAAAGGTTTTCACATGCAGTACTTAGCTGGTGTTTTGGGCATAACACCTAAAACAAAGAATGCAAACAATCAACCACATACGTTGAATCAAAGTTTGCCAGATTTTTACAGATGCATATCAAAACAATCCAGAGGTGCATTATTTTCTCACCCCATGAGGGACACACAAACATGGTGAAGTCTGTAATTTTGGTTGTACCTCATTGAGTATTATAGAGAAACCGAAAAAACAGAAACCGAAAGCATTGCTATAAAATACAAAAACAATTGGAATCACCCAGTGTAAAGTGCACCACTTGTGCAATAAAACTTGTAAAATCAACATATGAATAGGGAGTAGACTTTAAAACTAAAGTTGTATACAAACTTTTTACAGACTACGCTGGACCTTGTTGGTGATTCTTTGGTGATGCCTTTCTTAAGATACAAAATACATGTAGGTTGGAATATAAATTAGAAATACGCAGCTAACCTGCTGTACTTATGGCTTGTATCGCTTCATGGTTCTTTGAGGGGATAACTTCAAAATATGGGCAGTAAACATCAGTGACATCATGTACCTGAGAATCCAAAATGAGTAATAAATTGATGCTTTGTAAAAGGGGAAAAAAATTGTGCGTTCTAGAAAATGGAAAAGTTAACATTTTCAGAAATTAAGGATTACATTTAACAGGTGCATAGTGTACACTCACACCTTTTCTTCCTTTTCGTTCAATTACTTTCAACTCGCAAAAAGAGTTGCACAAATACATAAGTGGTAGCAGACATTTAAAGCATTTTGTGTACCTGTGCAAGTAACAAAGAGGAGTGAATTCAACCATGTGCAAATGCTGATGTTTGAATATTTTCTTCAATCCAGACTTATCAGTTAAGTCAAATTTTGCATGATGAAAGTGTACATGTAAGTGCGAGTATAAAATACTCATGTTTTTTAGTTTATTGAATTCTTGTTTTCCTTTTAAAATTTTTCAAGTTTTTGATTTAAAAAAATCAAGTGTAACTGTGTTGAATTACTAATCTCTTACCATGAGAAGTCATGGTGACCCAACAGGGGTTTTATAATTTGGAATTCACCAAATTCAAACTGTTTGAAGTATTTGCAGTTTTAATTTGAATCAAAATTTAATTTGAAGATGTACATATTAGTAATAATATGTGGCTGGACGCGGCGAATGAGCCGTAAACTCGGCAAACTTCATTTCGAGCTACAGGTGAAAATATATGCAAATCTCGTATTTTGGCGAAGTTGAGATTTTTGCAGATTTGAAATGTTTAAGCTTTCTTCTAAACACATACAAAGTTTTATTTTAAAGAAATAAGTGGAAATGTGAACTAATTTACATTTTCTGAGGCCCATCTGATGAGTGGTCATTATGCTTCCCTAACTTTGAACGCGTTTTTCTCGGTTTCGCGTTTTGATTTATGACAACCTATTACAAGCCATAACTTCGCTTCTGATTGTCATATTAAGTTCATTGAGGTGTCATTTTAATCCCTGAAACATGCTCTTTGCAAATATGTAAAAAAGTAAAAATGACCAGAGGGGGACTTTACAGCTTATTCGAGGTGTCCAGGCACATATTATTAGCACTACTTCACACTTCATCTATATCTATAATAGTGCATTCTGCTTTCCCAAGCCAGTGATTACTATTAGTTCCATTTAACGCCTATGCTCCTTTAAGCGCCCACCCAGCGACTTTACTATACATGATCATCCATCATTGTGGGCAGGATCCAACTACACATGTATCAAACATGTACCCATCTACACCTTAAACCAACCAACCAGGAGTTAACACACTGCTACATGTATGTGTATTCTGGCATGCAGTATGAGATATTGAGACCTGTTGCTGAGAGAGAGTTTTAGAGCTCAAAGTAGCTCCCAGTCATGGTTTACATTACAAGAGGCTAACCAGGAATGCTTTCATGGTAACTAGTGGACAATAGAGCCTAGAGCCTGCTTATTTTCCCCCTTAGTCACTGCACTTTGTCTTGTAAATGATTGTACAAGGCAGCTTATTGGCATCACAGGTGCATCAAAGCGAATGAACTCACTGCCTGAAGGAATCAGAGAGTGCTATAATCTTGATCACATTTATAAACGTGTGGCACAATGTTTATCAAATCTTTAACAGTGATATTTTTCTTCTTGTTTATATTTTGAAGTTATCCCAGCACAGATTACTGAATTTGCTCTGCAACAGCAACTTGTTTAGAATTGGGCAGTTTTGGAAAGTTACATGGCATTGGCAAAATTATTAAGACAGGATGTATTTTTGAATCTACACATAATGCCATTTTTCATAGGCATTTATTTAGGGCCCCCATAGGTAGCAACATTTTACTATAGTAGGTTTAAATATAACTCCAGATTGTTATTCTGCTGAAGTGATTGTTGGCATTTTAGCAAATTGATTGTGATTTCTAACTGCTGAATACTTTGTTATAAAATTTGCACAATTTGAACTAGAAGTTTATCTTGTTATATTTAGTTTGCATCATTCATGTTCTTCTAACAAATTACTGCATTTTTTAGTAATTGTGCATCAATTTTGTTTTGAAAATGCTAACATATCATAATTAAAAGTTATTAGTGGGCTTGCAGTTACATTGATGACTACATTATAAATATAGGACTTGAAACTTGTTGAAAGCGAATATCAGACAAGTGCAACTTATCCTAGTAAGTAATTGGAAGTACATAGACTGCCCAATTCTTAGCCACTGCTTTAGCCATTGGCTTATTGTGATAACAATTCATGCATATTGTATTCAGCTTAATTAGTGCCCGGGGTGCTTAAAGAGTTAATCAAAAAGAGATGCTATATAATTACCGTATTTTGAAAGTCAAACTGGATACAATCTTATTCAGGAAAATAGAAATAATGCCAGGAGAACAAATGTTAGTACTTATGCAACTCAATGCTGAGATGCTTTTGATGTGATTTAACTGGCATTCTTGTCCTTTTTAGTGCTTCATATGTACTGAAAGGGACGCTTACACAGATGTATGTTTAAAAAGTTCACAGGGACAGCTTATTACATTGTAGGAGAGGGGCACTAATTAGGTTAGAATATGGTACATGTTGCTGCTTTCAAGCCACTTTGTTGCTTCAACTCTAACATCATGTATTTGGCTATTAACCAATGAAAGGTGCAATCTTTTTTTCCATGCTGATTTTCCGTGGGAGTCAGATAGGGTTGATGTCAAAACATGGTTATTGCATGATATATGCATTTCTTAAGCCAAAGTAGGAAATTGATAATTGGTTAGTGCTCACTGCTCAACAAAAACAAAATATGTTGAAGCCTGAACAGTCAGTGGATGCGGTTGTGTTTCACCATTGGTCTTTATAGCCATGGCTTAACTGAAACAGGTTGGGTTTAGGATTTTAGTAATTTTAATTATTCAGTTTTAGAACTATTCCGGTTTTGTAATGGTTTGTGGTTTAGGTTAGCATGGTAATTGGTCTTGCTAATACTGCAAGGTTTATTCTGAGCAAATTTCATCACTGGAACATGGGGACATTTGATTATTTGTTTTATTTCTTCTATATTTGAGTTACGTATTCTGTGGATAGTACAATTATTAATAATCTTTTGTTCTATCACGGGGACCAGGCATTGCACAAAACTGGTGAAAGCAAACAACATAACACAGCAAACAACTTTTAAACAAGAGACCTGTTTAAATAAATTCTTTGCGACATAACTGTAAGACCCCAAGCTAAACTAACACAGTCATAGTAAGATGCTTATGAGTATGCCCTATGTTAGGCCAGCATTATAGTTTTGTGCACCAACGATGCTTGTACACATCTGACACTTCTATATAGGCATTGATGTTTTAGGATAAAGATTGAAGTGGTAAAAATTCCTGTCTGGTCACTTTAGGTGAAAATCCTTTAATTCATTCAGTGTAAATTTGCAATCTGCATGTCATTCATTTCCATGATTGCTTCTATGCCTGGGTATTGCCAGTCTTTCACATATGGTGGCCAAAACATATCGCGATATCGCCATCTAACAATATTTTATCTATATTAGAAGTGTACAGTTATACGGACGTGCAAAACGGCCCGGCAAGCAGTGAAGCAACAAGTATACAAATAAACAAGTACAAACCATGCTTATTCAATCCACTGTCATCGTTCAAGACAGCTTCTTTATCCGAAACATTACTAAAACCAGTATGAATCCATTTGCATATTGTACACTTGCCATATTAGTAAGTGCAATCACCTATCAGCAGTACTTCCAAGATTTCATTACAAACGCTGCCATTATTGTGCATGGTTTCCGCTATTATATTGCATTGCATGATGTGTAATGTAATGAACATTAAGTCGTTTGTGGCCAGATACTGGATGAAAGACCTATTAATGAACATTAAGTCGGTCTAATTGCCTGTGCTCAGAGCAGTTATCAAGTATAATAAAAAAGCATTAGATTTGATTGGAGTAATGATCCCTAGCATGAAAGAAAGAAAAAAAAGGGAACAAAATTAACAATAGCAATAACTTTTAATACATGCTCTCAAAACATCATTACTGCCTATAATGCAGTAGCTGTTACTAATGAATGAAGCCTTCGTTAGCTAGAGCCTTCATGTTGTTACATGCTTTGATTTTTGCTTGCAATTAACAGGATGCTATTTAATCGACTATTTTACAATCAGACATGCTGACTCACAGCAGATCCAAAAGTATGAGTTGAAAATAGTTTGCATACAGTATAAAGATATAAATCCAATGAATGTAGGAAGTGATTAGGTGTTATACATATAGTTAATATGTAATGGACTATGATTATGTGTATAACAGTACTCCATAGGCCACTGTGTTGTAATTTCGTTCTGGTGTACCAGAACGTAATTCAAATTTGACCATAATTTTGCTAAACGAATTGATCTGCAAGGAATGTTTTGTACATAAACATTAAGTAGCCCAGAGGTTTCCAGTGGTATAAAAATCTCATCTTTTTTGAGAAAAGTGGGAGATGAGGCTGTGGATCATGAAATACAACTTTAAATGTTTGCAAAAAAATTGCAGCGGAATTGGATAGATGTAGTTCAAATTATGGAAGCAGTGTTTTTATCTTGATCATAAAGGTCAGACAAAATGTTAAAATGACACAGTTTGATGAATTAATTCCCTATTATACTTTCATTTCTCAAACTTTAAGTTCCATTTTAATTTTTTCAGAGACCTACAAATTTTATTATTTATTTATTTATTTATTTATTTATTTATTTATTTATTTATTTATTTATTTATTTATTTATTTATTTATTTATTTATTTATTTATTTGTTTGTTTGTTTGTTTGTTTAAATTTATTTATTATAATTTATTCATATATATTTTTAGATTTCATGTTTGCACTCCTTATGCATTACACAATTAAGTTGGAACACATTGAACTACACACAGCTCTAAAGTGCATTTCACATTTGCTTTGTATTAAATGCTGCATGTCATTTGTTTCTGTTCTTTTATATTTACTGTCGAAATTCAGTTAAGAAAGGCCTGAAAATATGTTCATTAAAATTTCAGTATTTGGTGTTATTGTGGATGCTGCTAAATAGCTGTGATACTAAATCAGTTTGATATTGATGGCTTTAATGTGATCAATTAGGTACATACAAATGGTATTTTACATGTACATCACCCTTTAAGAATTTCTCTGTCATTAGTTTCAATATTCATTTGCCAACCTTGGTATTGATTGATTAAGATTGATTAGTTCATTAATCTATTGATTTCAAAAAGCCTTAATTGAATCATTTTGATAAAATACTGATTGCTAATAGCTAACCTGCTCAATCCAGTTGTTTAGTAACACAGGCTCGAGTAAATACCACATAACACCACAAGCTAAATTTCTTCTTTTTTAGTTCCATTATTGTTTTATATGTTTGTATTAGAATAACAACAAAGTAGACAAGGTATGCTGTTCAGCTTACAAATCAAGGGGCTTTATGGGTACATGGAACTGTTTCTCAAGTTTGTCTGAATCTGGGTAAAACAAAACAATTTGGAGCATCTGATTAAATTAATAGAGTTAAGAAGTCTGTCTAATAAATGCACTGGCAATTGTCAAATGCAAATAAAGAAACAGGGCAACAAAATTGTATCTTATTTATTTAAATGTTAAAACATCAGTTCTTAATGATAACAGAACCAAAAGTGACAGCAAAACTTCATCAGAAAACTCTATTTATTGCAAGTTGACAGCATAGATCTGATCTACTTACTTATGTGTGCCTTATTTTTTATTCTGCATATTGTTGTCATGTTGCATGGTTTGCTCATATGTGGGCACTGCTTTTGTGTTGGATGTGTTTCAACTGTGGAACCCTCCCATTTTCCCATGTCTCCTCTTCCAACGAACCATTAATGCAGGCCGGATTTCATCATCAGCAGATGCATGATGCAGACCGGGAGGAGGAGTCTCACACGTTGCTAGGAGATGAAGGACCAAGGATCGGACAAGCCATGAGGCTGGGGTAAACATACTTGTGTAGATAAATTATTCAAACTAAAGATGTTATTTAGTACACTCTACTAGGTATATAGTACCAGATGAGCATTTGTTAGATGCACCTGATTACAGTCACATTGCTCATACAGCTCGTTACCATATTTTTAAGCATGCCAAATTAAAATATATTGTCATCCTATATTAAGATGTGTACGAGTAGCTAAAAATGTAGTAACTTTTAACCATATATTTTATTGAAGAAAAAAGTGAAAATATGTTAACAATGTTAGAGCTTTGCTGCATTTATGCCAGACAACTATAAGCCTGATATATAATTAAGTGTGCATTATCAACCAGATTTTAAATCAGCAAAGTTATTTTTAACTTGTTCATAGGTTTGTGGCTGGTGTGATCCAACGAGAGCGTATTCCAGCCTTTGAGCAGATGTTGTGGCGTGTATGCAGGGGTAATGTGTTCTTACGTCAGACAGAGATTGAAACACCACTGGAGGATCCAAGCACTGTAAGTACATTTCATTGATACTAGCGCCAATTGTCCCACAAAAATACAATATTTCCAAACAGGTTCTTATGTATTTCTTTAATAGATTTCCTCCAAATGCCCAAAGAACTTCCTGGATCCAAGCTTTTTTAATACTCCATATATGTCCATGAATTCAGTCTGTACATCATCTTCACAATATTTATTAAAGAGTGTCAATTCAATTTTCAGATCTTAAAATCATTTATATTTAACGATCAAACAAAATGTGAATTTTAAAAAGTTAATAATAAAAGTCTTTCCCAAAATTTAGCCTATATCATTCCATTTCTGATGAGATCATTATGAATGACATATAAAGAAACATATAAGGAGTTTACAATGGTGGTTTCTTTTGTTTGTTTCTCCAATAGAATGACCAAGTGCACAAGTCTGTATTCATCATCTTCTTTCAAGGTGACCAGCTAAAGACCAGGGTTAAGAAGATCTGTGAAGGGTAAGAAAGAATTGATAAATCCAATATCAAATTATCTGTTGTTGTGTGTGTTATTTTTGAGACCAAAAAGGACCCCATTGATACATGTTTATCTAAAGCTGCATATAAAAAGAAGTATCTCTATCTTAACAGAGTCATGTTCTAAACAAAAGGCATGAGTTTTAGTAAATGTCCATAATCTTATCTACTTGGCTGTTCAGCAATGATACTGTATTCTCTGTTGATAGATTGTAACTTCATAACCTGTTCCTTTCGTAGCTCTGGCTGATATTCATGTAGCTAGCCGTAAAATGTTATTGCTTTCATGAAATCATTTGAATGCTTCTTATTTTTGTATAGATTCCGTGCCACACTGTATCCATGCCCAGAAACCCAGGCAGAGAGGAGGGAGATGGCTATTGGTGTAATGACCAGGATTGAAGACTTGCAAGCGGTATGTCATATCATTTCATGTCTTCATTTTTTGTGCATTTGTTATGCTGTAATATGACAACATGTAGTTACCCATAGTATAGAATAGTAGCAGTGGCATAACATATAACATTACTGTAATCAATTTTGAAGCAAACTTTGATTCAGGCATACACTAAGTTTATCTCGGAGACTCTTGTTGGGGGGTGTATGCGTGTGCATCATGTTCATAACCTTCAACTGATTTTACAAATCTTGGTGTCCCTGTAAACATTTCCAATAATTGGTTGCAATAGAGAAGTGGTGATTACTGTTTCAAGATGGATGGTTTCTCCTCATCTCCCATGGAAAAAAAATGGATAACTACCAATAAATACTTGTAAATTGCAGGTCTTGGGCCAAACAGAAGAGCATCGTCAGCGTGTCTTGTCATCTGCTGCCAAGAACGTCCGTGTCTGGTTCATTAAGGTTGGCAAGCTGAAAGCTATCTACCACACTCTGAATCTGTTCAACCTGGACGTTACTCAGAAGTGTCTGATTGCAGAATGCTGGTGTCCAGTACAAGACTTGGATAAGATCCAGATGGCTCTCAGGAGAGGAACGGTAAGTATTTAACTTATGGCACATTGTTAGCTTGTAGGGTTGGCATTAGCCCTATTGGTAGCAGCAGATCATGGAATCTTTGATTGCAGCTTTTATATGACACCTTGTTTGTTTAAATTGGACCTATAGTTGGCTCCAAAAAAATTCTAGAATTTAGGTAATTTAGTGTTTCTAGAAAAAAAGTCAAGAAAATTGACAAAAGTACTAACATTACCATTAAATATCTCCTTTGTTAAAAGTAAAATTTTGGGGGAAAATCACAGTCCTTATTAAGTAGCATTTTTGCAACCACATAAGTCAAAAACCAGATTTATGCAGTGGGTATAAAGGGGAAAAAATCACATTCATCAAATTATCTGTTTTCATAAATTAAGCTGATTTGATGAACTTGGCAACATGCCAAAAACACTCCATGTGCAAAGTCTATGGAGTTGGCAGGTGAGTTTTTATAACCCATCTACATATTCTGTATTATTTTCAAGCAAATCTGAGCATGACACCGTAGCTGCTCATACTACCTTAATAGGATCAAATATGTTAGAAACCATGGCACATAGTAAGATTAATTCTATCTCTTAGCTTGTCAGCCTACTCAGATTTGTTTATAGTTTAAAACTGAAACATTTTCATCTTTATTGATACCTCCTCAATCCCTTTCTCATTTATCACAGGAGCGCAGTGGTTCTTCTGTACCATCCATTTTGAATCGTATGGATACAACTGAAGCGCCCCCTACATTCAACAAGACTAACAAATTTACTGAGGTGTTCCAAGGCATTGTTGATGCATATGGTGTGGCCAATTACAGGGAAGTCAACCCAGGTAGGTCACAGAAAATAAAGCCAACATGTTGGTAATATTTGTAATGTTGGTAATAAAATACACAAGTTACATTTATCATGAGTGGTTTGACGCCTGCGCAGTGCAGACAACAAACACAATCAAGGCTTGTCATTGGCTGGTACTTCGTGCTGTTGAGCCTAACACATACTTGTACTACTCATATTTCACTGATTGAGCTTTTGCGCACACAACATGATTTGATGACCCATGTACCTTTTTTTGTTGTCATTGCACATTTCACCTGGGTACATATTCATGACTACTGCAGAGCGTACCTGAATTATGAGACTGCCTTTTGATAATACCTTTAGTATATGAAAAGTTATCCTCTACTTACAAATCATCATCATTTTATGACAGTAAATGTAAAGCTATTGAATTTGGCACCCGCGACGGGGGATTTGAGCCCTTTTCATTCCCCATCTGTTGTACATGCACATTTCACCTAGGTACATATTCAGGACTACTGCAGAGCGTACCTGAACTATGAGACTGCCTTTTGGTAATACCTTTAGTACTTACAAATCATCATTAACCATTTTTTGACAGTAAACCTAAATTTCTATTTCTGATATTTTTTCTTCTTTCACAGCTCCCTATGCCATCATAACATTCCCATTTCTGTTCTCTGTGATGTTTGGTGATCTTGGTCATGGTTTCATCATGTTCCTCTTTGGACTGTGGATGGTATTATTTGAGAAGAAACTCATCAAATTGGCACAGGATGATGTGAGTGATACATACCGTATTTCGTATACCCCACTCAAATAAATGCCCCCCACCACTTTTTTCAACCAAGATGTTTCAAACATTCCGATATTTCCATGCTATCTTGTGTAGTAAGCTTACCAAGTTGCTCACATGGTCGCGAGTAGCAGCAATAAATGGCGAAAATCTGCATCCGAACCCGGAAGTGAACCAAAAGTCAGTGTCAAAAGGTCATAGTTCGTCATTTTAGCGTGACTTTTAAGCTTACCTAATGATTTTAACAGGAATTTTCGTGCTAAAAATGACCTCTAATAAACGCCCCCCCTTGGGAAAATGTAACGCCCCCAGGGGCGTTTATTCGACGAAATACGGTATACACCTTTTGGCTTTTAACCCCATATAAGTATATCAAATCACTTTTATTCAATAATGAACAACAAAGTACATAACAGAAGGAAAATTAAGATGAAACGGTTATGGAGGGAATGGCCAAGAGGCCAGCATTAACCATCCCCATACACAAGATGGAAAAAAAGGAATGAAAAGAAGAAGAAATAAATATGCTGGCTAAATATTAGTTAGAGAATAAAGGTATTGGTTTTAGCCACTGGAGTGCATCTATCGTCTCATATAACATGGGCGGGTTTTAAGTAAAACAACGAGGCGAAGCCAAGTTGTTTTATGACAAAAATAATAATGTCGCCTGTGTTATATGAGATGATAGATGCACGACAGCGGCTAAAAACAATATCTTTATTCTCATTCTTAAACACTTCAATTGAAATAGAAATATAAGTATTACAAATTTTAATCAAAATTTTACATGGAACTACCTAGGGCTTAAAATCGATCAGTCCCGTTGTTGCTTTGCACCTCCGATTGGTTCAAATAGCGAGTGCGCGTATCGCGTTGATGTACACGTGCTGACCTGTGTTATATCGTGTCATATCACAAGGGTAAGAACCAATAAGAAAGCAGGAACATTCTCAACCTGTAATAGGCATTTGACTCTGCTCTACTTCATTGATATTGTCATATTGGTATTGGTAAATACACTAAGCCAAAAAAGAAACTTATAATTTTTCACAAGGTCATATCTTAAAATCCTCTCCATAAAAATGAACAAAAATTGCACACAGGATTACTTCAATACTCTACTCTAAACACTGGTCAGTAACCATAACAGTTGTCCAACTGACACAACAGCAAAATGCACTGACATGCAACACCTTCCTGGACCACATTCACAGCGCAACATATTTCTTTGGCTGGGTTCCAATTATTCGCCTGTACATGAACAAAAATTACACACAGGATTACTTCAATACTCTACTCTAAACACATGTCAGTAACCAAGCAGTTGTCCAACTGACACAACAGTAAAATGCACTGACACGGAACAGTTGGTTAATTTTGATAGACAGGATTTTAAGATATGACCTTGTGAAAGTTTCTTTTTTGGCTTAGTGTAGATATGCAATATGCAGTAATTAAGTAACATCTCACACATTTTTCCCCCAGATTTTTGGCATGTTTTACGGAGGTCGTTACATTATCATGCTGATGGGCCTATTCTCTATGTACAGCGGCTTCATTTACAATGATATCTTCTCCAAATCGCTTAATATCTTTGGGTCAGCATGGAATGTATCTAAAATGGAGTGGTATAACACAACGTAAGTAGCAAATTGTGTGGTTTGTTTGCAAAGAAATATTATTGTCTCAAATTCATGCAAATGAAAACTTGCCCAATGTTTTGTTACTAAGTGCTGTGTGTGATTATAAATGACATCATGGGATTTTATCTTTCACTAATGTACCGTAATTTTTCCATTAATCGCCCAGGGTGCTTAACAAAGTCATTTTGGGTGGGAGCTTATTTTGTACATTGTTTAAGCCAACAATATGTAAAATGTGCACAAAATATTCATCATCATCATTGTGTGATATTTTTCAGACTTAAATGGGCAGTTAATAAACTAATATCAGTTTGCTTGTTGTAAAGTCACTGGATGGGCGCTTATAGGGGCATGGGCGGTAAATGGAATGAATACGGTAATGAGAAATTGTTACAGGTCATAATTTATACCAACTTTCTTTAACAATATCATTTGTAATAAGCCCTAACTGAATAGCAGATTGTTCCAACAAAAATGGGTTAAAATATTTGAATGAAATTTCATGAGAACTTACAGTGTCCCTGGCCAGTATCTTACCATAGTTCTTTCCTGGTTGCTTCAGGGATATGGAGTAAGAAAATTCAACCTTAAGTCATTACATGAATGGTGTATTTCAACCTAGGCACATCAAAATTTGAGATGTACACTTCTGGCGTTTCCGGGAATACATTTTAGAGGAAGCATCTATATAAAACATTTCTGCATAATGACTTATCAACAATATTGATGAATTTGTTTCAACCATTTTACATTTTCCTTACAGTAAATTTCCACCAAATGAACCAATGAAAACAATTTTGGATCAAGATGGTCTCCTTCAACTAGATGCTGCAAAATGTTATCGCGGTACACCTTATCCATTTGGAATTGATCCAGTAAGTGTGTGGTAGAAAGTGTGAGGTCTTTGTGTATGTCTGTCTGACAGTGTGTGGGGGTGTTTGTCTGTCTGTCTGTATGCATTTGTAAAGGCTTCCAAATGAAAGCACAAATGCATTTATTCACAAACATTGACACACAGGAATGAGAGTTCCTAGATTGGCTAACAAGATTGCAAATAGTGTGAACAAATCCATTTACCCTAACTGCCCTGAATGCCCAAAACTGTACAGGCTGGATGACTCCCCCTTCAGCGGGCAGGATGGCTACACATACGGCACCTCCAACCCCCACCACCAACACCACCACCACCACCACATATTTGGGTGGTAGGGTTAAGAGCACATCTTAGTAACAAGTTGTATGTGTGTGGAGTATATGGTGAATTTGGGAATATATTTGCACATGAGGACTGTACAAAGGTTTACATTTGATGTCCTTTTTTGGTAGTGCTTAGATAAGTATGTGTCTGGGTGTTTGCATATATGTCTAACATTTTGTGTCCTTTATGAAGATGGAGAATTAATTGTGTGTTTGTGTTGACAATATGGTTGTGTAATTTAGGTTTTTCTCATGAAGGATTTTTGGAAGTATTAAAATGATGTGTTATTGTTTGTGCCATGATAATTATTGAGCTTCCTACTTTGGTAGGCAAACTTGATTTAGTTTGGGAAGGATAAGTTTACAACATATATCATTTGCTTTTATCCCTGTTTAGATATGGCAAATATCTGACAACAAGTTGAATTTCTTGAACTCCTTGAAGATGAAAATATCTATCATTTTTGGGATTTCTCAAATGACACTGGGTATCGTTTTGAGCCTTTTCAACCATTCGTAAGTATCATGTAGTAATTTGACCAATTGTTATAATCAATACTCAGATTTGCTGTTTCCCACTCATCATGTTTGTTGGCATCATGCCCACCATCAGCATTGTATTGTTGTGCTCCCCCCCCCCCCAATTTGATGATGGAGCAACGGCAGTAACAACAATGATAATGTTGGTAATAATGATAACAGGACGATGATGTCGATAACTTTGTACAAGTCATTCTTTTAATGATTCACTTCCAAGTTAAGATCCAGTTCACTTAAGGTGTGTGACCAGGTCGACAGCATCATTCCTCATTTTCCTCATATTTTGATATCAGAAGTAAGCTCATATTTTTTCATTACCCCCAGTAAAATTTAATGAATTAGATATTTTTTGTTTAGATGGTGTGGCCAAAAAAGTGATAGCCACTGCCATAAGTATGTACTATCCTTTGGGGCATTCGCATGTTTGTTTCTCATATCAAAACCGCTGGAGCAATACAACTTGAAATGTGGCAACAGATTTTTTTAATGGTAGGCTTCAATGTAAGATGTAAAATACCAAGCTACATGTCTTGAATTTTGAACACACAATTCTTTACTTTCTTTTCTTTACCCTTTAGATACTTCAAGAACCGTTTGAACATCTACTGTGAGTTTGTACCACAGCTAATATTCTTAATGAGCATTTTTGGTTATCTGGTGTTGATGATATTCATCAAGTGGTTTGCATTTGATGCAGTGTCTGGCAAAATTGCACCATCCTTGATCAATACACTCATTGATATGTTCATGTTTCAAGCTCCGCAACTTAAACTCTACGGTGGGCAGGTAAGTGCTATGATGCAAGTGTTTTCCCCATGCTTAGCAATCAGTTGTGTGTCTTGGGGTGTGTGTATGCATGCATTTTTTGGGGGGTGTGATGGTCAAACATGGACTTGTTGCGGACACACTTCACATGAGTTTGTCATATGTAGTAGAGGACTTACGGATATACCATTTGACTTCCAGGGGGGCTGGTAGTTAAGGTCGTGTTTTTGTTTGGGTTGTTTTTAAATCATGTATTATTGTATACACAGTTAGGCAGGGAGTTTCTGTAGTGATAGTGAGGAATGGTTCTTTTTCTTGCTCATGTAGTGGGGGGAAAAACTCCTCCTTGGATGGATTTCACATGGTACATGCCTAAATCGCTCAAAATCTGACCAAATTGTGAATTGTACATCCTTCAGAAAGCATGAAAAAAAGTATTAAATCATGCATGGCAGAGATACTTGATATGTTTCTCAGGAATCATTTCAGGAGATAACATTCAAAAGAATTGGCCTGATTGTATGAAAGAAGATCCAAATAAACAATACCAGGTTCAATAAGAATATGCATTGGGCTATTCTAGTTGAAATCCATACACTCCCTGACATGAGCTTATAATATCCCACACAGGGGGTGTAAATTTCAAATATAGTCATCCATTCAGGTAATCCCATTTGATATTTATTCTCCCTATGTGGGAGGTTAAGGAAAGGGGTGTATAGATTTCAATTGGATTAGCTTGATTTGTTTGTTTTATTTCTTCTTTAACCTGGGACACTCAATCAGTTGAAAACACAAGTAATCATCTGTTCTTCCTTGAGGCCCATTATCAAGTAGAATTAACACAATCCCAGTCAGTATAATTATGTTCAATTAACCCTAACTCAACTAGGTCTCACTAAAGCTCACTATTAAAACCACACTGCATGCATGCATTCCACGTGACTTGATGACGCAATCAGCCTAAGTCATAAATACCCAGGGATTTGCTGCCCGGGGCAGCCAAACCTCGGCAGCTACATGTAGGTGATCGTGTGCATGGCATGCGAGGGGTCCCGGGTTTGAATCCCGGGGGTACCAAGTCATTTCTTTCTTCACCTTCTCTCCTTTTTCATTTCTTCTTTCCCTTCCGATAGCAAAAAAACCACGTGTAGGGTTAGGGTTAATATGCATGTTTTTCCTAGATTTAGGCCTCTTTAACCATAACCCAACTAGGTCTCACTAAAGCTCACTATTAAAACCACTCTGCGTGCATGCATTCCACGTGACTTGATGACGCAATCAGCCTAAGTCATAAATACCCAGGGAATTGCTGCCCGGGGCAGCCAAACCTCGGCAGCTACATGTCGGTGATCGTGTGCATGGCATGCGAGGGGTCCCGGGTTCAAATCCCGGGGGTACCAAGTGACTTCTTTCTTCACCTTCTCTCCTTTTTCGTTTCTTCTTTCCCTTCCGATAGCAAAAAACCATGTGTAGGGTTAGAGTTAACTTCTATTATTGAAAACGGAACTGTTTGTCGTATATGTCATGAAAGTAACCAAATGTTTTTACAGCATAGGATTTAACATTAATAGGTCGAACTTTTGTTCATGACACATAAAGTTGCTCACCTGAAATTTTAAGTTGTCAGGCTAGAACCTTCTTCAAAATGATGAGATGTACAATATGATGACTCTTGACTTGTGACATCAGAACTGGACCGTAGACTCTTAAAAATTTACCAAAGTTGAAAATAAAATTGATTTATGTATTAAAAATGGGCTATTCAAGTTGAAATCCAAACACCACCTGTGGAAGACATGACCTTAATTTCTCACACAAGGGTGTAGATTTCAAATGGAGTCACCCATTCAGGTAACCCCATTTGAAAGCCTCAAGTCCTGCCTTCCATAAAGGATGCATGGATTTGAGCTAGAATATCCAATTCATATTTTGAATCAGTTACAAACCATTTGAATCTGTTTTACTGCTTTCAGGTTGGGATTCAATCTCTTCTAGTAATAATAGCGGTGATTACTGTTCCATGGATGTTATTTGTGAAGCCATTCATACTTCGTAATGAACACAACAAGAGGTTCCAGCTGGTAAGAATCTTCTTTTATTGATATGACAGGTGTATTATGTGTGTGCCTAAACCAAGTTGGACATACACAATTCCTATTTTATTTTCAAATATGGTGGACATGAAAGATGTGAGAAAGAGATTGGGAATTTATGCAACCTGGTAACCCTAAGGGGAATTAGACATGCTGGATTATCAAGCTTAGGGACTAAAATGGTGTACTGACATGTTTCACCATAGACTAAAATGGGACAATGCTGGCAGGAATGTGTGTATTTAGCACCCACTCAGCATGCCATGACACATTGATTTTAATAAATATGCTTTAAGAAGGTTTACAAAATGCAGTGTAAAACAAATGATATAAGAACAACATGCAAAGAAGTAGAAAGTGTATTGATAATTGAAACTATATCAGAATGTTCTTTCAAACTACTCCTACCACTTAATTTTCAGGCCATCAAGTACCGGGATGTAAGAATGTTGAGAAATGGCGGTTTAGGTGACGAGACGGCTGAGGTAATGCACCATGATGAATTGCAACGTCAAGATTCTGCCAGTTCTGAAGATATGATGGATCAACAAACTAGATCAGAACCAGAGGTAAGATTATCAGGTCATGACCTTTAATCCTTGCCTGTGTTTTGTAGAAAACTGGTTTTTTATAGGCGTCAAGATATTTCTAATCGATAAGACACTAGACTTCAGTCCGAGCCCCAGCATTGTCGCTAGTTTGCTTTTGTATATTTTTAATCTTATCAAGAGATAACCATTTATGTTGTTCCAAAACTATTCGGATATCCAAGGGAACATTACAAATATATCTTGCTTGTAGTCTCTGGTCGGTCCCTAACTGAATATCCCATATGATTTAATTTCAGTTTGACTTTGCAGAGATTTTCACACACCAAGCTATCCATACTATAGAGTTTGTTCTGGGATGTATTTCACACACAGCTTCCTATCTACGATTGTGGGCTCTCAGCTTGGCTCATGCTGGTAAGTGCCTAGCTAAGCAATTGCTGGTGGGGAATGTTGAAAACACGGGTCACATTTTCAGCCATCTGGTATATATCAATTACTTTTGTTTATAGGTCAATTTTGGTATAGAAATGAGTCATTTTCCAAACTTTTTCTGACATACAGCCCAATTTACTCTTATTGTATTAAAAATATTTGGAAATTTGCTAAAAATATTTCAGAGAAATTTGTTAAAAACTGCCGATTTGTTTGAATTGATGGAATACTTGGGTGTTTAAATGATGGGTTCATCCAAACCAAACATACTACTCCGGCCCATTTATTGCGCTGGACCTGAAGTTTGTTGATGGAGGGGTTTTATTGTTAGAAATAAGCCTGCTGTTTGTGTGAGATTATATTTACCACAAGTTTCCCCAGCTAGTTGCATGGCAGGAAAAGCTTTGGAAATATTGCTAAGCATTATTGCGGAGAAATGTATGTCCACGAGTGGCATCCTTACAGAAAATATTTCAAACCCAGATTAATTGTGCAAATTGTTGCTCCTTTACAGAACTTTCCGAGGTTTTGTGGGACATGGTCCTTGGTATTGGCCTTACCATGGAGAATGGTTTTGGTTTTGCCATCATATGGGCTGGTTTTGCTGTGTGGGCGGTGATTTCAGTAGCAGTCCTAATTATCATGGAGGGACTCTCTGCATTCTTGCACACTTTGCGTCTTCATTGGTAAGTCTCATTTTTATTTTTGTTCCCTGGATCGTGTGAAAATGGCCCTGTTTTTTAACCTTTATGTTTACAGCAAGTAATGTGTGAAGGGAAGGATTTGAATTCACATGCAAGATCATATAGCAATATTATGTAGCCTGGTCTAATCAGCCTGTAAGAAATTCCAAATAGCATTTTGTACTTCACACCTTAACTTCACACCTTAAGAAGAAAAGGAAAGAAAAAAATGAAAAATGATGACAAAATTGTTGATTATAATCTGAATAGGAATAGGTAATTGACATTATTCTGATGCATCTTTTAGCTTGTTATCAAAATCAAAGAAAAGAATTCTTGAAAGTAATACTTGTATAGTGGTGTAGGTATAATGCATGTTATGTTGGACAGTATCCTAATCTTGCTATTGTGCTATATACTGTAAAACCACTTAATTTCACTGGGAATTTACATTTGCTTGAAGCTTTAATTAAGCTAAATTAAATACCTGCAAATTTGACAGTTTTACTTTGAATTGTACACATGAATTGCTTGATTACAGAAATTAAATACCCACAAAAATGGTGGTCATTGGCAATTAGTGAAATTACTAGTGAAAATAAGTAGTTTACGCAAATTGTACATAATTAATTAATGTTGTTTGTTTTAATGTCTATTTTCTTCAGGGTGGAGTTTCAGAGCAAGTTCTTTATAGGGGAAGGATACGCCTTCAAACCATTTACGTTTGAATTTGACACCAGCAGAGAAATGGAATAATATAACAATTATTACATGGATGTTTGTATAAAACAATATTATCTACATCATATGTCTGCACTCCCAAGTCAAAATGGGCTATTCCAGTATTAACTTATATACCCCTATGGAAGACATGAACTTAATCTCCCACAGTGGGGTGTATATTTCAAATGGAGTCTCCCATTCAGGTAACCCCATTTGAACTAGTCCAATACAGTATCTGCTTTGAATATGTAAATGTAGGTATTTATACATCGCCTCACCCCACCCAGGTGTAATGGGTAGCTGATAGGGGTAATTACTATCTTTAAGTACTGAGAGGAGCTGAGGCTGAACTGAATTGGTTGTGCCTTTGTCAAAGCAAATTGATTATGATGTATATCAGTGGTAGAGTAATAATTATTGTAAGTGGGCTGGTACCTTATTGTAAAGTGCATATTCAATAACAAACATTTATTTATTCATTATTTATTTCAGTGCCGCTAGGCACACTAGGCATATGATTAAGGCACACAGAATGATTATCCCTAACAGCTCCATATCTGACACCATGGTAGAGTGGGACATGCGAGGTAAAGTGTCTTGCAACAGAACACAACATGTTGCCCCATAAAATGCAGATAATGTTGCTGTGTTAAACACCTGTATCTTCTAGAATCCCAAGGTAGCCATACTAAGTGATATTTATTGTATAGTTTTGTGTACATGTGTGTAATTATGCGCAGGGTAAACTTGGTTCCTAAGGTCTTGACTGGCATACAGGGTAAACCAAACTGCAAAGGTTTTAACTGGTATTGATATGAACTAGAATCTCAAGGTAACCATATTATATTGTGGTTTCTTTTGAAGTTTGTGTACATGTGAAATTATGCACAGGGTAAACTTAGATACCAAATTCTTTACTGGTATTGAAAAAATAATCCAACTTTTGGACTAAAATAAGGATTTGTCCAAAAATGTAACCCTTTCAATGTCTCCTGCTTTTAATATCATAAGGTATATGCTGATTGACAGAAGTCACCTCATGATATTATGCTGGGAATGAAAAGGTAGAAAAGCTGTCAATTTTGTGTGGCATGCCAGATGAATTTGAAAGCTTTTCTCCCTTTTTGTTCCCAGCATGCATAGCATGATCATGAAACGTCCATTAATTAATTGAAATTATTTAGAAGACAAAATAAATAAAAACTTACGAAGCCCTTACCATTATAGTTGCTATGCACAAACTAATATGTAAAAGCCTCAGTAGAGTAAATGGGCTCTCTTAGATGTGAAAACTCCATTACCGATAACAATAGATTGTGAATTTTGTGGTGATAGTAATAATGTATTCATAATATTGGGCCACATTGTGTGGTTTATGTGATCTAATTTAATTCTATTAAATTATAATAAATATATTGATATAAAATTGGATCGGTTGAGCCCATATTTATTGGTCGAGCTATGAGTTTTAAAACATTGGACGAGGCGTAGTCGAGTCCAATATTTTAAAACTCATAGCGAGACTCAATAAATATTGGGCGTAAAGCATCAATTTTATCATAATTATGTTTTGGATCCAATATTTTCACACACTTGGATCCATCAAAACATAATAATGTCAAAAACGTGACCCATGTCTTGCCTGAAACTTATGGGAAATCCTCTGTCTATATTAACATTCCTTGTGATGAAAACTAACATTAGAAATTCGGCCTTTTATTCATTGAACTAATGGTAATTTATAAATAAGGGTAAGGGTTATTTAAATGTTATGGGATTTTAAATATTGATGTATCAGAACATTGCCCTTGCCATCCTATTCATCATTTGGACCATTTTGGGTTGTTCTGTTCTCTTCAAAATGCTCATACTCACAGATTTTTCTGCATGGAAGGATACAAGAAAAAGTTACAATACATTCTAAAATGTATCCTTACTGCAAGAAACCGATAAATAGTTTTAAGATGGATCTCACTATAATTGTGTGTGTTATAGCAATTCACTGTCTAGACTTTATCTAGCTAGTAGTGATTGTTGCCATATTTCCCCATATGTCACAGATGAATTAATTTTAAAAGTGGTAGCCCCTTGAACAGGTCCCTGTTATTTTTGTGTCCTAAATAGTTGTGCATTACATATACTTCATATAATCTACTAGTGGCAAAGAAATCTTTTGAGAACATTAAAAAGTAAACAAACTCCAAACAAAAACCACCAAAGCATTACTATTCCCATGTAGGTCATTCCCAGGCCTTGCCGTCTAGATTTTAAAGGCGAGTGGTTAATCACTCGCTAGCATGATGCTAGGCGAGTGGTCGAAATTGCACAAATACCACCAATTTGGGTATACGTATAATCAATTAGAGCTTCGGTCTTAAACAGTATTTATGTTGAAATACGCGCGACTTTCTCCGCTTAGACATGAGAGGGCACGGAAAAATGCTGAATTGGCTGATTCGATGGCTGATTTTGGGAGACTCGCAGCGAGCGATATATAGTGTCTATAGCGAGTGGAAAATCGCTCGCTAGAAATGGAGTTTGGGCGAGCGATCGCTCGCCTCAAACGGCAAGGCCTGCATTCCCATTGCTAACTGCTAAGTTGGATTTGGGGATTCCTTGTCAGTTGTAGGTTTTGAAACTTGAAACATGTGTGTATGGTTGGTAGAGTAGAGTGAATGTACCAAAAGATGTAAACAAACATTGATCATCAGTGGCGTAGCCAGGGCTTTCCATGGTGGACGAAAACATACAGCAAAAACATTAATTTATGAAAAAAAGAGAGGAAAGGATGTAGAACAAATGGCACTCATAATGGTTCTTGACTTTTGTATCCTTAAATAAAAGTGTAGATGAATACTGGCAAATGTATTCAGGGACGCTTGTAGAATTGCATGATAGGTATATCATACTATGTATTTGCTAGGAGCATAGCATTTTTGTATGTCTGTTCCATCGCTGATTGGCAGAGCGACTGCTGAAATCTTATCGATAAGTCATTAGCATACCCGAGCATCAAGTTTCAAGCCAGTTGACTTCAAAGCAACTTTGATGCTCCAAAGCTTGCAGCAATTGCATGCTGTTTACGATTGTGTAAATGCTACCAGCTGATCAAAGGAATTATTGAATCACACATGGCCACTGATAGTATGATATGCCTGTAAGTGTGTTATTCTGGACAAATTATTGGTGGTATGGAAAAAGACCTGTCACTCTTTGTCAAATATTTACAGCATGATAGATGTAACTGTGTATAAATATATATAAAACTTGAAGAATATATATCATATTGATGGGTATCAGATACTTCTAAGTTATAAATTTGTGTGTGCATGTACAAATTGGAAAAACTGGCAAAATAAGTATATATATTGTTTTGACTTTGCTTTGTATGTCAATATATCTGTTTCAACGCAGCATAAATGGCAACATATTTAAATAGGTTAACCAATTGAGTAAAATTAACTCTTCAGGAGTATAAAATGTATAATATGATCTGATTTGATCCAATCAAATCCAAAAGGGGCAGTTGTAAAATTGAAATAAAAGAAAAAACAAATTAGGGAGCAAGAAACAATAAATAAGAAAATTGGCATTGTATTGTTAACTATGTAACCAAGGGTATGGAAATGTCAACGATATACCGTAAAGGTTCCCCTAATGGTGCTAGGGTCCCTTATCATAAGTGGGATTTTAAGCACAACCTAAAAGTGCCATCCCGTAAAATTAGCACCAGCAAATAAGGGCATGAAACCTTCTTGTTGGGATTTCAGAGGATGGTGCTCTCTATTTACACATGAAATTTACCCCTAAGGCAAAGGAGCCTAAGTGCGACATTAGGCAAACCTTTATGGTAGTATGCTAGATAACTGGGCATGGTAATGATGTAATAAATCATTTAAAATTGCCTCGTTTGACCTGATTGGATTACCTCGTGTCATAATTATGCTTTTTTCCTTCAAACTATCCAGGAATTAGAAATATTGATATAAAATTGTGTTGAATTGTGCAGCTGTATGTATTAAATGGATATATAACTGTGTTAGTTGATATTGTGAGTAGGTAAACATATGGTACCTATTGATGTTTATATAGCCTCACTATCCCCTCCATCTGGTATCAAGTATTAAGTAGCTTGACTGTTTTCAAAGGATCATAAGAGTAAGTATGGGGCAATTCTTACTGTCAGAACTGCTGCAGCTTAATTGAAGCAACTCTATTCATAGAACTGCTTCTATTGGAATAATGCTATATTAGTTAAGTGAAATTTCTTGATATTGCATGCCAAATAGAGTATAGCGGGTATAGCATTCACAGCTACTCTTGTATAATTTAGAAACTACTGATGGATAGTGTCCCTAATTTAAAACAAAAAGAACAATGAGTATTAGAAATTCCAGATAGCTATCAACAAAACAAATTTGTCTTCTGTAAATTTACAAATCATTCAACTTCTTTGGCCTTGCAGATACAAGTGCCAAGTATTTCCATTCTGGCCAATTTGTCTTTATCCTGAATATCCTTCTTCATGTAGACCAACATGTATGCTTTTTAAACTTGGCTTGAATAATTTGCCATAGCCTGGTCCCATTAGACCCAGAGTGTATTTCTGCATGAAACTAAAGTTTAAAACAAACCAATCATCCATACCATGCTTTATAATATGAGCAGTATTTGGAGAGGGGGGGGGGGCAAACATCAAAATCAGCACACCCCAAAAAAAATTATGGATGTTAGAGCATCAACTTTAGTCATTTTGAACATTTTCTAGTTGCTCTATTAGGTCATATCAGAGCAGAAGTAACAAAGTATTGCCAAGAGATTGCCAATTATTATGAAAACATTCATAGGCACTGGACATGTAATTTATTGATCAGAGATACTACTTGTCAGGCTTTTTCAAATTTTAATATATAACATAATATTATCTCTGGTGCTATAATTTATTTCCAGCACATTTTATACTTCGTACCACAAATTTATGCAATATTTCTGTGTGGTTTTACCAGTTTCAGGCCAGGCTATTTGAGGATTCAAAGTGGCATCTCTGAATTGATGAAGCTGAAGACAAAATGTGTATAAATCGATAGTTATCTGGAATGTTATTTCGCTCTTGTTACTTCCTGATGTTTGGAAAACATTGTTAACCCAATAACTTATTTTTGTGACGACAAATATGTTGTTCAGATAGTTTATTAAATGTTAAAAGAGAAAAAAAACTTGTCAGTCCTCAACTTAATCTGTGTGCACTTGTATTGAAGTAGAGAAACACAATGGCTAATGGATGTGACTGCAGTTCTACAACTCAGAGGATGATTTAAGCACTTCCCAGCAAGTCTTGCGGTTAGCACAGCTGTGTGAGTGAACATGACACCACTGCCCGCCCACTGCATACACACATGCATGGTTAAATTTGAATTTGGACAGATATATTTACAGTAAAACCACCTTCAAAAAGTTGGTCGATTTCACATTTTATGTTATCTACAGAAGGTGTGAATTATCCTTCATGCATACATCACTTTAGATCTGAAATCGACCAAGTAATAATGACACACGGGCAATTCTAAAACAACATCTTTTGCACAGAGTTCAATGGGATTTGAAAAGTAAAGTGGCAGTTGAAACTCTAGTGATAACACTTTTACAGTGCATGATGGGGCTTCTAGTGCTCAGCACTATGTCGAGTCGTGTGATTTCGGTGTTAAAAGCAAACTTTCACTTGATTTGGTCTCTTGTGGGGGTAAATAATGGGAAAAAAGATGTTTGCATTTTTTTATTTCTTGGGAAGTGGTAAAATCCAAGATGGCCGCCAAAATCCTATAAAACTGACTGACATATGCAAAAATAGCTATATATCACTCACAAAATATGCTAAACTGTAAATTTCAAATACTGGAACAATTTAGTCTTGTGTCAGACACTCAAAGAAAGATTTAATATTTCGGGGTAACTGGTAAAATCCAAGATGGCCGCCAAAATCCTATAAAACTGAGTGACACATGCAAAAAAAGCTATATATCGCTCTCCAAATATGCTAAATTTGTAAATTTCAAACACTGGAACTATGTAGCCTTGTGTCAGACACTCAAAGAAAGATTTAATTTTTCGGGGTAAGTGGTAAAATCCAAGATGGCCGCCAAAATCCTATAAAACTGACTGACACATATGCAAAAAAAGCTATATATCGCTCTCAAAATATGCTAAAACGTAAATTTCAAACACTGGAACTATGTAGCCTTGTGTCAGACACTCAAAGAAAGATTTAATATTTCAGGGTAAGTGGTAAAATCCAAGATGGCCGCCAAAATCTTGTAAACTGACTGACACGTGCAAAAAAAGCCACATACCTCTCTCAAAGTATGCTCAAAATCTAAATTTCAAATACTGGAACTACATGTAGCATTGCATTGTGTCATGCACTCAAAGATAACTTTAATATTCTAGAATTATGATTATTATTCAATATGGCTGCTTATATACTGCTTAATGTATATAAATGCATGAGTTTGTTTTTATGATCACGTTTCCAAATGTATAATTATGTCTCGGAACCAAAAGCACAATGTTTTACATAACCAGACCCCTTGCCAGGTCCAAGATGGACGGCATATCAGATACAGTACCTACTCATGGCACTAATGCATAGGCCTGGGCGATGCATGGAAATGATGAACTATTTGTTTGCGTGGCATCTGAAAAATCACTGTAATTGACCAAGTTATATTGCCCAAAAAGTACATTTTGGGTTTTGATGCTACAAAATGGTATATTTTTCTCATTATATGACACCTTTTAGCATATATTCGCCCTATCTAATTAATTGTATCTTTCAGCTTCGAAGGCGCAATGCCATTTTGTTTGCAGTTCAGTGCATTTAAACAAGAAAAGTCGTATTTCAACCTATGTTGAGTTTTTGATCATTTTTGATCATTAAATCATCCAGTTTCACCTGATATTGGTGGCGTTTAACTATATTAACTGTGAGAGTTCTAAATTTGAGAAAATTTCACCCGAAATCTGCCATTTTCCCATTGACAACAGTGTAATGGGTTGAGGGGTTTAGACTGCGTTATCCTAGATTCACGTCCCTTATCGGGGGTTAGGGCACCTTATCTGGGGTTTAGACTGCATTATCCTAGATCCACGTTCCTGATCTGTGGTTAGGGCACCTTATCTGGAGTTTAGACTGCATTATCCTAGATTCAGGTCCCTTATCTGGGGTTAGGGCACCTAATCTTGGTTTAGATGCCTTATCTGGGATTTAGACTGCCTTGGGGTTTGTGTTTCTTATCTAGGGTTTCAGGTGCCGTATTTGGGTTTTTTAAACTACCTTATCTGGAGCTTAGCCCGGTGAGTTCAGTCTTCACTGACAATGTGTACGCATGATGGTTCCAATTAGGGGTACTTTTCAAGAAATGTCCGCGGAATTTTCGAGGACAAAATTGTTCGCGATTGTCCAAATTAGGGTTTTTTGGAGCAAAATTGTCCTTGAAATGAAAAATAGGGTATATTTCTAGGACTTTCGTCTGTGTTTTACCGCTACAGTTTTCGTTATTGTCCTCATTTCCCCGTGAAATAGGGGTAAAAATTCAAAAGCGTCCTTAAATGGTAAAAATAGGGGTATTTATTTCGAAAAAATGTCCTCGATTCCTCGTGATAAGGGGGTGAAATGAAAATGCGTCCTCAAAATGATAAAAATAGGGGAGGAATTTGGGGGCAAATTTTCCTTGATTTCGCGCAAAATAGGGGGTAAAATTGCTGCAAATGTCCTTGATTCCCCGTGAAATAGGGGTCATTTTCGAATCCTGGAACGGTCATACGTCCTACCTTTAAATACAAACTGAACCCACCGGGGAGCTTAGGTCCCTTATCTGGGGTTTAGATGCCTTATCTGGGGTCTAGACTGTGTTATCCGCAGTTAACATCCCTTATCAGAGGTTAAGGCACCTTTTTTGGGGTTTATCTGGAGTTTAGACTGCCTTATCTGGGGTTACACGTCCCTTATCTGGGGTTAAGGCTCCTTATCTGGGTTTAGATGTCTAAAGAATGGATCTGGGATTTAGACTGCCTTGTCTATGGTTTACATCCGTTTTGGGGGTTTTTACATCCCTTATGGTTTACATCCCTTATTTGGAGCCTTATGGAGTTTAAATGGCTTATCTGGGGTTTAGACTGTGTTATCCTAGGTTTACGTCCCTCATCTGAAGTTAAGGCGCCTTATCTGGGATTTAGATGCCTTATGTGGGATTTAGATGCCTTATATGGTGTTTACGTTCCTTATCTGGTGTTAAGGCGCCTTATCTGGGGTTTAAACTGCCTTATCTGGGGTTTACGTCTCTTATCTGGGGTTTACGTCTCTTATCTGGGGTTAAGGCGCCTTATCTGGGGTTTAGACTGCGTTATGCTAAGGTTAAGGTATCTTAGCCCCAGGTAAAGATCGTAAACCCCGGATAAGGCCGTATAAACCACGGATAAGATAAGATATAGGCTAAATTCTGCATTTTAGTGGCGGTTATTTTTAAATTATGGCCATCCGTCCTGTGCTGTTTTAGATTATATCAATGGATTTCTAGACCCTCTAAACATGGGTATAGACACCAGCATCATACTTCTAGGACTTTCTGCACCCGAGATATAGCCAAATTAATTTTCACTGGCAGCCATTTTGAAATTTTGGCAGCCATCTTGGAATGATAGGTCAAAGGCTGTTGTAAATGACTCTATTGGATTCCTTGACCCTGAAGACATGGGTATAGACATCAGAATCGTGCTGCTGGGTGCTTCTCTGACCAAGTTATGGTGATTTTAAGGGATTTTGGCGGCCATTTTGAAAAACGCCCTCTACCAAGAGTTCCCCACACTTTTCGATGGTGCAGACCCCTCTCATTTTATTCAGCATCCTCAAATCTATAACGAAACACCTTCAAAGCTTCTTGTACTCAACCCGAGAATGGGACTTCCATTCTGTACCCTACTAAAGCGCAATTTATGAGTAAAATATGGCAAACTTTCAATCACGGCGGCCATCTTGGATTTTAGGCACTAAACGGTCTTTAAAAAAATGAAAACATGTTTTATTTCAATCTTTACCTTTCAATGTAATGAAATCAATTGAGAAATTGTTTTTAACAAAAAAATCGCACGACTTCCCCTTTGTTCAACATAGCGCTGTGCACTATTCCTTAAATCATCCTCTGTCTACAACTATTCCAATTGCGAATATGAATAGTTGTATTCCTCTCATTATTAGGATTCAGACAAAGTATAGGTTGACCTTCTTCTCCGATGTACAGTTCTTCATTTATATGCATGAAAGTCAAATATCAAATTTTAATCCCCGCCATTAACCAGAGGTAAAAATTCAAAAATACTCTGATTTTGATCAAAGTAGTTTGCTTGGAAAAACATTTAAACAAAATAATAGTTTACCATATCTCAGGTGTTTTTTGTTACCTGGGTAACAGGGCAAAAAGGTCAAAGCCAATTGAATCATGTTAATCTTGGCCTATTTGGAGATGTTACCCGATAACAAAACACCTGAGATATGTCAAACTATTCTTTGTTTAAAATGATGTTCCAAGCCGAACAAATTGAGACCACTTTTATCAAAATCTGAGCATTTGTAATTTTTTTACCCCTGTGGACAATGGTGGAGACCAAGATTTTACATTTGACTTTATGCCTATAACTTGGAAATCAACCTTGTGGACAAATTATCGCCTGATTAGCATATGGTAACGAAATCTGGTCAAAGGATTTACTAATTGCACACTTGGTCAAAGGATCTACTAATTGCACACTTGGTTAGATTTCTATCGCAAAATATGGTAATGAAGTGGGTAATTAGCATAATTTATATACACATCTCTCTGTATCTCAATTCTCTCTTAATCACACTGCATGTAGAAAGGTAATACATGTACTGGTGGGTTCAGGTGAGTAGAGTAGGGGTAGAGTGGGCGAGATGGGGTAAGGTCATTTGGGGGTCGTCTAGGGTCAATAACTAGATTGTTGCAGGTTTATGAAATTTGGTGGGAATGACCACTGAAGCAAGACAAAAAAATCAAGGTCATTTTGGGATCATCCGTGGTCAAATCGCTATTGATTGTTGCATGTTCATGAAATTTAAGGTCATTTTGGGGTCATGCTGGAGTCAAATCACTATAGTTTGTTGCATGTTCATGAAATTGGGTATGAACAGCCACCGAAGCAAGTCAAAAAATGTCAAGGTCATTTTGGGGTCATCCAAGGTCAAATTGCCATAGATTGTCACAGGTTCATGATATTTGGTGGGAATGGCCACTTAAGTGTGACGAAGAATGACAAAAAGGGTGAGAAGACTACGAGTAGGAACATAATATTTCTCTGTCATGATATTTGATGGGAATTACCACTTAAAGGGGCATTTCGTGATCCACACCCTCATCCCCCCCCCCCCATTTTCTCAAAAAAAGTTGAGATTTTTCTATCACTGGAAACCTCTGGCTACATAATGTTTATGTACAAAATATTTCTTGCAGATTAATTCGTTTAGCAAAGATATCGTGAAATTTGAATTTCGTTCTGGTGCACCAGAACGAAATTACAACGCATTGTCTATGGAGCAGTGTAATACACATAATCATGCATAACTCGCGAACGCAAAATCGGAATCAACTGAAATTTTGGGAATAGGTTTTTTCGTGGATATCTAATGAAAAATGACATAAATAGAGGATGCTAGGATCACGAAATACTCCTTTAAGTGAGACAGAGAATGTAAAGGTCATTTTGGGGTCATTCTGGGTCAATCACTAGATTGTTGCAGGTTCATGAAATTTGGTGGGAATGCACTGAAGCAAGATAAAAAAAGAGAAAAATCAAGGGGTTTTTTTGGGTCATCCAGGGTCACATCACTATAGATTGTTGCATGTATCATGAAATTTGATAGAAACGACCACCGAAGCAAGACAAAAAAATGTCAGGATAATTTTGAGGTCATCCAAGGTCAAATTGCCATAGATTGTCACAGGTTCAGTATTTGGTGGGAATGACCACCGAAGCTAGACAAAAAATGTCAAGGTCATTTCGGGTCATCCAGGGTCAAATCACTATAGATTGTTGTGTGTTCATGAAATTTGGTATGAATGACCACCAAAGCTGGACAAAAAGTCAAGACCATTTTGTGGTCATTCGGGGTCATACAGGGTTAAATCGTCATAGGTTCGTGATATTGGGTGGGAATGACCACCTAAGTGAGACAAAGAATGTCAAGGACATTTTGGTGTCATCAATAGTCAAATCACCATATATTGATATTTGGTGGGAATGACCACTTAAGTGAGCAAAAGAATGTCAATGTCATTTTGGGGTCATTCGGAGTCAAATCACAGGTTCATAATATTTGGTTGGAATGACCATCTAAGGGAGACAAAGAATGTCAAGGTCGTTTTGGGGTCATTCGGGGTCATCCAGTTCAAACCGCCATAAAATTTTGCGGAAACGACCACTGAAGCAAAACAAAAAATGTCAAGGTCATTTTGGGATCATCCAAGGTCCAATCGCCATAGATTGCCACAGGTTCATGATATTTGGTGAGCATGACCATCTGTGTGAGACAAAGAATGTTAAGGTCATTTTGGGGTATTTCGGGGTCAAGTCCCCATAGATTGTCACATGTTCATGATATTTGAATGATCAGGTAAATGGGACAAAGAATGTCAAGGTAATTTTGGGGTAATTCGGGTCATCTCCCCATAGATTGTCGCAGGTTCATGAAATTTGGGCGGGAAACGACCAGTGAAGCGAGACACAATTCAAGGTCATTTTGTAGTCATTCAGGGTCATCCGGGGTCAAATCATTATAGATTGTTGCATGTTCATGAAATTTGGTATGAACGACAACCGAAACAAAACAAAAACATGTCAAGGTCATTTCAGGTCATCCAGGGTCAAATCACTATAGATTGTTGCGTGTTGATGAAATTTGGTATGAATGACCACCAAAGCTACACAAAAAAGTCGAGAACATTTTGTGGTCATTCGGGGTCATACGTCCAGGGTCAAAATGTCATAGGTTCGTGATATTTGGTGGGAATGACCACTTAAGTGAGACAAAGAATTTCAAGGCCATTTTGGGTGTCATCATCCATAGTCAAATCGCCATTGTCAGAGGTTAATGATATTTTGGCGGGAATGAAGTGAACAAAAGAATGTCAAGGTCATTTTGGGGTCATTCAGGTCATCCGTAGTCAAATCACCATTGTCACAGGTTCATGATATTTAGTCGGAATGACCATCTAAGGGAGACAAATAATGTTAAGGTCATTTTGGGGTCTTTCGGGGTCAAGTCCCCATAGATTGTCACAGGTTCATGATATTTGGTGGGAATGACCAGGTAAATGAGACAAAGAATGTCAAGGTAATTTTGGGGTCATTCGGGGTCATCTCCCCATAGATTGTCGCAGGTTCATGAAATTTGGTGGGAACGACCAGTGAAGTAAGACAAACGTCAAGGCCGTTTTGTAGTCATTCAGGGTCATCCGGGGTCAAATCATTATAGATTGTTGCATGTTCATGAAATTTGGTATAAACGACAACCGAAGCAAAACAAAAACATGTCAAGGTCATTTTGGGGTCATCCAGGTTCATGATATTTGGTTGGAATGACCACATAAGTGAGACAAAGAATGTCAAGGTCATTTGGGGGACATCCGGGGTCATCCAAAGTTAAATTGTTATAGATTATCACCAATGATCACAGGTTCCTGATATTTGGTGAGAATGACAACCTAAATGAGACACAAATGTGAAGGTCATTTTGGGGTCATGCGAGATCAAATCGCCAAAGATTGTCACAGGTTCATGATATTTGGTGGGAACAATTACCAAAACCACACGCACACAAAATGTTAAGGTCATTTTGGGGTCATCCGGGGTCAAAGCGCCATAGATCCTGTGATGTTTATGAAATTGGGTGGGAACGAATAAACCATCTGCTACCCATGGTCAGCGTAAAAGCAGGTGGTCGTGAAATCAGGCGAGACTTGTGGTTCGAGAACCTTGTTGGATATGTTGTTGGGGATGTCTTTTAATAGATATACATACATATAGCATTAATGTTCCAATTTTGTCCAGCTCAAGTCAAAACGTAAATTGACTCGTCTATTTTAATATCTGTGTATCACATCGTCCACACCAGCCTAGAAGATGATAAGCTTTAGAACGAACGAAATTGCATGCGTAGCTGTTGAAGAACTAGTGGATTCGCTGTTCTATCATGGAAATTTCTGACCCGAAGATATAGGGATGATGACGCTGTGCGTGTTATACTTGTAGGAAAATGAGACGCGGAGGAGATGGACGAGTGCACGGGCTTTGATTTGGTTTTCGTAATTAGTTTTTTCATCAAATTTATCAAATTATTCGTCTGGCCCTACGAATCCCAGAAATGTAATGTTTGTGCGTGTGCGACCTTTAGTTAAGAAGTTATGTGGTACAAAAGGTCTTAGGTCAATTTACTTGTTGTGTACGGGTCAAAAGTCAAAGTTGCTCCGAATTCCGTAAAAGTTTAAGCAAATTGTTCGCCTAGCTTTGAGGTTTCAGAAAAAGAATAGCTTGCACTATCTGCGATGTCTAGTTAGCATGTTATATAGCAACTAGTTAAAAAGATCTTCTGACCTTCACATCGCAGATAGTAAAAACTATTCTTTCCCGAATCCCTTGAACTTGAGGAAAAGTTTGCGTCCATTTTTACGAAAATCGGAGCAACTTTAATGTTTCACCCTGTACAACATGCAAATTGACCTTGGACCTGTTGAGTATCATAACTTGGTAAGTATGTCCTACGCCCAAAAAAGTCACATATTTGTGATCCTTAGGCCCAGACAAATAATTCGAAATGCTTTTTAGTGAATTTGGAGCATGTTTAATTTTTGCCCTCTGTATGATCATCATGTACGGATTTTGAGGGTCTTTTTTAGGGTCAGGGTGTTCAAACACAGCTTGGCAGACAAAAACCTTTGAATTGAATTTAGCATACCTAAATTAACCAAAATAATTGAGTTGCTAGCTTTTATGCGAACTTGCCGCTTGATGCTTAAAATGTTAAATAAGCACATATTTCCAAAGTAGAACCAGTCTAAATTTGCCTGCGGTGATTCAAAAATAGCTGTAAGCATAATCTTTCTTTGTCACTGGACAATATAGCCGGGCCAATAACGGGGCCAATAAGCGTTTAGGACAATTTTCGGATTAGCCATTAACTGATTAATATGCATTACAACAAATTTGAATTACAACGCAATGAATCTGCATCGACTTATCTGAGTTTTCTGCACAGGTACATTGATTAGAAAGCGTTCCCCGCGTGGAGTGATTTTAGTAATTGCAGGAAAAAGGCTTCCTTTTCACAACAATGAATCGAACATTTATAACACAATTTTGGCTGTTTGACAGTGAATCTTTGTTTTTTATTTTCATCACGTTTATTACTTGCTTGATATTAGCTAACTAATTCGACATGTACTACAAACAAACTAGTTAATATACAACATAACTGAACAATATCATCCATGTCATAAACAATCAGCAAATTAACTTTTGAGGGAGGAAATGATGACTACAACCTGATCGCAAAAACCTCTCCGAACCAGTAATGCGAAAGGGTGAACCAAATGAGTAGTATCAATGCACTCCAAAAAAGAGTGAAACTCACTCCAAAAGAGTCCACTCCTTAACAAATGGTATAAGGGTTCTTTTTGGAGTGGTATATGGTTCCTTGAAGAGTGAACATTTCACTATTTTGGTTCACTCTTTTGCATTAAGAGATTATAATAATCCGACGTTTTTTCTCCGCCACAATGTTTTGTTCTCTTCTGCAATTCCCCATTCAATGATTGCCAGGGGCGTAGCAAGCGGGGGGACAGTGTGAACGAAGTCCATGGGCCCGAGGGTTCAGTGCGGGCCCCAAGCACAAAAGCGAAAATTAAAAGGGCTGATAATGGAGAACAGGGCAGGGTTTACGATTGGGCCAGATTGGCCCGGGTCCAGCGCCCCAAAATTGCCCTATGCGTCTTTCTTTTAACCCCAATAACAGCATGTTTTTTGGCAAATATAGGGCAAAATTGGAAAATTTTCCGCGCAAATAACAACATTCATGTTGATCTGGTGCTAGTGTGAAATTGATTTTTTCGTGTGCTTTGCGCGCAAATGTCCTACTAGGACAAAATATGTTACTCACCGTCTATATTATACGTAAACCAAAACTTGGCCACTGACTTAATTGAGTGCACATACTTTCCTCTGCACGTGAGTTCGGGGCCTCTAAATTTTGGTCTGGTCCAGGGCTCCCATAGGGTAAATCCCGCTCTGGTTAAAAAGGGCCCGTACTGCCCCTTGTCTATGGGCCCCTGATAATTGCTTTTCATCGAGGGAACTAAAAATACCCAGCAAACACAATATGTTTTCGACATCATTCGCAAAAGGTTATAAAAGGTTGTCAAAAACGTTTACATGTCGGGTTATATAAAGGGTATAAAACGTAACATTACAAAACATTTTTGATAACCTACTGCAAATATTTTAACATAATGTTATTTAAGTGTTGACAAAATAGTTGGCAAAAAATGTTTGCATAAAAATAGTTTACAATAACATTTTAAAAATATTTCAATATATTGTTGTAGTGTGTTTTCATACAAAACGTTTTAAAACGTTTTCACGACCTTTATATAACCCGACATTTAATATTACTAAAACGTTTTTACCTAAACAAAAATACAAAATATAACTTTGCAGTTTACAATAACATTTTGAAAATATTTTTAAAATATTATTGTAGTGTGTTTTCATACAAAACGTTTTAAAACGTTTTCACGACCTTTATATAACCCGACATTTAATGTTACTAAAACGTTTTTACCTAAACCAAAATACAAAATATAACTTGTTTATAAAACGTTTTAAAAATTACACCAATACCGTCCATGCAGTAGCGTAGCTAGGGGTTGTGGCGCCCGGGGCCAAGGATACATAATGGCGCCCCAATTCTTGAAACAATTTCGCGCGCGAAACATTGCACAAATACCACTAAGTAATTTTGAAGTTCAGTGAATTTTAGGGCTTAAATTGATCTTTTAAATGCGCGCGCGCGAAAATTTTGACTTTTATCGCTTGGAGGGGCGCAGAATAGATGCTGAATTGGTCGATTCGGCGCCCCCCCCCCCAAGGTGGCGCCCAGGGCACGTGTCCCCCCTCTGCCCCCGTCGCTACACCATTGCGTCCATGTTAATTTACAAGCTAATCCCTTTTTAATCGTAACATAATTTCAGAACATTATTAGGACAGGTTACCTTTTAGGCTATAGACGAATCAATTTTCACGCATTCCTACACCTCAATGGCAGCCATAGCTGGAACCCCCTCTATCCCACCTAAAATGTGAAATGATGGGGCTCGATGGATTCGTCTATAGACGAATCCATCTATAGACGAATCCATCGAGCCAAGTGATGGTCAGAATTCAGTCAGCCATTACTGGGACCCGTCTGCACCAAACTGGTGTTGTTACTGCACAATTTGGTGGATTAAATCCGCGTAAAAATCGATGTTGAATTGTATTGTGTAGTACACTTTCATCTTTCTTTAGTCTACGTGTAACACGGGTGATAGAATGCAGTTTAATATCCCCACCAAGGCCACATCATTTCACATTTAGGTTGGATAGACCTAAGGGGGTCCCAGCTATGGCTGCCATTGAGGTGTAGGAATCCATGAAAATGGATTCGTCTATAGCAACTCAGCGGTGAGAGCATCGCTTCATGAACAGCGAAGGCCGTGGGTTCGAGTCCCTCTAGCAGCAAAGTTCTTTTTGCGATTATTTATGCTACGCTCGCCCCATCTGTTCCAATTTCCTTCGCTTATTTATCATTTACGAACAAATTACATTCGGGGTTTGTGCTACAACAATTTCGCTCGTATTATATAATATTTATCACTTCTTTATCGTAAATACCCGGTATATTAAACACCGGTCTTAAGATTTAAAGTTCAGTAAGTACCGTTCATTCAGTTCTGTGCAGTGGCAGCGCCAGGAATTTTTTCGGGGGCGGGGGCGGAATGAAGTTCAGGGGGGTCAACAAATGTAGACATTTTTTGTAATTTTAGGTTTTTACGGGGGTGGCGACAACTGAGGGCAAGATTTCTGACTGACATTTCCCCATACCCCCCCCCCCCCCCTGGCGCCGCCACTTCTGTGAAACAACATTTCATGGTGCGCTGTGATGAGATTATTCATTTACATAAGCAAATATATATTATTTATACTTCCCTCTATAAATTGACGACTGGTATTATTATCAAAGTTGAACTCCGAATATTATTTTCTATGTGTAAAATTAAAGAATGCTATATATGACTTGTGCTCTGTAATACCTGTATACATAGGAATATAAGCATAATATTATTCGCATTATCTTTTCAAAATGTCCGGTAAATAAGCACTGGTATAAAGATTTCAACCTAAAGGCCCATTCAGTGATTTGCTCATCCCGACGATCGTAAAAATTATCAAACTTCAGATTTTGGTACCTTTGTCGTTGTCTTAGATGTGGTAACATAGCATGTAGGCCTATGTGTTTAAGACAAAATATAAGATATTTACATGAATCTGTAATTTATAATTATAACGACAGTATATAAATTAGATACATGTATTTGAATGGGGCTTCAACTTCGTCCACACTGCTGTTTTCTTCGTTTTTTGCCAAATTGTCATACCAAAAATACCAAATGACAATTTGAATGACTTATCCTTCACTTTTAAGCAATTTATAAACATTTTTTACACTTGTGCTGGGATCACTGAATGGGACTTTTTTAAATATATTGTCTTTTTCTGTTCTGTGAAAGAATAATACACGACTGGTACTCTGTGAATATTTATGTGAATATAAGCAAATGTATACTCTTTTGCTTTATCGTATATACCCGGTCATTTAACACAATATATTATCGTTTTGTGTTCTGTGAAAAGAAACTGCATGAGTACTCTGTGATTATTAATATCAATATTAAGTTAATACATATTACATATTCCAATATTAAAGGGGCATTTCGTGATCCACAGCCTCATCCCCCCACTTTTCCCAAAAAAAAGTTGAGATTTTTACACCACTGGATACCTCTGGCTACATAATGTTTATGTACCAAATATTTCTTGCAGATTAATTCGTTTTGCAAAAATATCGCCAAATTTGAATTTCGTTCTGGTGCACCAGAACGAAATTACAACACATTGTCTATGGAGCAGTGTAATACACATAATCATGCATAACTCGCAAACGCAAAAACGGAATCAACTGAAATTTTGGAAATAAGCTTTTTTCGTGGATATCTACTGAAAAATGTCATAAAAAGAGGATGCTAGGATCACAAAATCCTCCTTTAAGCTAATACATATTACATATTTCAGCGTAAATATCTTTTGCTGTTATGTGAAAGAACATTCTTATGACTGGTGGTCTGTGTAGGCTATACTGTTTCATTTCGATTCATAAATATAAGCATGAAAACCCGTTCAGTTTTCATTATTGAAGTGTCTTGTGCAAGTAAAGTACACCACTTGTGCTCTGTGAATAAACCTACTTATTTAATTTTATTGTGATTTTGATTTGTCCGGTAATGACTAGACTAGGTAATTCACCTATTTCTCTTATTTTCTGTCTTGTATGATAGTAATTAAAGTGTTCAGAAATGGATTTATGGCAGAGTTGAAGGGTAGTATGAAAGCCACCGTCCAAGCATAAACTGCTGGCTTTACTGCTATCAGTTGAGACTGGACAAGTATGCTCACAAATATCATTGGAACCCAAGTAAAGAAATCTGTTAGAACAATCGCAGTCATCTTTACCGCCATACGGATTTCTTCTTTATCACGCTCTGTCCGACCAGCACTTTGAGCTGATTTATTCGCGGTAATGAAGATTTGTACATACAGTACAGCAATTAGAAAGAAGCAAATAATATTTAACCCAATGAAAACTATAATGGAAAAATAAGGAGAGAGTTGGCTATCGGTTATTTGCGTGGTCGTGTATAGAGACGAAATAATAGTCGGTTCCAGCTGTATATTATATTCTGTTCGGAATTCATAATAGAAATTGTCGTGGTCTGCACTCGGTTCTACAAGGACCACTACACTGTCAACTATGACTTCAGCATCATATGTAGGTATGTATAGTGAGCTCGTGTTTGAAACAACTATGGGTCTTCGAGCCATTGGTATCCCTACACAAACTTCGGAAACCTCATATACATTGGGATATAGTTCTGACACCAAATTTGGTACTACGCTTATGATCATCGCTAGCAACCAAATGACACATAAAATGGTTTTAGTTGCTTTTGATTGAAGCCGGCGTGGACTGAATGGATACTTGGCTCCCTGGAATCTATCAAAAGTGATCAACGTTAAGAAAAACACAGATGCTTCGCTAGATAATATTGACATGACACTTGATAATTTACATACCGAGCCCGTTCTCCAGTTCTCCGAATAAGACGGGAAGAAATCGGTAAAGTAGGCATCGGCTATCGCAAGTAATATCATATTTACGCCCATCAAAAAATCAGACATGGACAAATTTAAAATCAGTAGATTTTGTATCTTATTTGATTTTGTGTCACGCAAACGAAGGTAAAAGACTACTCCATTGCATACGATGGCAAATAAGCCAAGACTCCACATTGACAATCGCAAGAAGATGTCGTCGAACATTCGTTTGCATGTTAAATACACCGACTTAGAATATTGGGGATAACATTGAGATGGTTCCATAAAGCAACATGTTTCACTCCCGTCTACCAAAATGGAGACATTCATAAAAGCCAAGAAAGATGATGCTGACACTAAGTGTAAACCATTACCACGGAGATCAAGTGTTTGTAAGGATATATTTTTCTTAAAGTTATCATTTTCAATATACTGTATCAAATTATGAGAACAGTTAACAAGTTGAAGATTTTGAAGATTATGAAACAACTTAGGTGACAACGTCTGCAAGATGTTATTTTGGATATCAATAGTTTTTAGCTTTAAGAGACCGGAAAATAAACCAGCTGGAATGTCAGACAGTTTGTTGTTAGCAATATATAATAATTCTAAATTAGTAATGTTCGAGAATAAATTTGGTTTAATTTCTGTAAGTTGATTAGTACTTAGGGAGAAAACCTTAAGACTGTCAAAACCTCTGAACATATTCTCCTTGAGTTCTTCGATTCGGTTATTTTCTAGAGATAAAAATCTAAGTTGTTCCATGGCGGGAAATATATCCATGACTATGGAGGTTATTTTGTTCCTACTTAAATCAAGTATTTCAAGTTTAAAACAATTGACTAAAGATGGCAAGTTTGGTATTTCGTTGCCAGAGATGTTCAAAACCTGAAGCTCAGATAATGACAAAAATGTCTGAAAAGGCACGTCAAGTAGCATATTATTTCCCATCTCCAGTACTTGTAATGAAGTCAAATTTTCAAAAACCACATCTGGTAAATACTCTAATGCATTATTATGCAAATAGAGAAATTCCAATTTCCCCAATGAAGCAAATAAATTGTTGGGCAGTACTGAAATAGAGTTGTTGTTGAGGCGTAAACTTGTTAAGTCGTGCATGCTCTGAAATACAAAATCTGGTAAATCCTTTATTTTGTTATTTTCGAGTTCTAAAGTGTGCATCATGGTGGCTCCTTTGAAAGCATCTAAGGGCAATGACGTCAACAAGTTGTCATGAAGCACAACTCGGTTTAGTTTTTCACAACCATTAAAAGCATCACTGGGCAATGAAGATAACTGATTATGCATGAGGTTTACAGAATACAATTTTAGTAACCCTTTGAAAATGCCATTAGGTAACAAGGAAAGTCTATTGAAAGGCATGTCAATTCGAGTTAACTCTAATAGATCATTAGAAAAATCTAAAGGTATTGTCTTCAGAATATTATTGTGCAAGTATATATGTTGTAGCTTGATTAGTCCACGGAATATCCCTTCAGGTAGTGTTTGTAATAAATTAGTACTTAAACCAATCCTTTCTAATTGGGTCATTGTTTCAAATGTTCCCTCTTCGATCATTCTCAATTTATTGTTGTAGAAAAACAATTCCTTCAGACTTTTTAGAACTCTGAACACACCTGCTGGTAAGTACTCTAGACTATTTTCCCCTAAGTTTAGTACCTCTAGAGTAGCTAGCCCTTCAAATACATTGACATCTAGAGTAGTAAGTGTATTATTTCGAAGATATAGCGCTTTTAATTGCACAAGATCTCTAAATATACCAGCAGGGAGTGTTACTATCTGGTTGGACTCTAAAATGAGATGTTGTAGCTGAAATAACGAAGCAAAGGGATCATTGTTAAACATGGTGATGCGATTGTAACCTAAAAGTAACATTATTGATTTTAGTCCTCGAAAAGCTCCCGATTTGATTTCATTTATTCCTTTACTTTGAAAGGACATGGGTTGAGACGATCGCCAATCTTTATCACGGGTGTATACCAGAAGGGTCACTGTTTTGTTGGAGTTATCGCACATACTTGTCCAAACTCGAAACCCTAACACACACGTACAATTTAACATGCATTGTATATCAAAGATTTGCCTGTGTCTCCATTTCGTGTAGCTTTCTTTCACTTCATCATATGTTATACTTTCACATGTCGAAAAATGGCCCTCTTCGTGTACAACTGACTTTCGTGGAAATATAGTGCAAACAGGCATCGACATTTTAACCCCATTTAACGCCATATCTACACTAACGTTAAAAATGTGCAAGTTGTATCTCTGAGATGCAAAATATGCAACACCAGGGTGGTTATCATGGTCATAGGTAAACGAAATAAATTTGTTACCGCTATCATTACTCGATTGATCCATATTTTCAATAAATAAGTATGAATATATATCATGTTCACCCAGATGAAGCAACTCTACTTTTGTTACATTATGATTATCGACTAAACTAATGCCAATGCTACAGTTGTTCGGGTCTATAGTATAAGACAGAGAAAAGGGGCTCGTATCATAGTCCGGGCTCAAATTCAAAGTAGTATTAGATCTCATATCATTTTGTGCGCGACTATGGTTGAAATACTCTGTGTTGTTAGGACTAACATCTTCTTGTATTAAATTTGAATCGAAATTCATTAATCGTACCGATTCAGATGATAAGTTCAGATCATTACCACTGCATACTTCGAAAAGAGGGTTAAATGTTGCATGGACAATGCTGGCAAATATGAGAAATGATATCACATGAAACAGAAGACTCACTCCGCTCGCCATAGCTCTGTCACGTCAGTGCATTGAATGTGTCCTCTCAGTTTGGACAATGAAAGTAGATACACTGTATCTGTTATATTTAATGAGAAGTTTACGCTTCAAACCATATATCTGGTCTGTTATCTGAATTAATGATACCAATAATAAGATATATATACATTGGGCTATTAAAGATAACCACTAAATTTTATACTTATCTTTATAATATTGGCTATGCAAGTATTTCACAGTAATTTTTCTATTATATAATACTATACTTGATAAACCCTTTTGTCGAGATTACTAGTAGTTTAGGATTACGATAATATTAATGGCATCATTTCCAGACAACTGAAGCTGTGTAATTTGCTCCTTTATCGTGTTTGTAATCAGCATGAACAGCTCGTACAGCCCAAAGGCGTTCTGTAATACAATGTAAAAGAATGTATAGAGAAGAAGTCGGTTATTTAAGGATAATATCCGACGTTTTACCGCTACGACAGACAGACATTGCGTTTCCGGTGATTCGCAGCGACTTTTTTTCTGCGCCACAAGTGATGCATGCAATATGCCGCTCAAAAGATTAGCATACTCGGCGCTATAATCATGTTCTGGATTGTCAGTCTCATTCTCGACCTTTAAGGGGTTGTTTGGAATGACAGGTGAGTCAGGGGTCAAAAACAACATTTTTACCTTTTTGACCTCAGCACATGTGTATGTATGATCTGCCATACAAAAATTAAAAAAACAATACCTCAAAGTATCATTTTTAATGTTTTTTGTCATAATCACGCTTTTCTACAAATTTCATCTGTTTGTACCGGGGGCGTGTCTGTTGCCAGGTAGGCCTACATGACAGCATAGACACACGTTACAACCTTGAATAATAATACAGAATTGTGACGTTATATTCTTCTTAACCTATCTTAGAACTGCCTATTATTTCAATTGTTATACTGTTCTGGTTGGTTTATTGCATATACTGTATAGAAATTATGCAATATGACGTCGAGCATGACAGAGTCATCTTCATTCAAATAAAATTCAGGTACCCGTAAGGTACCACGGAGCAATTCGCACGATAATACAATAAAACAGATGAAAGGTATGAATGGTTGTGGAATCGAATTGCAGACCTGTCCCTCTGTCACCTTAGAACTGCATCTCGTAGGCAATGGTAGGTAATAAACCAGCCGGAACGGTATAACAATTGAAATAACAGCATGTCTTGGTCTCAATTCAAGATGTGCAATTTGGACACACCTACTCGTTGGCTGATTTATACTTCAACAGTTCCTCAAAGCAATATCAGAAAAGCCACTATCTCATTGTTCATTGGCCCGCAGTATGCGCTCGCCCCGTGGCACTCAACTTTAGAATTGATGGGTATATGTGCCTACAAGCGTCGCGAAGTAGGCGCATATCAGTACTAAAACGTTGGGTTTTTTAATAAAAAAGGGTCATTATGTACAATCAAAATGAAAAAGGGGTCATTGGGTATAATATTTTGAAAACTGAAGGTGCCTGGTCATCGGGTATAGTCGGCTTCAAAAGAGAGGCATATATTGACAGGCACATACCGTCACCTCTAAAGTTGATGCCCCCGGGTGCTCGCATTATATTTTGTTCATGGCTCGGCTTTTAAAACTCCCACACATCACAATAAGGCTATTGAAAAGTGTATAGAATAGCTAATGATAGACCGGTCCCTGCGATTAGTCGCGGACCCGAGCGACAATATAGTAAACACATCGAGTTTATAACACAAGTGACAGTAGTCGTGAATTATGGAGGGTTTCATTGAACTTCTACCAGCAAAATATGGAATAATACTAACACAAGACACCAATCGAGATGATGATACCAGCCATAATGGAAGGCTTGTATTTGACCTTCTTATGAATCCAATTTCGTGGCGAGAAGTTAAAAAAGGTAATGTATATTTCAAGAAATTTGGGTTCAAAAATTCCGTATCAGCTCGTATCATCAATTCCGTAAATATGGCGTATAGAGGCACAACTTGACAATAAACTGAACTATTTAAACGTAAAGGACGCACTGGATACACATAAATTTGTGTTTCCTTGCTGGCGGAATAGTTGCAAAACTCTTTTTGTCAAAAAGTTGGACAATTTATGAATTATGATTGGCAAAATAGCGAAAGGAAATAGACTTTTCCAACCATGTAAAACTACACTGGGTTGTTGACATGGTCGACATACATTAAGGCATACGCATGTTCCTAAAGTAGGAGGTAAGTACTATAATTAATTGTTTAAAGTGCTCAACATACCAGCAAAAATTCATAGGGTCATCAGAGTACAGGGACTTTGTGAAATACTGGGTTCAAAATAAAAGTGCGTCAGCCGATATGCAACATCAAATATAAAAGCCGATTTACATAATTTCCCATGACCTTACAGAAGTGATCGTGCTCAAATATAAAACTATAGAGTTTGGTCCTTGATATGCACCATCAATTGTGTACTTGTGATCAATATTGCTAGGCAAACAATCACAGCAAACATGCCAAAATCCTCCCATTTCTCCTCCATTAACACACATATAAACCCATCCCTTAAGGTCCGTTCATACTCCGCCGCAATTGCTTTGCGGTGCGGTGCGTTGCGTTGCCGATATATCGATATCCAAGTGCAAATGTAACTTTATTGTGATATTGCAATGCAGTATTTTGCAGTACGATGCAGCGTGGCAACGCACCGCACCGCAAAGCAATTGCGGCGTAGTATGAACGGACCTTTACTGCAGTGTATGATGCTGCGGTCATCTTTCAACGGCGGAAAACGCTACGCTGGAAAATTAGTAGTTGCGTCTGTCGCAATGGAAAAACGTGCGCAAGACGTCGAACTACTTATGGACTTTGCATAAATAATAAATTATCCGCAAATCCGACGAATGACACAAGTCCTTGTAGGTGCTGCGCAAGGATACGACGTAACGCGTAAAAAGAACGTTCATACTACGCCGAAATTGCTTGCACTGCATCGTACTGAGAACTTTTGTAGAAAACAGATTCTCGTGTGTAGAGTTTACCGGGGACACCGAGCCAAGGGGACAACATTTTCAAATCTTCCCGCTAACCTGCTACTAAAGTGACTTTTCTGGGACACGCGCGAAGTACGTGAAAACAAGTTGTAATTTTAACAACAAAGTGGGTCAAAATTCATTAGAACAATTATTGTTACCTAAAACCGGGCCAAGGAAAGATGCACAATACAACATTTGGTCAATTCTGTTAATCGATACCCGCTTTTGCAAAAACACCGTCGCTTTTGAGCGTTAAAAATCTTTCTAGTTTCAGCTATATGAGCGATATGGCTTGGATCTATTTTAATGTCAGTTAATACTATACCACAATTGCTTTGCGGTGCGGCATGTTGCTGCACTGCACTGCAAAATACTGCTTTGCGGTATTATACAATAAAGTTAAAATGCATGAACTTGGAGTTGCGTTGAGTTGCGGCAGAAAGGAATCGATATTATCGGGAACGCAACGCACCGCAACGCAAGTGCAACGTAGTATGAACGGACCTTTACATTTGCAAATTAATTTAATTTCCTCACTCATTAACTGAATTCTAATAATTCAATTTAACACACATCATAAAGATTTATTTTGAAAATCTCAGAGAGGTGTATCTAGAAGCTGTTGCGATTCATACGAATTATATTTAGAATCTGTTGCGAATTTTAAAAGTGCTCACGTAATCGCCTGTCTAAATCAGATGGTGTTGTAAAAAAATATAGAAACAATAATTACTGCTTTGCATAGCAAAAGCAGTGCCGAAAAATAACATTTTGATGATTATTAACTTACATTTTACTCATGTAGATAGTGCCTTTGTTGCTCAAGATGCAGCATACATTGCCTGGTGTTTAACGCTGTGAAAAGAAAATTCAAATTTTTTTTTAAACAATAAATGTTTAAAAGAAATAAGTACTTTCATTTATGTTATCAAAATACCTTGCGATTTGCAATGAAACAGTATAAAGAGTAATATATTGGGAGTGGGATATTATAAAATGGGGCCGTAAAGTTAGAGACAGCGAGGATAGATGGAGGGAAAGGGAGGAGAGGGGGAAGAAAGAAAAAATGGTGCTTTATTACCCTTTGTGTTGTCAAAATGGAAATCTGAAATTGACAGAGCTAACGCACATCGTCAACACTAGGTAAACGCACAATCAAGCACTAGTTTTTAACATCAAGCGCCCGATTACAAATAAACTGAATTAACAAAATAAAATTCACCTAGGGATGTCTTTCCCATTCCATTTATAGAGTCATAATCCTATTGATTACGAGGACAATTGAAGCTTGCACTCTCTCACTATGTCTATACAGCCTGTCTCAAAAAAAATTCTGCAAGTGAAAAGCGCCCTCTATGGCAATTAGAAAATACCGCTGTGACATGGTGCTTACATCAACGTCAAGGGCGCAGTCTTAGCTCTCAAGTTTGTTCTGTTCAATTTGCTTGTTTTAATCTCGAGATGTGTTTAGTTAACAACGAAAGGGTAAAATCACAATTGTGCCACTTTTACTAGGGAAGCGGGCTGCACTTGTAAATAAATGATAGCTGTTGATGCGTCTAATGCACTCCCCCTTCGGAGCTCGTGCATAAGACGCATCATAGTTTGATGATGATAAGATGCATTATTTTGTCAAATGTCTCTCTCAACAATTAATACGTGTTCATTAACCTAGTTTGCAATATTTGTTTGTCTTTTAACTTGTCTTGAGTGACAAAGAAAACAGTATTTACCATGATAAAATCATTGACATGCACTCGTATTTAATTTAACAGCAGAATGTGAAATATCTTTTTCTCTTTTAATCTGTTTTTAGTGGAAAAAGAGAATCATATAATTATTACCTGTATCATGATAAAATAATTGTTATATAATTGATGCATTCTTTTGATTTCACGAAGGAATTCTTGATAAACTTGATGCTATCATTGATTTACATGTAAAAAAAAGCGCAGTGATTTATAGTGCGCTACGCACAGGCACAATGCCTAGACATTGATCCACAAGCCTCAGCACACGTTACAGGTTGTCGCTGACCACTACGGCCCCACATCATTCCATAAACCATTTAACAACAAATCAGGGACTTTGCTGCTTCAAGAGCGCACACCCTAGACATTCCACAAATAACCATTGCAACCAGGATCAGCTCCCCGAGTTTCGTACGGGTTACAACGAGACAATTAACAGTAAGTTCCTTGTCCAGGGGAATTTCAAGCTAACTCAATTTTCCACGAGAGCATACTATAGGCACCGTCAGGGTTCGAACCCGCAACTTCTCGCACCATAGTCGAATGCCGTAACGATTGAGCTAACTTGACTTGATGTACCGTCCTCTTGATCTTCCCTGGTAAAAGTGGCACAATTGTGATTTTACCCCTTTCGTTGTTAACTAAACATATCTTGAGAGTAAAACAAACAAGCAAATTGAACAGAACAAACGGCATTTGAGAGCTAAGACTACGCCCCTGACGTTGATGTAAGCATTATGTCACAACGGTATTATCTAATTGCCTTAGAGGGCGCTTCTCACTTGCACAACTTTTTTTGAGACAGGCTGTAGAATTGACAGCTACAAACCACACATTCTTACAATTCGCCGTCAAAGTGATGTGATAATCGGATTGAGAATAACTACCATAGCAATTCAGCATCGAAGTGGTTACGTAATTCTCTTGGTTACCGGATCACGCTACTTTGGTATGCCTTCGAGTGCCATATACTTTATGTGGTGATCATTTCGATCGTGGTTCATTACTCTAGCGCGTGATCCCGTTGACATAGTAACATTACGTAACTTCGATACTGAATAGTTAAATACAATTTTTGAATATATCGACCTGCACTACAAGCAGGTTGTACTCATCACCTGTGTATGTCTCCAATCATAGAATGAATACAATCAGGAGGGTGAAAGTGCATAGGAACAATGCCGGAAACTACGTCACTCTATTGTTCGACTTAAACTACATCATTTTTAACGCATGCGTGTTCGTTAATACAGCTTTAGTCTCCTCCACCTTCTCAACATGGTACGTGGAATGTCTGGAATCACACTGACGGCGGAGGAGAATACTAGCTGGTCAGACAGTTTAATTTTATCAAGCATATATACCTAAACAATCACCGTCATTTGATCGATTTACTACAGAATATAATTGATTATTCAAAATATAATTTTAATATTGTAAACATGTTAACTTATATATTTGTGTACTAAAGTATAAGGACACATGAATAAAATCATGTCGAAGACAAAATGGCCGCTAATCCGCCTATTGTCTAGACTGAAACTACATTTTCCGGTTTGTTACGTAATACTAGGATGCCCATCCCTTTGTATCGATCCCTGATACAATACCGCTCTTTTCAAAGATACTAATCTTACCATGCTTACAGATGCGAGTGATCAGCATTTCTTTGACATCTATGGTTCGATGCATAAGAACCGCGTGAACGTTGTAGTGCATGGTTGTCTATTCAAAATTTGTATTCATCTATTGCTATGGCAGTTAATCCTGTTACATCATCACATCGACGGCGAATAGCCCACTAGACCAAGAAATTCAATCGATATATTTGAAGTTGCCGTGGAAGAAAATTGGAAGTAAATTTTCAAATTATATGGTACACGACTTGAAAATAAATGTAATAAACATGAAACTTACCTCGATAAATATTGCGAGCCTGTCCTTCCTGATCTATCTTTGGCTTTTTATTCACCTTTTGCACGAGATGAAAATGAACCGCTATGAGTGTGTCTTGAAGCACAAACTCACAAACAGTTGTTGAAAATGGTTACAAAAGGTGACAAGCTGCTTTTCGAAATCAAAACACACTGGTGTAATGAAGATAGCCAGCTGACGGCTGTGACGGTATCTTGAATGAATCTGAAGTATACGAGGCAAACCTCAAAAGTGACACTGCGATTGGTTTACAAATGGTTGAAAGACAGACTGTTTATGCGCACGTCAACTATGTAACTCAAAATAGTATTTCAGTGCAAGGAAATCAATATGTACAAGCGAAACGTTCCATTAACATTAGTGCATACTGCAGTTGAGAATAAATCATACTCTTTTTGTTCCGAGGTTCTTGTATTTGAATATGCCTTTGACTTAAGTGCCAAGGCGTGCCAAAAACCAATCAATCACAAAAGTTATCTTTAAATTGCAACCGAAAACTTCATCAAACCCATCCATATTGTCTCTTATATTTTCTCTGTGCTTTTGGTGATGCTTGAAATTTAAATATTTCTTACCAAGTGAATTAAATACCAAGGATGTCTTTTATATGATTTAGCTTTGTGGACCTAACACAGCCTGGGACTGAAATTCATTTCTATCGAGAATCGAATCCAGGACATCAGGTTTACGAGACATAAACATTTGGCTATAAAGTAGCTCAAATAAAGTTGCTAGTAACAGGGTGAGTTTGAAAGAACTGAAAAGATTTTGTCAAAAATGATAATGGGCCCCGGGAATGGGCCACTCAGCAAAATATTGCTTTCTTTGATTAAATCAGAAAACATTCTACATTCATTTCATTCTACAACCTTGTGCATATTGACAAAGTAGCAAGTAAGGTCCAATGCAGGCAACAAATTTCCCAAGGACAAATTTGCAATCATCCTTTAATATTTTGGTGTTTAAAAAATTAAAATGACTCGAATAAGTTGAACTAGCAGGAAAATATGTATGCAAAACCTTGGTACACCACCCTTCGTAGTACTAGGGTTAGATAATATCAGTTTAGGTTGTATGTGAAAAAGATCCACGATCCAATGCAGGCGACAAAATTCCCCAGGACAAATTAGCAATCATCTTTTAATATTTTGGTGGAGTTTAAAAAAAATTAAAATGACTCGGAATAAGTGGAACCTGAGACGAATATACCTGAGACGAATATACCTAGGTATATTCGTCTCAGGTGGAACTAGCAGGAAAATATCTATGCAAAATTGATTTTCGGCTAAATATTCTACGAACATACGATTTCCCCGAATTTTCTCCTAAATATGGCAGGCCTCACCTCCCTCACCCCCACATCTATGGTCATTTAATTGTGGTAAATATTTTATCACTAAAATGAGCGCAAAGGATGGATCAACGATTAGCTTAAGACGTTTGGGTGTAACCACAAGCGTGTTTTATGCCGCGTGAAAACCCCTGGTACACCACTCTTCGTCACGGTAGTATAGGTTAAATAATACTTAGGTTGTATATGAAAAAGATCCACGATATGTCAGGAATGAAGACAATTTACTGATAAAAAAAAGAAGAAGAAGACGATAACGACAGTGATTTAATGCTAATATTGGGCGGGATGAAATTCACCTATGTATTTAATAATATCTTTATAGAAAAAGATTCATCACCTGACTAGTTGATGATCAGATCATGTCGAATACAATCATAAGATAAGAATTGCCTTTTTTCGAAGTTAAAATTGAAACTTCTTCGTATACAGATGTAACATCGCGTCGTTTGATTGATTTACTACATGTAGTAACTATTTTTAAATCTTACTTGCATTCACTAATGTTAAGGAACGACGTAGCACTCTGACAGGTAGGAATATGCACACTTTAAAATGTCTAATTTACATATCAAATGGAATGTTGTAGTTTTAAAATAGCACATTACAAAAGATTTACTAAGAAGATAAATATAAGCTACTTTAACTTGGGGGACAGGTAAATGGCGAGTTAAAAATGGGCGAGTTAGATGAAAGCGAGTTAGAATGGCCCTGCAGAGATTAAAGCGTGACCCCTGCTGAGAATATACGACAAGTCCTGCTGGCGAGTTAAGGTTTTTACGGCAAGTCCTTCCGGCGAGTTACGGTTTTTACATCAAGTCCCGCCGGCGAGTTAAGATTTTTATGACAAGTCCTGCCGGCGAGTTACGACAAGTCTATCGGCGAGTTAAGATTTACAACAAGTCCCACCAGCGAGTTACGACAAGTCCCATAAGCGAGTTAAGATTTTTAGAGGACGTTACGATTTATAATATTCCAATAATAAGTCGTAACTCGCTTGTGAGACTTTATGGTGGTGCCGTAACTCGCCGGTGGGACTTGATGGCATTGCTGTAACTCGCTTGCAGGACTTGATGGTGTTGTTGTAACTCGCTTGCAGGACTTGATGGTGTTGTTGTAACTCGCTTGTGGAACTCGCCTTTAGCTTACTTCGTGGGGGTAATTGACAAAAAAAAACACCCTAATCTCTGTGGGGGTAACTTGCCTTTTTAACTCGTTTTTCTTTAACTCACCTTTTTTTTAACTCGCCTAGTTACTGCTCCCTTCAACTTGGCGTGGAATTAATGACTGAATTCTTGTAACTAAATTTGTATAGAAAAGTTTCAAGCGTATTATAATATGCAGAGACGCGAAACTTTTCTTGTGTTTATCGATTTACTTGCACAAAGTTAAGGGATGGGGTATGAACTTTTGGACAGTATTTATTGTGGGACATTAGAGCATCAGACATATCGAATTGCATTCTGAATACGAAGAATGTCCTTCTGATATCAAATAATTTTGATTTTTGAAATTCGCAATGTAATACACATTTTATGGCAAATGATTAAAAATTGATATTTTTTAATATTTAACAGTACTCGAAGTAAACTTTATAAATCTGATGATTTATACTTAAAGTGTATGTAAGTGGGATGAAAAGCTGACGATCAATTGAAGATATGGATTTTTTCCCCAAAACACCAAAAAAAATGAAGTCTTTTGGGGAAAAAATCCATATCTTCAATATGAAAGGTCAAAATTTTCAATTGATCGTCGGCTTTTCCTCCCAGCTACATACACTTTAAGAATATATCATTAGATTTATAAAATTTACTTCGAGGACTATTATATATCAAAAATGTGAACAATATCAAAGTTTAATACTTTGTCATAAAATTTGTATTATATCGTGAGTTTCAAAAAATCAAAATTATTTGATATCAGAAAGACATTCTTCGTATTCAGAATGCAATTTGATATGTCTGATGTGCTCTCATGTCCCACAAAAAATACTGTCGAAACGCTCAAAACGCTCATTCCAAAGTTCGCAATTGCTCCGATTGAAACTAAAATGGTCTCAAATTGTTCGTCTTGCAAAAAACAATTCAAACTAACAAATAGTTTGCACCATTTTATAGGATTTGTCTTTACAATGGTTACATTGCCAAATAGGTCAAGTTAAATACGGTTCAATCCCTCATTTCAAATATATAGTTTTGGTTTCTCTATTGTTCAGAAACCAAAAATCAAGGGATTAAAATGTGGAGATGAACTGGTATGTAATCATAACACTATTGTGCTGGGAGGACACAAGAGGGTATATATAATCAAAAGTATAATGGCCTATAACCATATGTATATGGCCTATTGTGCTAACATTTTCATTATCGATATCTATCAACGCGGACGACTTTATGTGGCACACTTCCATGACACCATAAAATTATGCATAGACATCATGTGCATATATTGAGGGGTGGGGGTGTTTTGTTTATTTGTCTGAAATATAAACGATGCATGATGATGTAGATGATTTGATTATTAATTAGATTATTCCCCGGAAAGCACAACCCATACCTCTTACCTATGTTCCCTCCGCCACCTATATATAACCTCCTCCTCCCCCTCCCCACACTCGATATCGACTCTTCCCTATTATTCCACTCCACTCTTGAGCCCCCTCTCCCCCTCCTTCCCTTCCCATGTCCAATGCTCTCTCCCCTCTGTTTCTCTTTCTCCCTTTCTCCCTCCCCCTCACACACACACCCCTACCCTCTTTCCCTGGCGATCTTTTCTATCTCTCTCTCTCTCTCTATTCTCCAATAAATAAATTGAATAAAAGTTAGTTTAAACCAGCTTTCTATGATATTGATCTTCCGTCATGCGACATGCACATAAATAGAGTTTTGTATAATAGTGTTTATAACACTGAAGTCATAATCTGTCAAGTGCCTATTATAATGTCTGTGGAAATATTTCGATGGTCTATATATTTTCACAGTGAAATCAGCTTAGGCTAATTCGTAGTCTCAAGTCAATGCTTTCAAACTAAATTAATGCTTTCAAATGTAGACTGCTTTGTTCGACTTCTCTGCTCGTGAATATTGCACTGCGAAATTTAAACATTTCTTTTGTATACTTAGAGTAGGTAACTTCAAATCAAATAATTTTACGATCCACACCACTTATAAGAAACTGAAACCAAAACCGAAACTGACTGACACAAATGTTCGGTTTTAAACAAAAGGTAGAAACAATGAGTTCGATATCTTATGATTCAAGTGGTTAGGCAGGACAATAGGAAACCACGTGACCAAAACCAAAACCAAAACTAAAACTATATATTTGAAATGAGGCAATGTGTATTTTGGTCCCATTTGGTTTAAATCACACAAAGGTATTTCTCTGCATTATCTATTATTATAAGAAAAAGGGTCAAAGAACATATCCTCTTACCCGGTTACCTATGTAACGAGACATCCTAAATGGTGAAAACTATTCCTTATTTTAATTGGTAAAAAAAAAGACCGTTTTATGAATATCGGAGGTTTTTTTAGGTGGGCGGTAAATAATTGTACATCGTCGGATTAAGTTTGCTTTTTTTGTGCTGAAACACACCTTTGGGATGTAAAGCAAAAGGTGCCACTTTCTCAAGTGGGCACTTTCTTTTGATAATGAAAGCAACCTGCCTGGTCAAGCGTAAATAACGCTGTCAGGTCAGCTACCAATTTAAAACTGGACCCATTTGTCCAAAACAAAAGGTACCACTTTATGAATAGCTTGTCGGCAAAATAAAACGGCATCAAAGGAATAATTCGTTACGTAATCTGTCTCTCTCTTGTTTATAACCTCCCTGGACCAACCATACCTTTTTTAATCATTATGATCATAGCAATATTTTGGCGTTATTTATAATCAAATCTGAGCCATTTTGAAATTTGACCCCTGTATGACATCAACTCTTTTCTGAGCATGTTGCCTTTTGCCACAGTTTTTCTTATTTTTTTTAGGTTAGTTAATGATCCTGGAACTTAATCATGTTAATCACAAACATTGCACGGGGTTTCATTTGGTTAATCTTACTAACAATCATATTGATCATCATTGGTAAAAACATTCAAGCATTGCTCAACCTTTGTATCGGGGCATGGGATAGGAATTTTCAGTTTCTTATCTCTCAACATAAGCGAAGAGCACACAATTTTAATTTTAATTTTGGGAGTGGCATTCTTTATTTTTTTCCCATTTCTTGCAATTTTGTTGCCATATGTATGATTGCTGTCTACCAAAAATGATGAATAATATTATCAGTTAATAATTTTCAGGAATACAGATTGTTGGATTGTATCAAACGTGGGGGATGTGATCAACATTTGAGCAGCAAAATTGTTGCCATATGTACGATTGTCGTCTACCAAAATGATGAATAATATATTCATTAATAATTTTCAGTAATACAGATTGTTGGATGGTAGCAAAAATGACCATAGATGTGGGGGTGGGAGAGTTGAGGCCCACCGTACTTTCTATAGTAAATCGAACACAATTACTAATCCCCGCTCAAATAACAGTCCTCCGCATCTCCAATTAGTTTGACAGACCACGTAGACCCTCTGCCTCATAACAATATGCTCTGATGATCCCCATGCACCCTTGAGACCAGCCCTATACCATTCAATTCCCCAGACCCCTCCTTTGGAAAATAGTTTGCAAAATACAGCATTTCTGTGAATTTTACTAACACTTGAGACGCAAGACAAATTAGACATTCTCAGGTTTTTGTTTGATTTTTATTAATAATATTTTATATACAAAATGCTGACACAATTGCCCCAAAACAAAAGTAATGATACAAGAGAATCTTGTATTTAAACAGAACAAAATAAGAACTGAAAAACAATAAAGTAAAGGAAATATAAGTTTGTTCCCAAAGCAGACGGTCTGATAATTAATAACAATAGTACGAAAGGCATAGCATCAGTACCTAGTACCTAACCCAAAACCAAACATATAACAGCATTGGACACTGAGTGAAATCATCCCTAAAATCCATGTCATTTTTGAACAGGTGTGTCTGAATAGAGTTGATTTGGCATCGTAAGTTTTGTTTTTGATAGATTTTATAGGCTTCTCAAGACAACCAATTAAAGTTTACTGGTCTTCTGGGCAATTCAATATACCAGTTCAAAGTTCATACATAAGCCAAAACTTGAAATAGGTTGCCTGTAAAGTAAAATCCATCAAAACAAAACAAAATGGCTGGCGGCCAAACTTTATAGCAATTAAAGAGACTATTAAAAGTTGCAGTTGTAATGAAACAACTCCAGTTGTTGGCAACCAGCAGCTGGTTTTCTAATAATTGGCTATTGACTGGAGTACAATTTCACCCAAATAAGCAAATAAATAAAGTTAATATATAAGACTTGCTCACTCAAACACAAATTATACAAATGAAACAATTCATTTAACTAACTGTGAAGATGCCCAATTAAGAGAAAACGGGTGTAGTATTAACAACCAAAATGAACAGATGAACAGTAACTTTCACAAAATAATAACTCAATAACTACATGATGGTTGATTGAGGAGTATTGTCTTGACTGATGACCAACTGCTGAAATCAGTAACTATTTTGGTCATATAAAATTTGGTCTCTTGTTTCTTGCTTGTTTGCTCCATCTCTTTGTTCTTTCAGTTATAGGTTGACAGTTCAAAGCGCCATTAGTCCGACCCCAAAAGAGTCACCAAAAGCATAATACTTCCCTAACTTCCCCCTAACCTATAACCTAAGCCCTAATCATAGCCCTAAACCTAACAATAACCCTATTCCTAAACATAACTGCGACTCTAATTCCAACTCTGACTCTAACCCTATCCCTAACACTAACCCCAATGTTAACATTAAATGCCCTAAAACATAACTTCACCTCTTTTCGGACTAATGACTCCTTGGACAAACAGCCTGTTTCTGTTTGTTCCCTTTATTTCTACATCAAAGTAAAGTTCCAGGTTATTTTTGTTCATATCGAGAAACTATTTTCTTCAGCAACAACAAATACAGATTCCTTGATAAAAAAGTATCCATTTTTACTTGAAATAAATTAGTTCAGGTTTTATTTTCAGGTTTCCAAGAACAATGAGACATACTTATACTGTCAAGTGTGGATAGTCATAAACTATTTCCAAACTATATTTTGTACATCTGCCATAAAGGTAACTTAAATATTTAGCACTAAAACTACATGTACAAATATTGCATAGCCATATCGAAGTTACTATTAATGTTAACTGCAAACTGAATATGGGTATCACCTTCTTGCTTCTGGAGTTTGAAATGCTTACACGCTAGCTTATGCATCCATATTTTATGCAATGCCCCAAAAAAATCAAACAGTTACAATTGAACAATGCTACTACACATATATGTACACACCATCTATGAAAAGATGGTTGTTTTTAGTGTCCGACCAGACAAACTATGCCACAAATACAATTTATACAGGACTATTAAATCAAAATTACACTGTGCCCATTCTAGGAATGTGCTTAGAAGTTAAACAAGGTGCAATTGGCTCATCCCCTGAAAGTTATTTTTGGCCTGGTGCGCTGAACTCTTTTAACAGCCCAAGTTATCCAATCTTGGTTGTGCAAACTGATCTTTTTGAGAAAATAGTAATATGTAAAAGGGACCCAGGCATTGAGAAAGGTAATGCTCATAAATTACAGTAGAAATCTTTCTAAGTCAAAATCTTTCTAAGTCTCATAATTTATCTACAAAGTGCAGATTTGGTAACCTTGATTAAGACCTAACTTAACAGAGTGCAATCATTTTTTCCCAATATTTTTGTAGTTTTCAAACAGTGGTTAAGCAAATTTACTAGTCTTTAAAATGTTGTTCTATAATAAACTGTTTAAACAATCTGGATTAGGCATGTTTCAGCATACATATCATAAAAATCTTTGTATATTAAATACTGATTCATTTCATCAGCAAAGTGAATGAATGCACATGTATATTGGGCTATTCCTGTTGAAATCCATACACCCCCTATGAAAGACATGACCTTAATCTTACACACAGGGAGTGTGAATTTCAAATGGGATTACCTGAATGGGTGACTCCATTTGAATCTACACCCCTGTATGGGAGCTTAAGGTCATGCCTACCATAAGGGGTGTATGGATTTCATCTGAAATAGCATATTGCTCCTTCAATCCTGTTTTATCCCATATATGAGATTAAAAGACACAACCATCTTCAGAACGCAACTGCTTCTGTGCTGTCCCTGTTCATCCTGAGTGAAGAGGGACAGTCACATTTATAACCAACAATTATTAACCACAGCAGATACTCATTTTTATTGATAGGGTACACAGGCAATAGGCACAGACGTAAAATGCACCATCAAATTTAGCTCATGAGTCTACTAACAGATGGCTACCATCTAAATATAGTCAAAATCATCCCTATTCAATCAATTTTATGGTATCTAATTCATACTTCAATAACAGATAACTCTATTTTTAATGATGGGGTAAACTGTTGCACCATTAAATTTGGCTCATGAGTCTACAAAAAGGAGGCTACAATCTAAATATGGTATCCATGTCATATTTCAAACAAAACAGATGACTGGTTTCATTTTAAATATCACAATAAATCAAAACAGTTTCAATGTTATACACTGATCTTTTTAATATGCATAAACTGGACATTATAGCTAATGTATGGTACTTCTTGTAAACTATTGTATGGGAAGTTGGTCATGAAATTAAATAAGATTAGACTAACTAAACATGACAAATTTCAAATAAAAGAAAGACATGGCAGGTTACATAACATATTAGGCTTATAAGTCATGAAAATACTACTAGGCTATATGATAAGTTTAAATTAAATCTTCAAATTAAGTTAATTAATAGAACACATCTGTGTTAAAATCAAACAAAAAAGGGCAAAGTGTTTCTGTTTCATCTTTATAATAGTAAATAAATATAATTCTATTCATATCTGTGTTGTATGAATATGCTGACCTGTACTGTCTTATACATGTATACATAAAGTGATTACATCAAACCAAGCCACATACCGTAAACGTTCGCCTAATGGCACTTTGGGCTCCCTTAACATAACTGGAATTTTAGACACAAACTAAAAGTGCCCTCCCATAAAAATCCCACCAGTAAATAAGGGCACGTACCCTTAATCTTGTTGGGATTTTTAGAGGAGGGAGCTCTCTGTTTGTACATGAAATTTACCCCAAGGCAAAGGAGCTCAGGTGCGCCATTAGGCGAACATTTACGGTAGTACAATAGTCTATATATATCTACCTCGAGTCACCGGCACTAGCTTTGAAGTTCAGCGTGCGCCATGTTGGCTTAGCGTGATTTCTTGTGCGTACATATTTTTACGCGGACACGATCAACGTGCTGCATATGTACACGCAAGAAACCACGCTAAGCCAATGCCGCACACGCTGAACTTCAAAGCTAGTGCCGGTGATTCGAGGTAGATATATAGACTATACATTATAGCCTGGCTATATCCTCTAAAAGTGCACATTTTCACTACATTATTTTTTGCACTTTGTTAATTTGGAACTGTTGAACTTGTTTTTAAATGTGCAATTCTAAGCTTTCTTACACTGGCCTGCGCACAGAATGAATATATTTGTACCTTGTCATTTTCAAGGTAGCTAGTTAGTGCTTTAGAATACTAAATTGGATTTGAGACCTGTTCTCACAAAATGAGCAGAAAGTGGCTGCAGACGAAAAGAGGATATGGTTCATTGTATATGTCAGAAAACAAAAGAATTCTTTACCGACATATTGACTTTTGAAGACCAAATTTGCAACTTTCTTCTCATTTTGTGGGAACAGGTCTCATTTCCACTTCCATAGTAATTACTATTAGGCTATTCCAGTTGCAATCCATACACCCCTTATGGAAGACATGACCTTAATCTATCACACAGGGGGTGTATGTTTCAAGTGGAGTCACCCATCTAGGTAACCCCATTTGAAATTCACACTACCGGTGTCAAAGATTAAGGTCATGTCTTCCATAGGTGTGTATAGATTAACTGGAATAACCCATTGTTTGATGGCCTCATTTAAACTCTTAAAACAATACAATGAAAATAGAGAAGAAACTAAAGAATTTACATGAACAAATATTATGAACAGAAATAGATATATACATTAGGCAAAAATTATATGCACCACAAATAACATATGAATACTGATATCGTAACTGAGTGCATATTCTGCATAAATAAACTGACTTGCATTAATACTATTTTGTGAGGTTACAAACACCATTTGAAAGTTCATATTTATCAAGATCAACTTGCTAAGTATTTTAGGAGGTGCTGTGAAACCTGTCAAAATGTTCAATTCTTAACATTGGGTTATGCCATTTCTATTTAACAGCTTTTGGGCACAGTATATTATTAAAAATGCACAATTTCCTATACCTGAAGCTCTGCTACTCCGACAGTGAAATGAGGCATGTTAAGAAGAACCTCAGGTATATGATATTGTGTTTTGGAGTAGCAGACTTTGGAATAACACACCTTTGAAATGGCAGATCTTTTGAATTACAGGTTGACCCCCAACTTTCACCCACCTTATTATTGACAATCTTTATCAAATCACTCGATTGACATCTTTTCTCCCATAATGGCGAGTATACAAAATATGCTGTACTAAAATTAAGTACCCTAGACAACAAAACATGGTTGTGACCAATCTGTGACTTTACAAAATTTTAGTACATCAACATCGTTACAATTTGAGGCATCCATTAAGCAATAAGGCAAAATATAACGGCAGTGCTTGAGCAAGGGTTTTACACTGAGGCATATCTATATTTTCTATTATCATGATAGGAGTCACTACTATATTACTCAAAAGAAGCTATCACTACAACTGGTTTGCCATCTGACAAGTCATTCATACTTGTCCGCCAGCAAGCCCAATTGGAAACCATTCTGTATTATAGATACTCATCTATCAAGTAATTAGTACTACTATCCAATGTGACATAATACAAGCGTATACATACTTATATCCCAAACCAATAGTGGTTCCCATCATGGTCACAGAAAAACAGATGAATAATCCTCTTGGAGGGAGTTGACAGTGGATGGATGAGACTCATCCTTAATTAGAGGCAGTGAACAGATTTTCTATTGTCTGAATGTGGTATAACTTAACTACACCCTATTTGGAGGAATAACTCTGTGTAAACATGGTACATGTTACGTGGACACAATTCTGTGTACTGATTGATTATTGCCCAAACACATATTGTTGCCTGCATAAATAACATTATATTGTAAAACTTAAGATCACAATGAACAACAACAATTGGTCATTCTAGTAGTTTTTCAAAGTGACCACCAACTTATATAGTATCTTTTGCATTTTTTTTTCTGTGCCATCTTGTTAAAATAAGCTCTACGTAACTTGGCACATATTTCACTATCATTATTTTTTTTACAAAAACGTTTTGAAATGGTGGAAAATAGTGTTATTTACAATCTACTATTCTATCTACATTGTGAAATGACAAATCTATCTATAAATCTGTGTTTCCTAAGTGTTTAACCCAATTGCAAAATAATTTCAACAAATATCAAAACACTTTGACAGACTGGACTTTTGTTTTATTTTCATTTTTTTCATCATCAAATTTCTTAATTTTGGTTGTTTGAAAGACAACTATAAAATATTAGAAAACTTTTCTAAGATTCAAGTAAGTACTGTTCAACATCAATTGAGGGTAGATAAATGTATTTCAAAACTTTAAAAAAGTATTTTTGGACAGTTAACACTTTTGAAATATTCTGATTTTTGAGTAAACCAAATACTATAACGTCCCAACTTTGATAAGCATTTGTTTGTCAACTATCACAATTCAATACTGTGAAACACATTTAAATGTGTTTGTGATTTAATACTAAGAATGAGATATTATCAGGCATTGAGTTTTGCAATGTGACAGGTGTGCTGTAAATCGCACGCCTGGATAACCCGAGGTGTGCTTTTAGGTGTGCTGCAAATCGCACACCTAAATAAACCAAGGTGTGCTTTTTTCAAAACTGGTGTATGACTATGATTTCATTTTCAGCTAAAACTTAGCAATTGTGACAACATATGTACTTTTTTTAAATGGCCATGGTAAAAGCTCTGGGGTAATGAATGGTGTATACTGCATAGATGTCCCTGGACTTTGGACTTATTGCTAGTGTCATTTGTAATTTTTTTTTTTTTAATTATTTTTTTTTTTGGATTTAGAATGTCCCTAGAATGTCCCTGGAACTTTAGAATGTCCCTGGAATTTTTTTTTAATTTAAAAAAAAAAAATTACAAAAAAGATTTAAAAATTATAAATTCTTGTTTAAAATAGGCAAATTTGTAAATTATGTTCACATAATAATCTATGAATGATTTTAAAATGCATTTGTTTTGTATGCTTCTTTACTTCATAAATAGGTTGTAATGTGAACATCAATTATAAATTTGCCTATTTTGAACATGAATTTATAATTTTTAAATCTTTTGTAATTTTTTTTTTTTCAAGTTTAAAAAAAAATTAAAAATATTTCCAGGGACATTTTTAAGTTCCAGGGACATTCTAAATAAAAATAAAAAACTTAAAAAACTTAAAAAAAAAAAAAAAAAAAAAAAATTTTTTTTTTTTTTTTTTTTTTAGGTGTGCGAAAATCGCACCCTCGGCGTATTTTCAGGCGTGCGGCGCGTGCGAATCGCACTCGCACGCCTTAAAACTCAATCCCTGATGATATTCCAGTTGAAATCCACACATCCCTACTGAAGACATAGACTGCTGCCCTCAGTCGTCAACCGTCTGGATTGACGACTGAGAAAACTATGTGGAAAAAAAGTGACGGATTTTGCAACAGGATTCCTGTGGCATAGAGCATGCGCAGTTGTGTCCAAATTGACCTTTTGACCGAGTTTGTTGTTTTTAGAAGTTCAGAGCGCGATCTTGTCCGGCGGCGCGGTACAGCGACGCTGGTCTTGTGGCGCCGCTAGTCAGTCGCGCTTCTGGCGCACAACTGAAGTCGCATTGAATAGTTTTCAGAAGTCCGTCATGATATTGGCTGTAAGATAATCAGTCGTCACTACGAAGCATACACAGTACATGCGAAGTGTAGACGGCTGATTGGAATTAGTCTACTGAAGACATGATCTTAATCTCCCACACAGGTGATGTCAAATAGAGTCACCCATTCAGGTAACCCCATTTGAAATTCCCACTCCCTGTGTGGAAGATAAAGCTCAACTGGTCCATCGGGGTGTATGGATTTCAACTGGAATAGCCCAATGCTTAATGTGAACTAAATCAGCAAAAAAGCACTGCTAAAACCTATCATGGTAAGCCACATTGAAGTTTATATTGTGTACAGCTTTTGTACAAAGGTCAAAGCAATGTATGCAAAAAATGCAAACTTATGTACATTTCAGTCCTGTGCACATTCTCAGCCTTTTGGATATTCATTTCCACCCAAAAACTCACCAAATTAGGATACAGTTAATGGACAATAGTCATTATAGTATGAAACTGACTGAGAAAATATTACGAATAAAAACAAACTTGGCTGTTACTGGATTATATATGTATAAAATCACAGACCCTCTCAAACCAACCACCAGTCAAGCTTTCTTACTCTTCAATAACACCATTGTGAAGCCTTTTTTTAACAATCAACACATTTTTGTTTCAACTAGAATACTACATAACAGTACAAGTTTATAATGATACAAAAATACTGGAAGATTGTGTGATAATCCCATGACATTGTATTGACCTGGACAGACAGTTTTACTGGATGGCCATGGCTGTAAAACAATTAGATAAGAATTCCCTCAAGGACAATTTTATATCATTATCACCATGTAACAACATTGTAAAAGCTTTTAGTTTTCATGGCACTTGCAAATGTCAGAATTTGTATTCTTTGTGTACAATTCCATGAAAATTGTAGATTCTTACTGACATTTTTAGTGACGTTTCACCACTTAACTAGTGGTTTCATCAGACTGGCCCCATCACACCTGACTTCTTCCTTTTATAGGCAACAGGAACTGTGATAGAGGGCGTGATGAGTTGGTCAAAGATATTTTTTAATGTGTAGGCTCCCTCCTCAGTAGTTCCTGTTGCCTATAAAATTTTAAAATAAACCTATCAATTTCTGTCCAAATTCACACAATGTAATGAGTTGATATGTATACAAAATAACCTTACAACCAGTTTTGAATAATTCACACTATGATTTCAACAACACTATTTTACGAATACATTCAAGGATTTAGCTCCTTACCAGCATACATTTCTTCTTGCACTGGCTTACTCAATTTATATTTTCTCTCTTGATAACTGCTCAAAATTTTGAATACAACACATTCTGTGGCTGAATGAATGACATCTATTTGACCACAGAATGAATGAAATATTTCAGATAAACATGTTGTTGCTCATTCCTTCTCTAATTATTTGTTCATCCTGGCCATAGATAGGCTTCAACATATGAAGTCTCATTTCTTTTCACTTGGTCAAATAGATTAACTTAGCTTCTGAATAAAGATGTAAAACATGATAACATAATGTTTCTGTGTGGGTGCAGATTTAATACCTATTTGATGTGCTGCAGTGATAGGTGATCAATATATCATTAAAATCTAGTGGAGAATGATATCACTGTTTATACAAAAATATACATGCTGTATATTTACATGTCATGAGGAAAGAAAACAGCTTTGAAACCAAGTAATTCAGGGGGCTGTTTTCATGTTCCAGTTTGCTTTAGATTTAGATTTGATACAGATCCATTTATACTATGTGAAAAGTCACAAGACAGTGACACCAACCTCATTTCATAAGTTATACCAGATAATCATGTACCTCATTGGGTCCTAAGTGCACAACATTTGTAAACTGCTCAGTTAGCAGGTAGGTAGTAAAGGTGTATACAGACTTCAAACGTGCAACATGGGTTCTTGCAATAGGGGATTTAACTCTCCCCTCTTTCAAATTCTGAATAAAACATTTGTAGTACTTGCTCTGAAATATTATAATCTTATCACACACACACACCCCCACACCATCCACAGCATTTACATACAATCTTACACACTTACAAAGATGCAAAATGAATTCCTACAAAAAAAGACAAAGAGAAAACCTTCCCTGATTTTTGGCCCATATATCATAGAAAATAGTACAGAAATAGAACTTCCTGTATCAAATATACCATTCTTTTTTCTTTTCAAATTTAGGTTGTTTTGTATCTGACATCATGACCGCAGTGTCTGCGTCCCTTGCGTTGTCGGCTCCTCGAGCTTCATTGGTTTTGTACACTCCTTTATGCTTGTACTTATACCGCCCAACGAATGCTATGAGTATCACCAAAGCAATTAATAGCAGCAGGATTACAACTGTGAAAATAAACAAAAAGAAAAAAAAAAATGTTAGAATAAATAAAATACTAATTTACAAAATGTGTCTATAATCGGCCAAGCCAAGATATGGCATACAATAAGATAGAAAGAGAAATAATCACAACAGAAATAATATGCCTAAGGGGGCAGCAAAAGTAGCTACAAACCTGGAAAAAGTGTTGATACACTTTGAATGTCTTTCTCTGCCACAGTTCCCCCAATTCAATGGTATATAAGACCTTCCAACATTGAAAGATGGGGAGTGGGGAAGGTTGGGATAGTCTCTACTTTAATTTCAAGACAGACTTGTATCACTGGCCTTCATACTATTGGTATGACATGCATTTTGTTTAGAGCAAATGTGTCAACTATTTTTGCACTGATAGATCAAACCAAAGCAATAAGACATATGGTAGGCATAGTGTCCACAATAGATTTCATTAAAGAATGCAATAGTTTGGCCACCTGATGACAATGCTGCCAAATCAACTGGTTCTGTAGTGCTACAACACTGGGCCAAAATCATTATGGGAAGTGTTTACATTATATACCATGAAACAATTATAAGCTTTGTTTTGATTATCATATGTTATTTATTAAGTATTGTAGATTTTGTAATTAAGTGCAAGGCCTTCTTGGAAATCAGTACAAGATACTGAAGAGGTTACCTTGGATAAAGAAAGAATAAATAAATAAATAAAACACACCAATATTGTATCCCAAAGGCCATCTCCTGGCAGAGTTGAACATTTCCGGTTCTTATGATATGAGTGATAAGTTTTGTAAGGCATATTTTGCATTGACAAATAAGGGAAAAAAGTTAGTGCATACATGTAGTGCATTACACATACTGGAATCTCCAACTTATTGTGCTCTGTATTGGTGAAATGTCAGCAAATGGGGCCGATAAAGAGCAATTAATAACCCACATCCCTCCCTGCTCCACAATAGTTCTACACACTGTTCATGCAAGTTTAATTACTGTATAATTGACAAAATGATATGAAGTGTTGTTCAAAAACTTCAAACAAATTCCTAAACCTTTCACCTGAAATTTGATTTGCTAAGTGATATACCATAAAACCTCGTCTACAAGCATATAGAGTGTTTTTGATGAAAACTAAATTAATACGAGGCAGCTGTAAATATGCCAATACAATAGACTAGTTTTACAATAGTACTTGTTTGTATATGCTTTTTGCGGTAATTTTATTGCTCAAACGCCATAATGTTATAATTTTGTCGAAAGATGGCGCCCGGATTAAGTTAGCTTTCATCAAAAGCACTCTATAGACGAGGTTTTATGGTATGAGATGAGACAATCCTTCTATATTTGCTCATTAAGTGACAATTCAGAAGGAATCACAAAAGTTTTTTGTAAGGAAAATCTTCTGCCTGAAATTTGTGTGGTGCATTATAACTTACTTGCAATAGCTGCTTTATCTCCCGGCCTATACCCTGTCTGTGGTGCGATAGCCACTTTAGTTGGTCCACTATCTGTTGTAGGTGGCATTGGCGCTGCTGTAGGCATTGCTTCTGTAGGCGGCCTTTCTGGCTCTACGCCGCACCGTGACTTAGTAACGGAGCCTGAACCTCTCATCGTAGCAGGACGATTCCCAAAATATAACTTGAGAGGTGCAATTTCGTTAAATTGAACTCTGGATATACATCCAATGAAAGATTTGTCACTGTCCGTACTGCCTACAACTATTTTGTTTGCACCACTCAGTGTGGTGTCAGCAATGTCTACTGATGAAATGAGAGGTGGGAAATCCCCAACCTGAAAAAGAAAAATAATGGATGATGCTGTTTAGTGTCATCCATTGTGGTGCGCTTGGAAAATGGTGTTATACTTTTCTTATTGCAATGAGTGTACACATTCTAATAGGATGTTCCATTACTGCTTTGCCTTCCCTATTAGGCAACTTTAAGTGGCATACATTCTGTCATGTAGAAACTGGAAACACTTTCCTGATGCCTGATTGAAAAAATTTAGTCATTGATCTATCACATTAGGTTTGAGCACTAAATTAAGTATTTTCAGTTAATGGTACTAATCACAAATTTCTGTATGTCATGATTATAATCATTGTCTGTTGAAAAAAATCATGCTGAGCACCCAAGGATACAAGACATTTGGGGCAACTAAATAAAAAGTTTAATTGGACATCATCAAATAAGTTACCTGTCATTAAATGGATGAAACCATCCAGTCTGGTCTGGCTATTAGTGCCTCTTTTGCAGGTTGCATATGTGCATGGTATAAATCTCTACTATATTGTATTGTAATTCAACTAAGTAGGATCAGGCATGCTGATCTGACTAGTGACTTGATTATGTAACTTGTTCTACTCACACAAATCCTGAATGGTTTTTTTTTGTTCTCTTACTTACCCTTAAAGTGAGCTCTTTTCCCATTCTTCTGATCTCTACTAAGTGATGTCTGCCATCAGCAAAATCATGATTACTAACTATCTTGGGAGGTTCCTCTGAACTATCAGCTAACTTAAAAGCATACTGTAAGTTACCTGTTGGACAATAACATTGTAAATGTTAAGTGGTATTCAGAATCCAAGTTGCCTTGTTTTGGGTCTTAACATAGGAATCATAATATTCTGAACTGTAAGTGCTGTATTTGAATTCCTTGACAGAGAACCACAATGATGTCCATAAAGAATTTTGATAAGAATTCTTCACTTTTGTTAGAACGAGGACCAAGTTGCTTTTTTTTTTTTGGCTGATGGATTTACTAGTCTCCGCTCACATGTTCCACTCATATGATTATGTTTCTTCAGGGCTTCACTTTTCATGACGTTTTGCTGCTAATCCAGACAAACACAGTGGCACAATTCCCACTGCATTTATCACAACAGCACAACACATGTAAAACATCAAACAATACAATACTGTGTCTTGCCTCAAATTGAGAGCTGTTGAGAGTGGCTCAGTGTGCCATCAATGTGCGATAAACAATTGTGTCACCAGCGTACGGACAAATCGCCCTTCAACATGTGTTTATACATCCCATAGGATTAGGTTGTAAAATCCAAGAAGGTGTTACTCCAACTTGAAATGAGACGGTGTAACACATTCTTCCAGGCCGTTGCAACTCATATACTAGCGCAATACAAAAAGGTGGCGACAGCGTCGGCTTTCCCTGTGTATTACTCTGCGCTTAAATGGCGTCCGATGGCGTCGCCAACAGGCACAAAATTGATTCATGGCGGCGCCATATTGGAAAAAAAAAAGAAAATGCTGCTGCCACCACGATAGTACTAAAAGCTACGTAAAAAAAATATGCGTAGTGCTGTGGAGACTTATGCTAATTAAAGAAAAATGCTGCTGCCATCTACGCCCACATGTTGCAAGCGTGACGATCGCTGACATCACATCGACGAACGGAGTTGCAATTCCATCGCACTTCGTGCTCTATTCTTCTTCCATGATTCTTCTTGAAGAGGTTCACTACATTTGTAGAGTTAATGCACTTTTTATCTTGTCAAAATCCTGAGTTTGTTACTGACCTGTATCATTACACCTCATAAATATTCATGAGCAAATCACACTACTATATTGGTCAATCGCAAATGACAAAGCCTATATCTTCATGTGATTTTCATTCCCATAGTCAAAGTTTGGTGAAATAAAACAAATACTACATGGTTTATATCAGGGTAAATAGTTTCCCTCTGTACTATCATGGGCCTATCACCCCTTACCCTCTGAGTTCATGGTGATAGGCTCTTAAGGTGGTATTGGATGCATTTTCTAGAAATTAGAAAATGCTTTGAGCATGTTTTAAACAGATAAATTGAGTAGGGTAAAAGTACACTGATCAATATGCCTTTTGTTTGAACAAATCGGACATACGGTTTCCATAATACATCAATTTATATTTTCTTTGTATCCTATTGTTTTTGTCAATAATCAATATAGTTAATGAGCTAAAAGGACTGGAAAGGCTCATTAATATGTAATTTTGCCAATATTTTGCTAAAATCAATGCATAAATGTTCAGGGTACTTTTATTTTGCATACTTTTGCCCTGAAACTTGGTCAAAGTGTTTCTAATATGTTCTAATGTATTATATAGTGAAGCCACCCTCTAATTTGCATATTTGCATAATTAATGAGCTAATTTGCATAAATGCTAATTAATTATGCAAATTAGGGGGCGGCTTCACTATATAATACATTAGAACATATTAGAAACACTTTGACCAAGTTTCAGGGCAAAATTATGCAAAATAAAAGTACCCTGAACATTTATGCATGGATTTTTAGCAAAATATTGGAAAAAATTATATGTTAATGAGCTTCTTCAGTCATTTTAGCTCATTAACTTTATTGATTATTGATAAAAACAATAAGATACAAAGAAAATATAAATTGATATATTTTGAAAACCGTATGTCCGATTGACTCCAAACAAAAGGCATATTGATCAGTGTACTTTGCTCTACTCAAGTAATCTGTTTAAAACATGCTTAGAGCACTTTTATAATGCCTCCATAACCACCTTAACCAGTACATCAGGGAAAGGTAGTTTGCCATATTTCCCCTCTAACCATGCAGTATTTCTTACAAGACCATAGAATATGTGAAAAGGGGAGACTTACCATTCGATAGAATAGACACTTCCTCATACTCGCCACTAGAACCATCATCTACTCTAAGTAAGATACCCTGTTTGCTTTTGGTAGTAAAGCCAAGAGTTATCACATCTTCACTGTAATCTTTGATATCACTTGTCTTCAGTGAATAAGATATCTCACTGCCACTTTCTAGCTTGGCACCAATTTCTGTAAATACAAAAAAAAAAGATGGAACAGAATGGTAAAACATTTCGCTGATGGGTATGAAGAGAAGGGAACCAACCTGGAAATTATCACCACTAACTCCACCCCTTATATCCCCCATTATGCTCATTTTAATCCCAAAATCTCTTAATCTTTACCATAATCTTAACCCTTACACTAGTCTTGGGGTGCAGTCCAATATTTTTAAGTCTTGCTGAAGAAGAACACAAACAGCAGTGAGATAATAGAGCTCTGATGACAATGGGGTATAAATGAATGTGAAAATTGCTGTATGTTGTCCTCTTCTCTTTTCTTCATTAATAAGATGATTAGCAGTATTCTCAGCATTGTTGCAATAAGTAGGATTTAAATTGAAAGATGATTTAAAACAATGATGTTTGTTTTTGTGATTTTTTAATAGAATAATTGTATTATAATATAATAAATCAGTAAGACAAATCTATTTTCTGTAAACTGAAACTCAACAATATACCTTAATATTTGCTACGTTCAAATTATTCTATAGGAACACATAAAATACACCTGTTTATCAAAACAACTTGCAATAACGTTGAACCCAAACCCACACCAAGAACAACCTGTGACCTAACTGAAAGGTCATATCACTCTTTCTCACTTTCAGACTCATAATGCACTTGATTTTATACACTTACCCTCACTGCAGAATTCTCCTTCAAATGGTGTGCCAGCACACTGACACATAAACCTATCATAGAACTCCTCGCATACACCACCATTGAAGCATTTATCTTCTGTGCATTTGCCTATGCATCCCATAATGACTCCCTGTGCAATCTTGGATGTCAGGTCTACAAATTCACCATTGATGAACAGAGAACGCATACAACCAACATATCCATCAGACTGTAGGGTTGAGGAACCTGGTGATCAAAGGTAACATTCATGGTGAGGTGTGCAAAAGAGAAAATGCACCTAAAATGGATCCCTGGCTAATTCTGTGAAACATTGTCTCCAGTTTCACAAGGATAACTAATTGTAAGGTAAAAATGTTTGATATCATTTACTCCTTATTCCTGATTTGTTCTCCTTTCTTTCTTTTTTGTTATAATTTAGATCTCATATTTTCATATCAAGCTTTGTTTGTAAACATGTGCTAAAAGGATGGCTATATATTGGCCTGACTAGTAATTTGGCCATCTCAGCCATAATATTCCACATCCAGTTATATTTTTTGCTGTTTTCTACATAAACTATAGATTGAAATGAAAATGTTGATATGATTGGTAATGATTGAGGGATTTAAGGGCTGGGGTATGGACGTTTGGACAGTATTTTTTGTGGGACATGAGAGCACATCAGGCATATCGAATTGCATTCTGAATACGAAGAATGTCCTTCTGATATCAAATAATTTGGGTTTTTTTTTAAATATTTAACAGTCCTCGAAGTAAACTTTATAAATCTAATAATATGAACTTAAAGTGTATGTAGCTGTTCCGTTGAAACACATTTGTCGGCCATACTTTTCTCTCAGTATGAATATAAATGAAGTGTAAAATTTCAGTTAAACCTATACAAAAATCTATACTGCTTCCATTTCCATACACACTGCAGTGTCTGATTTTGTGTTTGATGTGGGAGTATTATTTACATGAATAATAGAAAGATTATAAGTAAGCTAATAAATGTTAAGTATGGTTTTGTAAAAGGGGACGTTTTCACATGATTAATTATTCACACCATGCCAATTTTGGACTGTTTCACTTTTCTGTTTAAATTTGATGTTCTTAGCTTCCTTACATAAAAGGAATATAATTGTGCATTGATATTTTCACGGTAGGTGTTTAAGAGGCAGAAAGCATAAAATAAAATTTAAAAAATCAATTTTTACAGTACACTGCCCTTCCTAATTCCATCACAGGTTAATATCTGGTAATATCTCATTTCCTTTACATTTAGAGATGTTAGAAACATGACATTTATTTATCTCACAAATCCACTTACCAACAAACAAATCACTAGTAAGCTGCATATGTAAATTACCAGCAGCAGTTTTCTGAGGCAACTCTGTATCCACTTTGACAGAAATCTCTTGGCTGTTAAGAAGAGCCTGTATTCTATGCCACTCATTATTATTCAAATCATCACTGACAGTCGCCCTCACAGTCTTCACACCTGCACCAAAGTCGACTTGGAATAACACACTGGTGGGGTTTTCTAACTCTAATTGAATGAAACTATTGTCTACACCATCCGCTGAGAGAAGTACCACTCCTGTAGCAACCGTTTTGAATTCTACTGACACGTCGAGGGCGTTCTGCTGTGTGGTCGCTATGGGGAATCGTAGATGAGCTTCATCTGATTGGAAAGTGACTACTTTGTCTGAATATGCTGTAAACGGAAGGCAGAAAATATAAAGGAAAGTAAATTAATATCCTTTAGGTTGTGTAACACTATTGGTAGTGACTGTATTAAAACACCCATTTTATGTTTCTGGGAGTATATTCTCACAAGTTTATACTTTTAAATCATCCTAGAATTATGTTTGTGTAATATTCTCGAAATCCATGAATATCTCAAAACTAAACAGACATTAAATCAGCATATTCCATCATCCTACTAAGTTAATTGGTGATTGTGTATAGGCTGGAGGGTGGATTTTGCTTTTGCGCGACCAACCACCTACACCATAAAATATGTGAATTTCAATTTTAGAAGTTTGTGAGGCTTATTTATCAAATAAATTTAAACATACAGTCTAACCTCCAATATCCAGACCTCTTTTATACATATCTATCCTCTGTTATCTGGCCATGTGATGTTCATAGGAAAACATCTTTTTAATAATTATGCTCTGAAGAATTTAGAATGATACTTATCTTTAATTTTGATGCCCTAATTTTAGAACTTCAGATATCCAATACAGAATTATATACAATTCACATATCCAACTACAGCTTGGTCATCAAATTCAGTTGAAAGAAGTTGGACTGTACATAATTTGTTATAATTTAATATTCAACAAGTCAAGTTAACTCACCATCCCCTCTGCATCTGAGTTTACCCAGCTCATATGAGGAGGAGCTACTACTATCATCCCTGTCTCCAAATCTCAATTGTGTAACAGGTAGTGCTTCCTTATCCATCAGTAGGCCTTCATCAACCTGATCCTGGGTATCATCTGCATCACAGTTACAGTATTTGGAACTATCCACACAGCTAAGATCCATACCACATTTGCACTGCAAAATATATCATCAGGAAATACACAAATATTGTTCATATCTCAGTTTGTAATTATGCTTATGGTTGTAGTTAGGCTATAGGAATATTCTTTCAATATTTCTATTATATGAGACTAGTCTCAGCTTTTATATAGGCCTATAGAGGACTTAGAGCCAAAACTATCTATGTTCAAAAATGTTATTCTGAGACAAATAGTTTGAAAGTTTGGATTTGTTTGTGTAATATATAACATAAACACTATTGACATTGCTATGGTGCCTTTTTTCTTCACTATTGGACTTAGTCACTCCTATCAAAGAAAGAGTATCCATAAACATATCTAATAGCGGACTTAACTCATTTTGGCCATATGTGACTAAAGTTAATACAAACTTTACTATTATCAGTTCATAGGATGAGACAAAATGGAAGTACGGACTTGCTGAAATCAAGTTTTTTTCACATAATCTACCAAACTGTTTGAAACAACACAACTTTTCTACAACTGGATATGGCGGCATAAATTCATTGATAACCTTTGTATCTTACCTTTCCTGTATTAGGTGCAGCTCCTCCCCAGTAGTTCATTTTGTCATTGTGAACACTGACCCACCATCCAGATGGAGGACCATCTGAAAAACAAAACGCATCCAGTAAATTGGTACCCTAAAACTAACAAGGTCTAAAAGACAATGCCCTACTTGACATGTTCTACCAATACAAGCACTACAGAGTGGTGGAAGAGGAAGTGGAATGGGAGGGAGGGGGAGGCAGAGAGGAATGGGTTAGGTGGGGTTGGATGGATTGATGGGATAATTATTACTTCTATTGTTCCAGAGGACAGGTTAGACATGGCTGGCAGTAAGTATTTGGAAAATAATTAAGAGCATGGTGCAGCTGGATACGCACATTGGGTCAAATCAAAGCAAAAATGCCAGCAATTTTATTTTACTGCACACACACAGTATATACATCTTGTAGGCCCAATATTTATGAGAGTACAGATTACAATTATCTTTCAAACCTCAATGCAATGTGCAACTCCTTTATATCTTGGACATTCGGCAATAAAAACCAAAATAAATACATGAAAACAGTATCAAATCAGCTTCATTTTGTTAAATGACACATTTAAGGGAAGGTCACAATCAGATTACCATCATTTCAATCATGACTCTTACTTGGTGAGTTGAGAAGTTTAGCCCCAGAGCACTGGTACTTGATGTTCTGTTCACAGTACTCTGCTGCCTCTGTTAACATCTTGAGTTGACCGTTGCTTACTTCTTCACTACCACCATACATGACTTGTCGTATGTAGGAGCCAGGTTCGGCATTGCCATCAGGGACGGATTCTGATGACTCTGCATCATGACTTACAATAGTGTATAGTGTGCCATCTGAAATGAACCACAAAAATACTCAATTTTAATTAATCCATAACAGATTCTCTGTAGATACTGGAATTATCATGAGATGACAGGACATTTACAAGTTAATTTACATACCCAGCAAACACAAAAATGTTTAATACCGTTACAAACATGTTATTGTTTGGGTTAAACCGTTTTAATAAAACTGAAATGTCAAGTTATATAAAGGACATGAAAACATTTTATATTTCATATGAAAAAACACTATAACATCATTTTAAACATAGTTTTATGAATGGCTCTTTTCAGGGCCACTAAAACTTTTACATTAGCAGAGGTGTGCTTGTTTTCTGTTGACAAGAGGCAGTCTTCAATGAACGGATCTTTTCTTGATTTTCTTACTAAAGCTTAACAGTTCCAAACCTATCTGACGGTGAACTGGCTAAAAAACTTAGCAATTGCTATGAGCTCCCGTTGTAACAGCCTATCCCACAATTTTACACATGTTGTCAAAATGGTATTGCAAAATATTATTATATTATGTTAGAATAATTTTCATCAAGTTTTCAAAATGTTTTCCTTTCCTTAACCAATACATGAAAACTTATAAATAGAGGCCTTAAGTTCATAGCAAGTACTTACCATCATCCTCTTCACAATCAACATCAAATGGTGCTAATGGGCCGCTACCATCAACATCAATCTTAGTGGTTCCCCTTCTCTCACATGCTCTTGGTTTATCAGCTATTAGAAAATAAGAGGTGAAAGAAATGCAATGATGATGATCCAAGTTACTAATCAAACATTTTGGTTACAATTCAACTATGATATTTTAAATGTCAATAAAAAGAAAATGTAATTTAACATCAGATTGGTGGACACAATAATGTAATGAAAGGTCACATGTCACCTTTCCAAATTCCTTCAACTTATGAATATTACTGGCACTTGAAACTATATTACTACTACAGCATATTTTACAATATGCTATTTCCTGTTTTCAAATTCCAAAAACATAGATCTATCTCAAACACATTAGTATACCCCAGACAAAGAGGCTGATATAATACAAATCAATTTCAGCCAGCCTGTTAGATTAACTTACTGCTATGACAAGTTGCTCCAGCATAACCTGTGCCTCTACATGAGCAGATAAAAGTTTCCCAATCAGAAGAACACTGCCCATCATGCTCACACGGATTGGGTGTACACCTGAAATGAAAAGAAAAAGGAATGAAGCTACTGTTTTTGATACTAAAATATTACTTCACCTTGTTTTGCCTAATTTTCACCCAAACTTTTCCACTAATAACTAGTCACAATTCACTAACTATTTTCTCATGATGCCACGTTAGGGTTCTGCATCTGCATCTACTTCACAATGCAAAGTGAGTATTGAAGAAAGACAAGTAGAATAAAGGTTTACCTCTCATGCACATTACATCGCCAAATAACTAGAGTCATATCAATAGTGCCAACATTGTTTTGCTGATATCTTACTTAGGTGTGACAAAGGTAGGAAGCCAGGGCCTATTTGATAAAGACTTTACAACAAGTTTGATTCTTGATAATGGGGGCTAATACTTGATCGTAAGTCTACATGAAATAGACCATAGTCTGATATCATGATTTGTTTAAGATCCTTCTTTTCAATATTGCTTTACTTTTATATACAAACATTATTATGAAGGACACATCAAATTGCTTACCAGTCATGCAGTCCACATGTATCAACATCAACACCTTCATTAGTAACAGCCTCATTAGTTTCATCTTCTTGAATAGACAAGAAATCCACCATAGTATCTCCTAGATAGACATCTCGTAAGCAGCCACGGAAACCAGGCATGTTGCCTGTATCTTCCTCTGGTACAGCTAATCAAGGCAAAATGAAAATAGCAGCCATATTGGAATAACAAAATATCGAAACCGGATAATTTGACACTAGCCCTAATCTTAATCCATTAACCCTAAAACTTAGCCTTAACCTAAACCCTTATCTTAACCCTAAATTACAAATCTGCACGAAAGACACAATCAACAGTGGGATATATCTTGTGTAAGAGATTGATGTTTACATCTGTGATGTCATTTTTTTGTCAAAATTATTTGTTCTGAAAAATGATGAACATTTGCATTTTTCTTTCCATTACTGTCATATTGTGAAGTGTCAAATAGGGGAGGTGTAAGTTCTAAAACGTTAAGAAAATATACACAATGACAACATGTTAACATTAGCCAAATAAGCTGTATTTATGCTCAAAACCTTGGTATTGTGATTCATGATTATTTTGTCCGCTACTATGACCCCCTAGAGCTTACTGAATAAATACTGCTAACTGCACCTGGTTTTGCAAACTTTCCCTATCTCAATTTGAAATGGTCTATTCCAATTACAACATCAGTCACTTACTTGATCCGCCAATGAAGTAGTCTGCAGTAGTGCGTATGTTGAGGTTCTTCTGGGTAGGTTCTGTGTTACCATTTACCATCACCTTGACATAATTATTGGCTACTTCTGCTCTTACATCATGCCATCTACCATCAGCCAAACCAGAACCCTCTGTGAAGATATCAAGGAATGGATCTATTAGCACACTGTATGTGTGGTTATTTGCAGCAATGTATGTCAAAGCTGAGTACATTATTTACCTACAATAATTACTTTCCCTGTTATTTTTTATCTAGACTTCAAATTATAGAATAAATACTTGTGTGGCAGTGCTCAGCCAATTGCACACAACATAATATGTATTATTGTGGACAGTCTTTACTCCAAATCTGTAATGTAATGACAATTCTGAATTAAAAGACTGATACAATGGAAACTGGTTGAAATGTGTAACCATCAAGGTATTTATTTTCTAGTAGCTTGATGGTAAATGACTATTGGCTGTACTCTTATACACTAATCATACATATTAATCCATTCACAGCAAACATATGAGTAAAAATTCATTAACAGAATTAGTGATATGAAAAGCTGAAAAGAAGCACCCTATCTGGTAATTGATACATAGTTTTTAAATTGACCAAGTATGAAGATGCAATATTCTCTTATGACTTTAACCTTTATCTTATATACCTTATATATATTTTTTTTTAAAGAGGCTGCAATTGTTTTGCAAAATCATTCAGTCTTCTACATACAACTTTAAAAACAAAAATCTCTTCTTGTCAAAACAATATAAAACTTCCATTGTATCAAATATAACCAACTTTCCAACAGCAACAAAATATGGTAACCCAGGCGGCATGGCTTGCTGCTCATAAAATTGAAAATGAAGCTGATGTTTTGCAATGACGCATTTGATGAAAAGAAATGTTGAAATAGCCGCAAAACTGAAGCAAATTGGTCACTTGCATTTTGGCCCCTTTTGGCCCATGGTAAGACATACTGATGAAATTGATATTCTGATGATAAAAATGATGTGGCTTCACACCTGTAGCTATGATTGATGCATTGTTTTGGTCACATTAAATGTTTACAGGGCTTAACAATTTCTAATTATTTTGAAATCATTTGAGATCATTTCTATAATGGTATAGAAAGTTGTAAAACAAAAAAAGATCCGTTGTATAGTATATTTATGAGAGTATTAAACAAAAGATGGTAAAATTTTGCATATATACTATTTGTATAACAGTAAAGAAAATAGAGCAACAGAATTACAGCTTTGAATCTCAAGTTACTACACTGCACACTTCAGACCCATGATGTCTTCACAGCATAACCTGATGAATACTGAATTTTAGTTAACCTCAAGTTCAGTAGTGACTAGGTGCATATTTCACTTGTCTCAGTATCAAATTGTGCACATGATCAGTAACTCATGCAGAGTGTAACAGGTACACTTACGGTGCAACTACAAAAAAGCATTGATTTCAGTACCAAACTTGAGGAGAACCAAAGTATAAGAACTAAACACACTTCCATTCTCATGTCAGCCACATTGAGGCCAGCATTCTTGTGCAGTGACTGAGCTGATTTGTGAATTTGCTATCATAGTAAACATTTGTGTTCAAAAACTTGGTGTAATACACTACTTTTATCTAGCAAATGTGATGAGTTGATAGTGACAGCATATCATGTATATTCAAACTTATTGATAACCTGCAGATTAAGGCTACACATCTTGACATGATCTTATGTACTTTGAGGATTAACATAAGCGTTTTCATTTGCGATGCTACACAGCATCGAGGACCTCGAAATAGTTATCAATCAAATGTAAGTTATAGAGATCAGTTCCAGGCATATATCCTTAATCTGTGGACAATTTCAAGTCTTGACATTAAGGATGCAGAAAGTCTCACACTTTGCAGGATTCAATTTGATTAGTTTGCACCATATCTGATGTAATAAAGAAAGAAAAGAACATGCAAGTATCTTCACTGGGGAAAGAATGGTATAGGGAACCCATCCAAGTCTTCAACATTTTGCTATTTTGGGCCATTTTGTGAAAATCAATATAAAAATGTTCACTCAAATGTTTCTCTCTCTGCATCCTTGAGAAGAAAACAAGCTAGTTGGTTAGTCAGTGTTTGGTTATAGTCCAAACATCCATTAGTTTCTAGCACATGCCCTAGAATGCACGCTAAATCATATCTTGGTCTTAATGTATATTGCAGGCAATATGACATTAATGAAAAACAAAATATTATATACATTGGTTAAGTACAGATGAGAAATGAGATCAAGCAGCATACATTTGTATTTCTTGTAATGCTTCAATTAGCTTTGTATTTAAAAGTAGCTTTTGTTTTGATAAGCTAATTGAATCATATCATGAAATAGAGGTACTTCATTGGTTGCATGGCATCATGTGACCATTGTCTGGCAGGTTCAAACATCAAAGTGCCATAGACATGTATGCTGCTTAGGTTTGATCCAGAAATCTCTTGACTAAATACTAAATGCTTCTTAACCTCTTCTAAATCCTTTCAAAATTTCCAATGTTAATTTTGTTTGCAAAGAACCTTTCAATTCTGACTTTGACGGACAAAGCCTAGCAATGAAAATGCTAGATGCATCAAACAACTCGTAATAAATACCTAGATCATAGACACATTTGAACAATCAAGAGATTTCTGGTAGCTATAGTCCGTCAACTCAGAAGTACAAAGTAAATAGACCTCGGAAACTGGAGGTATGAGAATAATTATTATGCTTTATGCGCCGTGTTTTTAACACCCTGTGTGTGTGACGCAAAGCAATGACCCCTGATACCACAGATTTGGTTTGTACTTCTAGGTTGAAGCAGTATAGATAGCATCATGTGACTACAAGAAAACTGCAATTCACCTTTTCTGTAAATCTTGAACGCCTTTGAGAGTGAACACTAAATATGTCAAACATGGGATTTACCAAAAAAGTGAATAGGAAAAGTGTCATTTCCCATAATGCACTATGAAAGTTGTAAACATCCCACAGCAGCGTGTTACTTGTAGTCACATGCAACATTAGAAAACAACAAATAAATGCAAAGTGTGTATATGTGTGTGATTTTCAGCCAATATAACTCAGAATGTGTTAACTGTTTCTGATGTATTGTGAGCACTGATACAATGAAGATATGTCATCATGCTGTGTGAGTATTGATTGAATCGTCACAATACCAGGAGGACTGTTGGTTGCTGCCTTCTGTGTTGTGTTCTGTGATGGTTTCACTTTCAAGCTCAATGGCTTCCTCTCTAAAACAAATGGGTGCAAAATACAAAGCAACTAGAGTGTATGTTATCTCTCGTAATAGTTTACCTCTCCCTGGAGTGCTGTAGATGGTGCAAATATAATACCTACTATAGGGTATCAATAGGCTTAGAGAGAAAACGCAATCTCGCTTTTCTCGCTGTGAATCTCGCTTTTTAGTGCTTTTCTCGCTTTTAAAAGATTCATTTCTACCACAAAAATCTATTTCTGTGGCGAAAGGTTGCAGAATTCAACAACCATTGCAACTAAAAAAGCTTAAGTTTGACCTGATTTTCCAGCCTGAATGTACAAAAACGGTCCATTTTCTGGCACATTCAAGCAACAACACAAGTAATATTCTTTATTTACTACTCAAACCTTGCAGTATATTGACCTTTTAAGCTGATTTATGAGGACAAAATTTGTGCATTTCGGCAATTTCCATGCTTTGTTTTGGTATCACTCAGGGGTGATACTCACTCAATTTTTTTACCTTTTTTTTTATTTTCGCCAATTTTGGGCATAAATCTCGCTTTTTTCTCACATTTTGAAGTTGCCATCTCGCATTTTTGGTCAAAAAATTGTGTTTTTTCTCTAAGCCTAGGTATCAAGTACCACTTGGAAATTTACCTTTATCCACTTTTTATCGAAGACTGCGTCTTCACTTCTATGACAAACTGTGAAAATATCCAAATTCTTGCAAAAAAAATACAATTTTTTTGCATACAACTTTGAAAGTAATCCTGATTTATACTTTCCTTTAGCAAACTATATTTGAACTTGAACTCCTGCAGCTCTGAAATATGGTGCCAATACAAGTTTTAAGTGTTGTACATTCAGTGCTACTTGGAAATAATTATCAAGCCTTGAAATAAGCGGACTGAACCAGGAGCAATTTGTTTTTGAACATTGCTCTTGGTTCCCTTGGATTTTACAAGAACCAGGAGCAATTTTCAAATAGTAAATCCTTTTCTGCATATACAATATCAGCACTACTGCGACAAGTGCAAAACTAGAACCAGGAGCAATTTGTTTTAGAAAATTGCTCCTGGTTCATGTAAATTGAACAAAGACCAGGAGCAATTGGTGGCTTTACGAGGATAAATGTGATACAATCTGGTCCATGGAGACCAAAGAAGGCATTTTTGAAAATTGAGTTACTATACTTATTACCTTATACAAACAATAGGCTATCATATACTGAAAACACCAAAGCTCTAGCATACTAGTTTTGTGATATCTATTTTCTTATGTATTTTATTGTTTTTTACTGCATATTTTTGCCTTAATCTCAATTTCAAATTTGCTGCCTTTGGCCTCCATGGGCCAGATTGTGTCACAAATTTGCTCCCAGCATCTGCTTATTTCAAGGCTTGATAATGTCAATGTCTGGAGTGCAGTTGTACAATATACCTGAACTTTATCCAAGCAGCAGGTCTTGATACAATACTGTGTACCTATAGATCTTTTCCCAGTGAAATCACACTGGAATTGCAGTGTGATAACCCACTCAAACTATTGAGCATAGCAGCTAAATATTTTGATTAGGATTTAAGTACAGTTTAATCAGGGATGTCTGGGGAAAAGCTCTATAGTATCCTTTGTAAATAGGGTTATATAGTTATAGTGATTGCACCAACTGGCACCATTCAATGTGAATCGTGTTAATATTTCACGCATAATACCAGTGACAAACACCCAAACCCAATAAAGTAGGCCATAATAATTGAATACCCATTCTTTATCATTATTAATTCCTTAAAAACATTTTCAAAATTTTGAAACCATACCAATCATTTTTTCAGTCTGGATGCCTTTATAGGAAAAAATGTTATTTGAAAAAAGAATTGGTATTCTAAGAATTATGGACTATTATAGAAAAACAGTGCAAAACTGCAAGGGGTGGTGCAAAACTGTGAGGGTGGTGACTGGTGATATCACCTCACTTCAACCCATAATACAAAATCCCAGATAAAAAAGTCTTTCATCGGAATTGTGTTTATGTGCAAGTCAGTAAACAAACACTGTAACTCTCAGCAAGGTCACACTTTCATTTCTCACTTTATCCATTCATGATACAACTTCCTGTATCGTAATCAATCAGTGCACATTCTAACAATATTAAAATTGAATTTTGTCTTGTTTAATGTGTGGGAACTTAATCATGGGTGGTGTGTATGCACATTTGAAGTGAACAAGATTAGTCCTCTTTTAATTGTCACATGAATGTGCACTGATACTTCTGTTCATTTTAAATCTAGATTGAGTATACTCTTTGTCACATTAAACCTGGACAGAGTATACCTCTGTGGGAGGGACTGACTCACCTCCAGGTATTTCAATGAGTGGTGAACCAGGCACTTTGATAGCTATGCTGACAGTACCATCCTTTAATCCTATGGCTATGTAACCATCACCTGAACCTTTGTTGTAGATGATCAGGCCATCTCTGTTGAAGGTTCGAACTTGAATTTCACACTAAATATGGAAATAAAAACAAATGAATAAAAGGACAAAAATCAGTTATGAGCATGGATCATTTGAATAATATGATTGGTAACCTTATAAAAAATCATACTTTATTTACAATATGATGTTCCAAATTACAAATAAACTAAGGGCAGGATAGTATAAAAATATAATATTTAAATCCTGAAAACCCAAAATAAGTATTTCTTTATACTTGTGTAACAATATAACATACTTAAGGTGGTATCTGAAGCAATTTGGAAGTTTTCTATTCATGTTTTAAACAGACTAGGCAGTTACCTGTATTTGGTGGTTCTGGGTTGGGTAAGATTACCTGGCTGATGGTGACTGTACCCAAGTTTCATGCCCATCCGATAGGCTTACTAATTTAACCTCAGATGAACCCTGGTGACTCTAAAATAACCTTCCAAAAATTTGGCTCTAAATGTTGACTGTTATCCACCAAGTTTCATGCCCATAAATGGGCAGTTTTTACTAATCTGACCTCAGCTGACCCTTGGATGACCTCGGATGACCAGAAATGAGAGGGCTTTCCAATGTTAGTCAACAGCAGATTGAATAATTCAAATCTGTCAGCTCCGCTGTAATTCAGCTGTAACTACATGATGTCAATTTCCTACTGAAATGTACACAATTAAAGTACACACACTTATTAAAACATATTGATGTATTTGGAATCCAAGACAGAAACCTTAATACAAGGAATTAAACTTACGTGAAATTTGTTCCAGCACTCGGTCCTGGCCATTTTAAATATGAGTTTTGTGTTGGGAAAGTAGCAGCAGCTTGAGCACCACCTTTACACTCATAGGTCAACGACCCTTTTACACTGATGAGTGAATTTGACGCTTCCTTGGCTGCTTTGATGAAATACAACGCTATGGATAGACTGTCTTTACTTGTACTGATGCTATTGCTGAGGACGACACTCTGAAGACAACCCACAAAGTTCTCTTTTACTTGAAGACCTGGCATTGATGGACTTGAAGCACCTCCAATTGTCATCTAGTATTGGATTCAAAGTCAATGAGAGGGTGTTACTATCAGGTACCTGTAATGACTTAATAAGGCTACTAAACTGGGTCAATGAAGCACCTCCAACAGTCATCTAGTATTTGATTCAAAGTCAAGGTGACAATGAGAGGGTGTTATTATCAGATACCTGTAATGACTTAATCAGGCTACTAAACTAAATTGGGTCAATCATTAGACAAGAAAAAACTAGTATTACCCCTTTCCGACCAAACCAAAAGCATAAAATGTACAATAACATTTTTTTTCTTAGCTGAATTGTCATATTTTTGGAATAAAACTTGCAAAATGTTATTCCTGTTTATAATTCTTACCACATAAGTCTGCTATATAATGGGCCTGACAAACCATATAAATCGTTTACCATTGTATATTGGATTTTTTTTTATTGGAACTTTTTTTTTTAATCCACCGATCAACCTGATTTGGAGCTTTAATGGCAATACAACTGTTGTTTTTTGGCATTAGGTGCGGTTTTCTGAAGTACTTACTTTTTAGGTGTAATTTAGCTACACATCGCATCATTGATTGAAACTTATTTTAACATTTTTGTTTCAAGTAGATGGTACATTGAGTGTGGAGGGATGGGGTGGCAAACCAGAGTCATGAAATTGACAAATCAAGTAAATCATAAAATGCAGCTTTCTGAAGTACTAGTTGGCTGTATCATATAACTACACATTACATCATTGGATGAACCATTTTACAGCATTTATTTCAGATGACAATATAGAGGGAGAGGGAAATCCCATAATTGGCAACATTTTGACTTACCACTGTGTCTAGATCCAATCTCTTGAAGTAGCCATTGGTCGTCCCACTCACAGTTACACCATCTATTGTTAGACTAATGGTTTTGCCTTTGCGTTTATACTGCACAAAATGCCACTGATTGTCATCTAGAAGACTGCCAGCCTCCAGTAAAGTAGCTCCAGATTTACCATTACTGGTTCCTGAAGTTAACAAGAAGACAAAAATAGTTTATCATAAGACAACAAAAAACAAACCCTGTTCTACGGGCGGACGGACCTTTAAAGTAGGGTCGGTCGGTCAGGCTTTTTTTTTTTTTTTTTTTTTTTTTTTTGCAAATGACCCAAAAAAAATTTTTGTTCCTGATATATTCAAAATTTGGGTCGGCATTCATCTGTACATGAAAATTTTCCCCCAATTCTTGTCAAATTTGGGTCGGTCGGGCCTGTAGAACAGGGCTGTCTTTTTTCGTCGCCTTATATTAATGGGGCATTTTGTGATCCACAGCCTCACCCACCCCACTTTTCTCAAAAAAAGTTGAGATTTTTATACCACTGGAAACCTTTGGCTCTATGTTTATGTACAAACAGTTTCTTGCAAATTAATTCGTTTAGCAAATATATCGCCAAATTTGAATAATGTTCTGGTATACCATAATGTAATTCAGCACAGTGGCCTATGGAGGAGAGTAATACACATAATCATGCACAATTCACGAAATCGGAATCATCTGAAATTTTGGGAATAAGCATTTTTTGTGGATATCTACTGAAAAATGTCATACAAAGAGGATGCTAGGATCACAAAATACTCCAGGTCTCACATTTCAAAATTATCTCAAAGGGAATTGACAGATAGATCATTGCTTGTTTTTGTTTGAATTTCTTATTTTCAGGCCTTGAGATACAAACTTTTAAACTAATTATTTCTTCAAAACATTGGACATAACCAATTCTGGTTCCAAGCCCTCAAAATAATGGATCAGTTGCTGAATGTGCACTTTATCCAAATCTAAACTAATCAGTGCTACCCTGGTTTCAAATTGCACACTGCAGTGTAATTAAAAGTAATCTGATACAAGTGGCTGTCTGAATTCATAAAGACAAGAGATGGGCTATTCCAGTTGAAATCCATACACCCCCTATGGAAGACTTGATCTTCATCTCCCACACAGGGGGTTTAGATTTCAAATGGAGTCACCCATTCAGGTAACCCGATTTGTAATTCACACTCCATGTGTGGAAGATTAAAGACACATCTTCCATAGGGTGTACAGATTTCAATTGTAATAGCCCATTGGAGGAAATGTTCATCTTACCTAAATCTATACTAAGCACCACTTTGCCTTGTTTTAGCTGCAGTGTAATGTAATCAGTCTGAGTACCTACTGATGCAAGGATAATCCCATCAGGAGTTTCCGTCCTCATCTTGAACTGGATTAACTCCTCCTCTGTCTTGATGTAATCATTTGGATTACTCACGTCATATTTGATATACGAGCTGCCGTCAAATGTAGCCGTATTGTCTTCTTCTGTTGGATAATAATGAGTGATAATTGATAGGTATTACCATATAGGATTACAATTAGGTGAAGTGTAGCAGACATGTTTTCTATGAAAAAACTTATTTCACAGGTGTGATATTTCTGTAATCATATACAAATTATGAGGCAATTCAAGCAGTCAACCAGATTTAGTTGATTTTAATCCATTTTATAGCAGTTTGGATAGAATCACATAACTACTTTCATTGGATGCTTAGATATTTTTAAAGAGTAGTGTTATATTTTAATATGAGTGCCTTGTAGTCAATTCAAGTGCAAACAGGTAGGCATACATTAAGACTTAATTTTGCTTTACTTCAAAAACATTTCACATTTCAATTTAATGGTGACTTTGCAGAGGACATGGTGGGGTCATTTATTTGAAATAAATTTGAATAGGTTGTCACTGTCTTTCATGTTATTACCAATCATAATGACCTATGGTTGTAGCTTACTTACCTAAAGTCTTATTATTCTGATGTCCACTAAATGAAAACATACACAATTCACTTAGGCGATAGAAATCACTTAGGCAATAGAAACAAATTAGTTCGATCTTTCGATCGACCATCGATGCTTGGTTGATCCTTTGACCTTACTATTTATGAAATCAGTTAATTTACTATTGACTGTTAATTGTGATAAAATAGTAATATGTGCCTGCAGTGATATTGACAAATATAAATTTAGTGTTAATTCTGATTAATTAGTTGATAGTTAATAACAAGCATCGAAGCAGCATCGACGGCTGATCCAAAGATCTAATACATTTGTTTCTGCGGGTGTCTTACATGATAATCGTTTACTAAAAGTTGAATTGAATTGAATTGAATTTTTTGCTAGCATTCACACATTATTTACACTTTACCTGCCAGACATCCATAGAGTTCCAACCTCATCGAGGGCGCTACATTCCATTGTGTAGGATTGATGCGTACAAAGCGAGCTGTGAACGGACTGGATATATCATTTCTGTGTACCTTGTCGGCATTACTGTTTCCTGGAAACACCTAAAACAAACAAAAACAAATAAATAACACACATCATAAAAAAAATCAAATGTGATTCCACAATGGGGAAGGGACTGAATCACTTACAGTTGCTACCAGATACCTGTCACAGCGTCATCATCCCTATATCTTTGTGTCAAAAATTGCCATGATAGTACGGCGAATCCTCTCGTTTTTCAATAGCTACGCATGGCGATTTTCTTCGAGATAGGCCGAGCGACTCAGGCTAAGCATAGTACGACTATCATATGAGATACCACCAAGTTCTATTCTACACATTATTACGATTGCGCATGCTCTAGTATCCCATATGGTGTTGCTATTACAAGGAAATTCAATTTGTTTTCAGGTAAAACCCAGGTTTTGTTTTTAATACACTAACTTGAAATTAAATACACTAATTAGCGACCATTGTTGTTTGCTCTGGATACATTTTTACTGCATTTTTGGCGTAACGATTTTTAAATCGTGCAAGTTAAAATTGTGATATATTTAATTTTGAGAATTACAATTATATAAAGGAACCCATTTAGCCCATTCACCTAAGATCCAGGTGCTTGTAAAGAATATTCGATCACACGTGTAGTAGTATATATGACAATGCATATGTAAACTTTCTTTATCTATGTCAATAATAGAATATTGATTTCACCAACGGAGTATGGAGTTGTATGAAAAAAATATTTATAATATAGAGTGTTGACACTGTGCCTGTACTTTCAGCAGCCTTCCATAAACCCTAATCACTTACCCTTATCCTAACCTGAACCCTTACCACATAAAGATGTGAATGCTATTCTTAACTATAATGTCTTCAGCTCTTTATTACTAGGAGTAAGAGGTCACTAGTACCATTTCCTAATGTAAATATACAGCTTCTCCTATGCCGCTAGGTATGCCCTAAAGATGCATACACAACAGGGACAGCTGCACATTCTAAAATAGGTATAGAGTAGGACTGTCATGATGTTAGCACTTAAAAGGAGAGCATCCTCAAGTTGGTACATTTCTGATGTAAAAAATAACAAAATGTTGTTTTATTTAATGCATTCTCACCTTGCAACAAATTTCAACTTAATTCTTTTTCACACATACATAGTACAATGACAGTCCACACACACACATTAGGGGCTGTGCAATAATTATGAGCCCTGTGGGGACGGTAAAATGGGAGGGGGGCAAGAAAATTTTTGGCGAGCCAAAAGGAGGGGGCAAGCAATTTTTGGCAAGCTGAGAGGGGGGCAAGTGATTTTGGCACACATTCTTGGGGCGCCTTTTAAATAGAACACTCTAGGAAAACAGTACGGAAACGCTTAAATATGCAAATGTTCCTGCTCGCTGCACTCGCAACATGTATAGACCATTCAAGGTTTGCAAATTGGGATCCCAAAAATTTGGCATGTGCAAGGGGGGGGGGCAAAGAATTTTTGGCGGGCCGAGAGGGGGGCAAGCAATTTTTGGCGAGCCGTTTGGACATTTTCCCCCCCCCCCCCCGGGCTTCATAATTATTGCACAGCCCCTTATGTACTCCGATATTGTGATTTCTAATACCAAAACGTACTTCTATGCATACACCAATGAAATCAATTGCAAATCAGTCACAGTAGAGTGATTTTGACTTGATTCAACTAGTGAATGCATTTAAGTTAGCACTGGTATGAAAAATATATATAGCAATCTTTCAATTATCTTAATTTAGAGACCAAAGTTTTACAAAGGAATTTGCCTTTTGAGTTTTAGAAAACAGAAAATTTGGTCTCTATCTTAATTTGTCCACCAGCCTCATACCTTTTCCTTTCCATTTTCTGAGTATGTAGTCCAGCTATTGCCATTATTACTGTATTGTAGCTTATATTTGAGTGTGTACTCATCTGTCTCATATCTGCCTTGTGTGGCTACACCTGATATTCTTGTTGAGTCTATTAAATCTACTGTCAGATATTGGGCTGAAGATCTGGTTTCTGCTGTCCAGCCTCCATGACCTAAAACAGAAAATAAAATCATTACAGTTACCAATTAATTACGTTATTGTAATATTTTTGGTTATTTGGTATACTTCACAAAAACTACCAGAGCTCAGTGCAACTACAATTGATAATTTTTGCTGATATTGTGTTTCTGGCAAGGTAGAAAGGAATCTGTTGGTTTGTTGCCTATAAGGGCCAGTGTATTATCTCACTTTTTTCATTGTGACAATGGGTTTTGTCCCCTGACTGCAATTTTACCTTCAAAGGATTCATATTGTTTGGGTCCTTTTCCTCCCAATGTTTTGCAGCCATTTTGCTGAACTGTTTTTACAGCAAAATTCACACAAAATGTCAAACTACATAAATATATTGGCCCCTTACACACTGACTTTACCTAATAAAAATTCTTGATTTATTCTGAAAATATTAGAGATTTTTTTCCACCAAAACAACAGACTTGCCATCATCATACCACCTCTATAGCAAGTTGCAACCAATTCTAATCTGTAGCGGGCCATGTATGTGCATCTTACAGGAAATATATAAAAGAATTTTATCCACTTTTTCCACGTTTCAATCAACCCCAATACCTGTTGCACATTTGAATAAATTTAAATTTCTACAAGAAAGATCCACATGTAAATTTTCAGAAAGATCCTAAACACCTTTTGAAGACTTGGCATCATCTTAAGACCCCTCTCTATCTATAACAAATTACCGAGTAGTCCCAAACAGAAATGTTTGGTAGACTCATAACCGGTGCGATCTTACCTTTCCGATGTTGATTAAGATACTTCTTGCATCGATCCCGAGATCTTGGAAAACCAATAGTCATTTTGTCCCACATAAATGAATAAATAACAAAAAACCCGATCCCCGGTGGACTCACCCAAAAGGTGACGTCACACCATATGATAAATCCCTTATCCGACTTGGGATCCCCTACCGGACCAAACTTGTAGGGGTGGCGGGGTCGGGATAATCAACATCGGAAAGGTAAGATCGCACGGTTATGAGTCTACCAAACATTTCTGTTTGGGACTAGACTCAGTACACCGGTCGATCTTACCGTTTCGATGTTGATTAAGATACTTCTTGCATCAACATCTGAAAGATCGATCTAGCAAGTAACCGACGGATGGAGGTACAAGATTGGTCAGCATCTGATCAGGGATCGGGAGCGGGTAACGATGGTTTTCGCGAGGTCAGAAAATATTTTCCCCAACGGTCGCGAAACGATCACAGACATAAACCTCCTTACTTAATAAGTTTGGTGGTTAAGAATAGCGACACTGGTTCTTACCATGCTGAGTATTCTGTATAGTCTGAAAACCTGGTACCCGTACACCACCGTATTATGATCGCCGAACAATGTCCCGGTAAACCTCCGCCCGTCTCTGATTACTAACGAAGCGGAAGTATCGTAGGGAAGGGCGAAGGTGGCTTCCGGGACACCGCCTGTTAGATCTCCTCAAGGGACAACCGAACGGTATACCCAAGATGATGAGATAGCTCGTGTCGAGTGGGTCGTGGGACGCGAAACCTTCGCGATCCCCCGGACCCCACCAACACCTGGACCAGCCATTGCGACAGCGGCTGGACCGAAAGGCTCTGTAAGGGTGATGAATGCGGTCGTGAGTCCTCGCAAGGCTTGTGTTCGGAAGAAATAGTGCTGCAGCGCCTTATCGGACACCCCAGCCTATCTTTGGCTTCAGCGAACCTTGCCCAACCCTGGGGATTGGAGAGGGACGAATGTCGGTATGCACTGCGCGCGCCCGTTCAGTAGTCACGAGAACAGAGCGCCGAAACAGTGTCGCTCCAGTGTTTGTGAACACGGAAGCTAACCTCGAGACCGTGTGCAACTCAGCACCGCCGTCCGAAGCCAACGCCAAACCGGAAAGCCATCTTGAGAGTTACGTATTTAAGTGTCGCTTTTGACGGAAGGTCAAAAGGGTGACCCTTAAAGTAATCTAAGACTGTGTTGGGATCCCTTAGGAGGATCACTTTCCTTTTTGGTAGACACTCGTTGAACATACCGTCGAGGCGTGAGACTAATAAGGTAACCATCGGCTATGATAGTCGACCGTCTCGAAACCTCGGTGAATGGAGAGGACAGCTGACTTATAGCTGGCCCCAGTGGCCCGCTGAAGTCTTGCTTGGAACTTTTCTGTCAGAAACTCCGGAACTAGCAGCACAGAGGCTCTGAGCGGAGAGCTATTTGTCTCATTGCACCAAGCGTAGTATGGAGCCAGACTCTGGCTATACGCACGGAGGGTAGACTTCCGTCTAGCCCGGCGATGAGAAAAACAGCTTCTGATGAAAAGTATCCCTCCGCTGCGTGTTCCCTGGTAAGGGCCATGCAGCTAACTGCAGGTGCTCTAGTGATAGACTGGGTACCTCCGCTCCGGGCATCCGGAGTAGATCTGGTACCTCGGGGAGTGCCAGCGGCCTTGCCGCTAGCAGAATGACAATGCAGTCTTCCCCCCGATCTTGGCCACCACCCTCATGAGTAGTGAGATCGGAGGGACTGCATAAGCTGTCATCCCTCCCCAGTCTATGGACAGAGCGTCCACGGTGAATGCTTGGGGGTCCGCGACCCTTGAGCAGTACACCGGCAGTGGATGATTGCGATGAGATGCGAACAGATCTTTCGAGGGTGGTACATCCCTTGAAGATCGTCTGAGCGACCTGCGGAGCAAGGGACCATTCTGCTGGTCCCGACACCCTTCCTCGTGACAGATTGTGCGTGAGGATGCTGGTGACGCCCGCGATGTGTATCGCTCTCATCGTAATCTGCCTGAACTTGCCCCACCCTATCAGGTGTCGTGCATGCAGGCTCAATCGTGGTGGCCCGGAGTCCCCTTGTCTGTTGGGGTAGGCTACCACGGTTGTGTTATCCGTCAGGACAACGGTATGTGATTCCACGATCACCTCCTCGTAAGCGAGGGAGGTTGATGTGAAACTCTGTCTCTATGGCCCCATAGGCCCGAGACGGAGTCTCCGTGGATGTGGACCCCCAGCCCGTTTTGACGCTATGGTGCGTCACTCACGTGACATACCGGGGTGCAGGAAACCTGACACCCTGGGTCAAATTGGGCTGATGGGTCCACCACCAGAGTTCCTCTCGCGCGATCTCCGACAACGGAACCGCGAGGGGTATTGGGTGACGACTGGGCCTGCAAGCAGGCTAGAAGGTGTAGTTGGGTAAGCCTAACGTAGAAAGCGGCAGTACAGCACGAGGTCTACCATACTGGCCATTAGGCCTACCACCTTCATCCATGCCACAGCGGGTTTTGCCCGAGACTCGGCCAAGAGTCAGGCACACCGCACCATGTTAAATCACCCGCTCGGGTGAGAGCACGCGAACCCCTCCGTGAGGGTGATCTGGGCCCCTACAAATAGTGGTGTCTGCGTCGGGACCACGCTGGACTTTTTGAGCTGATCAAAAATCCAGGGTCCCGCACCCTACGGACTATCAACCCCATGAGACCCGTAGTCTTCAGTGGAGTGCGTCCGTATATGAGCCAAACGTCCAGGTAGCAACTGATGTTGACACCCTGTGCTTCAGGTACGCTGCCACCGCTCTGACCAAGAGTGTTAAACACCCTGGGAGAGATGGACAGGCGGATGGCGGTATCAAAACTGGTAATTTTGATCCTGTACCTAGAAGCGCAGATGCCTCCGATCTTGAGAGGCGATTGGTATATGCAGATAGGCGTCCGAGAGATCTAGCGATGCTGTTCCCATGCCCCTGATGGGGCAGGCTAGCACCGAGGCGAGAGTCCCCATTCTGAACCTCTTGGGCCTGAAGAACGTGTTCAACAGCCTGCGGTTCCGGATGGGGCTCCCGTCGCCGGTCTTCCTTGGAGCCAATGGCTCCAAGATCACACGTAGAACGGGGGGTAGACCGGGACAATCCCCCCTTCGTGAGAAGCTGTGTGATCCCTGTCAGTAGTGCCCGACGCTGGGGGCCGTCTGACGGCACTACTGTGGACCTCTGAAATGTGCAGACGAATGTGGGGAGACTGGGTTGCCAGTCTGTAACCCCCACTCACCACTGACCATACCCAGGCGCTCAAAGAGATGGTTTCCCACCTCTGGGTGAAAGCCATAAGCGGTCGTCCACTGGGAGAGCCCCCTGTGGAAAAACCGCTGAGCCCCCCCAGGAATGCTCTGCCTAGCTTCCCTTGGAAGAGCGCTTGCACTTCTTCGGGGCTTGCCAGCTGTTCCTGTGCTACCCTTGCGCCTCCCAGAAATGGGTGCTGCAGAGGTAGTGGGCTCGGGTACTGTTGGTGGTGCACGGCCTGCTGAAGTCGGAGCTCCTACCCATGGTAAGGGCAGTTTCCGACCTCTTCAGAGTGCTCCCGTTGGTAGCTTCTTTGCACGGTCCTCCACCGTAGCGCAGAAGCATCCAAAGAGAAAAAGGACCCTGCCTTTCCATCGCGTTGAGCGATTGGAGTGGCAGGCCCCTCCCCGGCGCTGAGTGGACACCCTATGGGCTAGGCCCATGGAGCTCTCGTTGAGGCTAGCTGTTAGCACCGCTAATAGGCTCACCTCGCGGAAGAGCTCAGATGTTGTCTGGCGTGATACGCTTGCGACATCTGGGTCCCTCTCGGATCCCCTCAGGTAGGTCCCGTGGTCCTCCCGCGTTACACGCAGAGGAAGCGTGCAAGCACGCGGCGCCATAGCTCTACTGAGCTCGACAGCCCCACGATATCTACCCGTGAGGTTTGCGGGAATGAGAGTGCAGGCGTCCCCTGTGAGGAAGCAGCAGCTGAGCATCCTGCTGAAAGGAGCCCCTGGTCCTCCTCCATGGACTCCCCCTTAGGGGGTGTCCGGAGGAAGATCAGTGCTGTTGCTCCCCTCGCGGGGCAGCGGGGAAGGAGATTGTAGTGATGTCACTACCGGACTCAGCTTCCGACTCCTTTCCCTCGCCCACAGTATCCGTATCATGCTCCGATGATGACGGTAACTGAGGACGGGCATCTGAAAGCGGGTAAGAAGGCATAACCACTGTGTGGCTCGCCGACTACCTGCCAGCAGAAGAGGGAGTACTCCGCAAGACCCTGAGGTATCCGCCATGGCACCACTGGGTCCGCATGCTCTCGCAGCCGTCGTCCTAGCGCTAGCAGCATGCGGGCCTACCCTGATCAAGATCTGGGTTAGCCCCATGCCGGCTGGCCTGGTCAACAGCTGATGTTGGTACTGCGTGGCCATCGCTGGCGACACTTGCCACGGTGCTAGGCCGTGGAAGAAACACCCTGCGGCGGGTACCACGGGGCATACCCAGCCGGCAGCTGACCCTGAAAGGATCCGCCACCAGGGTAACCCCCTGGTACTGCAGTACCAGCACCGCCTCCCCCCCTTGTTGCCACAGAGACTGTGGCGACTAAGGCGGGTGCTGCGGTACCGGTGCGGTATCAGCGTGGGTACCCGTGAGGGTTCCCAACTGTGGACCGCTGTACCCTCGCCACACTGCGTTCCCTGCTTGGGGGATCAAGCTGTGTGCTGGCGTGGTACCGGCGCGGTACTAGCATGGGTACCCGTGAGGGTTCCCGGTTGTGTACCGCTGTATGCGTGGTTCCAGCGTAGGTGCCCGTGAGGGCTCCCGGCTGTGTACCACTGTACCCATGCCTCACTGCGTTCCCCGCAAGGGGATCAAGCCGTGTGTATGGGTACCCCGCTATACCGGCTGTCCCTTGGCTAGAGGGAGCTTGCCTAGTACCACGGGTAGCTGAGCGTGTATACCCCCGATCAATCACCACGCCACCTGAATAGGCAGCGTCAATCAATGGAGCTATGCCCTGTTGATTTGACAGTGATCGATCAAGAGAGGGTAATTGACCCATTGACGGTAATGGATCACCCACGCTCCGCTGGCTCTCGAGGACATAAGTGGGTTGTTGATCAGCTAGGCTGTTCAAGCTACTTACTGTACCCTCTAGAGCTTCGCCCAAGGTCGCTGTGTGTGGCGGACCACTCACGGCAGCTATGGGCGGGTGCATAGCGGCTACCACTGTCAAGTCAAGCCGTAGCTCGTCTTTGTAGCTGCCACCGAATGCACCTGGGTCGCTGTCCCGTGAGAGACTGCGAGCCCAACCCCTGAATAATCGCCAGCCAGTCCCTGTGGACAGCCAGCAGCTATTCTAGGGCCCAGGGTATCACTCGGCGGTCCCGCCATGGAACGCTGCCGTGTGACAACCCCAGTTGGTTCTGCTAAGACTACACCCACAGCGTTAGCCGCGGTATCGTCTCTGCTGAACCCATGCATGCTAGGGTTCAACCCAGGCAAGCCCGGGTACCCTTGCATGCTGCCCGTCGCTGGCTACTACTGTGGCTGTTTGAGCCCGTAGATATGCCTGCAACAGACGGGTGTCCTCCTGCTAAAAACCCGTGAGGATTTTCGCTAGAGGACTGGTATCCTCCTGCTACAAAACCCGCTAGGGTTTTCGCTGGTGGTTACCGCTCTGCTGCCTGCTACTTTGCTCCGACGTATAGTCAGTGCTTTCGCTGGCTGCTGAGCCTTTGGACGCGCTTAGCAGTCCCGAAGGAACCGCCTGCTTGTCCGGGGACCGAGCCCCTTAAGCAGACCTGCCATGACCCATAGGGGCTGTCACAGCAGAATCTACCGTATCGACTGGTATCCTCCTGCTGCAAAACCCGCTAGGGTTTTCGCTGGTGGTTACCGCTCTGCTGCCTGCTACTTTGCTCCGGACGTATAGTCAGTGCTTTCGCTGGCTGCTGAGCCTTTGGACGCGCTTAGCAGTCCCGAAGGAACCGCCTGCTTGTCCGGGGACCGGAGCCCCCTTAAGCAGACCTGCCATGACCCATAGGGGCTGTCACAGCAGAATCCACCGTGTCGACCTTACCAGTGCCCTTGGTAGATTTCTTCTTCGTCTTATGGCGATGACGGAGCCTATCCCAATCGTCAAGCTGGAACTCGGAGAGTCCTAAGCAAAAGAAAGACATCTAGAAGATCGTGAGCACTCCCTGTGGGTGAAACAGAGCGGGTGTGGGGCCCGCTCCGTCACCAGGGAAGGGCAAGCGCGAACGGGCCGAGGCGAAGCGAGGAGAAAAGGGAGGGGGCACTACCCCCCCAACACGCGACTCAAGCCCAGTAAGCAAACCTGAGCACGGAGGCTGGTCGCTAACGTTAGTGGTAAAGTAAGGACTGGCTAACTTTATTACTAAAATGTCAGACGGGTCCCTACCAATCCCCACCGTATGAATATCTGATTAACTCGTCTTTATTGGACGGTAATGAAGACATAACGATAGAGTAATCACCCTAACATAGCAACAATAACCTACCGTACATGAAATACAATGTGTATGTACAAACATCTATTGTAACTTACAGGCTGCAATGGTTGTTTTACGTGGGAAACAAAATGAATGGCGCCAACGAAGCGGCCATTTTGAATTGCTCGTGTGTCCCGTGATACAAACGGAGGCACGATATGTAGCTAAGTTTTGGATCGTTTTTTGTCACTTTTTCGCCAGAAAATGCCGTCAAAACTATCCTCAGCCGAACAATACCGGTTTGGTTTTACCTAAGGTGTGAAACTACAACCGTATATCTCGCCTTGGTCGAGAAAATGATACACAGTGCTATGAACAATCGATAGGCACGTCTGTGTCAGTCGGAGACCAAGGAGGATAAGGACGATCATATGGTGTGACGTCACCTTTTGGGTGAGTCCACCGGGGATCGGGGTTTTGTTATTTATTCATTTATGTGGGACAAAATGACTATTGGTTTTTCCGCATCTCGGGATCGATGCAAGAAGTATCTTAATCAACATCGGAAACGGTAAGATCGACCGGTGTACTGAGTCTTACAAAACTTTTCGTGATAAAAACTCGAACGGTGGTGATGCAACTGCAAATTTCACTTTTGCAAACCTAATTATTCACCGAGTTACGCTGCATATTCACCTCAATTTTTTCAATCTTAGAGATTAAAGTCTAAAAATGAGCAAAAATACCTTTAAAAATATCCAGGGACCTCAAAATAGTGAGCATCAGTTACTATGTCCGCCTAACAACTACATCGCGTCAAACAAACAAAACATCTTGCGTCTTCGCGTATGGACACGCCGCTTCAAACAAAAAAGCGTATCATTTAGTTCGCGTTTTCTCGCGACATCTCGTATCAACACGCGTATCAACACGCTGCCTCTAAACAATCCGCGAAACTTTGCGAAAATGGCAAAAATACTAATTTCAAGCATAGGACCTACTTATAAAAATTGTACATTTTATGTTTCACATTCACAAATCTTTTAGCAGTCGACTTGGAAGAAGTACTAAAACCAGGGACAGATAAGAGGCAGAGCAGATAAGAGGGAGAAGAGGGATGTGAGCTAAAGGGGGAACAGTGGAAAGAATGTGAGGATAGGGGACAACACGGGGGGAGCAACAAAGAAGTTGATAAAAATTAATTAAATGAAACAACTGATTAATCGGCAATAAATTAGGGAATTGGTAAAATTGTTCACAATAAAAACTCGGAGGGTGGTGATTGGTGATGCATTTGTAAAATTGCATTTATAAAAATTGTACATCTTATTTTCACATTCACAAATATTTTTAGCAGTTGACTAGGAAGAAGTACTAAAATGATACTAGGGACAGATAAGAGGCAAAGCGGGTAAGAGGGAGAAGAGGGATGTGAGCGAAAGGGATGAATAGTGAAAAGAACGGGAGGATAGGAGACAACACGGGGGGCAAAGAAGAAGTTGATTAAAATGAATTAAATGAAATGACTGATCAATCGGCATGATCGGTATATAAATTGGGGAGTTGGTTAAATTGTTCGCAATAAAACCTCGGGAGGGTGGCGATGCAGTTGTAAAATTGCATTTATTTACGAACCGTGAAAGACGGGTGACCGCTAGTATAACAAGTTGCGATCAATTCTATATCTTGCATTGAACATTTTATTTTTATCTTCCATTCCCATCCATGTGAGACAATAGACTATAAATAAAGATCAGCCTTTGCTGTTTGACGACTTGCACTAACCAAGCACATGTCTGGTGTCATGGCAGCGGTCATTACCTTAGCTGCCAATCATGGCCCCAAGTGTGTCACCCGCCACACAATTACGAATCCGTAATAATTTCAAATCCCCTGCGGCAGTTGGAACTCCACCTGGCTATTGATGGAGTAAAACTTACACATGTAATACACAAACACCCTCAAGACAAATAACATATTGACTACTACTAGGAGACTCGCTCGCATATTAAAAAATCCAATGGCATATTAGAAGGACAAAAATAGTACAGAATTCGTTTAATACATACAAGGATTCATCTAGAGTTGATATTAAAAATGAAAAGGTCAAATGGATGTTTAGTGTGACTGGATCAAAGGAGCTAATAATGATGCTTTTGAGGCTGATGTGAAATCAATACAACAAGAAAGATGACACATATCATATCCGTAACTTTACAAATTTTATTACGGAAATGATGTCAGGAGTAAACAGTTTGATTATGGCACCTACAAGAAGTACATTATGCACTCCTGATAAATAAATTGTCTAATTCTGGAATCCCTTTTCCAACAACATGAATGCACATAACAAGTAATGGTAAGATCCACATGCCCGGGTACACACAGATCAGTGGAAAAAACCTCTATCAGATACATTTTGTACGCATACAACATATATCACAAAATCATCTCCCACAATTATAGCTCATCTACTTACTGTGGACTAAGCAACATGCATTTTTATCTCAATACATAAACCTGTTTCACAGGGTACAACTACATATGCTTAACACTTACTGTTCCCAAGATATATGACAATTTTCATGTAACTGCTAAGAATACAGACACTTTTCTGCTGTAGCTCAAAATAGATTTCCCAAACAACCTGACAAACTATAATCCCAAGGTAGTGTAAATTGATAAACCAACCAATTTTCTAAATGAAACGATCGACCAATAAGCATTTTAATTATTTCAATTTCAACATTGCTTTTTATTAAGTCACTGCTAATTTAAAATCAATTTCACTTCATCCAAGCTAGATTCCTTAATGGCACTACCAAACACCTACCGGTAAGTATTCAATGGAATTGTAACTGCTGAATGAACACCGCTGGTCTGACTTGAAAGCCATGGTTTAGGGTTATAGGGTAAGGATTAGGGTAGTCTTGAAATTAATCATCAGCTGTTTGTCTAATTCAGCGGTTGCTCCTTAAGGTTGGTCTTAACCCTGGAATAATGGAAACCTAAGTTGGGCTTTATAACTGTTAAATTGTTGGTCTAAAGTGTATATAAAAGTATACATATTTAGTATGCCAAAGACTTGGCAAATCTATCTGTGAGGTCAAATTTGGGCAAAAATGCTCAGTTTGGAAGAAAATTAAATTACCCAAGTTTTTTCAAGCAACACAACTTCTGATATCAAATAATTTTGATTTTTTGAAATTTGCAATGTAATACACATTTTTATGGCAAATGATTAAAAATTGATATTTTTGATATTTAACAGTTCTCGAAGTAAACTTTATAAATCTGATGATTTATACTAAAAAGTGTATGTAGGTGGGATGAAAAGCCGACGATCAATTGAAAAATTTGACCTTTATGAATATTGAAGATATCGATTTTTTTCCCAAAACACCAAAAAAATTAGGTCTTTTGGGGGAAAATAATCCATATCTTCAATATGAAAGGTCAAAATTTTCAATTGATTGTCGGCTTTTCCTCCCAGCTACATACACTTTAAGAATATATCATTAGATTTATAAAATTTACTTCGAGGACTGTAATATATCACAAATTTGAAAAATTTGAAATTTTAATAATTTGTCATAAAATTTGTATTATATCGTGAATTTCAAAAAAATGAAAATTCTTTGATATCAGAAAGACATTCTTTGTATTCAGAATGCAATTCGATATGTCTGATGTGCTCTCATGTCCCACAAAAAATACTGTCAAAACGCTCATTCCAGATCCCTTAATATCATTGAAATGATTGATCTTCTTCTTTAACTATTTTCGTAATTTACCAATGTAATAAAATAGTATGAATTCCCATCAAACATTAAAAAAATAAAAGTTTGCCTTTAAATTTGCCCGATACCTTCCACTTGCTCCAATTAACAATCTTTCATGCATGCATAAATCAATTTGTGTTTCTTCAATGCTGATAACTAGATTGAGCTATAGACACATTCAATTTGATGTGTACAAGATATTCCACATAATTAGTCATTGAAGTATGTTTGCTAAATAACATCAACTATGATCTTAATTTTTCATTTTATCCTGTCCTGTTGAAGATATTGTGGCTATCAATCAAAAAAAAATGTGTCATTTCAAATTGCTTTATACCACTCAGTTTGAACAAGATGGAAAATGAACTTTGATATTTTGGTCACGATGTATACTCAGCTAGTTTATATGTGAAAAAAGCTAATGTAGGCACGGGCAGTAGCAGAAGAAATACCTTTTATGAGGCCACTTGCTCCATGTTTAGCATATTAAATTAATTACCAAAATAGCTAAAAAATTTGATCTAAGAATTAAGCAAATTTACTTCTTCAGAAGCTGATTACAATTTAAAATTCAAAATCAAAATAATCAGCCACACCAAAGGAGTACTATAATACTACTAAAAATAATGAGACAGGCAGACAAACAGACAGGAGGGAAAAGGGGGAGAATACAGGGGAGACAGAGAGAATGGGCAGATGGAGATGTGAGATAAGAAGAGGGAGGGAGGATGTAAGAGAGGAGGGAGAGAGAGGGAGGAGGAAAGAGATGAGAGAGAGAGAGTGGGAAGGGAGAGTGAGGAGAGAGAGTGGGAAAGAGAAATGAAAGGGAGAGGGAGGGGGAAAAGGGGGGAAGAAAGAGAGATGGAGGTCTTCATCAGACCCACCTTGCCTTACCTACATACCTTGGTCTTCTTTGCATCTCAATGACTCTTCTCACAATAAAGAAAAGAATTTCCAGGTTATAAATTTCAATGTGAATAGGAATTGATTTCCACAAATATTCTCATTTAACAAGATTTGTCTGACTCATGAATCAAAGTTTACCTACCATCTCTTCGATGTAATCGGGCATATCTTGGACCCTGAAGAACGCTGACTTTGGTGGAGCTTGAGAGCTGTGAGTTCAGAATAGCACCAGATTCCAGGCCCAAAGCCAATTGGCAATTGGCATCTATAACAAAAACATAACAGAGATAAAAGAAGCTTAATTAAAGAACAGATCAACATTATTGCATCTTCACAGCAAGCATTGTTATAAATGCTCAGATTAGATTGTATGCCGTATGTCCAGCATGTGTGTGTGTACGGTGGATATATATGATTAAGGGCTGACCATTATAATTAGTAGTTTTAATGTGCCATATGGCTGTGTTGTGCATCACACACACACACACTGCTCTTGGGTTGCGTATGTTGGCAACATGTTGACAATTTCTAAATAATAATAATTAAGAAAATACAGGTCTGAATTTTGACCGATTCAAAGAGGGTAATGTAGATTTTATTTGTAGTGGCTGAGGCTCCATTCAAGGGGTCAGAGGCATATTTGCATTCCTTTTCGAGGGTACTTTTGAAAGTACTAGCGCAATATAATAGTTACACAATCTACATTATCCTACTACTTCTGACCGTAAATACTAAACCGCAGAGTCTGGAAGTACCTTGAGTTAACACAACACATCAATTTAGCATAGTGTGCATCTTGGGACCAATACTTCATAGTCAAATGTGCTTCCATCCATTCAGTGTGCCGCTAACCACATCTTGTCTTACTACTCCATTATGTGTCAATATACAATAACTTCCTCTTTTGTATCACTCAGACTCTTTTGCTTCCTTCCTTGGATGATAATACTGAATGTGTAGGGAATAAATATATCAAGCCACTTGAAAGCACAGGTAAACTGTGTATACGTCCAGGTTTTGCATTCTCTACACACACCCAATTTATTTATTTATTTATTTATTTATTTCTTATTTAACCTGGGGTGACCAATCAGTGCACTGGCACTGTTCTCCCTTGGTTCCCAGGTGAATTTATAGATTCAAGTTTAACTTTGCCAATGTTTCTAATTTGTAATGCATTTTTCACAGTTTCATTATAAAGAGAAAGCATCATCAGCTATTTTAGTAAAGTCCTGGCACAAAAATCTGTCCATAATTTCTCTTTCCGCCAGGGAAGTAATAATGGCTAATAATTTCCTGAACTACTTAGATGATAATAATTGTCATCTATCAGCATTGGGTATTAATTTGCTGATTTAATTTTGAATATCATTTTAGTAACAAGTAAAAGCAAAAGACAATTTTACTACACCAGTGTGTTGATATGCGTTCACTATAAAAACCAATGCCAATGGGTAAATGCAGTGATGGAGGGGGTGAAATCTTGACCCTCTCTATACAGTACTATTACCTTTTGGTTCTTAAGGGCTGGGGTATGAACGTTTGGACAGTATTTATTTTGGGACATTAGAGCACATCAGACATATCAAATTGCATTCTGAATACGAAGAATGTCATTCTGATATCAAATAATTTTGATTTTTTGAAATTCGCAATTTAATACACATTTTATGGCAAATCATTACAAATTGATATTTTTGATATTTAACTGTACTTGAAGTAAACTTTATACATCTGATGATTTATACTTATGGTGTATGTAGGTGGGATGAAAAGCCGACGATCAATTGAAAATTTTGACCTTTCGTATTGAAGATATGGATTTTTTTCCCCAAAACACCAAAAAAATTAGGTCTTTTGGGAAAAAATCCATATCTTCAATATGAAAGGTCAAAATTTTCAATTGACCGTCGGCTTTTCCCTCCTGCTACATACACTTTAAGAATATATCATTAGATTTATATAATTTACTTGAGGACTGTTATATATCAAAAATTGAAAAATATCAAATTTTTATAATTTGTCATAAAATTTGTATTATATTGTGATTTTCAAAAATGAAAATTATTTGATATCAGAAAGACATGCTTCAGTATTCAGAATGCAATTCGATAGGTCTGAGGTGCTCTCATGTCCCATAAAAAATACTGTCGAAAAGCAATAAACGCTCATTTTAGATCCCTTAAGGGATGGGCTCAAGTTTCCACCACACCCTACTACAAACCTGGTTTTTGCTAGACTAATAAACTGCTATCATCATGATAAAGCTATGGATATTATTACAATTAGCATCATGTGCTAACCCTACTATAGGGCCTTTTAATCACACTATACCCAAGAATCGCTATCAAGCCAGTGACCGCTCCACCCAGGGGAAGCGGTCACTGGGTTTAGTAGTTCTCTAGATATAGCACTTTTTTAAGGATTGCCATGATCAAAAGGCCCTATCGTGTGCTTGAAAAGGTATTGCATAGTATCTACATTTAATATGCATAATTTCTAAATAGCTTCAATACTGAAGAGCTCTTGAAGTTGTAGGTTAGTTCTTTCCAGGATCTGTGGTATGACCAACATACCAACAGAGCTTATGATAAATATCAATCAAGACTTGCAAAGTTTATAACAAATTTCAGAAAATAAAAGGGAAAGCCTTGGGCAAGGGGGTAACAAATATTAGTCCCAAACAAAAATGTTTGGTAGACTCATAACCGGTGCGATCTTACCTTTCCGATGTTGATTAAGATACTTCTTGCATCGATCCCGAGATGCGGAAAAAACCAATAGTCATTTTGTCCCACATAAATGAATAAATAACAAAACCCCCGATCCCCGAGTGGACTCACCCATCCGGTGACGCGTCACACGATAATCATCCCTTATCCGACTTGGGCAGCCCCTACTCGCCAAACTTGTAGGGGCGGTCGGGGTCGGGATAATCAACATCGGAAAGGTAAGATCGCACGGTTATGAGTCTACCAAACATTTTTGTTTGGGACTAGACTCAGTACACCGGTCGATCTTACCGCTTCGATGTTGATTAAGATACTTCTTGCATCAACATCTGAAAGATCGATCTAGCAAGTAACCGACGGATGGAGGTACAAGATTGGCCAGCATCTGATAAGGATCGGGAGTGGGTAGCATGGTAATCGCGAGGTCAAACTATTTCCCCCCCCCTCACGGCCGGGAAACAGAAAGACTACGTGAACAGACAAAAACCCCTGAACTGAAAGTGCAGTGGTTAAGAATAGAAACACTGGTTCTTACCATGTTGGAATTCTGACTGTCTGGAAAAACACCTGATACCCAACCACTATGTTATCTCCCAAGAACTGCCCTGGTGAACTTATCGCCTGGTCGTTTGGTTTACGTTTTTGTAGTAAACCGTGGAAAAGGACGACGGGTTCTTCCAGGACACAGCCTGACAAATCTCCTCAATGGGGCCCCCCCTACGGTAGGCCCACGATGATGAGATAGATCTGGTTGAGTGGGCCTTGGGGCGAAGCGTCTTTTGCCGCCTCGAGTCCACTAACACCTGGACCAGCCACCGTGCCAGAGTCTGCTTAGCGGCTGGACCGTGCGGTTCGGCGTGAGTGATAAATAAGCGGTCATGAGCCCCTCTTAAGGTTTGTGTTCGGCCAAGGTAGTGCTGTAGCGCCCTCACCGGGCACCACAACCTGTCTTCGGCTATTGACGAACCCTGCCCAATACTGGGTAGGAAGAGGGGCGAGTGTCGGAATGTACTTCACTCATTTTTTGCAAGGAAATCCGGCGAAGAAACAGCGTCGCTCCGTTGTTAGTAAACACGGAGGCTGACTTCGAGACTGCGTGCAACTCCGAAAGCAGCGCCGTCCAAGCCAACGCCAGAAGAAAGGCCGCCTTAAGAGTGGCGTATTTAAGGGTCGCTTTTGACAGGGGCTCAAAAGGGGACCCTTAATATACTCCAAGACTGTGTTGAGGTCCCATGGAGGGACCACCTTCCTTTCGGGCGGGCGCCGTTGAACATACCGTCGAGAAGAAGACTTAGGGACCCATCTGAATTGATAGTCGACCCGTCTTCAAATCCCGATGAATCGAGAGAATGGCTGACTTGTAGTTGGCTATCGTTGCCTGCTGAAGTCCTGACCTGAACTTTTCTGTCAGAAAATCTGCCACTAGAGGCACAGGGGCTCTAGTGGGAGATGTATTTCTCTCATCGCACCATGCGTAGTAGGGAGCCAAACGCTGACTATACGTACGGAGGGTAGACTCGCGTCTACCCCGGCGATGAGAGAAGCAGCTTCTGATGAAAAGCCTCCCTCCGCCGCAGACGTTCCTGATAAGGGCCATGCAGCTAACTGCAGGTGCTCTAGTGGTAGGCTTGGTACCTCTCCTCCGGCATCCGGAGTAGATTTGGTAACTCGGGGAGTACTCGCGGCTGTGCCGCTAGTAGATCCACCATCGGTCGAAACCACAGGTGTTTCGCCAGAACGGTGCTATCAGAATGACGTTGCAATCCTCCTCCCGATCTTGGTCACTACCCTTGCGAGCAGTGAGATCGGGGAAAGCGTAAGCAGTCATTCCTCCCCAGTCTCACGGACAGAGCGCCCACGGCGAATGCCTGTGGGTCTGCGACCCTCGAGCAGTACACGGCAGCTGATGATTTCGATGAGATGCGAACAAATCTATCGAGGGGTGGTATATCACCTCGAAGATCGCCTGGGCGACCTGCGGAGCAAGGGACCATTCTGTAGGTCCCGACACCTTTCCTCGTGACAGATCGTCCGCGAGGATGTTGGTGACTCCGCTATGTGCATCGCTCTCAACGTAATCTGCCTGGCCTTGCACCACCCTATCAGGCGTGAAAAGTGCGTGCAGGCACAACCGTGGTGACCTGGTGCCCCCTTGTCTGTTGAGGTAGGCCACCACGGTTGTGTTGTCTGTTTGGACAACGATATGAGATCCCACGATCACCTTCTCGAAATGCTGGAGAGTTCTCTCCACTGCCCAAAGTTCGAGAAGGTTGATATGGAACTCTGTCTCCGTGGCCGACCATAGGCCCGAGACCGAGTCCCCGTGGATGTGGCCCCCCCAGCCCAGCTTTGACGCGTCGGTCGTCACTACGTGACGCACCGCCGGTGCAGGAAACCTGACACCTTGAGTCAAATTGGGCTGATGGGTCCACCACCAGAGTTCCTCTCTCGCGATCTCCGACATCGGAACCGCGAGGGATATTGGGTGACGACTGGGCCTGTAAAAGGCTAGAAGGTGTAGTTGTATAGGCCTCATGTGAAAGCGGCAGTGCGGTGCGAGGTCTACCATACTGGCCATAAGGCCCAAAACCTTCATCCATGCCACAGCGGGTGCCCCCTCTGACTCGGCCAAGAGTCGGGCACACCTCGCCATGTTCGTCACCCTCTCGGGTGAGGGCGCCGCGATCCCCTCCTTGAGGTTGATCTGGGCCCCTAAGAATAGTGGTGTCTGCGTCGGGACCAAATTGGATTTCTTGATGTTGATCAGAAATCCCAGGTCCTGCACCGTACGGACTACTAACTCCACGAGACACTGTGTCTCCAGCGGGTGCGTCCGTAAATGAACCAATCGTCCAGGTAGCAACACATGTTGACTCCCCTGCGCTTCAGGTACGCTGCCACCGCCCTGACCAGGAGTGTGAACACTCTGGGGGAGGTGGACAAGCCGAATGGCAGGCATCGAAACTGGTAAGTTTGACCCTGTACCTTGAAGCGTAGAAACCTCTGATCTTGAGGTGCGATCTGAACATGCAGATATGCGTCCGAGAGATCTAGCGATGCCGCCCACATACCCTTGCTGGGGCCGGCTAGCACCGCAGCGAGGGTCTCCATTCTGAACCTCTTGGGCCTGATGAACTCGTTCAACGGCTTGAGGTTCAGAATGGGACCTCAGTCGCCGGTCTTCTTTGGAGCCAGAAAAATGTGCTCCAAAACCCCTTGGTGAAAGGGGGTAGACCGGGACAATCGCTTGCTTCGTGAGAAGCTGAGTGACCTCTGACAGTAGTGCCCGACGCTGGGGGCGTCTGGCGGCACTACCGTGGACCTCTGAATCGTGCAGGCGCACGAGGGGTGGCTGGTAAATTCCAGCCTGTAACCCCCACTGACCACTGACAATACCCAGGCGCCCGGTGAGATGGCATGCCATCTCTGGGCGTAATGCACAGCGGCCGCCCACAGGGGAATCCCTGTGGGAAGTCCAAGGCCTGCCGGCATGGACTGTCGACCGCCGTGCCCTCAGGACCGATCTGGTTTGCCACCCTTAGAAGAACGGTTCTTCTTAGGGGCTTGCCATACGATCCAGCACTACTCTTGCGCTTCCCAGTCTTTTTGGGAGGTGCTGGAGTAGCCTCGGCTCGGGTGTAGTCTGTGGTGCGGCGTCCTGCTGAAGCGGAGCTGGCGCTGAAGAACGCTTAGAAGACTTTTTCTTCTTGTGCTTCTTCTTAGCCTTACTGCCCTTCCCTTGGTCAGGGCAGCCTCTGACTTCTTCAGAGTGCTCTCATTGGTGGCCTTCTTTGCCCGGTCCTCTACCGTAGCGCAAAAGGCCTGTCCAAAGAGTAGCCCCTGTCCCTCCGAGTCTGACTTCTTCATTGCTTCAGCAAAGTCAGAGCCATAAGTTGACTGGAGGGACAGACAGGCATTCTCCCGGCGGCGAGATGACATCCTATGGGCTAGGCCCATAGAACTCTCGTTGAGGTTAGCTGTTAGCACCGCTAACAGATTAACCTCGTGGAAGAGTTCGACGTTGCCCGTGGTTGTTCGCTACCTTCCTACCGAGGTGCTCGGCAAGCGTGGTAGCGACGCTAGAGACTCTGATAAGCGAGCGTGCTCGCTTATCGATGAGCTTTAGCTCCTCCTCCCACTGGGGGAGAACGACCCGTCGCGCCTTAGCCGCCAGCGGCAGGCGCTGGCAACGTCTGGATCCATGTCAGGGACCCTGAGGTAGGTTTCAGTAGTCCTCCTGCGAAACACGCAGTGGAAGCGTGCAAGCACGCGGCGTCGAAGCTCCAGCGAGCCTGAGGTCCGCCGGGAATGCAAGCGCGGGCGACCCTTGTGAGGACGCGCTAGCTGGGCATCCTACTGAAAAGATGCCCTGGTCCTCCTGAATGGACTCCTCCTGAGAGAAAGCCAGGCCCAAACCTTGGGCCACACGGCTCATCACCTCAGCGGTGTCCGCAGGCAGACCATTGCTAGCAAGTTCCTCACGGGGAAGCGGGGAAGGATACCTGAAGCTACCTGCACAGCCTCATCAGACTGTGAGTCGCTACTGGTTTCATCTTCCGACTCCTTTCCCTCGCCTTCAGACTCTGACTCACTCTCTGATGAGGAAGAGATCTGACGACGGGCATCTGAAGGTGGACAAGGAGGTGTCGCCACCGTGTGGCTAGCCAACTGAACACCAGCAGAAGAGGGAGTACTCCGCCAGACCCCGAGATGCTAGCCATAGCACCCGGGATCCATGACGCTCTCGCTGCTGTCGCCCTAGCCATAGCAGCGCGCGGCCTACCCTGAGCTGTATCAGGGTTAGCCACCGCCGCCTAGCCTGGGTAACAGCTGGTGGTACTGCTTGCCCATCGCTAGGCGGCGCTTGCCACGGTGCTAGACCGTGGAAGAAACCACCCTGCGGCGGGTACCACGGGGCATACCCTGTCGGTAGCTGACCCTGAAAGGATCCGCCACCAGGAAACCCCATGGAACGGCAGTACCAGCACCGCCTCCCCCCCCCCTGTTGCCACAGAGACTGTGGCAACCAGGACGAGTACTGCGTTACCTGCGTGGTTGTAGCGTAGGTGCCCGGTAGGGCTCCCGGCTGCGTGCACCACTGTACCCATGCCTCACAGCGTTCCCCGCTAGAGGATCAAGCCGTGTGTATGGGTACCCCGCTATACTGGTTGTCCCTTGGCTAGAAGGAGCTTGCCTAGTATCACGGGTAGCTGAGCGTGTATACCCCCGATCAGTCACCTCGCTACCTGAATAGGCAGTATCAATCAATGGAGCCATGCTCCGCTGAATAGATAGTGATCGATCATAAGAGGGTAATTGACCCATTGACTGTAATGGATCACCCACGCTCTGCTGGCTCTCGAGGACATAAGTGGGTTGTTGATCAGCCAGGCTGTTCAAACTACCTACCCTAACCTCTTGAGCCTCGGCCAAGGTCGCTGTGTGTGGCGGACCACTCACGGCAGCTATGGGCGCGTGCATAGTGGCTACCACTGAAGTCGAGCCGTAGCTCGCCTCGGTAGCTGCCACCGTTTGCACTTGGGTCGCTGTCCCGTGAGAGACTGCGAGCCCTACCCCGGTATAGCCGCTAGCCAGTCCCGGAGGACAGCCGGCAGCCATTCCAAGGCCCAAGGTATCGCTTTCGGCGGTCCCGCCATGGAACGCTGCCGTGTGACAACCCCAGTTGGTTCTGCTAAGACTACACCCAAGCGTTAGCCCCGGTATCGTCTCTGCTAAACCCATGCACGCGTTTTCATTCGACCCTTGCGGGAACGAAGGCGTGCTGCGTGCGTGGATCAACCCAGGCAAGCCCGGGTTCCACTGGCACGCTGCGTGCTACAGACCGGCCGAGGCAAGCCCGGAGGTCCGTTCGCACGCTGTATGCTAGATTCAGCCCAGGCAAGCCGGGTACCCTTGGCATACTGTCCGCCGCCGGCTACTTCGCTGGTGCTAGACCCGCCGTTCGCCAGCAATAGACGGGTGTCCACCTGCAAGAAACTCGCTAGAGATCTCACTGGTAGACTGGTACTCGCCTGTTAGGGCAAGTACCGCCATGCTGCCTGCTACTAGCTTAGACGGTTTGTCAGTGCTTTCGCTGGCTGTTAGGCCTTCGGGCTCGCTAGCAGTCCCGGAGGGTCCGCCTGCTTGCCCGGGACCGGAGCCCCAGAGGTTACCTTAGCGTGGCCCTTGCCGGCTGCGCTAGTACCTACCATATCAACCTTACCTGTAGCCTTCTGTTTCTTGGTCTTCGTTTTCTGTCTGTGTCGAAGACCCAAAGCGAGCGCTTACTTTCTAAATCTTCAAGTGTATGTCCGATAAGCCTATGCAAAAAGAAGCACACTTATTAAATTTAGAGCAATCCCTGTGGGTGTAGCAGAGTGGATGCGGGTCCCACTCTGCCACAAGGGAAGGGCAGGATTGACAAGGCCTGGACATTGTAGTAATCGGGAGCGTATAGCACTACCCCCCGAACACAAGCTCAAGCCCAATAAGCAGACCCAGAGGAGGCTTAAAGGCATTCCTACAATGCACTATGATTGGGAAATTTGATCAATATAACCTAATTTTAAAGGCAAAGTCCCCATTGCCACACACACAAAATGGTAATTTTAAAACTGCAGCCAACGAGCTAATAGTTGAGACTTAGGACTGATATTTGATTTTCTTACAGGAAACATTCATATTGTCCCACTGCATTAATTTTATTCCTAAGTCTCGATGTTATGAATGTTAAATAATAGGATGAAAACGCCAGATATTTGCACACAGTTCCAATGCAAGGCATGATCAACTATACCACATGTGTACAAAAGCCAGACATACAAGGTCAGAAACCCCATTGGGTTGTGGGAATGTCTTTAAACATCCTCTGAAGCAGACCCACACGCACAGTGGCTGTCGCAGATGTAGTGGTATGATATAAAAATATATGTACAAAGGGATGAAAAACTGAAAACCTTTTGCTATAGATTTGTCAGGCTGGTCCTTCGAAACCCACGAACTCTTAGCAGTAACTCGTCATCAGACGCGTACTGAAAGATATAACGATAGAGCACACCATAAACATAGCGATAATCACTCACCATACATGTATACACAGTACTGTACAAACATCTATTGTAACTTACTAGTCTGCTATAGTTGTTTTACGTGAGAACAAAAATAAAATGGCGCCCTAAGGGCGGCCATTTTGAAAACGATGTGTCCCGTGATATCTGAACGGAAACACTCATACAAGCTAAGTTTTTGGATCGTTTTGTCACTTTTCTAGTCGAAAAATGTCGTCAAAACTATCTCCCTAGCGTATTATACTGGTTGGTTTTTACCTCAGGCGTAACAAACAAACTGTATATGACATGGTCTCAGATTTGAAGCAGGTTTCACTGCCAAAGTGTGTAAAAATTCACCCCAGAGTGAAAATAGCTATGTTTAATTTCAAAGGTGTCTTTTCTAGGGTAAAATTGTTTGTAGAACATGATTTTTTTTGTCAAAACGCTGCATCGTACATCGTTTTGCTACAAAATGTTGATTTGTGGCCGATTTTGCCCGAAAAAACGCACTTTTGGGTGACAAAATTTTCACATGCCAACTTTGTATACTCATAGAGTCTACAATATACATAGATATGGCCCTTTAAAATGTGAACATATCAGCTGAGGGTACTATTTGATGGATTCAGGTATTTGTTTTGGGATTGACTTAATCATTTGCGCGCAGAATCATTCAAATATGACATGCCTCGTGACAATTGACATGCCAAAATAAGCCGTTTTCGGCAAAAACATTTATTTGAAAAATCATAACTCTTGATAGGAAGGTGCTACAGTGATGGTTGACCTACCAGTCTATGCAGTATTGAATGGGCTTTCATTTGATACCTAACTTAGTTCATTTTAACTAAGGGAAAGACTTGCAAAATGTAAAAATGTTTCCCCTACCCCTTAAAATTTTGATTTGTGTAAAAATTCCTGCCATTTATAAAAATCGGGATTACAAGAAAACTACAAGAGCTATAGGCTTGAAAAACTAATCAGTTATGCACAGTATAAGTTCCTACTTGGGTATAACATTAATATCTTTCCATTCCTTCTCAATTTTCTTTTCTAATTTTTTTATCAATTTGTGACATCTGTAAATTACGTAAAATTTGGCATTTCGAAAAATCACACAAAAAAAAATATGAGGGCGACATGTTTAAAAAACTAATCAGTTATTCCCATGATACAGTACTACAGGGATATAGTACCAAACTTGTGCTAAAATGCATATTTTTTGAGTTCTAATTTTTTTATCAAATTGACTCGCCACCCCATTTTTGAGCAAAATCGGGAACAATTAGTACCTGTAATATTGCGCAATCATGTGACCTATATTCAATGTGTGTGCACCAATCAGATGTCAGACTTGCACTACAACATGATGTGAGCCTTGCAGAGCCATTATAAGTGTGCCAATAGAGTTCAAATATGTTGTGATGATGTTGTCACTTATGGATCTCATATTTTTATTTCAGTCAAAAGCATATGCCTCTACTGTAATGCTCATATCAGGAAAACAATGACAGATTTTGCATTTCTGACTTCAGACAAACTAATCAGTTATTCCCATGATACAGTACTACAGGGATATAGTATCAAACTTGTGCTAAAATGCATATTTTTTGAGTTCTAATTTTTTTATCAAATTGATTTCGCCACCCCATTTTTGAGCAAAATCGAACAATTAGTACCTGTAATATTGCGCAATCATGTGACCTATATTCAATGTGTGTGCACCAATCAGATGTCAGACTTGCACTACAACATGATGTGAGCCTTGCAGAGCCTTTATAAGTGTGCCAATAGAGTTCAAATATGTTGTGATGATGTTGTCACTTATGGATCTCATATTTTTATTTCCGTCAAAAGCATATGCCTCTACTGTAATGCTCATATCAGGAAAACAATGACAGATTGTGCATTTCTGACTTCAGAAATGAATTCTGCACAAAATTTCAGTCTAGAAAACATATTTAAAACAATATTTTTTGAAACTTTATATTTTGCCATTTTTGGCAGTCAAACCTGCTTCAAATCTGAAACCGTGTCATATCTCGTCCTTTGGTTCGTAATGATACTTAGCGTTGGCAAAGAAAAATCCACACGTCTATCTCATCTAGAAACCAAGGAGGATAAGGATGATTATCGTGTGTGACGTCACCGGATGGGTGAGTCCACTCGGGATCGGGGTTTTGTTATTTATTCATTTATGTGGGACAAAATGACTATTGGTTTTTCCGCATCTCGGGATCGATGCAAGAAGTATCTTAATCAACATCGGAAGCGGTAAGATCGACCGGTGTACTGAGTCTCCCAATTTTTCCTAAATTGGGAAGTTTTTATCCCCAAAGTAAACCTTTTCCATACTTGTTTCTGACTGGGGGAGGGGGAGAGATGGGGAAGAGGACAAAGCTCATGACTAGGGGTCTGAATTTCCAAAATATACCCTCCCACCACCACTACAGTCACTGAGGAAAGATATGTTATGTTTCTTGCCCGGGTTTCTTGTACTGTTTGTGTTCAAATAAATTTACTCAAGCAGTACTAGTACCTGATATGCTAGCTGAGTGTCAAACCATAGACAGTAGAGAGAACTAGTTAGCAGTACCTGGCATATATTCCCAGCACATAGCTTTCAGCTTCGGGTTAGGTTTCTACCTTCTTGCAAAAAAATGCCAAAAGCCAAATAACACACTTCTTTTTCATACATACACCCAACAGCCCAACATTGAAGCTCTATTGGTTTCTTGAACACAATACTTTTTTCAACTGCTCGTTTTTGTTTGTTTGTTTGTCTGTTATTGGGCACATCAATAGTACCAAGTTATGCTCAAACATGATTTCACACCACCAGCGTACGTCAGTCGCATAATATGTCAGGCAGGTGTACAATGCATGTTATACACCAAATTCAATTTCATATCAATGAGTTAGGAGTCTCCCTTTGATAATTAAAAGTTTTTACCAGTAGGCCAAGCCTATAGTACAGTAGTGCAGACTTGACTAAATAACACTCTTTGGTATATTGAAGTCTAGACCTATACATACTCGCTGTTACACAAAAGAAGCCCTTCACCATGGGGAAAATGTTTTTATTTTCCCTTTTTTAAAGAAACTTAAACAGTGATTTCAGTTATTATTCCTGAGGTATTATTATGCTAAACTGAAATCAGAGTAAACATTGTCTTTCCATTAAATGTGACCATTGTGTATATTGTCTCTTTACATCATGATATAGATCAAATTGATTTTTAACATGGTGTGTGGCATAGGACTAACATTGCAGGGCATTTTCAGTGGAATATTATAGGAAGGTCTTATCTTCAATAGCTACAATTGTGGATATTTGACAATTTCTGCATTCTATATTGCACACATTTAACACCTGGCATCTATTGCATATAATGGCCAGCGGTTCTCAAACTTTTTTTACAAGAGACCCAATTTTTGCCGGACTTACTTGTTGCGAACCACAAACTATTAAAAGTGGCATATATCCAGGGGTGGAGGACGGGTGGGACCAAAGTTTGAATAGTCCAGTTTACTTTTTGACCTGACGAAAATTGTTTGGATTTTGCCCTTCCATCTTTGGCTTGCCAAAAAAAATTCTTGTCCCTCCCCCCAATTTTACCCTACCTCAGGCCACATAACTGATTGCACAGCCCCTCAGATTATCTCAGTCAACAATTTCAGCGATATTTTACAAAATGACCTTTCAAAACTTGCACACCCTAGCTATCACACCTTAATATGACACTGTGCAGGGCATATCCATGGAGACAAATTGATCAAATTTCACCTCATCTACATCAGTGACAAAAAGGCTTGATTAAAATACATGTTTACATGCTTTAAAATGCACCTGCCAAACATTTCTAACATAAAAATATCAACATTTCAGTTACATGCAGTTCACCTGCAGCGCCACAATCTTAACATTTTCTCAAAATGATGAACAAGAACTGTCTTGAAAAAGATGTTCACAACCATATCAAGAGTGTACTGATTTTCATAACTTCTGTCCAGATATATCTAGGCAATCAAAACACACACACGTAGGCATATTCGATAAATTTATAATTGAAGTCCGTGGGACTAGATGCATTTGGACAGTACACACATGATTCGCAATGTGTCAAAAGCTCGTTAAATAAAAAATTTCTTTTTAAAAATTAATCAATTATTCATGAGTGCAATACTAGAACAGCTGAGGTTCACAATTCTGTATGTACAATGTAGCACAGATAATAAAGAGTTCATTTGGCTGGTGCTCTGCTTTATTAAGGGATTTCAATATAACCAAACTTCAATAAGTACGTGCTGTACTTGGTAAATTGGTAAATCCAGGAAAGTTTAATCCATACATCTACATACGCCCAACTCTGACTTCAAATAAATTTGTATTTAAGCCTACCAGATATAATTTGATTTCACATCCCTATTTTTCACTTAAAAGGTTATTTCATTCTAGCATCCTCTTTAATGGCATGGTGCAATAGATATTGATGTATTTCCAAAATTTCAGTTGATTTGAACATTGAATTTATAAACTGTTATGTATAATTGCATACATCATGTATTATGGTCGGTGTCTCACATACAATCTAGGCCACTGTGTTGTTAATATTTCAGGCTGTCTACCATATGAAGTAGGTTACAGTTCGCATGGGCTTATCTCTCAGAATAAAGTATATAAAAACAATCAAAATTATAAGTGTGATTACAACATATTGTTAAAACATATTTTGCCCATGTCAAGTCCCTAGTATACTGCTTGTGTATTTTTCTTCGTTAAATTCATGTTGTCTGCATTTCATACAACACAATTCATTATCTTTCAGTACATATTTTAGTACACTCTACAAATAGCTCTGTATCTGATAAAATCAACATTCCTTTAGAGTGCAGTCATACAAGGTAGAATTACTTGACACCTAAATGTTAGTTAGTCGCTAAATAACACAGCAAAATCAGGGCTGCAATGGACAAACACTCAATTACAAGCAAACTTTATCTTACTTCATACAGTCCATCTTACAAAATATCAATATTCCTGAATTTTCAATAAGAAGAAGTAAAGGACACATGTCATGCTAAATTTTGCTTGTTTATATGGGCAATTCCACGGTAACTCGTGCTACACTTTATGGCGTCCTTTTACATACTTTGTGCTCCAGCTTTTAAATTGATTTGATTGGAATCTGTATTTTTTGTATTTTAATAACCAACATTCAAGGCTAGATCCTCATAGTATTGCTAATTCAGGATATCAACTTTTGTATGTATGGGACAGCTGTAAAATCGGTAACTCGTACTACGAGCAGAGGACATGCTTAAAAATCACTCATTTTTATTTTGATGGTGTGCTAAAACAAAAAACACTAAAGCCTTATTGATTATATGATAAGTAATTGCTATAATAAGGTTTGTTTTGGTATACATTAAAAATTTGTGCCCCTCATAGTTTTACATTGACTGGCAAAAAACATGGTAACTCGTACTACGGTAACTCGTGCTACAGTTTGTCCGCCATATATAAAATGGTATTGTTCATCTAAATGTCAATTTTTTTTGATAACAATTCCTCAACAACTGGTGTAATGATCAAATAACTCAATCTATGTACAAATAACCCCCAAATAACCCATCTATGTACAAATAACACTATTCAGTGTATGTACCAGCATACAATGTACCACACACATTACATACAAACATCCCAGCCTTACATACGCCTTGCTTGATCCTGTTTGGATATTTTATTCTAGGGCTTAAATTTAAACAGTTAAATTGAACAGTCAACAATTGATAAAACTTTTACTTCCATGTTATTTGACTCTAAATTCCCTCACAAAACTTGTAATGTTCATGGTTATTTGCTCTGTAAGTTTTTAAAAAATTGCTTTCTGAGTATAGAATGTTTGGTCATCTTTTGGTTGAGACCATTTCCTGCTTGGTGCAAATACTCTAGTTTGCCCGATTTCAATCACTTCACTAAGCTGGAAAATGAGCCTCATTACACTCAACAACAAACCAATTTCCAATACAAATCTCAGAACCACACACATCTCAGTATCACCAATGTCACTGTGGCTGTTAATCTCAGGATTTCCAGTATCTATTTTGTTTGTTTGTTTTATTTCTTCTTTTGCCTTGGTTACTCATTCAGTGGATGTTTTAAGGTACATAGTGTATCCTCTGTTCTTCCATGAGGCCCATATTAATTGATTGGTTCTTAGGCTAGATCCTAGGGGAAAAAAAAAAAAAAATTTTGGTTGCATCATTTTGACCAGGTATTGATAGTGGGATATATGCTAAATAGCATGTTTTTTTAGAGAGACTGTACAATGTTAAGTCTTTGAGAAAAAAAAAGGACTTTATTGGTGTGTGCAAAAATTTGGTATAAATAAATTTACACTATTTTGGCACATGATCGGGTGGAAACTGGCTCCTTGAATCTTATCTCTATCTTTGCCTTCCATATTTTTACTTTAATTTTCCCTGCGACAGGAGGTCACTTTTCTCTTTAATTTTGGCCCCCACACATGTGTGGTTGCCTGGTTGTTTGTTTCTTTCTTTCTTTGTTTGGCTGTCAGGGCGGAAGCAAATTCATTAATCCACTGTACAGCTCCAACACAACAACTACAAACTTGGTACCGGTATGGTGATAGAATAATGGTGGCTTGATGTGCTGTGTAGTTTTGTGTTATGTTATTTGCATATTTATGAATATTAATGAGCTTATTTACAAATTTTGCCTACATTTTCATTAATCCACTTTGCAGCATTATAAACACAATAACCAATCAAACTTGGTTTGGTTGGATATGGTGGCCTGATGTGCTGTATAATTTTGTGTCATGTTATTTGCATATTTATGAATATTAATGAGCTTATTTGCATAGTGCATATTATTTTTTATTTACAAACCTTTGTTATTTACACACTTTTGTGTGTGTGTGTATGGGCACCTTAATTAAGAACTGCATAATTCTAGTTTGTCATGGGGCAGGCTGCCCCCCCCCCCCACACTGGCTACACTGCTGCTAGAAAGCTGTTACCAATATCATGGTCATATTTATGCATATTCATGTAGTTGGGAGATCCTCTATTGCTGCCAAGTGGTAGATTTTGCATTACCTTTGCTGGTACAGGGGGGAGTCGGCTATGGTAACTCGTGATACATCGGTAACTCGTGCTACTGGTAACTCGTGCTACAGTTTTAAATGGGTCATTATTATGTGATGGATAGTGTTTTGTATATTAATTTCTTATTTTTACTCAAGGCACTACTAGTAGAAGGAAAATAATAAGTGGCATCAATTGAATTGCCAACATTTTGAAAATATATAAAAAAATGCATCTTTCGGTAACTCGTGCTACGCCATATTTAGTGCTATGAAAACATAATGAAAGAAAAAAATAGTTACCAATACCATGGTCACATATAAATGCATATTCATGTAGTTGGGAGATCCTCTATTGCTGCCAAGTGGTAGATTTTGCATTACCTTTGCTGGTACAGGGGGAAGTGGGCTATGGTAACTCGTGCTACATCAGTAACTCGTGCTACTGGTAACTCGTGCTACAGTTTTTAATGGGTCATTATTATGTGATGGATAGTGTTTTGTATATTAATTTCTTATTTTTACTCAAGGCACTACTAGTAGAAGGAAAATAATAAGTGGCATCAATTACATTGCCAACATTTTGAAAATACAAAAAAAAATGCATCTTTCGGTAACTCGTGCTACGCCATATTTAGTGCTATGAAAAGCATAATGAAAGAAAAAAAAATTAGTGGGGATTATTTAAAATGTGTTGGATGTTTCTTGAAGACCATATTTCAGAGATATAAAATGTATCAAATTTAAAAGAAAAGTGCCCATGTTTAATAAAATAGGCCCACTTGGAAAATATCTAAGTTGAACAGGAGTTTTTCACTTAAAATACACTCTCCAAAGAAACTTTAAAAAAAACCCAAAATGTTAGAAAAATGCCGAAAAAAGTTTATAACTTGAACCTTACATCTGTTTGGAATAATATAAAAGTTAAAAGAAATATATATTGGCAATTTCATTTTTTTGAGTCATGTCCACTTTTGCTTGGAATTGCCCATATAAAGAATACATTTGATATGTGGAAGACCAAATGTTATCAAAGACAATCATGTCATTTCGTATAAGAAATGTTTTAACACTTTTTTAAACAAATTTTTGTTAAATTAAATAAATAATAAAACAAGTAAAAGCATGTTTGGGAATACATTTTAAATTACAAATTATTAATGCAAAATGTTAAGTACTGATTCTTGTGTTGAGAAACACAAAGATGTGCTTTTAAATAAATGATACAAGGTGAAAATACAGCAGAAAACAAAATTACTATTTTTTTGAAACAAAAAAACCCGCACATTAATTCATGTTAACTTTTTATGAAAATAACATGTGCAGAAGAAAACATTACCTGCATTATTGAGTTAAAAACACTAAACAGCTTACTATAAAATAGATTATGAATATTGCTAAATTGGTGGGAGAAAATGCCTGCCACACTCCGGAATACTGCTGAAACAACAGTAGATTGTCACTGTTCTCACAAACCAGATTTAAAATGATCCTCTTCAATTTAAGAGCCAGCATTTGAGTTGACATGGTAAGGGTATTTCTGCTGCATAAGGCAATGAGAAAAACAGACTGTACTAGCAATGGGTGAAATGAGCAACCTCATGTAAACATGTGGAATGTCTTATCATCCATGCTTTGCTTCACAGTGTTATGAATTTCTCTATGTTGTAAGGTTTGGAACTTAACATCCAATATAATTTTATGCATTTATTTTTCATTTTTCCCATGTCGAAACAGACAAGACTGCAAGGATGACTTATTAAATCTCGGACCCTAAGGCTAGGTTTCTGCAATTATGTCAATATAGCCTAGCTATTCTTGTCTTAATCTTATATCAATCATGAAGAAAGATTTAACAAAATGACCCGTAAAACAAAAGCTCAAAACAGCTCTTAAAAGCACATCTAAGTCCCGTACCTAGAAGTATATGATAGTAATGAACATACATTAACTTGATACAATGGGTTGGGGGTTTCAATTGGATTTCAATGGAACAATCATACATTTTTGCATCTAGACTGCGAGTCAGTGAGTGCTCACTTGTTTTCTGTGAGTGCTCCCTACACATAGCAGTTCCTTTCCACTGTTCATTATCAGTACTTTCTTTCAAAGCAACTTCAGCAAAGTGCTTTGGCATGCATGAGATGCCTGGATCATCAGGAGCTAAAATGAGCTCCTGGTACCAAAGATGGCTCCTGGTCCTACAGTTTGCAGTGCCAAATATTGGACACACCAAGAACCAAAACTGGGCAACCATGGGGTAAAGAGAGCCTGGGTGCCTGCTTAATACCTACAGAAATTATTTTCAGTGATACCTTCTTGATGGTAAATTAACTATGAAATCATTCCAAACACAGATAGAAATCCATTGTATTTTAAAACAAATCAAAATAAGCATCCACTTACCGATTACAATACTTTTGTTATTTGCGCACAAAAAATAATAAAATTTGATATATTGAATTCATTTCTCTATTTGACTGGTGCTGGTGACAAAATGTAATGCTTTTCATTTTCCCTTATAACTTATTATCACATACTTTCTTTTTAAATATGCCCTTGACAATGCACACATGGCAAAGTGCATTTTAAATGCAATTTTGTAAAAACAACCATAATCTAAATCTGCAAAGTGTTCCTATAGTGTGCCACTAAAGAACCATTGATGATATTATTTTAGCTGCTCTTTCATGGACTTTTTCATCAGTAAAGTAGAAACTGCATATCAATGACTTGCCTCCATTGTCAATATCACATACAAAACCATTTACTACCCATTTAACATTTTGAAAGCACTTAATTCCAGAGTGATTTACCATAAATGTTCTTGTGTTGTGTTGCATAATTTGCTCTGTGTAAAACTGCAGCCTACATGTATGTAGCCATGTTTGATAGCAGAGCCAAAATAAATTAATTTCCTAAATCTCTTGCTGAAAATAAATTATATTTGTACAGTGTATAGCATTGTATCAATGTTGACTTGATGCTCCCTCTCTAACACTGAGCTTTACCAATGTTAAAAGTGCCCTATTTCGCTGCCACTTGCATTTTCCACTATCAGTTCCAGGGAATTCTGAGGGGGCAGGGGAACTGAATACGTACACAAAACACATGCTTTACACAGCAGATTTCGTGCAGCTATAGTATAATTGTTGCGTAACAGCAGTAACGCTGAAATACATGTTACGGAGTAGGTAAGAGAAGCACATCATCAGACCCAGTAAACAGCACAATTGGATAGCGTTGCTTGTACACAATAACGGTAACTAACGGCACAATGTATAGTTCTGTGATACGCTTATGTATATGGTACATGACAAGGGCCAAATTCTCAGAAGTACACACTTAAATGTGGATTAGTGTCCATACACCCCCAATACAGCCACCCCACACACAAAAAACACAAGTACTACATGTACTACACTATGATTTCATTGATTTTCCTCAATATTACCGATACCTAGAGGGGTTTCCCCTCCAATCTCCAAAATCTAAATTTGACTGCCAAATTGGAATTTAAATTTCAGTGAAGTAAATTGACTATGGAAAAAAGTTCTGTTAAATCTGTCCATTGCTATTGCTTTTGACTGGAGCACATGTGACTGCATCAACAAATCTAACCGATTTACAATGAGTTATTATTGTTCCTAATCAATAGCTTTGGAGACAATTTAGCTCAATTACATCAAGTGCAGGTGTGTTCGGCTTATGTGAAGAAGAATTAAGGAAAGCCAATTCAGCAGAGCCCCAAATGCCTGCCGGATCAACATTCTCTTTTAAAATGGATGATCTTGACAAGAAAAGAAGACAAGTACAACATATGCAAAACAACTTAATGTCATCTCATCAGTGTAGTATTGCTTGTTAATGTTGTAGATGGGGAAACATGAAAGCATAAGCCCTCAGACGATTCCTAATTCTGATAGTCTTGCCTGCCCTGTGTAAATTTCCTGCACTGGATGGATGGATACAAGGTATAATGTTAGAAATTATGCAAGGAAACGAATAGAAGCAGTCAGCTAAGATTGCGATTGAATTTCCACCCCCTGGCGTGACATTTGCCATCTCTTTATCTTGGTTTCAAGTCATCTCGAGTAGACTTGTCTGATCGCCAGATTTTGTATTTTGATAAAAAGTGCAAACTTCTATATCAGACTCTAGAGCTAAGCTAATTGCTGTCAAGCACCCGGTTGTTTTTCATTTAGACCTACAGATATGGGACATGCAAGCGAAACGGCAGTAGGGAGTTCGTGAGTCATCCAAATGGGCCTCTAAGGAAGACCCGGTATCAATGTCACAAAATAGATAAAAGTACTATCAAATGGATATAATACATGCCTAGGTGATATAATTCATCCAGTGTATGTGCGGAGTTTAGCCAGATAGTATTTCAATTTATCTTTGGAAAGTGCAGTGATGAGAGCTTATGATGCTGTTGGAAATTGAGAAAAGGTTTCAGTTAGTCTGCATCAATCATGATGCAGGTTTTTAATATAATTAATTCCCTCATCAAGTTGCTGAGGCTTTTGATGAGAATATGTATAGAAATAGAAGAAGTGATTTTCTTCTTGAAATCCATCTTGGTATTTGCTGAGAGTCTGACAATTGTGCTTGGCACATTAATTTCCCCCAATATCAAATCAGCCAATCGTGACTCATATAACTTGCATAATACGTCTCATGGGCACATGAAGACTTCATCTGGTTGAGAATTTTTTCAGACTTTGTCATTGTTTTTGCATACACAAAATCTATAAGGGAGGACTTGAGCTCCCCTCATCCAGAGTTAGGACCTTATAGAATATTTTGTTAGGACCAGTTTTATCGCTTATTTGTCCTCTGTTTCCCTATGTCCTCTCAACCTCCTGCATGGCACTTAATACAAAATGTACATGTAGTTACACCATACTGAGGTACCGTACAAACATTAATTCCTCCTTTCTAGTTATACAAAGGAAAAACTGAAACAATTTCAAAGCCACATTGTGGAACTGTATAGTTTCCATCTTTTGCATCTAGTACATTTGCAAGCACACCATGTGCTAGAATAAAAGCAAACCCCATTTCTAATAAAAATTTCATCGTCAATGCTTTATTGCATTCCATTTTGATGACATTGCTACAGGCCATGTTGACAAATGTCACCTACACATTTCAAAATCGCTGCCAGTGAACGTTTCAAAGATGAAGTCTTTGTATCATTCTTCTTTATTTTGGTGTGTGCTCAAGTTTATATAAAATGTGTGACAAGTTTGTTAAACCTCTCTGTTGAGTACTATTTTCCTGCATGTGAATCATTCTTAAACTTAAAGCCAAAGGTTTCAGCAAGTTATTTACATGGTATTAATCAATTTACACAAAATCAAAATCTCATATTATAAGTAACAGCATAAAATCCATAATACATATCATATGAAGCACTTCATTTGAAGAGCAGCACCAAAGAATTTAAAGTATAGTGGTTCACTTATACTACAGCTTAGACAGGTCTTCAGACATTTCCAAACCCCAGATTTTGTAGGGTCCATATCTGTATGCATACATGCAAAAATTATTTAGCTATCAGCTGAAGACAGTAAACCCCACTTGAGCCTACAATGTACTGATATATCATGAATACACATGCTCCCATTATGCATTTATATAGCCAACTGTAAAAAGCAAATACAAACCATGACCTTAGCATTTCAACACATATGAAAGCTAGTGCTCATGTCATTGAACTTAAATCAACACACAACACTGAATAGATATTCAATTCAATGACAATATTGGTACAATAATGGCTAGATTTTCAAGCTATTTGGACGTACCCTTGGTCATTGATTCACCCACATTATCTTTTATGGGGATGGCCTTTAAAATGTGAAACAATACTGGCCCAATGATGACAATGAAAAAGATGGGCTTAGTACATATTTTTGGGTTCATTTGTACATTTTTGTGTCTTGTATTTCATGTTTTTGCTTGTCATTGAGAAACTTTTAGGAGCATTTAAAAAAAATACCATATTGTCTGTAATAAACGCCCCGGGCGTTGCATTTTTACAAAAGGGGGGAGGGTTATTGAAGGTGAATTGTCAGTGATAAAAACTTAAAATCGGGTTAAATTTTCCGATGGTGCTCCTGTAGAAAGGAGGGATTTACATGGGGACGCCCATGAAAATGTCATTTTCGTGGTAAATACATCAAAATTACACTCGTAAGTGCATCATCAAGCAAGAATCTGGTAATATTCTATCATAATTAGGCAATGGAATGGATGGAAGTGTGAGTCATAATAGGTTTTTTCCATGCAATTTAGCGATTGTCACTGACAAGATTGACATGACTGATGCAAGTTTTAGGCTTACTCTCACACGATATAGCATGGAAATGTTTCCATTTTGTCAATTTTTCAGAGGGCGGGCGTTTATTAGAGGGGAGCGTTTATTACAGACAATACGGTATTGCAAATTATCTACAGTATGTAGGCCTACATGTAATAAGTTGTATCAAGTGAAGACTTCATTGTGTAAGGGGCTAGCAACTCTGTTGCATGCACTGAATTAAATAGTGAGGTTTAATATAAATTTCTAATTATAAAGATGCGTACATTTTACACCATTACGGCCAGTATCTGTTTTGAGAGCCTGCAAACTTGCAAAACATAATTTGCAATTCGTATTTTCAAAAATGCTCATAAAATATTTTGACACAAAATCTCTCACTGTATATAATTTGTAAATATCTACATTCAACTTGAATGTTTATGAAATGAATGTGGCAGGTTGGTGTTCAAAGGCACATTAGATTAGAAGTCAGTGACACAGCACATACTCAAGCATAATTGATTGGTGCAATACACAATAATTCATTTCTGAATCCTTTCCAATCATCTTATGTCAGTATCAAGTTACAGTGGGAAAAATTATGTGGTAATATATTTAGTTATTTCATCCTACGGAGAAAAACAATAATATGGTTGTCCTCAATCAAGCTTTTCTTTAGGTAGTGTGGCAATAAATGCCCAAATTGAAAAAGAGATAAAAAAGAAAAACATAACAACAAATTTCTCAAAAGGTGGGGCGGCCATGGCATCCCCGGCCACCCTGCTTGCTACTAAGGCTGGCATTTTCGGTCGGGTAAACGGGTACCCGCCGAGATTACATTACCGGTAGGAAATACCTCCCGGTACCGAAATTTTTTTAAATTTTTTTTTTTTTTTAAAGTTTTTTATTTTTTTAGGTTTTGTAGTGTCCTGGACCAGACCTAAATGCTAGGATCATTCATGGTTGACCTAAAAAAAAAAAAAAAAAAAAAAATTCAAGATATTTTGTTATTTTTTAATATGAAAATTGATAATTTGTATTCATGTCATAGTCTATTAATGATTTCAAAATGCATTCAAATTCAATACATTTTGAAATCATTAATAGACTATGACATGAATACAAATTATCAATTTTCATATAAAAAATAACAAAATATCTTGAAATTTTTTTTTTTTTTTTTTTTTTTTTTAGGTCAACCATGAATGATCCTGGCATTTAGGTCTAGGTCCAGAGCCACTACAAAACCGAAAAATAAAAAAAAAAAAAAAAAAAAATTTTTTTTTTTTTTTTTTTTTTTTTTTGCAATTTCGGGTACCCGGTTACCCGCCCGAAAAATTGCGGCGGGTACCCGGGTACAAAATTACCCGAAAATGCCAGGCCTACTTGCTACGGCCCTGCTTTTATTTTATTTATATGTAACTCCCAATCCTTGGGTACAGTATGAATACATCTTGGGTTGATTTTAACAAATTATCTACTGTAGACTTAAAAATGGGTGAAAATCAACTTATCCAGTTTTAAGAGAACATTTGCAAGAATATTACTGCAGCAATTCCACCCTACTCAACTGGTCTTATTCAAAATTGTAAAAAATTATATGATTAAGTGTATAGTACTTATACTATTATCTTCGATACACTGTATTTTAGCTGATTTTACCTTGACATTTCAATGGAAAGGAAGCTTCTTTTGCAATGCCAATATCACTCATAGGATTTACATGTTGTAAGATATATAACAATACATGGTAGCAGGTTTGGTTCAGTATCACATGTATATATTTTTAAAGCATGCAGTCAATCATACACTTTGCTCTGTCTAAGGATGAATTTACTCTACTCTATTAACACTAATGCCCTAACATGTTTTTTTTTTTGGTAATGGAAAGGAGAGAAGGAAGGAATAAAAAGACAAGATGAACAAATAAGTTGTTTGTTTTTGTCGGGATTCGAACCTGAGACCCCTCACGTGCCATGCAGTAGGTTGTTGTACGAAAGACATGGGTGTGTTGCTGGCCCAGCCAATGAAACCATGCATATCATTCAGGGTGATTGCCTCATCGCATCATGTGGGATGCATGCATGTACAGTGGCTATATCACGTAGCATTTTGTAGTACCTGGGAATGTTGGGTTAATGCTGTTTTCGCTGTTGCGTTTTAATAGCAATATTACTACAAGTGAGTCAAATCTGTTTCCACACTAATCCCAACACTGAAAATTTGATTACAGCCATCCTAATCTTCTGTCTGTCTTGACATTTTGCAAATTCCTAAATTCATCACCACTGGTTTTCATATAATATTAAGTGACATAGGCCTGCACATATTTATTTCAATACTCCCATCTGAAATGTTCATATGTACAGCATTTTAAAATAAACATACATCTTCCTTGCTATTCATAGAAAGGTTAATAACCTTTCTATGCAAGGAAGATGTTAATTATTAGTTTGGTTAAGTCAATTGTTTTACTTTTTAGAATTGAAAGAGCAAAATTATTTGTAATGTTTGCATTAACGTGAAAGTGCAAGGCAATTCTCTGGTTTTACTAAGAATTGATGAAAAGCTGTATCTTATCAGTCGAGCATACATCTCACTTGTCTGTTAAATTTCTAATTTATTAAATTTTCTATTGAAATCAATTTAACATATTGAGAGGCTTGCCTTTCATCCTTCCCCTTCAACAAGCCAATGTTCATAAGCTGTAAAAAGTATAAGGTATTTCCCACAAAAGCCTCACAAATTTTAATTTGATCAGGTGTTGCCAAATTTAGTAGACACAAAACGTCAGTGGCATTCAAGTACATGTAGCAATCAAAATTTACATTAAAAGATATCAATACTTTCCTATTACTGTACTTGGCTTTGGTTTTCTTTCCTTCCTAAATTTCCTTTCCATCTCAACTTGCCACTTGTAGTTTTCTTCACTGGCAACAACAAAAACATCATAATATTCAAGCTTTGCAGTTACCCTTTTCAGAACCAGAGTGGAAAGCTGTCCCTCACCCCCTGTTCATACATTTAAGGACCCAATGGAATTAAGTTGTTGCTTGCAGACACTTATTTCTGGGGCTACCCTTTGGCTCTATCACATCAGACAGACAGTGACATTTTATACTTACTTATAGCTAACCATTGCCAATGCACCTACGGAACATACGTACATGTACATATGCAATTTTTCGAAAGGGTATGTTTTGATAAGATTTATTATAAACTTAATATTTAACAACCGAAAATAAGATTTTCAGATAAGATCTTCTCGTATTTAAAAATGTAAAAGATTTGTTCAGGATTAAGCGTACATAACACATACATTGCAATGTAACATCTCTTCTGAACTTTCATGTTCTGCACTTACACAATCAATGTATGTGAGCCTAGAGACCAATCCGGGACCCAATATTAAAGGCACTATAACATCTACCATCAACATGTAACTAGATTAGAAATCCCTCCCAGCTCATCTTTCATTGACTTCACTAGTATTATAAGCAAATTTGCTACAGAAAATAGAATCCACATTTATGACAAATCATTGAAGTACGCCCTCAACATGTAGTGAATATCACAATTGACAGGGTTAACACCTGGGGTTAACATTTGAATTTCCATGGAGAGCAATTTGCATGTATGTAGCTCTCCCTGGAGGAAGTTCTCTCTGGTTAAAGGTGTAGGGGGGATAAACCCGGGATAAACCACTAGTTGAAGGTGTATGGGGATAAGACACAGTTTGGGGGTATCTTTTCAGTGACTTTGTTACATTGATGTGCGGGTTATCAGCCCCGTTTTCAGTGAACACAATGCGCATCTGGGCATAAGTGCCCTTAAAATCAAATGTGGGTGCTATTTGTGAAAAATTGGTATACTGATACAAAAAGTATCTAGAGAAAGTCATCATCCGAAAGTCTGTGTGGCACATCCACATACAAAAATATTCAAACACCCCCTCCCGCTAATAGGGTTGCCTCATGAGTGTGATTCACAGTAGCTCTTCCACATGCTGCCAGCAAGCTACTAAAGACTTCACAAAAAGTAAGACAGAGTTATAAATTTGCCTAGATGTAGCTTCTGAACTATTAACTGTTTTCACAATAATGTTGATACGCCATTCGTCGATCAACATTAGGGTATCAAAATGCATACGTAGATAAACCATTGTTCTTTCAAAAGAACACACATAGTTGCAGCTTCTTGGAAGCCACCTTGATCGTGACTGCTCTTAGCATGTATCATTCACAAAAAATAATGGCTTCTTTTCACCATTCTTTTCTATGCAAACTTGCTATTATAGATGTGACCCTTGCAAGGAAAATGGGGCACAATCATAAAGCCATATGATACCATCATGAATGATCACATATGTACAAGTTAGCATTAAACTGTCACAGTTAATCTGATAAGTCCTCCTCTAAAAGATGAAGGCACTGGCTGATGAAGAAAGCTTAGATGTGACCTGCATAGCCAAAATGGTGACAAAATCATACATAGCTTCATAAGCCTTCCTATCATATCTATCAATTGCGGGATCAATTCACAATAAATTATTATGATAATTCAACCTGTAATACAGTGCAGGAACCATGGTTTCCTCTTTGCTGTAAACTGTCACTGTTAATACCACATGGTACTGATCAGGTCTCAGACAGGATGATGAGTTCTGCTATGTAAAGCTTATTAGCAAATCGCCCTACAAGGAAAAACAAGCATACAAAGATAATCATGTACGTGTTCATTTTTATCATTTCTATTTAAACTTGAACTGTTTGCCAACATAATCTCAAAAGGAATTTTTTAAAGGAATTTGAACTGAAAACATGCCGCATAAACTTGTGCAAAAGAGGCAGAATGCAATTCATTGAAGATAGAACGATGATCGCAGTAGGATCTCCTAATGTACCAGGTCCGAGGCACTGCATAATATGAAAGCAAACGATTCAAGATTACATACAATGATCTCAGTAGGACTAGGAATTAATTATTCTGCAGCGTCTGACTGTTCTTCCTGATTATGATCACATAAAAGAAACAATGTCAAGCCTGGGTCGCAATGCTACGGAGAATGAGCAGCGAATAAGGTGTTGATGTGATGATGATGCGATGTGATTCAATTAGCCAATCTTCTGTGTTTACGCTGTGAACTTGCCAAATCTGCAGACCATTGAAGAACCTTGACAAAAACTATTAATTCTTTTGTATTTGAACTGAAACAATGCATTCCAGAAGACTGATTGATAGTACTTTAATACTGATTGCAGTAGGAATTCATTTGTCAATTTTATTTGAACTGAAAACATGCACTGCAGAAGAAGCAGACCCTATCTCCTACAGGTCTGCTACCCGGGTCTGCTACTTGTCAAATATGCTAGCTACACTGTAGCTACACACTCATCTAGCCAAGAGCAAAATTGGCTAAAAGGATTGTAAGATCTACTTTGGCACCACATTTATAAGGAATTGACCACTCATGTAGAAAGAATTAGTATAACAGGATTGAAATGAAACAATCTACACAGCTGATTGCTTTGCAATGGATTTAACATGTGTACATTTCCTTCTAATTTGTAAAGTGTATGCCCTACAAAAATGTACAAATATGTCCTACATGTTATGTACAGTATCATCCTATAACTATTCCTCTACACCAATAACACCAATTCCTGTTCGATATATTGGGGTGGCTGCTGTTGAAATTGCTCATCTGTTTTGTAGTTTTGTTTTACCATGTTTACTGAGCAATTGATTCAATGTGATCTTTATAAATTTCATGGTTTAAACGGATGAAATAGACAATTACCGTATAAGGGTCGAAAATTTGAAAACAAAGTAAAAAGGCAAATTTCCTTGGGGGAGGGGGCATCAAAAGGAATTTTTGCTTATTAGGGGTTGCAACAACAACAACAACAACAAAACGATCACGCTACTGATGAGCATACTGATATACCATACATGGAAACAAAACAAATGGAATGTCTTGGTGTTAAAAATTCACACGACTGACAAAATTCAGTTGCTTCACAGCAATCAAATTCGTGGTAGTGTTGCTTACATCACGCCTTGCCTTCCCACCAAATCCATTATTCTGTTGTATACACAGTAGTTGTCTCATGGGTCTAGAATACACTCTGACATTTCACCAAGATACATGTACAATGCTCTCTCAATATTCACCATCAGTGGATTGTACAATATTTGCAAGCCTATTATTGTAAAACAAAGACAATTTTGAGACAGTGAAATCATCACAAAAAGTCAACATTGTGACCATTGTTGTTTCTTTATTCAGATTTCAAAAATGGGATCTGACTCAGCTGAGAGAAAAAGGGCCAAAATGCAATCTGAAATGATCTCCCACAGAGTGTGTTTCCAATTAAAAGTAACTTCAATGAATAGCAATTAGGGTTTCCAGCAACAACAAAAAATTTCACTGGAGTTCTTGAAATTTAAGTGGTTTTATTGCTATCATCAACACAGTAAACATGTCTCAAGTACATCAAGATCAGTTAATAAAAATTCCCTTTAAAAGGGAAGGCCAGCCTCAATGCAGAAGAGGTCTTGTAAATAGTTTGGGTCACAGTGAAAGGCAATTTTTAGGATCACGCTTACATCCATGTTACATGACAGTTCACCAAACCATCAATGGTGAGAACATGCACACTGAAACAGCAAAAAACATTAACTCCTATAACTCCTGTCAACTCTTTAATTCATTACTCCAAATTGTTCTGTATTTTTGTCTTTACTGCTTTTTACCCATGCTTATTATTAAAATCAAAAAATTCACTGCAGTTGTTAGTTAATTCGCTATGTAAACTCAACTTACATGCCCATTTTATTTTAAAATGATTTTATATTATTTCGCAATGTATAGTTTACTATAAAGTAGATAGTGGCAAGCACATGATAAAGGACTGATCATTCACTACAATCTTCACTTTTAAACTGTATTTTTTTGAATGTGTTGATTGTTAGTCCGAAACTCCTGCAAAGCTATGGACATGGCATCTTACCTACTCCATTCTGTAATAGTCTGCACTATGTGTTTTCTCAGTCTTCAATCATTTTGTTGAATGTAATTTTATGAATCAAATAAAAAAGATAGAAAGTGGCCTCACTTTAGTTGTGTGTCATTTTACAGTATTTATAATTTATAAAGTAAGACAATAATTTATTTATTTTCTATAACTAAGTGCATGTCAAAATATGGGATATATTGTTCAATATTATAGCTAGCCCCTAAAAACTTTTATTTTCCATCGGATTTTTCCCATTGAAAAGACAAAACTGATGTTAAAGATAGCAATAATATCATCAATAACATTTTGAGTCAATTTTATCCATAAAACGATACAGGATAGGATAGATAATTACTTTGACTTCAATGTGGTCCATATAATGAAGATTTTGATTCTACAACATTATTAGATCTGTTATCAACATATCAATTATGCACTCACAGGCAACCAAACATCATGCTATGCTCAGTAGTCCACTGATATGACCTTGTTCCAGTGATCATTCCCCACTAATTACTAATTGTTGACCATGTCATTTTTTTGATATGCTGATTGCTGAACAAGTTTATGTTTATATGTGTAGGCCTAACCTATGATAACTTTTTAAGTCATAATTAATTCAAACATAACTTTGGCATTACTCAATCGTTTTCTTTCGTTGAAACGGCAAAACATACTTTCTTTTCCTTGCAAATCGAATTAGCAGACATCAAAAACATTTCCACCACAAGAAGTAAAAAAAAAATTCATACCAATAGAAGAAGGCTATAATCTTAGCTAATCTTTAGTGTACACAAATCCCATCTCAGAATTAAATACCAGCCCTATGGGCTGGCGAAAAAGAGGACAAAGGACAAGCAAGTTATTGAAGCTATTACCTACTGTGGGAGGAGCACTATTTTAGTTCATTTCAATTATCCAATTAAAACAATTCTGCCATAACCTGGTTTTACTGATTGGATGTATCTAATTTCAGTTACCATAACACTCCATGCAGATTAACGATTTTGGGTTAACTAATTATAAGCCACTGCCACAGAGCTTTAATATTTTTTATCATCTAGGCATACACACACGTACAGTGCAGTATGTATTGTTTGTAGACTAAAATAACTAAGATTAATTATAATAAATAATAAGTCATCCTATTAAACCTATTTGTCTGAAAAATATCAGAAATGTTGTAAAAGTCTATTATTATTATTTATAATACTATATTATTATAAATAAGATCTCATTATTTTAGAGATACCTGCTTTAATGCAATCAGTACAAATGGTATTGTTTACCCTGTGAAAACAATATCTTGAAATTTTTTTCAGATGCTATAGTATCCGTACTTAGAAAATAGAATGTGAAGACATTACCCAATATCACCAATCATTGTAACAGACTTATTTGTTTACACATTTTATTGACCTGGTATTCCCCTGATATAAAGCCCACATATCATCTGTATCAAAAATAAACAGATTATGTCACATTATGGGAGATTGGGAGTTAACGATTACCGTTTTTTTAATTCCACAAGACTGAATTTGTCAATCATTGTCAGATATAGGCCTATTGTACATTTAACAAACCAAAACGATCCCAAATCACTGCTCAATTCTTTAAGTACTGAACACTTTTATTTTTAACTAAAAAGTAAAGAGTGTGCACTTTTATACAAATATATGGTATTATTATTTTAGCTCAATATTGTTGTCCACACGTAATCCTGATGTGTAAATAGAACAAATGATGAAGTTGATTCAGCCTATGATGATCAAAGTGTTACAGTTGGAAGTAATATGAAAATATTGATACTTGTGCTAAATTATTTCTTTGTATGTTCATGCATGACTTAAAGGCCCATTCAGTGATTTGCTCATCCGGACGATCGTAAAAATCATCAAAATTCAGATTTTGGTACCTTTGTAATTGGCATAGATGTGCTAACATAGCCTGCTAGTGGTTCGGTCGAAAGCCGTGTATTTTAGACAAAATAAAGCATTTGCATGATTCTGGACTTTTGATACTGACAGTACAAAAAGTCCGACTCGAGATCGAAAAGAAGCTCACTCTCCACGTACCAACAGCGCGCGTATTGTTTCTACTACTTATTACATCAGTAGCTACTATTTTAAACAAAATACACAATTTTAACTGTTTTTCATATTTGAATTGACCGTTAGTTTGCCTCGGTGACCTTTAATTGCTTATTTTGTTTTCTACTACAAAATTGTAGCTTAAAAGCGTCTGTTTTAAATCAATTTAGACTCTACTTCCCCGTGTTAGAAACACTGGACTAGGAAGTTTTTCCAGTCGATTAATTGGCGCACTGTACGAAAATCTCGATTTTCTCAGAGTTGAAGTAGAAAACCTTTCTAAAACTTCTGTTTTTGACTAATTTGTCGATGTATTCAGGGAAAAGTGGTTTAATGAAATTCTGTAGACTTATTCTTTATTTCTAAGCAACTCTGACAAATTTCCATTTTTTTTATTTTTCCTGTGAAATCACTGAAAGGGCCTTTAATTTAGTGGTGCATGAGTAATGATCAAAAAATGCGATGGGTGATACATGTGCATGCTTGTGTACTTGAATGCTAAATTGATATACATGTTGATTTTAATGATGTTTTTGCAAGGTGCTCATCAAGGCTAGAATTACCTCATTGCAGGGGTAGCACTAGCCTGCCTCATTGTACCCAATACAGTGAAGACACAGCATCTGTTTCTCCCTAATTTGCATTCCTGATTGCATACATCATTTAATTGGCAAACTTGTGTGGAGTATTTATGTATAGATCATTATTGTCCCAAACATTGAATATTTATTCATTTGATGAGCTCTGGTTGGAAACAAACTAACAAAAAAAACACTCAAAACAAACAATGAATAATCAGAATTTAAATCTTTAAACTATTTAGTCCGGAAGGCGAAACCGCAAAAGTTATAAAATTCAAAAAGTCTTATAAATTCTGAAATACGAGGATCTGCGTGGAACATTGTATTTGCATACAATTGCTATCACAATTTTGTATCTGATAACATCAGAATGACCTAAATATGAACTACACTGTAATTTATGAGTAATATGAAGCAATTAACAACATTCTCTTCATAAGAAGTAGGCGCTACCATGAAACCTTTTGATTTTTTAAAAATTTGCAACCCTGGTTTTGCAACTTGCCAAGACTGAACTTCATGAATCAGAATAATCCATTCTGTCAGATATACCCCTATCACTGATGCATTAAACTGATGAATGCAACCAAGTGACAATCCTGGGATAAAAGTAGGATTTGGGTCCCAACATCATGGATCCTATTGAGAAAGAAAGCATTCAAATCAACCTCCTCACCTGTCCCTATGTGGAACTGAAAGAAGGGGAAGGTAACCAATTAAAGGAGCTATACACACAAGTACTTCCACACATTTACAACACATGAAGGTCACCGCTTGGGTCAAGTGGAGTTCATTACAAACTCAAAATATTAGTAATTTAAACCAAGGTTAATAATACTACATTAGCATTGTCTGTTGTTTGCATTGGCCTCTGATGAAGTTACAGTACTAGAATACTTTGATACAGAATATGGGGGGGGGGTCTGCCCATCTATCTATTCTGTAGACTGTATCCCTTATGATCAATTTATATTTATATTATATTTATGTCAGTAAGTTTCTTTACACATGTACCGGTATCTGGCCGTATCTCCTAATTCTTTCCATGTTTGTTTGGGGTTTTTTTCTACAAAACTGTTGATTGGTTGATTTTTGATTTGTAAAAACCATTTCTCTTTGGTTTTAATTTACACAAAAACCTTATTGTTGTTGGCTGTTAAAACTTTGATTTCTTAAGTTGATGATGATCTACAAGAAATTCAGCAATTTGTTAAAGGTGTGGACTGAGTAAATGGCAGCCTTAAATTCAATCCCCACTTTACGTACTCATAGCAGTTTGAGGAAAGATCATTTTATTCTCATAAGCCCAGTCAAATTTTAGGCATAAGATGATCCTTTAGATGGTCAAATACATGTAGTAGCTTAGACCATGTTTAGACTAGGGAAAAGTCGTACTTCAACAATGACTTTTTTAAGTCGAGTTCAGTCAAATTCAGGTCTAAACAGGTAAAGTCGTTGTTCAAAAATGCTCCTGATGTTCATTAAGTCGAATTCAATTCAACCTTGTCGTGGTTGAAGTACGACTTTTCCTGGTCTAAACAGTCAGTTGAATTGAATTCGACTTTTTCATGCGCGTCGCTGACCTGGCGAGGTGAATTTCCGGTCCATCGATTTGTCGGTAAAGCAACGGCACTGTGATATCGATAAACAACAGCTCTTCTTGTGTATTTTCGTACTCATACATGCGCAGCATACTGACAGTGAGTGTACATCCATGCACGAAGTGTCCGATCGTATCTTTTTCAATTTTTTCAGGAATTGTTTTTGCTAATTTTGCCTTAAATTGATTGACCTGAAATTGAAATGGCTTCGCAAGATCCCCAACAACTTCATCAAGATGAAACCACAGAAACTTGGGGTAAAATGTGGACTGAGTGAAAACGAGGAAATTGCATTGACACTTGTTTTGATGACCACATAGGCCTACAGAGTCGAATTCGTTCGGGCGCATAGTGTAAACACCCAGTAAAAACCACAAACACAAATTAATTTATACGCTAATCTTCTGTCTAAATCGAATTCGGTGTTCAGTTTGAATTTGACTTTTCTCTAGTCTAAACATGGTCTAAGATACATGGCTTGTGGTACACCACCCAGTTCAATAACTGAAAGAGGTAGGGCGGAGCAAGGGGGGTCTCAATTAGCTGACCCACAGGCCAGATTCTGCCCGCTGAGCAACTTTGGATCTTGAACAGATCTACTCTCTGAAATGTACATGTACGTACAGTAGTCACTAGCACCAACTTTAGTATCATCAGCACAGACAATCAGACATTGACTGTTATCATTTTTACATTTTATACACCCATGATTCGGTTAGTCGGCACCCACTGATGTCAGTCATGTCACTACTTGCGCTAGATCACTTTATCCCATTGGTTGTTTTTGCCGGGAACCGGATTTGGCTGTTCCTGCCAGGTCAATGGACCCTGCATTTAATTTATCGATGCTCTCGTCTTCATGCGGAGTAAAGAAGGCTAGAGGAATTCAGCCATCATGTTGAATGTTCCTCGAGAACTCTAGCTTCGAATTTGCATACGATAGTTACGCATTCGATGCTAAAGTGCTTTGCTATGGTCAAGGCATTAGCCAGAGGGGTGTCTTTAGGGTGTCCAAAATGGTCAAAAATACCTTATTTTACAAAATCAGGGTGTCCACTTCCTATTCAATCCATTATAAAAATCAGAATTTTATGGTGTCCAAATTGAAAACAGGGTGTCCAAATGACACCTGGACACCCCTCTGGCAGTCTGGCTAATGCCTTGGCTATGGTTTTTCGGTCGGACAGCGGTGCAAATTTTTGCACCGGAGGTTATTTATTCTGGCGATCTTTTCTTTTAGACCACCCGAGTTATATATATGGTTAAAAATTAAGAATTTATCAAATTAAACTTTCGCATCAAGGTTAAACATACCTTTTATTTCATCTAACAAGCTTTATTTTGTTCCAAAATCGCAATTTTTGCCGCAAAAGAGCTGAATGGAAAACCGGTGATGCAAACTTTGACTTTCGCGTAGCACGAGCGCGAGATGTACGCTCATTTTGACGGTAATTTACGCTCTCGTGGCAAGCATTTCCAAGCGTGTTTGACAGTATTTTACTGCATGATGCAATTTTGCATATTTATTTAAGATGGCGAATTTCTCGAAAAATACAATGAAAAATTCCCTTATTTCACAAATTCCTGCCATTTTCTACTCATCTGATCATCTTTTTAATGTGACGGAAGTGATACTGATTGTATGAAGGTATGTTTCTTGCTTTTCCTATAATTTTTCAATTGTTTTTTGAGACAAAAACTGCTAACAGAATAGCTGTTTTCACTTGTTTTCAAAAAGTTTTTTTTTTTTACCCCATAATTTCCCTCATTAATCAAAGCCCTGCCCTCCTTCCAATACATTAAACCTTGACTTCAAAGTGTTTGGCAACTGTTTAACCTTGATGCAAAAGTAAACCTTCAATACAAAAGTAATAATTTAGTCCTTCTATATAGCGAGGGTGGTCTAAAGGAAAAGATCGCCTTTATTCTGTTAATGTTGAAATTTGGATGAAAGTTATTTCGATGAGTCAACTCCACATCTTAATCTTGAGCAAGATTTGCCTATTTTGGACTTCCATTGCTTTACATGGTGTCATGCTTCAGCGAATCCGACTAGCATGACTAGACTTTGAATGCAATGGTCTAGGTCTCTAGCCTTAGTAGAATGTGAAGCTATCAGTGAGCAAATTCTTGGCTAGACATCTCGACGAGTAAAGGAAACTAAAATCCATCCAGCATATTTTCGTCTCAGCCCTTCACAGCAGATTTCATGCATTTGGATATTGATTATTGACTCTCATAATGCTCATGCAGCATGCAGATGCATAAAACCAAGCTCTATGCCTATCTACATACATGTTAACATGTATAATGTGTATTGATCATTTTGATCAATCCCAACTGTCATGAGTGTCATTTGCACAAGTGCAGAATTGTGAAGACTTGCATGCTTTAATCATGTTAATGGCAAAAATAATGTCGCTTTCAAGTCATGAAGTCAACACCGTTTTACAACTTTTTAATCTATTATATTAAATAAAAAAATAATAAACGAAATGTACATACCTATTGTTGCTGGCTGTACGACAACTAACACTGAACACAACGAAAACAGTAAATATTTCCCCATAGCCATGGTTGGTTGATGATCAGTCCAGTGACAACTCCGTTGTTGTTCAGTTCGGCAGCCGACAAGATAATGAATTGCAGGTGAGTTGCCAGTCTGTTTTTATTCAATTGAATGGCTTTGAATAAACTTCCCAAAATCGCCGTTTGCAAATTCGCTAACTCACTATGTATTTAAAATTAGGGAGTGTTCATAAATACTTTGGTAGGGGGGCTGGAAAATATGTAGGGGGGTCATAAAATTGTAGGAGTTCTGAAGAGGGGGGGGTTAAAAAGTTTTAGGTATATGAACAGGGGGGGGGGTTAAAAAGTTTTTGGGCACGTAGAGGGGGGGGGGGTGTAAAAACTTTAGCAACATTAGTCCTGAAGCAAAAAATATAAAATAGCCTGAAATTTTTTTTGCGCGATACGCGCGCAAATGTTCCCCTAAAGCCAGAACAAAATTTCATTCCAGATAAGGGGATTTGATCAGGTCCTTTATGTATTTTGAAAAGTTATTCAATATAAGTATGAAGTGTTAAAAATTGTCTCGTTGTCTATAACTTAATTTTGAGGTTTGTGTCAGTTCCTTCTGATCTGCTCTTTTAATCACCAAAAGACTGCAATAACTTTGTTCTTCTTTAGTGTTGACAATTTTTACAATAATGTTTCATGCAGTACAGATTATTAATTTATTATCAACTAAATCATGTTGCTTTACAATTATAGGCAGAGGAATCTTGGAGAACCGGGGTACACGTTTCCACCCCTAATTTTTCCATGGGGACATCCCCTAAAGATCCTAGTAGGAGAAAAAAAAACAATAACTGCCCTATGCAACCTTTTTTAGCACATCGAAAAGCACCGTGTTTTGGGCCCAAATAGGGTAAAATTGCAAAATTTTGCGCTTCGCGATCACACGAACTGGCCCAGCAAATAGCAAAACACCCCATTTCGGCAGTAGCGTAGCCAGGGGGCAAGGGGAAAGTGCCCCATGACAAAGATGAATGAAAAATGAAAGATAAAATCTGGAGGGCAAAGGAAAAGAATAGGGGCAAGGAACCCTTTTCCACCCAAATTCACCCTGATCATGGGCCAAAATAGTGTAAAATACAAAACGTTTGCGCGCTGTATGCGCACATTGTCACAATAAAGGCATTTTCATCCCCATCATGGGCGAAAATAGTGTACAAATGAGGGGGGGGTCAAAATAGTTTTGAACCTAATATGAGGGGGGTCAAAAAGTTTTAGGTCCATTAAGAGGGGGGTCAAAAAGTTTTGGGTTCGCGAAGAGGGGGTTAAAAAATTTTCGACATGAAAAAAAAAATTTCCAGCCCCCCCCACCAAAGTATTTATGAACACTCCCTTATGTAATGTCATGATTTTTATCAGTATCCCTCTTCTTCTTCTTTTTTTTTCTTGCACATTTATGAAGTACATAAATATGTTCATCACCTCATGTCCTGAACTTATAAAATATCTATGTATACAGCCTGTCTCAAAAAAAATTGTGCAAGTGAAATGAGCGCCCTTTGTGGCAATTATAGAAAATATTGTTGTGACATGATGCTTACATCAATGTCAAGGGCGCAGTCTTAGCTCTCAAATACCGTTTGTTCTGTTCAATTTGCTTGTTTTAATCTCCAGATATGTTAAATTAACAACTGAAGGGTAAAATCACAATTGTGCCACTTTTACTAGGGAAGAAGAAGACCTTGTGCTACCTTGCTCATAATTGACTCACTCATTTACATGCTCATTGACTCATTTCACCACTCATTGACTCATTTCCCTAAATAAAGGTAAAACGAAGAAAATGTCTCGTCTCTCGCGTTTGTTGTTTTGCATCGATTGTCTGACGTTGGCAAAAATTCTACTTCATGATTCAAAATGGCGGTATTTTATTCACATTCTCATTCGTATAGGCCTACTGTATTCGTGCTATAGCCACACCCTCATGAAATTGTTTTTGTTTTGTTTTTATTTTTTATTTATTTTATTACCACTGGTTATTCTACTTCTCCGTAGTCCACTTGCCCATTGTAAATACTGCATACTCTTAAAACTCTGATTTAATCAATTAGTGAACAATTGATAGATTTTCACGGATATTTTTAGTCACCAGTAGGCCTACTCCCTCTGTTTGTTGATTTAAACTCGGGCTTTCGCGATTATTAAACTGGCAGATTCTAAAATCAGAATCGTTCAGTATTGAAGTGTCATTATAATATGTTGCATTCAATAATATACATACTTTACTGTTACTGTCACTACTCACTAATATAATTATATAAACTTTTTCATAACCAGTGTTTACTGTTTTGAAGTAATATCCCCGGTAATATCAGTACGCCTATAATTTCGAGTTCAACTGAATGCGTTCATAATGATGAACATATTTTTATTTATCAAAAATCGACTATATGACATAGTCTACTGGTTTATGTAAATAAGCTATATAACCTGCTATGCTATGCATAATAATGCATACTAAGTGAATGGATAATAACTTACTGAGTGCCGGGAGGAGCTGCAGCAGCAGCCTGTGAACATCACCATAATATGATGAAGGGAAGATTATAGTCCGTAGATGACTTAGTGCTCTGGAAACTAATTAATTCAATTAGACCCCCTGAACGTAAACAAACTGACACTTGATGTTTTATTGGGATGTGGATAACACTGACTTTACCAAACTTCGTATTTTATTACAGATGTAAGGAGTGGACATATGTGCCCAAGCTGACATGGTTATAGATTGAGCACTGGCATTGACCATTAACATCAATATGCAGTTTCTTTTTTAAATAATAATGATTATTTAAAGCAGTCTGAGAAGAGTCAGGAATATTGATATTCCCATGTGGATATGCCTTAGCCGTCATGTCCTTTTTAAAAGACCATTCTTGTTTGGCCGATTTGGGCTGTTGCCACATTGACTTTGGTTACCGAGCGTACCGGTATGTAGTATTGCAAGCCACTGGGGCCATAACACGTTGGTTAAAATTCAAAGCTGTTCAACGAGTTGTGCTGTTGTGGGAGGTGCACGAGCGGCGGTGCGGCGCCAAACATTAAATTTTAGGGGTGGGGAGGATATTTTGCTCCTGTTTTACGAAGCGCGCGATAAATTTTCAATTTCAAACTATTTTAGCACAAAATGAAGGTGAATTTGCTACATGTACTGGTGAGCCTGCGTGTGCAAAGATTTGCAATGTGCGGTCCCTCGTCCCATGACGCTTCCACAATATAACTATATTAACGCATTGTGAACAATTCCAACCAATAGAAACAGCGTTTTCTTTCGAGCAAATTTGTTATATATACAACAATGTGTTGACAAAATGTTTCAAGACCACAATGCATCATACAGGTTGTAGATAAAAACTTTTAAGGTAAAATTCTTTATTCATGCATTCTAACTTCTGTGTGGACGGACACCCCTCCTGTAGGCCTACACTCCAAATTTGCAGGCCTTAATGAGCCTCACTCGGCCCCATTATTACACTCTAATTTCGTACCATGATTTTTTAGAATCCCTACTCACTTATTTTTGATCTCGTAACTATTCGTTTTGATGAGATGTTAATTTTGATCAGGTTGATCATGCACCTTGAACCGACAATCTTATCAAAATTACTTTTTTCAATACTACACTCTTAAAACGATCTACTCCTTTTTTTTTTAAATAGAAACTTGTCAAATTTGACAAGTAGAAATGGCTTAACAAATTTCTTTTCAAGATATTCTCATCGAAATGACAAGAAACTCGTTAAATTTGAGAAGATTGCCTTGTCATTTAAAACGGCGATCTTTTTCAATTATAGAAGGAATAGATTCTTGTCAAAATGACCCAAATTTGAGTAGTTTGTTTTGTTAGATGAGGTCTTAACAGAATCTTGTCAGAAAATGTGCTATTTCAATGCTAAAATTCAAAGAGGGATGTATTGCCAGAGTCACAAAGCCAGGGGCAAAATTTCCAAATCGTCCCACTGATCTGCTACTAAAAGACAAATGTGCTCGAAGCGCATGAAAAAATTGCAATTTTAAAATGAGCAAAATTGAAGATAATGTGCCCTCAAATCGTACCAAAGGAAGATGCATATAGGGCTTTTACAACTTTCGGTTAATTTAGTTCTAGTATTTTGATCCAGTATACAAGTTTTATGCTTTCTCCAGGCACCAGAGGAGATATCCTAGCACTTTATTTATGATTTACATTATACAGAAAGGATGAAATTATAACTCTCATTTTTGAGATTCGTGTTCAAGTTCAAGATGAAAAAAAAAGAATTTACAAGAGCACATCTCGCAGATCTGTACGTTTCGTCACAATATATCTGTCGATTGAGCAGGCCGGGAGGGGACTAACTTGCCACCCTGCCCTATGGCTAATCTCAATTTTTGCTGATGAACAGTAGCGTAGATTTCTTTTTGACACGAGGGGGATGGGGTTGAAAAATTTCTTGATGGATTATGTGAATCCAGCACGTTTTGACGATAAGTTTATGGTACAAATGCGCGAAGCGCACAAAAAATGTTGCCACATTGAAGCTGAACTCAAATATGGTGCAAAGTGGAATAAATTTGCGCGAAAAAATTGACGCTTTTGTGGCTATAATGGCCAAATATGACTATATGAGACAGTTATGTCATACTGCAGTTACTGTCCGTTTTCCTATACACAATACACAGTGCTCTCACCATTGACGCGTGACCCCTACAAATGATGTACGTTGTAAGAATGGGCACTTGCCTGGTTAACATCACTGTGTGAAAAATAACCAGTCAATATCTAAGGTATTCTCCAAACTTCTAGCAAATATATTTTTCTAACATGACCTAAAATTACAGCTAGGTTAGATGTTCAGAAATAGTCGCACTTTTGTAAAATATGAGTGAGGGCAAGGCATAGCTAGCCAACTCCCCGTGTTAATTGAATGGAGATTTGACCGAAAATATTGGTATCGGACCGCTCACTTCTGAAGGATGCCACAAAAAAACGGTACAAGCTACATTTTAGGTATTCTCTGGCAATCATCATGATGAGTTTCTTTATATAGTATGCCGAAATTGGGTACTGTAGGTGATTGACAAAGGGTCGCACTTTTCTGATAAATAAGTGACAGTGAACATGAAATATCAGCGCCCATAAACCCAAGTTAGTAGCTAGTTAGTGGAGGCCGTCACGGGACTGATTATTGATTATTGAAGTGCCTTATTAATAGATACGCACGATTTAGGGCAAGAAAAACAAACCGGGACACTTTTGGAGACATCATCATCATCATCATCATCATCATCATCATCATCATCATCATCATCATCATCATCATTGACATCATCATCATCATCACTTTCTACATTTTTTCTAAACAACATAGGGCCTACCGTTTTAATAGAATTTTTTTCTTGAAATGCATGTAACTATAATTATTGTTTAGAGCGTGATGAAATAAAACATCACGATTCTCATCGCACAACAAATTAATAGAACTAAAAACGGAAGTCATTATAGAAGAGTGATGAAATAAAACATCACGATTTTCATCCCGAAACAAAGTAACACATAAGAAATCAATTTTTCGAAATAAAACATCAACATTGTCATCACGAAACAAAGTAATACATGAGAAATCGTTTGTTTTAAAGCGTGATGAAATAAAACATCACGATTTTCATCACAAAACAAAGTAATAGGCCTACAAAAGAAATATATTTTTCAAGAGTGATTGAATAAAACATCACGATTTTCATCACGGAACAAAGTAATACATAAGACATCGTTTGTTTGATTGCAATCAACCGCGACAGTTCGTCTCACACACATAACAATGCCCTGCGATCAAATAGGTTGATGACAACATTTGATTGAATGGACTGCACTGCGCCATGATTACGTGCACCGGTTCAAATCCTTTGTTTGGAGCCAATCAATAATTTCACGTACAGCCTCTATGCAAATTAGAGTTTACACACGCTGCAGCTGGGGTAATCGACCGAAGCTTGTTGCCGTTAGTGATCGAATGCATGAGCTTATTTGCTTTACTGAATCGATTTACTGGATTAATTTCCTGTTAACTGGGTTTAATGCCACAAAGGTCGAATCGCCTTTGCCATGGACCATGACTGCATCATGTATGGTTGATATTGAGAGAGATAGGCCTATACCGTACATCACAAGACCGTCCATGATAGGCCTACTTGGCCATAGTGAATAATTATTAAATTTCACATACCCCCCTGTTTCTTAAAGTGAAAATCACATAGCCCCCTACATCCCCCCCTCCCTAAATGAGCGGTCCCTAAGAACATGATATAACACGCTGTGGATTGTATACTGTTTCAGCACGATATGGGATCAAAAAATGTCGTCAAAAACGTTTCTATCTTAGTAACTTGTTACTAGCTCAGGCAGGCCTAATGAATTTTCGCCGGTGATACTGATCACAAGGCGTTGTGGAATAATCTTACGATATATTAATTATGACTCCATCGGCTTGTCATAGCTGAGTTGGCTCAACTTTTTCAGCAAGTCCGCCCTCTGATATGCCCAATTGCCTTCGAGACTTATAAAAAGCATGAGGTGGCAGTATTCAGTATGGGAACACATTAAGGGCACACACCACTAAATAATCGTCCCATTGAAATACACGGGAAAATACAAGAAAGTAAGTTTGTTTTTCTACCCCATGTAACAACATTTTTAATATTTTGATCGAATCAACGTCTTAAATAAAAATTAAACTTTTATTTAAATTTAATTTTTTGGGACAAGTTAAGACAAACTTGAGAGATACGAACTCCTGAACAGCGCCATCCCGAATTTCAGCCGACACGCTCGCCTCCTTACCAGTTCCGGCCATGATATTGTTCCGAGGGCCTATTACCCATGCACATTCGATTCAGAAAATTTTCTGAACAGATATGTAATGTTGAGCTCCTATTCTATCCTTTTTTATCAAAACAACCAAGAGTCACTCAAATTTGGTTCCCTCGGGACGCCGATATATTTCGCATAGGTGCTATTTTTTACCGGAACTATGAAGGGTTACACCAAATGCGGAAGGATTTAGTGTAGTGCACCCTTAAGGAACACAGCCTGTGTTGTGTTGTGTGAGCAGAGGGTGGGGATCGGGTAGTCGGGTAGTCGGGTGTGTGGATGTGGCGGGGTGTGGCGTGGGTATGGTGTGTTGACCGGTTTGTGATGTGTGGGATGTGTGTTGGGGATATTATAGAATGTGGATTTGACTTGGTGTGATTTGTATGACTCCTACATGTATACCGTGCGATCCCGGCATCAGCATCCGGGGGCACTCATCCAACTTTGGAGGTGACGCGTATGTAGGGCTGTTAAGACCCCCTTTTTCAGCGTCGCTGAAAGACCCCATATTTTTTTACGAACACATGCTCTGTCACCAGAAGACCGTCTGTTACCCAAAGACCCTTACTATAGTTCAATTGAACAGCAACTTTCAGATCATTTATCACTGATTTTGTTACTTATTTTGAAAAACTAGAATTCAGAACTAGAATTGTGGCGCTGTTTTGGCTCTCACCCAAAGATTCCATTTATGTTCATTCGTGTTCTCACCCAATGACCCCACCCATATTTTTTACATTTTGCTCTCACCGAATGCCAAAAATCATGCTCTCACCCAATGACCCCATGCACTCTACATTTTGCTCTCACTGCATCGAATGCCCTTTAGTGCGAAAGTGCCAGCCCTACACCTATAAATCCATTTCATATTGAAGTGCCCCCCCCCCCGGACCAGCATACCACTATACGGCATTTTATGATTTTAAGCCAAAATATTGTAGTAAAAGATTTGGGCAAGGTATGTAAATAAAATTTTATATGTATGCACATCGGAAGGTCTATAGCAATTTGTTTATCTTTTTGCTTGTTTGGGTTATTTGTGTGTTTTGGGCACAGGAATTTGTGTTTGATAATTGATAAAATCAAGACTGCACTTGCAGCGCGCTCAGTTCAATGGTGATACCAAATTTGACTCCCCCAGTAGAATTTGGTTTTAAAATGTTTGCATTACTTAGTTTTAGGCCTAATGGTAATATGATAGTTAAATTTAGTATTGTAATACGGTTTCTGACTGTAAAAGTGAGATTTTTTCGAAAATTATTTCTCATTTCCTTGCCATTTATTACCCTAAAAACAGCGTATTTTGTTGTTTAAAAACAAGTATTGTACATTAATATTCATTACAATATTACAATGTTGTTGTTTTTTTTTTTTTTAGGAATGTGTAGGTTTACTAAATAAAACACTGCATGGACAGATACTTCTGCACTGATTATGCCCCCCCCCCCCCCAAAAAAGCATTTTTAAAAATATTAATTTGGTTTTTAAAAAGTTATAGTGACTAACCCCCAGCAACATCAAAACTGTTATAATCAGCGCACTGAATGGTCTATTGTTCTATTGTGTCCGATTTGAGCGCTGACATATTGGAAAATGTTGCCAATCAATATTCATGAGAGTGTACATTCAACGTCCAATTTTCGAAATTGGGTTACTTGTGCTTGGCAGGTGTAAAATACATCTGACTGGGCGTTTTAAATACGTAACGCATAAAGGCATTGATATCATCGAATGGCTGCCTATAGTGCTGTTAGTGTTAGGCCTGTGTGTGTGGGGGGGGCTGTGTTTAGTTTCTATAATAATTATTATAAGGCCTACATTTATTTGTCATTCCTTTCTTTTCCTTTCTCTGTACTTATTCTTTCCTTGCTAAAGTATCACTCCCTCTTCTTATCTCCCTTCCCTTCTCCACCCCCTCATACTTTTTGTCCCTCTTTCTCTCTTCCTCCAACCCCCGTCTCATTCTTCATGTCCCCTCCTCCACCTCTTCCTCCCTCATCCCCTCCCAAGACCTCTCACAAAAGAGCTGCCCCCCCCTTCAGTACGCCACTGTGTATGACATTCTCCTTCTTAAAATAAAATAAAATGTCAATTTGTGAAACAAATTTTATATAGGCCTATACCGGTATACTTATTATATGTTACATGTATACGTAGCTCCCGGGACGTAGCTATTTTAATACCATTATAGACATGGCAGCCATGATGTGTAATCATTCAGCAGGCGCATTCAATTTATTTAAATGAAGCACCTAATGTCAGTGGGGTGACAACGAACTATGCATTAGCGGCTAATGTGTGCCTTTTGTGCTTACGGCTACTCAATCACACCCGTACCCTTGGGTTTATGTATAACAATAGGTACTTTTCATTCCATTAAGCGCTTTCACGCGACTTGCATTTGATCACTTATTGACAGTAGCCTGCTAGGTAAAGCGTTAATACACTGTCGGGTCAGCTTACCGATTTAATGGTGGAAGCCCTTTGTCCCAAACAAAAGGTACCTTTCGATGAATAGCTTGTCAGATTTCAAATCGGCACAAGGTTTCAATGCGTTACGTAATCTATTTCCTCTCCATCTTATAATACCTCCATGGTTATAATAACCCAATTTCGCCAAAGTTAAGGACTTTTGCAGCTCAGGTCTTCATTTTGTAACCTCAGAGCTCAAATTTGGTTTAAAATCATTCCAACACGTACTGGGGTGTTATACTGTTCGGAAATCTTGCTTTGCTCATTTATACCAAACTTGCAAAATGTAGAAAATTCTATTTTATTTATAGCCCAAGGATTTTTCATTATTATTCAATACAACAAACAAACATTCCGGAAACATGAGGATTTCATTTCTAACCGGCCATGAATATTCTGGAAATTTCTGGAGATTTCCAACATCTAAAAATAGAAATGTGATTTTGTTGTGATTATATAAGAGGGGATTCCCATCTTTCAAATGTAAACAAATTCAAATGATCAAATTAAATTACTCATGTACATCACAATACCAATAGTGACACGTGCATCCTTGGTGGGCTTTCGGTACCGGTGGCAAAATGGGGAGGGAGGGGGGAGGTGAATGTGTGGGATGGTGGGCTGGGGGTGGGGGGGGTGTAGGTGGATGTGTGGTGGTGGCCTGTGTGGGTGTGGGGTGTGTGGGTGTGTTTGGAGGTGTGTGCGGGGCACTATAGGGCCACATTCGAGGGAAGAGCCTAAAAATTGGGTGCACATTTTCGAGGACACATGCTAAAAATTGAGTCTTTGTTATTCATAGATCTACAAGATTTTGGGTAAAAAAGTAGATATTTCCAGAAATAACTTGAGGCAAAACTGGGGCCATACACGGAAAATATTGTGTCTTTGGGGAGAAAACAGACTGGTTTTTGGGCAAAATATAAGGTCTTTGCGGGAAAAGCAGGGAAGGAGTCTTTGGGCACTAGCAACCTAAACAAACATTTTTTAAACAATTTTTGAACATTTCAGCGACCGCTTTTTTCTTTAATAATTCTTTTTGTCGCCCTCCTTCTTCAGCCACCCCTACTGTTACTCCGGTTTCTCCCCCCCAAAGACCCCCTTCCCCCAATATACTCGCATGAATGCACATTTTTACCATGAGTGTAGTGTCCACAGCTGAATGCGGACTCATTATGACGCAAATGGCCTGCTATAAGCGCATGGTGCTCCATCTTTTCACGGAATTGAAACCGCAAAACAACAACAAAGCTGATTGAATGGATGCGTCCAGAGGGCGTGAAAAGTCAATCTTTTATCAGTATAAATCCGATTGTTAAAAGCTGTCAACCATGTCGAGCACTTTGTCACGGATATTTAGGTTGTGTACAGTACACAGACATTTATCAGGAGAAGCTGCAATGACTGACACGAAGCGTTGGCGGCCTCTCGGTTGTCTCGAAGGGAATGCCCATCCAACATGTCCAGACGCAGACCAAGCATGCCAAGTGCGAGGTAAGCTTAAAAATTTATGATAGATTCAGATTTTTTATTGACAAATACCAATTATAAAGGTGTAGTCAAATACAAAGTACACAACATTATAGACATAAACGAGTTAAAAAAACAAAAAACAAATAATATTATTTATAGGGCTAGGCCTAGGGCTAGGCCAAGTAAAATAAAATGTTTGGTTTTAATTTAATATTGCCATTATTTGGTCTAGTCTAATGCCATTTGATCAATTCCCATTTCGTCTATATTCAATTGGTCTAACAAAAACTTTAAAAACCGGGCAAAACAGACATCATTTGTCGGTATGACATTTTCGTTATTGTTGTTGCCCTATTTAACAGTACTGGTGCATGGACATTTTGCAGGACATCATGCTATTGTCAGACTTCCTACAATAGTCAGACAAAGTTGACCTCAATAGTAGGATAATCCTGCAATAGTCAGACATGATCCCTAAAACAGCCTGCCAGCACTAAACCAAGCATTGTGGCATGTCCGAGAAAAATAAGATAGAGAAGCGACACTCTGTACAAACTGCCTATACCATGCTATACCGCAGTTGAAGACAGGCAATTCGCAAGCGTCATCACATATTCTTTAAAATTGGAAGGTAGTTGGTGTAAAGGTTTACTTTCAAAGAAAATAGCATTTTAAGTTGCCAAAAACTGGCAAACATCAAGAATTTGGACCAAGACTACTCCAGTCAAATTAAGGGACATCCTTCTCATAGTAGGACAACAAAATTAGCTGAAATGGGAAAGTTTTGGATCAAGTCTCCCTATTGAAGGATTGTCCAACAATAGTAGGACAAAGTAGGGTACTTTACCCTTCAACAGAATGAAATCCCACAATAGCACAATGTCCTGCTAAAAATCCATACACCATTACTGTTTAAAGGAAGGTAACCTGATAAACTGTTGTCCCTTTCAAGCATTCTTGCAAAAAGATCATGTAAATGTTCATTGTAAATGCGACTAATTCTTCATGGAATTACTGACATTTAATACAGCGTCAAACTGGTAGTCTACAGTGTAAAATGATAATCATCATGATCATGTAAAAAATTGATATCAAATGAAAGATCCTATTTTTCTCATTAACATACTGAAATTAGGAGTTCCAAGTCAGTGTATTTCCGAAAGATATCATCAAAAAACTGCTGAATTAGTCAAAAATGTGGTATACGGTATTTGAGTTTTTTTGACGATATCTTCGGAAATATACCAATTTGGAATTCACTTGGTGAATGTAAGGAGAACATGATCAAAATCAATAATAAGGGGAACATGTCAAAAGTAAGTTCAAGGCCATCCAAGGTCAAAAGTTATCGAACCAAGGTCATCAGGGCTCAAAGTTTTTATGGGTCAAACAGTATCTCTGTCATGCTTCTGGTTGATTGGGCTTAAACTTGGTAAAATAATCTTACTATAATTCACCAGAATCTGTCTGTTTGTTTGTTTGTTTGTGTACAGTCAACATTTAGAGCAAAATTTTTCCAAGGTCATTCCGGGGTCATCCAGGGTCATCACCAGATTCTGTGTGTTTGTTTGTCTGTCTGTCCGCCTCTTTTCTCGGCGACTGGGGGTCGCGCATTCCTCAAACTTGGTGGGTGGGTGTATCTTGACCCCAGGCAGAACAAGTTTGTATTGGTTGGTGGGTCAAGGTCACCCAAGGTCATCCAGGGGTCATCTCAGGTCAAATTAGCAAAAAATGTCGTACGAGCATGAAACTTGGTAGGTACAGTCAACATTTAGAGCAAAATTTTTCCAAGGTCACTTTGGGGTCATCCGGGGTCATCTGAGGTCAAATGACTAAAAACTGTCCCATGGGCATGAAACTTGGTGGGTACAGTCAACATTTAGAGCAAAATTTTTCCAAGGTCAGTTTGGGGTCATCCGCCTCTTTTCTCGGAGACTAGGGGTCGCACATTCCCCAAACTTGGTGGGTGGGTGTATCTTGACCCCAGGCAGAACGAGTTTATATTGGTTAGTGGGTCAAGGTCGCCCAAGGTCATCCAGGGGTCAAATTAGTAAAAACTGTTTTTCTCAGAGACTGGGGGTCGCACGTTCCTCAAACTTGACGGGTGGGTGCGTCTTGACCCGGGACAGAACAAGTTTGTATTGGTTAGTGGGTCAAGGTCACCAGAGGTCATCTAAGGGTCAAATTAGTAAAAACTGTCATATGGGCATGAAACTTGGTGGGTAGGTGCATCTTGACCTAGGACAGAACAAGTTTGTATCGATTAGTGGGTCAAGGTCACCCAGGGGTCATCTGAGGTCAAATTAGTAAAAACTGTTTTCCGCCTATTTTCTCGGAGACTAGGGGCTGCACGTTTCTCAAACTTGGTGGATGGGTGCATCTGGACCTCAGACAGAACAAGTTTGTTTCAGTTAGTGGGCCAATATCACCCGAGGTCATCCAGGGGTCATCTGAGGTCAAATTAGTAAAAACTATCGTATGGGCATGAAACTTGGTAGGTACAGTCAACTTTTATAGTCAAATTTTTGGAAGGTCATTTTGGGGTCATCCAGGGTCACCCAGGGGTCATCTGAGGTCAAATTAGTAAAAAATGTCATATGCGCATGAAACTTGGTGGGTTCAGTCACCTTTTAGAGTCAAATTTTTGGAAGGTCAAATTACTAAAAACTGTCATATAGGCATGAAACATGGTGGGTACAGTCAAAATTTAGAGCCAAATTTTGGAAGATCATTTCGAGGTCAAAAGGGGTCATCTGAGGTCAAATTAGTAAAAACTGTCCTATGGGCATAAAACTTGGTGAGTACAGTCACCATCAGCCAGGTAATCGCAACAGCCGAGAACCGCCAAATACGGGTAACCGCCTAGTCTTCTTACTATAATTCACCAGAATCTGTCTGTATGTCTGTTTGTTTGTCTGTCCGCCTCTTTTCTCGAAGACTAGGGGTCGCACATTCCTCAAACTTGACGGGTGGGTGCGTCTTGACCCGGGACAGAACAAGTTTGTATTGGTTAGTGGGTCAAGGTCACCAGAGGTCATCTAGGGGTCAAATTAGTAAAAACTGTCATATGGGCATGAAACTTGGTGGGTAGGTGCATCTTGACCTAGGACAGAACAAGTTTGTATTGATAAGTGGGTCAAGGTCACCCAGGGGTCATCTGAGGTCAAATTAGTAAAAACTGTTTTCCGCCTATTTTCTCAGAGACTAGGGGTCGCACGTTCCTCAAACTTGGTGGATGGCAAGTTTGTTTCAGTTAGTGGGCCAAGATCACCCGAGGTCATCCAGGGGTCATCTGAGGTCAAATTAGTAAAAACTATCGTATTGGCATGAAACTTGGTGGGTACAGTAAACTTTTATAGTCAAATTTTTGGAATGTCATTTTGGGGTCATCTGGGGTCACCCAGGGGTCATCTGAGGTCAAATTAGTAAAAAATGCCATATGCACATGAAACTTGGTGGGTACAGTCACCTTTTAGAGTCAAATTTTTGGAAGGTCATTTTGGGGTCATCCAAGGTCAAATTACTAAAAACTGTCATATGGGCATGCAACGTGGTGGGTACAGTCAACTTTTAGAGCCAAATTTTGGAAGGTCATTTCGAGGTCACAAGGGGTCATCTGAGGTCAAATTAGTCAAAACTGTCCTATGGGCATAAAACTTGGTGAGTACAGTCACCATCAGCCAGGTAATCGCGACAGCCGAGAACCGCCAAATACGGGTAACCGCCTAGTAATAATAATAAAATAAATACCAAAGGTTCACTGGCAAGAATGCATGCTGCCATGCACACAGACATAGCGCTAGTTTAACTTATCAGGGACATCCTTATTTCAATATAAGTAAGCTTAGGTACTGAGAAAGTTAGTAATGGTCATAAATAAATAAAGTGTATTCAATTTGACGTCACTCATGACATAGTCATCCTCATTTAAATAAAATTCTGGCTTCCGTAAGGTACCATGGGGCAATTCACATAATAAAACAATAAAATAGGTGATAGATACATGCATGAATGGTTGTGGAATTGAACTAGAGACATATGCCACTGTTACCTTAGAACTGCCCCCCCCCAACATGGCTGCCATTTCAATTGTTACACTATTCTGGTTGGTTTATTACATACACTCTATTGTCAAAATATCCTTTGTTGACCAGTGTGAGTGGTTCAGATTGTGATGTTTCCTTTTTAAAACTCAAGCTTCTTATAGACAGAAAATGGGTTGAATCTATACATTCCAAAAAGCAAACAAAAATAAATTTTACATTACATTTGTACATTCACATGAAACACAGGATACCATATTTACAAAAGAGGTGGGCCAGAGATGAAAAGAGAGGACAAATACAGATTTGTTTAAATTTGTTTGAATCTGTGTAAATATGAGACCTACAATGTTTGCAATAATAGGATTACAACTTAGCAACAACAGATTGGGCCTACCATTCAAAATATGTCATTCAAAACATTTTAGTTCATTCAAAGCATTTTATTATCATGACTATAAAATATTTTAACAGTAATACATTGTGCACAAGGCCATTGTGTTTTTGCTTGTTCAGGTTGAGTAAACCTATTTAAATGATGCAGACAATATACACTGAAAAAAATTGAAATTATCCAATATGTTGCATTTATGGTGATTGGTGAATCTGGTGATGTGGTTCTTTTTTTTTTCAATCATGCAATGTGCTGGGCAGTGTGGTCTACCTTGTTTTGCAGGCATTGAAATGTGGGTGTACAATCGACCAAAATTGACAAAAAGTGGCTGAAAGAACAAAAATTGGGTCATTTTGCCAAAAAGTGGGGGAGACACATCCCCCTTGTCCCCCACGGGATCGACACCCATGTTTGTAGGTGAGGGTAAAATGTTCAGGGGTTGTTGTGATATTGGTGAAATGTTTAGTCATAAAAAAATGTAGATATTTATATAGCGCTTTATGCCGTAAACAGCCTCAAAGCACTTTACATTTATTCCGCCGTCATTAGAATATGTCGGAACCACGTTTGCATCCTACCAGTGACGCAGGAACAATCAGTACAACGAATGTGACTACCCCTACCAGCTTCCCATTGCACCTGAGTGGGGTGAGGCAAGCGAGGTAAAGCACCTTGCCCAAGGGTGCAACACGGTGGTGGGACGGGGAATCGAACCCACACACGTCGAGCAAGCTCTCGTATTATGAGCCACCGTGCCCTCACATGCATGTGTATTATACATTATTCAGAACTCTTTGCTACTCTGATATCATGTGACCATCTCATCAAAGCAATGAACCCCCTGTTCCCCAATTAGTTAATATACTAATAGTGAATTTATGCTTGAAAGTGACCCCCTCACCTGTTATTTAATCATGTTGGTCATGGGATGTAAGATATTGATCTTATGTGACTAGTATAAATTCCTTATTTTGGGCCATTACTGATATTTTTGTTATTATCTATCTTATAGTATCTAAGGTTTTTATAACTTGTCTTTCAAAATCTGGTCATGCTTGCCACATTTCTATTCAAATGTATAAGACAAGCAGATTGCAAACCCCTTACATCCATTTGAGCAATTTTGAGAAAACATCAAAAAATCATCAAAAAAAAAGTACTGATATATGGGGGTTTGAAACAAAAGCAATTTTTGGCGGGATGCTTGGGTAGGATGAGCATCCTGCCAAAAACTGCTTTTGTTGAAAACCCCCTTTATATCAGTAATTTTTTTGATGATTTTTTGATGTGTTCTCAAAATTGCTCAAGTGCATGTACGGGGTTTTGCAACAAAGCTCTTCATATACTGCCATACTTTAATTTTGTTTAGTTGACTATTTTAATTGCCTAGGCTAGCTGCATATAAATAAACTCCAATTGTATAATCATCCATTTCTTTTAAACGAAAATATCATGGTCATTTAAATAGTCAATTAGGATCAGAATTTTACATTTTCTAATCCTCTAAAAAAGCTTTTTGAAATTATATGTTGCCATTATAATTGAGGATCTAGGAAAGCATAGCTAATATCAACATTTAGTATTATATCATGGCTATTAAAAAGGCCTATGGCCGAAAGCTCGCCCAATTTTATATACTTCACAGTAGTTTCCTACTTTTTACTTTTGTATTCATCATCACACTGCCGATGCAGCTTTTTACTGTTTGTGAAATCATGATTACTAACTAGACAAAGTTTTAGAAGCATTTTATTTTATTTCAGTTAACATGTGATTGTTAAAACTTTAAAACTGTTTCTGTGAATAAGATTTGCCAGCACTACGATGCTATTCAAAGACAGAAACATATCACAGACCAGGGTCACAGACACTTTTTTTATACAATGTAGATTTGTAGAACAGACAAAGAGTGTTGCGCTAGGTTTTCAAACAAGGGATCAAAAATGTCAAATGTTTTCAAAGTTATAGCTCTAAAACAATAGAAATAAGGGTTCTAAATGACCCCTTTGCAACCTCTATGTCATTTCTGTGCTCCAAAATCTAAAATATTGTTCCTATATGATCCAATGGTGTAAGTTAGCGCTACCCTTGACATTTGAATGAATCGTCAAACTATATCAGACAGACTGCAAGACGGACAAACTCATCTGGACATGCAGACAGACATAGACTTATCAGATACACACACAAAGCATCCCCTTCATACACCTACCCCCACACCCCCACACCTTAAAACACCACACCTCACTCACATATTTGCAAATCATGAAATAACTATCATCTGCTGTCCTTCAAAACAAACCTGAGAAAAAAGGAATACATAATTCATTAATTGTAACTTGTATGATGAAGACATGAATTCATACATTCTACATGTATAAAACATTGAAAAATGATAAAACATACATGTGTAATTTCACATCTGTATACAGTATGCTCATCCACACACTTTTTGCTTCGTAAGCAACGCAACTTGAGCCAAAACTTGGGGGAATCTGCTGTGTGAATGCTCTTGAGGATTCCAATCCCCAAGTTTGCCTCCAAATTTTTAATATCCTCAAGAAATTCAGGGGATTTCCCGATTTACCCAAGTGATGCTTGAGTGTTCCTCAAGAATTCTATGACTGTCTGAATATGACTAGTTTGGTAAAGAATGTTTAAATAGTTTTCTCACAATAGTTATGTTAGATTACTTCAGGTGGAAAAATGTAAGCCATAAGTGTGAAATATGTCACTTAAAAGTGAGATGACCCTTTAAAACTCAACACCCATCCTGCCTGTAATTGTAGCAATGTCACTGAGAACAGAGTTACTCAAGTAGAAAAAAATGTTGCAAAGAAAAAAGTTGAAAAGTTTGAAAACTTCACAAGCTGTGAACTATTGATCATAACTAATAGCCTAAATATTATTATTCAAAATTTATTAAAAATCCAACATGACATAATAGCTACCATAAAGCTGAATTACAATGGCATATTTTTATACTTCAAATAACATTTCAAATAAGATTACAAATTAAAGACTTCCCCATTCACTGTATATGCCTTGTTTCTCACTAGAAATCAAATTATTTCCAGGGATAATAACCTGAATGAAATCTGACTATATTAACAGTAAAGTTGACTTTATTTATTTGCCTTGCTGGGTCTGGTCAATGGGTATTACCGTGTTTAATCATGGTTTAATGCATTCCATTCAGTTCAATGTGTGCAGAGAGAGTGGATGGTTGGTGTGGTACACAGATTGCTCTGATGAGAAGTCACATTTATAGTCATAAATGAACTGGCATGCAGTGTTAACAATATTTCTGGTAAAGGAATAGGGAAGAGGAGGAGACATTTGTATTTCATTGGATCAAAACTGGAATACTTAGATAGGAAAGCATTATCAATTGTCAAAAATTGTGCATTGTGTCGACAATAGTCAAACTGAGTTGGAAACATGACTTCATCAGGAGGAATGAGAAATCATTACAGGCCTTTGTGTTTCTTGGAGGAAAAACACATAACAGGTGTGTATTGTTTGTTCCAGGGATACTTTGAAATACACTTTGTGAAAATATATGTCTCAATGGCAATGGCAAAACTGCATGTATCCAACCTCCAAGGGCTGGTTTTGATCAATTTTGTTTAAAATAGCTCTTGTAATCAACAATATATTGTATATTTAGGACAAATGTTGTCATACAAGTACCAGAATAAAAGCCAGTTTAACTAGATCAGGCATCTTCAAATAGGGAAGTGTGTGCCACTTGTGGGTTCAAAGTGATGCGCGATCTCACTTTCAGTCACTTAAAGTAGAGGTGAGACTATAAAATATTTTTTTTAGTTTATTTAAGCATTTTGAAGTATAATTATGACTGTTTAAATTTGAAACTTGGTTCAAAAACATGCCAAGAGAACCCCTCCTAGGGCTTTCTTGGAAGCTCAAATCCAAGAGCGTCCAGGGGCTCTTCCTTCCCCCTGGACCCCTGCCAGGCCTTCACCCCTGGACCCAAAGTAATAATGAGGGGAACATGTCAAAAATGAGGTTCAGGTTAAATCAAATACCAAATGTTCAAGAATGCCTGCTATCATGCATACATGGCATAGTGCTAGTTCAGTTTGATGTATGCAGAGAGAATGGATGGTTCAATGGTACAGATATTGCTCAGATGAAAAGTTGAAGAATTATTAATGCGTACACATTTATGTTCACTATATAAATGAACTAGTAGTAGTGCTATCTTCAGTATTTGTGGTAAAGGAACTATCCAGGGAAGAGGAGCAGACATTTCATATGATTAAAGTATTCTAGCTAGAATTTTTACTTGGATAGGAGAGCATTATTGTCAATTGTCAGAATTTGAGCATTGGTGTCCATATTAGTGAAACTGAGTTGGAAACATGACTTCATCAGGAGGAATGAGAAATCATTACTGGCCTTTGTGTTTCTTGGAGGAAAAACATATAACAGGTGTGTATTGTTTGTTCCAGGGATACTTAGAAATATGTACTAGCCTAGGTGGCTAAGGGTGGTTCACCCCAAAATTGGACAAAATTTTGCGGCAGGGTTCCAAATGGTGTGTGATCTCACTTGAAAAAATAAAATATATAAAATTTTGGAGTTCAGTTTGTTTCAGTTGACAGGTTATTGGTGCAAATATATATCTCACCAACTTTTATGGAATAATATGCTTTATGCGTATTCTTAAATAGTTCCATGCAAATTTTGATGTTATCAGTTTGTATTAATGAATGGTCCTTTGTTTTAATCACCAACTTTTTTTAACATAATCGAGAAAGGTTAAGTTATTTTCGGAACCACTTGTAAAACTAAACATGATTTTCCCTGGACTTCATTGCATTAACTTTAATTAACTCCTATTGTGCAACTGTGACCCAAGTCTATTGCTTTGATATTGAGGAATTTAATTACTTTTGCCAGCTATTCAACAGGTATTGCATGGCTGTGTGGGCTTTTCAATTAGTATCATGTGATTGTATATTGACTTTCAGTCATGCGTGAATTGCAAAGGCTAATTTTCATTCCAGAGGTCTGAATTGTACTGTTGCAAATGAACTTGGTTTAATACACCAAAGTTTGTTCTTTCAACAAAAGTTATGCTTTGTGATTTTACATACCATACTGTATTCGTTCCAATAAGCACCCATGCCCCAATAAGCGCCTACCCAGGGTATTCAGTTTGTTAAAGGGTACCATTAATGTTGAAGTGACAGATGAAATAGCTGGAGGACTATAGTCCTGTGTAAACTTGCCCTGGGCGCTTATTGGAATGAATATGGTACATGTATTCTGTATAATGCCTGGGTGGATTCCACAGAGTTACTATGCATCATAAGTCCTAAACCCACCATCCCAAACCCATTAGAAGTCCCAAGCCTAAACTACAATAACATGTTTGCAGTATTGAGCAACTGTGGGGTTTAGTTCCAGTCCAATGTGAATGAGAATTTCCCATTTGGTGGAGTTGTTTGTAAACTATGAATAGGTAGGCTATATATTGATCTTAAACATATTTAAAAAAGACAGCCTGCGACCTTGACAAAACAATAGTGAATAAAACTATAAATAAAATTTTAGATTCTGTTCAAAACCTTATCAATGGGGTCATCCTGCAATTTGTGATGCATTCAAATACATTTGTAATGTGTCATTTTCATGGATTTTTATTTTCAGTATTGAATCTGAAAATCCCATCAAATTTTTATTAACATTTAAATGTCTGGTTATGTAAAGGTAAATGTTATGTCAGGTCATCAAACATTTTAGAATGTTTTGCAGCAAGTTAAAAATAAAGTTTTTGGATGTATTATATGTACCCTTTAACCCCACATTTAAATGTTTAAAGCACATGATCATGATGCAGAGGTTATTCATGGTTTGGTATTGAAGGGATGATTTCAGTGTAGCGCCACATGCCACTGCACTTGTTTGATGCCTACATTTTGATGCCTACAATGTAGGCATTTGAATAACGTAGGCATTTGAAATTTGGCAGCAGATGATGGGCTATTCCAGTTGAAATTTGGATCCATCGAAATATACCAAAATTCAAAATTTACAGCCAAATATCAACACAAATTGTCTTCATTTTTGCAACTTTCCCCAAATTTTGGGAAATTTAAAACATTTTGGCTACAGTGAGGCAAAATTGGGCTATTTTCCAAACAATTGGCCTAGTAAAAGGGGGTCATTAATATACCAAAAGGCTGAAAATGCTACCTATGTTTGCTTCACATCCCGTATATCCATTTGTACTGAGACCCCCCCCCCCCCCCGGCGACTATAAACAAATTTTGTGTTTCCGACTTTTCAGTGGGGCTGTGGCCACCTTTCACGCTACTGCCAGAGGCCTGGTTTATGTTTTCAGCATCAAATTTTGGACCCACAGTTTTGGTGAAAATGATGTGCACTTGTTCAATCCTAGCTAAAATCCTGTTGTCAAGTGTACTTCATGTGAGGTTTTTTCTGTTTGTCAGAGATACCATTTTCATGTGAAGCACTTCTTAAAACTATCAGAAATCCCTGGTTAATGAAGTGAAACATTCATTCATCTACCATAACCAAAATATAATAGATGCATTATCAACATTATACTGCATTTTATTGACTTATTTGAACTAACTGTAGTGCCTCAATCTTTCTTTTTTCTCTACAGATTCCAAGATAGCAGTGATAGTTCTCAACCAACCCTTGAAGTCAATGTACCCACACTTATTGCGGTTATGGGATAAAGCAGTGTTAAAAGCAGCTGCTGATGGTGGTGCTAACAGGCTTTGTGAATTCCGCACAGGGAATCAATTAAAGTATGTTAAAATGAAATCTTTAATCTGTCTGAATTAGTCATTAATCTGCAAATGTGCCTCTAAATGGCTTTAAAATTACTTTGGTAACCTTAAAATGACTATAAAATATGTTGTTTCTGATTGTTCCCATATTCCATTTACCTTATTAAGCTTCTCCTTTAAGGCTATTTACAATCATCAATCTTTAGTTTCTTGTCACATAATTTCTGAAAAAAGGTGAGGTAACTTTTCCATTATTCATTATTTTTGTGACTTTCATTATGACCAAACATGAGTGTAATTTACTGCTCACTCACTCAAAGAAGGATGTTCAGCAACTTCAGCCCAAATTGTGAGATTTAAAAGTAACTTTAAAAAAAAGAGGCTGCAAGGTTGGTAGCGAAATGGATGTTGTTATTTTTCCACTAAATATGCATGGATATTCTGGCAAAAATTACCAGTTTTATTTTTATTTTTGGAAAATCACAACAATGAATTCAAGTGCAAGCCCAAAAAAGAAATGCCTTATTTATTTCATCCTTGATGTTTTTTGTATCCTCCATTAAATTTATCATTTGACCTTAAAATACATTTCTAAGATGTTTTTGCATTCTAAGAAATTTACTATAAATAGGGATGAACCATAAGATAAGGGGGGCTGGGTGTTTCAAGTTTCAAGTTTTTATTTGGAATTCACTTTTACATCAGCGGCACTCATCTATCTGATGGTGCATCCAAGACATTAAATATACAAACAAAGCTTAATAATTATAAAAGTTCTTGGTGAGACAATTTTTGTTTCTAATTGAAAAGTTCTAGTCAATTTTCAATATTTTGTTTTTGGATTTATGAAACAAATTTTGGTTAATATAAGTTTCATATTTTTACCATTTTTTTGTCCAAGATGGAGCCATTTTTTTTAGTCCGAGGTGGAGCAAAAATAGTTTTGGCTCAGATTGCAAGACAAATATTTTTAACTATCCAGACCCCCCTCCTTGATTTTGAGATATAGCCTAACAAAAGAAGTATTTCTTTTTGTTTCCTATTATTTTGCAAACTTTTTTGAACTAGTTGTCCAAATTCAATGCGGTTTTCTGCAAAATGTAGCTTTGCAAATGCTGTCTACAAGAAGCTGAAAATTGAATATGTCCGACTTTCAAACTGATTTTGCTTGATCACACCACATATTAATCCTCTCCTCTATAAAGTATGGCTGTGCATGCATTGCATATGTAGCCCCCACCACCAGCCTTAGTTTAAGAACATGAATAATTTTGACTGCTCAGTGCTAGATGTGGGTAAGTGCAATAGCTGCCCTGTGAACATTTGCCAATTTACACACAGTATACTGTACATTCATCTACAAAATGTAGCTTTGCAAATGCTGTCTACAAGAAGCTGAAAATTGAATATGTCCGACTTTCAAACTGATTTTGCTTGATCACACCACATATTAATCCTCTCCTCTATAAAGTATGGCTGTGCATGCATTGCATATGTAGCCCCCACCACCAGCCTTAGTTTTTGAACATGAAGTATTTTGACTGCTCAGTGCCAGAAGTGGGTAAGGGCAATAGCTGCCCTGTGAACATTTGCCAATTTACACACAGTATATTGTATTCATCTATACATGGCAGCTAATGCACTTACCCACTTCTGGCACTGAGCAGTTGATTTGTCTTGTGAAACTTTAACATACATGTACATGCTGCTCAAGTGTTAACAGGTGTCATTGGTACTTAGTTTTCTTGTACTTTTCTTTTAGAAGTTAGAGATAATTATTAGTTTAAGATCATACAAATCTATGGTCAAGGGATTGATTGTGTGATTGTAGCAGATATTGATTTTCTTAAATTTGATGCTTTTGGAATTATCAAGTATTTCCAATTAGAGTGACTGTTACAGACTAGAGTGCATTGAATCTATTGAGCTGCCATGTACATGTTGAAAGCTTATTTCTTGAAGAAATTTTAAAGTGGGTTTAGAATAATTATTAATGACAAAGCTATTCTAATCTCTTTAACAGCTACAGTAATTTCTTTTATAATGATAAATGCATGGTTTCAGGATTTTCCAAACTCAATTGAAGAGGTTGGAGTTTAATTGTGTTTTTTTCTGTGTAACTAAGCAACCTAAGCCTTAGCAAAGTTTGGGTTTGTTAGGCTTTTAGTTTTCACTTCACTTCCATCTGAGCTTCCAACTGCTCAGCATCAATACCATCTGAGGTCTTCATTTTTATCATCATAGTGCTACATTCCATACATCTTGATTGAGAGTTTTATTCATGGATATTGTTTCTATATACATCTTATATTAAAGCCGGAGCATCAACAACATATCTACAAGTCTTCTGCTTATTTTCTTTGTCACAGATTTATACCAGATATAATTAGCGGGGATTTTGATTCGATTAGACCAGAAGTACTTCTATTTTATAAAAGCAAGGTAAGATACTCGGTCAGTAAGATGCTGGACTCTGGTGTGTGATGATGCATATGTGAGCCCCAGGTAGTCATGTTAGTTTACTTTTATTGTATAAAATGAGCTTGTGTGGACTTCAGCAGATTGCCTTGGTTTACCCAAATAATTTTGTGAGCTGATTGTGGCTGCTATGATAATGATATTGAAGATTAAGTATGCGATAGAAGTAAAGGGGACAAACTTGAATTCACATGCTGGAGTGTCCCATCTTATATTTCAAAGCGATTGGCCCAGACTCATCCATGAAATGTTATTGTGGGGAGATCGCTAGACGCTACACCTCCACAGCAAGTCTGTTACCTGACATTAAATAAAGCGGGTACCAATTTGTACACCTGCAATCTTGGAATTATCTATGCCTGTGGTTATCTATGCCTGTGGAACAGGGCATAGATATTCTCCTTATGCTCTTTAGTCTTCTCCTTTTTATATATGCCTGTGTAGCAGGGCATATATATTCTCCTTATGCTCTTTAGTCTTCTCCTTCTTATATATGCCTGTGTAGCAGGGCATATATATTCTCCTTATGCTCTTTATATATGCCTGTGTAGCAGGGCATATATATTCTCCTTATGCTCTTTAGTCTTCTCCTTCTTCTTATATATGCCTGTGTAACAGGGCATATATATTCTCCTTATGCCCTTTAGTTATCTATGCCTGTGCAACAGGGCATAGATATTCTGCTTATGCTCTTTAGTCTTCTCCTTTTCCTTCTTCTTCTCCTCCTCACGCTTCATATTGACAGGGCTATCTCCAAAACTACAAGGGCCCCAGGGCTCATATTTGGCACACTTAGTGGCCCTACCCCGTAGCTGTGCCTTTTGCCCATTTTGGCCCCATAGGTCAAAGGTCACGGGCCCCAGGGGCCCAAATGTAAAAATACAAAGCATGCCACTTCTCATCAAATAAAGCAGCCTCAGGGCCCTGAGTTGGTGCACTGATAGCCCCAGGAGTACTCTATATATACATGTATACACGAGCCCCATATGTCATATATTATGGGCCCCAGGGCCCCAAATGTTAAAATAAGGAGCAACAGATTGACAGGGTTAGCTGTAAAACTACAAGGGCACTATGGCTCATATGTGGCACACGTATGGGCCCGAACTTGTAGATATGCATTTTGGCCCCAGATCTTTAAGGCTAGGGGCCCCAGAGGCCCAAATGTTAAAATGAAGGGCCGGCCGTTTCTCAGCAAATAAAGTAGCTACAGCGCTCAGATTTGGTACACTAATTGATCATTAGCATTATATTGTTATATGAATATAAGAGCCCCATATGTCACATAATATGGGCCCCAGGGCCCCAAATCATAAAACATAGGGCCGGCCGTTACTTGGTAAATAAAGCAGCTACAATGCTCTAGGTTGGTATACTGATAGCTGTTTCAGCATTAAACATATTACGGGGTGTCAGGGTGAGTTAAGAGTATCATGGTGGTGGGGTGGTGAGGAGTTGGGGGTTAGGGTGGGAATCACAGGCATAGATATTCGTGTTTGATCAAACACAACAGTGCCATCTAGTCTTCTCCTTCTTCTTCTCCTTTTCCTCCTCACGCTTCACATTAACAGGGCTAGCTCCAAAACTACTAGGGCCCCACGGCTCCTACTTGGTACACTTAATGCCCCCACCCCAAAGATGTGCCTTTTAGGGGTCAAGGTCATGTCAAGGTCGTCTAAGTTTATATTGTTGGATTGTCATCATATTTGGTGGATGTGATCACAATCGAATGCCGAAAAGGGTCAAGATCATGTCAAGGTCATCCGAGTATAGTTTGTTGGATTATCATCAAACTTGGTGGATGAGATCACCATCGAGTGCCAATTATTGTCAAGGTCATGTCAAGGTCATCAGAGCAAAAATTGTTGGATTGTCATCAAACTTGGTTGATGAGATCACCATCGAGTGCGAAAATGGTCAAGGTCATATCAAGGTCATACGAGTATAGATTATTGGATTACCTCCAAACTTGGTGCATGGGATCATCATCGAATGCCAAAAATGGTCAAGGTCATGTCAAGGTCATCAGAGTAAAGATTACTAGATTGTAACCAAACTTGGTGAATGAGATCACTATCGAGCGCCAATATTGGTCAAGGTCATATCAAGGTCATCCGAGTATAGATTGTTGGATTGTCACCAAGTTTGGTGCATGGGATCACCATCGAATGCCAAAAATGGATAAGGTCATGTCAAGGTCATCAGAGTAAAGATTGTTGGATTGTAACTAAACTTGGTGGATGATATCACCATCGAGTGCCAATAATGGTCAAGGTCATATCAAGGTCATTGGTGGTTAGGGTGGGAATCACAGGCATATATATTCGTGTTTGCTCAAACACAACAGTGCCATCTAGTTCTTCTTCTCCTTCTTCTTCTCCTTCTCACGCTTCATATTAACAGGGCTAGCTCCAAAACTACAAGGGCCCCAGGGCTCATGCTTAGCACACTTAATGGCCCCACCCCAAAGATGTGCCTTTTAGGGGTCAAGGTCATGTCAAGGTCGTCTAAGTATATATTGTTGGATTGTCATCATATTTGGTAAATATGATCACAATCGAATGCCGAAAAGGGTCAAGGTCATGTCAAGGTCATCCGAGTATAGTTTGTTGGATTATCATCAAACTTGGTGGATGAGATCTCCATCGAGTGCCAATTATTGTCAAGGTCATGTCAAGGTCATCAGAGCAAAATGGTTGGATTGTCATCAAACTTGGTTGATGAGATCACCATCGAGTGCCGAAAATGGTCAAGGTCAAATCAAGGTCATCCGAGTATAGATTATTGGATTGCCTCCATACTTGGTGCATGGGAGCACCATCGAATGCCAAAACTGGTCAAGGTCATGTCAAGGTCATCAGAGTAAAGATTATTGGATTGCCACCAAACTTGGTGCATGGGATCATAATCGAATGCAAAAAATGGTCAAGGTCATGTCAAGGTCATCAGAGTTAAGATTGTTAGATTGTAACCAAAATTGGTGAATGAGATCACCGTCGCGCGCCAATATTGGTCAAGGTCATGCCAAGGTCATCCAAGTATAGATTGTTGGATCGTCACCAAACTTGGTGCATGGGATCACCATCGAATGCCAAAAATGGATAAGGTCATGTCAAGGTCATCCGAGTAAAGATTGTTGGATTGTAACCAAACTTGGTGGATGATATCACCATCGAATGCCAATAATGGTCAAGGTCATGTCAAGGTCATTAGGGGTTAGGGTAGGAATCACAGGCATATATATTCGTGTTTGCTCAAACACAACAGTGCCATCTAGTTAGTCTTTATATATGCCTGTGTAGCAGGGCATATATATTCTCCTTATGCTCTTTAGTCTTCCCCCTCTTCTTCTTCTTCTTCTTCTTCTTCTTCTTCTCCTTCTCACTCTTCATTTTACCAGTGCTAGCTCCAACGCTTCAATTGCCCCAGGGCTCGTACTTGGCACACTTAATGGCCCCACCCCAAAGATGTGCCTTTTAGGGTCAAGGTCATGTCAAGGTCGTCTAAGTATATATTGTTGGATTGTCATCATATTTGGTGAATGTGATCACAATCGAATGCGAAAAAGGTCAAGGTCATGTCAAGGTCATCCGAGTAAAGTTTGTTGGATTATCATCAAACTTGGTGGATGAGATCTCCATCGAGTGCCAATTATGGTCAAGGTCATGTCAAGGTCATCAGAGCAAACATTTTTGGATTTTCATCAAACTTGGTTGATGATATCACCATCGAGTGCGAAATCATGGTCAAGGTCATATCAAGGTCATCAGAGTATAGATTATTGGATTGCCACCAAACTTGGTACATGGGATCATAATCGAATGCGAAAAATGGTCAAGGTCATGTCAAGGTCATCAGAGTAAAGATTGTTAGATTGTAACCAAACTTGGTGAATGAGATCACAATCGAGCGCCAATATTGGTCAAGGTCATGTCAAGGTCATCCGAGTTAGATTGTTGGATTGTCACCAAACTTAGTGCATGGCATCACCATCGAATGCCAAAAATGGATAAGGTCATGTCAAGGTCATCAGAGTTAAGATTGTTGGATTGTAACCAAACTTGGTGGATGATATCACCATTGAGTGCTAATAATGGTCAAGGTCATGTCAAGGTCATTGGGGGTTAGGGTGGGAATCACAGGCATATATATTCGTGTTTGCTCAAACACAACAGTGCCATCTAGTTAGTCTTCTCCTTCTTCTTCTTCTTCTCCTTCTTCTTCTCCTTCTCACGCTTCATATTAACAGGGCTAGCTCCAAAACTACAAGGGCCCCAGGGCTCATGCTTGGCACACTTAATGGCCCCACCCCAAAGATGTGCCTTTTAGGGGTCAAGGTCATGTCAAGGTCATCTAAGTATATATTGTTGGATTGTCATCATATTTGGCGGATGTGATCACAATCGAATGCCGAAAAGGGTCAAGGTCATGTCAAGGTCATCCGAGTATAGTTTGTTGGATTATCATCAAACTTGGTGCATGAGATCACCATCGAGTGCCAATTATGGTCAAGGTCATGTCAAGGTCATCAGAGTAAAAATGGTTGGATTGTCATCAAACTTGGTTGATGAGATCACCATCGAGTGCGAAAATGGTCAAGGTCATATCAAGGTCATCCAGTATAGATTATTGGATTGCCACCAAACTTGGTGCATGGGATCACCATCGAATGCCAAAAATGGTCAAGGTCATGTCAAGGTCATCAGAGTGAAGATTATTGGATTGCCACCAAACTTGGTGCATGGGATCATCATCGAATGCCAAAAATGGTCAAGGTCATGTCAAGGTCATCAGAGTAAAATTGTTGGATTGTCATCAAACTTGGTTGATGAGATCACCATCGAGTGCCAAAAACGGTCAAGGTCATATCAAGGTCATACTGAGTATAGATTATTGGATTGCCACCAAACTTGGTGCATGGGATCACCATCGAATGCCCAAAATGGTCAAGGTCATGTCAAGGTCATCAGAGTGAAGATTATTGGATTGCCACCAAACTTGGTGCATGGGATCGAATCATCGAATGCCAAAAATGGTCAAGGTCAAGTCAAGGTCATCAGAGTAAAGATTATTAGATTGTAGCCAAACTTGGTGAATGAGATCACCATCGAGCACCAATATTGGTTAAGGTCATATCAAGGTCATCCAGTATAGATAGTTGGATTGTCACCAAGTTTGGTCCATGGGATCACTATCGAGTGCCAATAATGGTCAAGGTCATGTCAAGGTCATTGGTGGTTAGGGTGGGAATCACAGGCATATATATTCGTGTTTGCTCAAACACAACAGTGCCATCTAGTCTCCTTCTTCTTCTTCTCCTTCTTCTTCTCCTTCTCACGCTTCATATTAACAGGGCTAGCTCCAAAACTACAAGGGCCCCAGGGCTCATACTTGGCACACTTAATGGCCCCACCCCAAAGATGGGCCTTTTAGGGGTCAAGGTCATGTCAAGGTCATCTAAGTATATATTGTTGGATTGTCATCATATTTGGCGGATGTGATCACAATCGAATGCCGAAAAATGGTCAAGGTCATGTCAAGGTCATCCGAGTAAAATGGTTGGATTGTCATCAAACTTGGTTGATGAGATCACCATCGAGTGCCAATTATGGTCAAGGTCATATCAAGGTCATCCGAGTATAGATTATTGGATTGCCACCAAACTTGGTGCATGGGATCACCATCGAATGCCAAAAATGGTCAAGGTCATGTCAAGGTCATCAGAGTGAAGATTATTGGATTGCCACCAAACTTGGTGAATGGGATCATCACCGAACGCCAAAAATGGTCAAGGTCATGTCAAGGTCATCAGAGTAAAATTGTTGGATTGTCATCAAACTTGGTTGATGAGATCACCATCGAGTGCCAAAATGGTCAAGGTCATATCAAGGTCATACGAGTATAGATTATTGGATTGCCACCAAACTTGGTGCATGGGATCACCATCGAATGCCCAAAATGGTCAAGGTCATGTCAAGGTCATCAGAGTGAAGATTATTGGATTGCCACCAAACTTGGTGCATGGGATAAATCATCGAATGCCAAAATGGTCAAGGTCAAGTCAAGGTCATCAGAGTAAAGATTATTAGATTGTAACCAAACTTGGTGAATGAGATCACCATCGAGCACCAATATTGGTTAAGGTCATATCAAGGTCATCCGAGTATAAATAGTTGGATTGTCACCAAGTTTGGTCCATGGGATCACTATCGAGTGCCAATAATGGTCAAGGTCATGTCAAGGTCATTGGTGGTTAGGGTGGGAATCACAGGCATATATATTCGTGTTTGCTCAAACACAACAGTGCCATCTAGTTCTTATATATGCCTGTGTAGCAGGGCATATATATTCTCCTTATGCTCTTTAGTCTTCTCCTTCTTCTTCTTCTTCTTCTCCTTCTTCTTCTCCTTCTCACGCTTCATATTAACAGGGCTAGCTCCAAAACTACAAGGACCCCAGGCCTCATGCTTGGCACACTTAATGGCCCCACCCCAAAGATGTGCCTTTTAGGGGTCAAGGTCATGTCAAGGTCGTCTAAGTATATATTGTTGGATTGTCATCATATTTGGTGAATGTGATCACAATCGAATGCCGAAAAGGGTCAAGGTCATGTCAAGGTCATCCGAGTATAGTTTGTTGGATTATCATCAAACTTGGTGGATGATATCTCCATCGAGTGCCAATTATGGTCAAGGTCATGTCAAGGTCATCAGAGCAAAAATTGTTGGATTGTCATCAAACTTGGTTGATGAGATCACCATCGAGTGCGAAAATGGTCAAGGTCATATCAAGGTCATCCAAGTATAGATTATTGGATTGCCACCAAACTTGGTGCATGGGATCACCATCGAATGCCAAAAATAGTCAAGGTCATGTCAAGGTCATCAGAGTAAAGATTATTGGATTGCCACCAAACTTGGTGCATGGGATCACCATCGAATGCCAAAAACGGTCAAGGTCATGTCAAGGTCATCCGAGTATAGATTGTTGGATTGCCATAAAACTTGGTGCATGGGATCATAATGGAATGCCAAAAATGGTCAAGGTCTTGTCAAGGTCATCAGAGTAAAGATTGTTGGATTGTAACCAAACTTGGTGGATGATATCACCATCGAGTGCCAAAAATGGTCAAGGTCAGGGTGGGAATCACAGGCATATATATTCGTGTTTGCTCAAACACAACAGTGCCATCTAGTTCTTCTTCTCCTTCTTCTTCTCCTTCTCACGCTTCATATTAACAGGGCTAGCTCCAAAACTACAAGGGCCCCAGGGCTCATGCTTGGCACACTTAATGGCCCCACCCCAAAGATGTGCCTTTTAGGGGTCAAGGTCATGTCAAGGTCATCTAAGTATATATTGTTGGATTGTCATCATATTTGGCGGATGTGATCACAATCGAATGCGAAAAGGGTCAAGGTCATGTAAAGGTCATCTGAGTACAAATAGATGGATCGTCATCAAACTTGGTGCATGAGATCACCATCGAGTGCCAATTATGGTCAAGGTCATGTCAAGGTCATCAGAGTAAAAATGGTTGGATTGTCATCAAACTTGGTTGATGAGATCACCATCGAGTGCCGAAAATGGTCAAGGTCATATCAAGGTCATCCAGTATAGATTATTGGATTGCCACCAAACTTGGTGCATGGGATCACCATCGAATGCCAAAAATGGTCAAGGTCATGTCAAGGTCATCAGAGTGAAGATTATTGGATTGCCACCAAACTTGGTGCATGGGATAAATCATCGAATGCCAAAATGGTCAAGGTCATGTCAAGGTCATCAGAGTAAAATTGTTGGATTGTCATCAAACTTGGTTGATGAGATCACCATCGAGTGCCAAAAATGGTCAAGGTCATATCAAGGTCATCTGAGTATAGATTATTGGATTGCCACCAAACTTGGTGCATGGGATCACCATCGAATGCCCAAAATGGTCAAGGTCATGTCAAGGTCATCAGAGTGAAGATTATTGGATTGCCACCAAACTTGGTGCATGGGATCGTCATCGAATGCCAAAAATGGTCAAGGTCAAGTCAAGGTCATCAGAGTAAAGATTATTAGATTGTAACCAAACTTGGTGAATGAGATCACCATCGAGCACCAATATTGGTTAAGGTCATATCAAGGTCATCCAGTATAGATAGTTGGATTGTCACCAAGTTTGGTCCATGGGATCACTATCGAGTGCCAATAATGGTCAAGGTCATGTCAAGGTCATTGGTGGTTAGGGTGGGAATCACAGGCATATATATTCGTGTTTGCTCAAACACAACAGTGCCATCTAGTCCTTCTTCTCCTTATCTATGCCTGTGCAACAGGGCATAGATATTCTGCTTATGCTCTTTAGTCTTCTCCGTTTCCTTCTTCTCCTTTTCCTCCTTCTCACTCTTCACATTGACAGGGCTATCTCCAAAACTACAAGGACCCCAGGGCTCATATTTGGCACACTTATTGGCCCTACCCTGTAGATGTGCCTTTTGCCCATTTTGGCCCCATAGGCCAAAGGCCACGAGCCCCAGGGGCCCAAATGTAAAAATACAAAGCATGCCATTTCTCATCAAATAAAGCAGCCTCAGGGCCCTGAGTTGGTGCACTGATAGCCCCAGGGGTACTCTATATTTACAGGTATACATGAGCCCCATATGTCATATATTTTGGGCCCCAGGGCCCCAAATGTTAAAATAAGGGGCAACAGCTTGACAAGGTTAGCTGTAAAACTTCAAGGGCACTAGGGCTCACCTGTGGCACACGTACGGGCCCGAACTTGTAGATATGCATTTTGCCAATTTTGGCCCCAAATTGTTAAGGCTAGGGGCCCCAGAGGCCCAAATGTTAAAACAAAGGGCCGGCCGTTTCTCAGCAAAAAAAGTAGCTACAGCGCTCAGATTTGGTACACTAATTGATCTTTAGCATTATATTTTTATATGAATATAATAGCCCCATATGTCACATAATATGGGCCCAGGGCCCCAATTGTTAAAACATAGGGCAGATGCAATTAAAGGGGTATTCCTTGATTTTCAATTTAATATTTTAGTCAGTATACTGATAGCCCTTTGAGAATCAAACATATTCCGGATTAAAGGTGTCATGGTAGGTTAAGGACCGATGGGGTGGGGGTGTTAGGGTGATGGAACAGCCATTAAAGGGACACTCGCTTTGGGATTAAAGGGTATTCAGATTTTTGATTTTTTTTTTTTTTTTTTTTTTTTTTTTGATTTTTTTGTATGGAATATGTTTGTTGCATTATTTAAGGAGGGCGCCCTCAAGCGTTTACACAGCAAATGCAATTAAAGGGTATTATTTGATTTTTAATTAGTTTATTTATTTTAATTTTTTTCGTTGGTATACTGATAGCCCTTTTAGAATATGGGGTGTCATGATGGATTAAGAGTGTCATGGTGGGTTAAGGGGGTTAGGGTGGGAAACACAGGCATAGATATTCGTGTTTGGTCAAACACAACTGTGCCATCTAGTTCTCCTTCTCCTCCTTCTCACCTTTCATATTAACAGGGCTATCTCCAAAACTACAAGGGCCCCATGGCTCATATTTGGCACACTTAATGGCCCTACCCCATAGATGTGCCTTTTGCCCATTTTGGCCCCATAGGTCAAAGGTCACGGGCCCCAGGGGCCCAAATGTAAAAAATACAAACCACGCCGTTTCTCATCAAATAAAGCAGCATCAGGGCCATGAGTTGGTGCACTGATAGCCCCTGGAGTACTCTATATTTACAGGTATACATTAGCCCCATATGTCATATATTATGGGCCCCAGGGCCCCAAATGTTAAAATAAGGGGCAACCGATTGACAAGGGTTAGCTGTAAAACTACAAGGGCACTAAGACTCATGTGTGGCACACGTATGGGCCCAAACTTGTAGATATGCATTTTGCCCATTTTGGCCCCATATATTTAACGCTAGGGCCCCAGAGGCCCAAATGTTAGAACAAAGGGCCGGCCGTTTCTCAGCAAATAAAGTAGCTACAGGGCTCAGATTTGGTACAATAATAGAGCTTTAGCATTATATTTTTATATGAATATAAGAGCCTCATATGTCACGTAATATGGGCCCCAGGGCCCCAATTGTTAAAACATAGGGCAGCTGCAATTAAAGGGGTATTCCTTGATTTTTAATTTAATATTTTAGTCAGTATACTGATAGCCCTTTTAGAATCAAACATATTCCGGATTAAAGGTGTCAAGGTAGGTTAAGGGCCGAGGGGGTGTTAGGGTGATGGAACAGCCATTAAAGGGACACTCCGTTTTGGGATTAAAGGGGTGTTCAGATTTTTTGATTTTTTTTTTTTAAATTTTTTTTTGTATGGAATATGTTTGTTGCATTATTTAAGGAGGAGCGCCCTCAAGCGATTACACAGCAAATGCAATTAAAGGGGTATTATTTGATTTTTAATTTATTTATTTATGTTAATGTTTTTCGTTGGTATGCTGATAGCCCTTTTAGAATATGGGGTGTCATGATGGATTAAGAGTGTTATGGTGGGTTCAGGGGGTTAGGGTGGGAAACACAGGCATAGATATTCGTGTTTGGTCAAACACAACTGTGCCATCTAGTTTTCCTTCTCCTTCTCCTTCTCCTTCTTCTCACGCTTCATATTAACAGGACTATCTCCAAAACTACAAGGGCCCCATGGCTCATATTTGGCACACTTAATGGCCCTACCCCATAGATGTGCCTTTTGCCCATTTTGGCCCCATAGGTCAAAGGTCACGGGCCCCAGGGGCCCAAATGTAAAAATACCAATCGTGCCATTTCTCATCAAATAAAACAGCCTCATGGCCCTGAGTTGGTACACTGATAGCCCTAGGGGTACTCTATATTTACAAATATACAAGGCCCCATATGTTATATATTATGGGCCCCAGGGGCCCAAATGTTAAAATATGGTGCAACAGATTTACAAGCCCAGCTCTAAAAGTACAAGATCACTAGGGCTCATATGTGGCATATGTATGAGCCCTAAGTTGTAGATGTGCCTTTTGCCCGTTTTGGTCCCAGATGTACAGGGCTAGGGGCCCATGGGCCCAAATGTTAAAACAAAGGGCTGGCTGTTTTCTCAGTAAATAAAGCAGCTGCAATGCTCTATGTTGGTATACTGATAGCTGTTTTAGCATTAAACATATTACAGGGGTGTCAGTGTGGGTTGAGAGTGTCATGGTGGGTGGGGGTGCGGGGTTGGGGGTTAGTGGGGGAAACACAGGCATAGATATTCGTGTTTGGTCAAACACAACTGTGCCATCTAGTTAAAGTCTTGTCACCCCCTTTCCCCCATGCAATGTTGAAAAATGCCAATGTCTTCAGCGGTTTCCCAATGTGTTCCAACATTGATTGATTGGCAGAGTGGAAGGGTAAATCATTGTTGTAGATGTCCTGTTTGTTCCCAAGCTTGGGAACAAACAGGACATCTACAACAATGATTTACCCTTCCCCTCTGCCCTTTGGCTTCCCAAATCGTGTTTTTCTCCGGTGCTTATATTGTATGCTGTCGGTACAGTAATGTGTGCTTTTTATCTCTATGAAATGCTCTTTTATAAACACGAATGAATTAAAACAGTAGTACAGTAATTAAATAACCAACACGAATGTACACTAGATATACTGAAAATGAACAGGCCTCATCAGGCACAAATGGAAATACCAATGATGAGCAGGGGCACTCTGGATGACAGGAAGTTTGTGCTATTATTATACATGGTGTACATCCTGCATGATAGATATGCAATGGTCTTCCTTATCAGAATTATTTTCATTGTTTGTTATGCATTTTATACTTGGTATGTGTGTGTGGGTTGGGGTGTATGTGTGGGGTGGGCGTGTGTGGGGGTGTGTTGGAAGGGTCGGTATGGGGGAGTGTGTTGGGGGTTGTGTGGTGCGTGCGTACCCATGCTCTCATTGCCCCGGTGCTGGGTCATTTATCCATCTGTGCAATATTTTAAGCTTTCTCAAATTATTTTCATTGTTTTTATGTGTATTATTATTACTATAAATCTTAATTATAAAATGTGATGTTACTAATCTAATAGTAATATTGTATTGAAAATAGTTTAAAGGTGCACACCGGTAAATAGTCCCCATTGACTTTCTGTACAAACAGGGTCTGGGAAAACATAAGAGTGACTCTGCTCTTCAAACTTACATGTTCTGCAAGTTGAAGGTCAGATAAAAACTGCCAGTGCAGAGAAAACATACATGTATCTACATCACCCTATTATCCCGGCACCCTATACGCCATACAGCTTACATCAGCTTGAAAATAGCATGGAGTTTCTGAAATGTACACATTTTGAAAGCTTAGTCAAACCTTTATAAAAAGCCAGATCCTGCTCATTTTTCATAGACAATCTTATACCCAGGCCTAGATAAGGATTAAATATGAATCAGGGCATAATAGTTAGGTTAAGCATTTTCTAATGTATTACTTTAAGTTCCATGCCACTTTTTCAATTTTCGAAACACTGATTTTTCCTTCAAAAGGTATAGGAGATTCCTATTTACTATTGTGCACACTAAAGGTTGGTATTGTAGAAATTTTGGGCCTCATAACTACTAAATTGTTGGTCTAAAGTATACATAAAATATACACATTTAGAATGGCAAAGACTTGATACAGCCATCTGTGAGGTAAAATTTGGGCAAAAATGCACCCAAAAGCATTTTTTTTGCCCAAAATGCTTTGGATAATGTAACAAAAACATTTGTGAAAAAAAAAATCATCTATTAATTTTTAAAAACTAGATATAAATATCTAGGACCTATTTTTTCTTTTTTTTTTAATTTTGACCAACTTAGATATTTTCATCAAAAAAATTTCATTGGGTACAGTTTCAAATCGCTAGTGTTGCTTAAAGTGCTGGCATACACACGCACATGCTTAAAGATGATGCATACATTGTAGATGCTTGCACAAAACAGTTGCCTCATGCATTTATATCACTGCCATATCAGGATGAAAAATGATATACTACCAAATTAAGCAACTGTCAACTGAAACGGGTAGTCTGCAGAATGAGAAAAGTATATCCACATTATGACAAGTTTGATGTTTTGTACTTGTAATTTTAGAGAATTAAATATTCTCAAAATTTTATTTTGCTCTCTTTTACAGGGTAGTAAAGTTATAGAAACTGCTGATCAAAACTTCACAGACTTTACAAAGTGTTTGAGAATAGTTCTGGATGTTCTTGAACAAAAGAAGCAACAGGTGAGTTTTTAGGGATTGATGATGCAATGGCACACTCAAACACACCCACCCACAGTCCCCACCCCACACCCCACCCCACCCCACCCCCCACCCCACACCCCACCCACACACCCCCAGGTGAGATAAAATCATAGGGACTGATGATGCAAAGGCACACATTCCGATCCTAACCTCCAGCAGTGGTTGAAGTGTATAGTTATAAAAAAATAGAGTTAAATGTATAAAGCAGTTATGATTTAATGAAAAGAGAACCTCAGGGAGTGCATGTACTGAAATAAAATAACATTATAGATAAATACATCGCAATTTCTCAAAGAGAGAAAATGGAACATAATGGTGGTTTTAAGCTATGTGATTGTTCTTACCCACAACTACTTCAGGCGTATATAGACACTGGTAATTTTCATAAAAGTCTGCGTTAACAACCCAACATAAGTTCGAAACTTCATATCTTGTTTGTTTGTTTTTAAGGTGGATTGCATAGTAGCGCTTGGATCATTTGGTGGTCGACCAGATCAAGTGTTTGCTAACATTAACACATTATATGAAGCAACAGAAGTAACAGATATTCCAGTGTACTTGGTAGCCGATGATTCACTTGCTTGTCTACTCAGGCCGGTAAGTTGGCAATTCTCAATAAACTAACTGTCAACAACAACAATGATAACAAAAAAGTCAAGTCATAGAAGTATTTATTTTCATCTCGCATGTAACAATGATATTGATGGTGCTTTTAGGGAAATAAATGGGTTGTTGAAAAGAATGAAAGAGACAGAAAAAAGAACAAATGAGGGCAGGGACAAATAAGGGAGGGAGGCAGACTGACAGTGAGAAGAGGGTGGAGAGCGAGAAGGAGAGAAAGAGAGAGAATAAATTAGAAGTTTTATAAATTACTGATTTAAAGTTCAAACAGACTACAAATAAGCAAGATGAAATAATAGTAGCTATCTAATGATGTATCTGTTTTACTTATCCCATTATTACAGGGTAAGCATGTGATAGAAGTGAACACAGGATTGGAAGGTGAATGGTGTGGCTTGGTTCCGGTTGGCTTCAGATGTAAATATGTTACCACAACTGGCCTCAAATGGAACTTAAGTGAGTCAATAATCTCATCACATTCATGTGCGCAACCTTTTAAATGCAAACTGTCTGCAACTTTGTCAGCATATCATAAGGAGTCAAAGCTGGGCATCCAACCAATACATGTTCTTGCTTAATACGGTGTTTACATTTTGAAATTAAAATTTCATTACTTTGTCCTGGTTGTTTAATCATGTCACAAATATACCGTAAAAATTCGATAGTTAGCATATGTGACCCATCTGACAAAACAAGGAACAAGTCACATTTTTGACATTTCATGATTTGAATAAAAATGTAAGCACAGGACAATAAGCTTCAAAATGAGACCAAAATTACATACATCACATCAATACTTTTGAAGATAATTTTGTAAATGATACCTTGATATTTTTGCCAAACTGCTTTTCTGAGAATTGGGCTAATTAGTTTCCTGCTTTAAATAAATAAAATAAATGTTGGTATTTATACAGCGCCTTTCACATGTGAACATGTACCAAAGCGCTTTACATTTATTCCGCCGTCATTAGAATATGTCAGCTGCCATACAATGCCCAAGGCATGCTCATACCTTTGGGCGGCGCTCAATGGACAGTATTCATAACAGCTCCCCATTTCACACCTGGGTGGAGAGGAGTAATCGAGATAAAGTGCCTTACTCAAGGGCACAACACGATGCGTCGCCGGGGCTCGAACCCGCAACCTTCAGATTATGAGTCCTAGCCCGTTCCGCTCGGCCACCGTGCTCCACACACAATTGAATAGGATTATCATAGATCAACTGACAATTATTGATTAAATAAACTTCTTTTTAACAAGTACTTCAAGGATTTGAAAGTCCACTCAGGCCCAAGGTCAAATGCCATGAAATTAAGAATACCAAAATTTGATCTTTTTTATGGGAATGTCATCTTTAAAGGCCTATAACCCAAAAAACATGCCTGGCGACTTGTTCCAGATTTTGTTGGAGCTGGTCACACATGTGCTTGCTATCGAGCACTTTCAAAAACATGCAAACATGAAGAGCCCCATCCACAAAAGTGTAAAGGGTTTTGAGCAAATCATCGATACACATAGTTATATGAACAAGTAAACCTACAAATTTGTCTCTCAACCCCATTAGCTCATTAGTGCCAGACTTTGGTACAATTTCATGTTTTCAAAAATGCTCGATAGTAAGCACATATGCTAACTGTCGAGTGTTTACGGTATGATAGAATTGGATTTGTTATGAGCCATATTTTATGGCAAATTCAACAGGCTGGATATGGGATAATACAATTGAGATAGTACAAGTTACCATTGTAGCTAATAAGCAAAGGGCACTGAGCATAAATGTGCTGCCCTCAACTGCGTGTGTGCTCAGGCCTGCAAAAAGTGGAGAATTTGGGAACCTCATTCCTGGAAAATTTAGTATTTGGAGGGAAAAGTCTGAAAATAAAGAAATATGTAACAATTTTGAAGGAAAATCTTGTCTTTTGGGTGGGACATTTTTAGTTTATATTCCTGGAAAATTAATACTATTATGTATCAAACAAAGCTGGAATACAGGCTGCATGCTTTCTTGAGAAAATAATGTTTGAAAATTTGCTATTTCATTTAATATTGCAATCTTGGTGGTGAATTGTTTAATTTCATTTAGATCACCAGTCCATGCAATTTGGCAGTCTCATCAGTACATCCAATACCTATGCAGAAGGTGCTAAAGAAGTGACCGTCCAAACCGACCAGCCACTGCTGTGGACAATGGGTATCAGACCAATTACAGTGTTGAAGTCAGGAGTGAATGGCGCAGGTGCATCTTCAAATGGGAAGGGGTCAACGTGAGACTCCGTTACATGGTATATTTATTTGAATTTAAACAATATAATTACACAGGTTTGAAACGGTGATGGTAAATCGTATCTATTTCGTGATATTAATGATATTGTCACTGGTTTATTTCATGTGCAATGTAATATGAGGCCCTTGACAAATCGCGAAGGATGATTTAAGTACTTCCCAAAATATGTTGCAAAAGTGCTATCACCAGGTCTTCATCTGGTCACTTGAGCTAGCAAAAATTCACAATTTGACTGGCAAAAAGCTATGCAGTGTGAGTGACCATGGCCTGTTTGCTTACACCATTGAGCTGGTAGTATAGTTTGGTGCTGGGGAGTACTTTACAAATCATCCTCTCTGACATAACTGTGTGAGGATATTGGTGTGTATATGGAACATTGTGCTATATTTTTTTCAGTTTATCTCTTTTAGCAAGGAAGTATCCACAGAATATTTTTCTTCAATGTGCAGTTGGAATTATGTTTACAGTATTATTGATACATATTTATAGCAATATGATTGTTCATATAGGCCTAGTAGAAATTTCATTTGAATAAACACAGCTGCCAACAGCATGATGATCGTCTGCGAACACTGTGCTGTGTGACGAACACATGCATGTGCGTAACACAGAAATCAATGCAACCATGCCATCTCACTCGTGATTGGTTAGTATTTTCATAAAGTATCCATGGTCATACATTTGCGTTGTATTTTGAAAAACGATCAGTCGGATTGCATACAGCTGTTGGCAGCTGTGTTCATTTAATCAAATGAAATTTTACTATATAGTCTAAATTTAGACTGAGAGCCTTGCACTCTGCCATGTTTGTATACTGCTCATGCACAATGAAATATTTTACCTCCAGATTGACATTTTCAGTAAATCCCATAACCCTTTGCGTATTTACCCCTGATGACATATTATCAATGTGCACATCTTTACTGCACAATTCATTGATGATCAACATATGCAGTAAAGATGTCGAAATTGATGTGTCATCAGGGGAACTACGCAAAGGCTTGTGATATTTACCAAAAATGTCAATTGTTTCACCATGTGTCCATCAAAGTGGTTCTTATGTGTGCAATCTGAATGTAGTGTGCTGATTATACTTGCTCAACCTGTGAAACACATGAAGTTGACAATCATTTGCTTGATTTCAGGCCATTGTGTGAAATATACTGTAGGTACACTGTTTTGGTGCCATGTATGACAATCCAATATAGCATTACAGAGACCAAGCCCTCCCAGTCAAATTCTGTGATACCATTAAATAATGGATCTTGTGCAATGAAACAAACAGAAATGAGGGCCTATACCATTTTCACCCCAATGTGGCAGTAACGTCAACACGTTGAAGCAACTATTTTGCTTGTGCATCTGTGCAGCGTCTTTAAGCGTGTGCATATGTACACCAGTGCTTTAAGCGAACGCTAGGGATTTGAAGCTGCGCCCAATGAAATGCACACTGGCTTCACTGCCACATCAGGATGCAAAATGGTATAGTTGCAGCAGTTTGTAGAACAAGCAGTTTCCTACAGATGCACCAAGCGTTATGGTTCTGATTACATAAGACAATGCTGTGCCGCTCACATATAATAAGTTCTTGTTCTTCAAACATGACTGGCTTTCCAGTGCTGTCCAGTTGCATACGATTTATACACAAGGCCAAATAGAGTTGTATTGGTAGATTTTGGTAACTACAAGTAAAAATAGGAGTCTTGTGGTTATTAATTTGTGAAATTACCAATCGACAAAGTTGACGAAAATGGAAGAAAAGCAGAGAATTTAGCATGTTCTGTTCTTTAGCTATCCCATTTGTCTGATTATGGAAACTTTGAGAAGTGACTTACTGTATGTAGGTGCTTAGCCTAACATAATTGCTAGACTTGGATACTGATGTTGACTTATTTGGTGTGTCCTTTACCATATGAAATGCACATTATAGAGAGATGTATGCAACTCAGGTTATATGAACCACAATGTACATACAAAGAAATAATGGAATGATTGAAATCCTGAAGTGTGGATACTATATTTATTTGCCTTGAATATTTTACAGTACTTGCACATAAATTAAAGAAAGAAAGAAATACCAGGTTTTAACTTTTAAGTTGGTGGGTTTTTTTGTGGATGAATCTAAATATTTGAATCAATTTGAGGGCCACATTAATGCAGAAAATAGATTAATTTCCTGTATTACTAGTGTACAATACAAGTTCATTAATTCAGAAAGAGGACAATCGGATCCAGCACGAGGTGATTATATGACAGCTATATAGAATACTGAATCAGATGATTTGGTAAATTGCACTTTTACTCATTGGACCTGTGCTAACTTAAATAATCCTTAATCATTCATAATTGTCTATTACAGTGTCAAAGACATTATCGTTAATGATCGTAACACTGTCTCTTATGAAGAAACCGACCACTTCTTGGTTTATGTTTTTTCTGACCCATTGTATCCTTCAACATTAATTTGCTCCTTGTCTTTAAGAAATGTTTCCACTAAACCTGAAATATCAACCTAATTGGTCTTGGTTGGTTACTTATGATGCCACCTATGTTATTAAAAGCTATTTTAATATCAGCATTATTTTGTTTACTGTGCCTTTTGCCTCTTCTTACTGGGCTCCTTTTGTTGGGAGCACAAGGATGCCCAAATTAAGGCCTATCAGCACACACATTGATTGAATGCTTGTGTTAGATTTTCTTTCAATTATGTTTAAATCATCATGATCAGTATTGAAAACACTTCTGTTCTGTTCTGTTCAAATAATTCCCAACGCTTAAAAGGAAACCAGGTGAGAAGAATGCCAAGAAAAGAGATTAATCATTAAAGGGCAGTATGTATCTATTGGTACATTGATAACCCATTTTGAAATGAGTGCCTCTCATAAAGTCTTCTATGGTAACCCACACCATAGAGAGGTAGACCTACAAGGAGTGTACTGCCATGAAGATAACAGAGATCTGATGGTGACACTTTCAGTGTCCATTCCCTGAATGGTGTTTCATCATTAAGGTTGATTTCATGCTGTGCCTGTGTAGTTTACCTACTCACTAGTAGCATTAGTGGTCACACATGAGGCAGTTTGGTAACAATGCCTTTAGATAATGTACATTATCTGGAACTGTGACTTCAGCCAATGCGAAATTAGCAGGAATACAGATATCAGACTCAGTGATGTTAGCGATTTCTACTGAAACTTTACATATGGCAGTCTTGTTAGTCTCTGTGACATAAGATGTTTGCAAAAGACCATGCTGTCGTCTTCTTGGCGCATCTACCAACACTATGTTGTGACTCCGGAGGGGGTTCCTGAAAGATCCACGGAAGCATTTAGTCATTCGTGTAGCAATTGTGACAGAACCTTTTGACCTCGCTACTTCAAGTAAGCCATCAACTCCTAATCTTTCCTTCTCACTATAGATGAGAGCACACCATGAATCTGCTTGTCTACATGCCTTCCTGCAGAGCTGCCAACTCTCCCTCTTTTCGCAGGAGACTCCCTACTTTTAAACCTTCAGAACCCTTAATTTTTGTTCATCTCCCTGAAAAGGAAATGGTTTCATCCATTAAGATGTACACATTTTGACAAATCTCCCTGATTGCAACAGGAAATCTACCTTTTTTCAAGATTCATATGTTGGCAGCTCTGCTTCCTGAGATGGTCCAGGATGTCAAATTGTTGCCTCGTTCCTATAAAGTTATGTTTCAGCCCTAGTCGCATGCATGTCCAGCCAGCGATTATTTTTTTCGTACATCATTTTTGTAACGCACACGTGTAAAATCAATTGATTTTTCAGAAAATATTATTTTTTCAGTTAGTTTTGCTTTATTCCGTGTTTGATTATGAAAAACGGAAAAATCTAAATTTACAAAAATGATGTACGAAAAAAATAATCGCGTCCAGCCAAGGTATGGTATCTTACCTCCACCTCCATGCCACCAGACTAGGTTGGAGAGAGGAAACATTACCTTGAGATGGACAGGATGATGACGGTAACTTGTGTCCCACTGTCCAGAAGACATGGAAAGGCTGTCCCATCTATGAAGCAGATATCCACTATACTCTTTTCCACCAAGCCGTGGGGAATATCACAATCATTATCTGGAGCTGGTACTTCTAATGGCTCGTGTGCTTCAGCACGCTCCTTGTCTGATGCATCTGGGAGTTTCCCCAAAAATTCAATCCAACATTTGCTTACCTGTTAGGCGTGTGAAGGAAGTCCCTCCCATCTTTATTAAATAACTTTCTCTGTGGTTTAATACAAACAAGTGAAAACCCCCATATCATGTTAATTATTATCATGGTTATGTTTAGGTGCAAGTAAGTTGGTTTAACATTTAAGTTCAACTACTTCTTTTATACAAATACAAGTTTCTATTCTGTTTCATTTATGATATTAAGACCACCACTACTTCTTATATTTTGTTCCTGTTCACATACAATAGTTTAGTTTTGTGGATCGTCTTGTTCCTGGTGGGCATTTAGGGGACCTTGATTTTGTTTATCTTTCGTTTGCCGCTCATGCTTGCATACATGGTTGATACTCTATAGTTTTGCACATGAAATCGGTATGTTGGTCTTCCAAAACCGGGGAATTGCATCCGAGCTTGAGTAAATATAGCTTCCAAAGTGTCAGGGTTCAGCTTTTGGCACTCCACATGTTTCTTTTGCGCATCTCTAGTTTTCCCTGTAGCATTATGAGTTGCCAAAGTTTCTGCTGTAAATTCATCCCTAAACATTGTCAAACATAACAGTCTACCTCGATCACTGTTGTCAGCTTTCTTGTACCCTTTGTTGACAACATACATATTATAAACATACATAGTGTATTCTACAAGCATAATTATTAGGATTGAAAGCTCTCCTTCTTAGTATGTCCAAAATGCTCCTGTTCCTGACATCAAAGAAGGCTTAGAAGCTTGAGGTAGCTTGGTGGGTTTCCACCTTGTCCCTTAAGGGGAATACTAAACACAGAGGTAAAATAGCCAAATAATATATCAAAAGAAAGCTTAAAAGTCCAGGAACATGTGAGCCTTGTGCACCAGGCATAACTGTGCTGGTGGGATGCTTTCAGATTCCATGTTTTCATGATCAGCTCTGCTGTCTTGACAAAGTACTTCAGATTCTCATCTGAGACACTGGGTATTTTCACTTCAGATCCCCCACTATCCTGTCTGTCAAGTTCTGAAACACTTTGTCTCTGTTGGGGTATTCATTTGCTTTATTGTTGCGCCTTCTCGGTGCTGTGTGCTTTGCAGGGTGCCTGGGGCTATAATGGCACCGCTGCCGATGCTCTTGCATTTTCTGCCAGCTTCTGGTTTGGAACTTGCAGTCACTGCATTTCTGGTCCTCATCACAATGGCCCGTTGTCGATGACACTCGCTTGGATGAGGTCTCGGCTCATCGTGATGAGTTCTTACCCCCTTTTGCACTACTCTCGTGGATGCAGCGGCTGATGGATGCTTAGGAATAGTAAAGCTTGAAGTCTTCATGTTGGTTCCCAAAAGTTGACTTGAAATTATGATGATGCTGTTAGACGCTCTCGTTTCGCAGGCAGTCAAAATAATTATGATGCTCCAAACTCCTTGTCTTGCCTATTTATTGTCATGTAGGCCCTGTATGAGCCGCCGTCTCTTTCTCGAATATAGGAGGAAGAGTGATGTCAAGTGGATCCTCTGGTTCGTCGGGTGGAGGATCTTGCAACCATTGTGGGGGCTCTTCCCCTCTATATGGTTTCAACCTGTTGTTGTGTATTACCTTGGGTTTTGACCGGACTGTCTTTTGTACCCTATATGTTACATCGCTTAAACGATCTAGGACTAAATATGGCCCTTCCCTTTTCTTCGTGTGGGGTTGTGCAGCCATACTGCATCACCCCGATTTATAAAAGTGGTTGCGTGCTTTCACATCGTGGTACCGTTTTTGGCGTTCGCTTGCCAGTTTTATGTGTTGCCTGGCAACCTCATGGACTGTGTCTAAATGGTCTACTAAACTCTGTACGTACTGCGGCAACCAAGGTGGGTCATTTTCCTCTTCTGGTCTTCCGGCAATTAGATCTATGGGTAGCTGGACATCTTGTCCCAACATCATCTCATTTGGGGTGAATCCTATGGATTCATGGACTGATGATCGGTATGCCATCATTAAGTAAGGGAGGTGCTGGTCCCAATCTCTCTGTTTCTCCTCCACAAAGAGCGATAACATGGTTTTTAAGGTTCTGTTGAACCTCTCAACCATGCCATCTCCCTGCGGATGAAAAGGTGTAGTTCTCGTCTTTTCAATGTCTCGAAATTTCTCCCTTGGTCCGAATGCATTTGGTTAGGACACCCGAACCTGCAAAACACCCGTTCGACTAAGACTTCTGCCACCGTTGTCGCCTCTTGGTTGGGAATTGCGAAGGCCTCAGTCCATCTGGTAAAGTAATCGCAAGCTACTAAGATATACTTATTGCCGTTAATCATTTCTACCAGAGGTCCCGTAATGTCCACCGCCATCCTCTCCATTGGTGTGCCTACATGATCAAATTGCAAGTGCATGTGGTGTGAACTGGGGTCGCTTTTTGAAAGCGCATTGGTCACAAACCTTGCACAGATGCATGCACATCCCGACTATACATGGGCCAATAAAAGATTGATACCCAGATGTCCCCCGGTTCTACTATCATGTAGTTGATGCAAAATCTCTTATCGCCTAACCTTGGGGACTACCATCTGCCATGAGATTTTATCCCTTTTTCATCTTCCCAGCGTTGGTATAGTCTGCCGTTTCTTAAAGACAATCTCTCCCATTGCATCCAGAGTTTTAGGCTTCTGAGAAGAAGGTGATCACTAGTTTGATGGTTCCTCTGTAGATCCTTCCATTTCCTCCTAGTCTTGGGCTAGGCCATACATTTGTTTAATTTCAGATTCTATCAAAATCAACTGATATGCATTAAAATTATACACCTGGATGGTGTGAGATTCTTGCCTTTGGAAAATTTCCCAAATATCATCCACGTTGGTGATGATCATGTTCATAGAGAAGTTCAATGAGTCATCCATATTGATTTAGTGCACAGTGTACAGGATGTGTGTGTATTTCAACTATAGTCACTCACTAGCAAAAATTAATAATCAATAGAAGCTATAGTGTACTGTTCAGTATACACTCTTTAAAGTTCATCAACAATCTTCAAATCACCAAAACATCAAAATGGTATATATATAATTCCAGAAAACAAAGTTAATCAGTAGAATCCACAATGAAAACTGAAGATGTCCATATAAGATACACTATATAAATCCAACTGAAGACAGTAAAATCATGACATATCACAGGAGCAGATGAGAGCAGCATGCACACAGGATGAGAGCAAGATGAGAGCAGCTGATGATGTACACCCCAACACAAGAGCCCAAATGATCTCATGATTTTCATGGTCACATATCTTGTGTCTGTGCCTCGCTGACTTCCTTAAACTTGCTTTTCAGACATTGTTCCATCTTGTCCAGTTTAAATAGAATTTATTATCAGTGTTTTCTTACCGTCCTGCAGGGGCGTAGCAAGAGCATTGGGGGCCCATGGACTAGGAGCAGTACGGGCCCTTTTAATCAGGGCGGCATTTACCTTTTAATTATGGGGCCCTGGGCCAGGCCAAAATTTGGAGGCCCCGAACTCACCTGCCGAGGGAGGCATGTGCACTCAAGTCAGTGGCCAAGTTTTGGTTTACTTATAGAGGGGGACATATTTTGTTCCGATATTTTGTACGGGAAAATATTCAATTTCAGACTATTTTAGCCCCAGATCAACATGAAACCTGCTATTTGAATGTGCCCTATTTTTGGTCAAAAACATGCTGTTATTGGGGTTAAAAGAAAGATGCATAGGGCAATTTTGGAGGCCCTGGACTCGGGGCCCATCTTTTTTCGCTTTTGTGCTCGGGCCCCTGAACCTTCGGGCCCATGGACTTTGTCCACCCCCCCCGCTTGCTACGCCTCTGCCGTCCTCATCTTCCTCATCTTCATGATCATCGTCATTCTGTGCCTCGAGGTCCATTCTTGGGTCAATTATAGCTAGCAGCTGGGTTGTTGGTTTGTCTGATAGATATTCATCTAGCTGATAAAAATAGGGAGGTCGAACCTGCCGTCCTGACCCACTGGGCGCTGGTTTTGCTACCCTGTTCGTCTGCCATTTGTACCACTATTTTAGGTTATTAATTTTTGTTTGTATTTCAGTGTGTGTCCTCCTGTACCCAGCGGCGGCCATCAGTTCCACACACATTTTGTATACGTCTTTATAATAAGTGAAATATACCGTGTTTGAGGACAGCGATCATTAAAATCTGTTTAAAATCACAAACTTGTGAAATGGACCCTGCCAATATTGCTACATGCGCTGGCATTCTTACCAGGCGATTATTCGTGGCAATAATAAGCCAGCATCTATGTCGGAGTGTCCATTCTTGGCTCGACGACTTGCATGGGTCCTTTCCTCTTGCAGTAAATAATGCGAGTTGTAACACACAAGATATATTGCTATTTCACTAGACTTTAATTATTGCTTCTCTTCTTCGGTTAGGTAGTTAGTAGTTGTAGCGGCAGAATAGGTCTTCTCTTCATGAGTTCAAAATAACAAGTGACTAGAGAAGTCCCTAGGCTTGCTTAGGCAGGCCCCAACCCCTGGTAATAGTTCTTGGTTGAGGGAACTGTGTGTTAGGGACCCTTACTGGACCATCTGGCATTGGTCTAGGGCTGCGTGGGGTGGTGTTCCGTAGCAGACCCTGACTTCTGCGCTGCTGTTGTTGCTGTTGTTGATGTTGATAGGTGGTATGATAAGCCACCATGAGTGCAAGTTCCCGACGCTCTCGTTCTGCCTCACGTTGACGTCGTCGCTCTTCCTCGAGGAATTTGAGCCTTGGCTCAACTGCATTGGAGGGGTGCATGACGCACACGGGAATATTTGTTCGTCGTGGTGCCAAAGGCCGTAGTAGAATATGTATATGATCAGTTTTTAGGCCGTTAGCTGAAAGAAGATAGAGAAAAGAGAAGGAATGGTAATTGTAATGGCCAAGGCGTTGGCAATAAAACAGTTATCATTTTAACTACCCAGACTGAAACATATTAATATAAAATGACTTCAACACTTTCAAAATTAGATAGATACAAAACAAAACAAAATTCTACAGTTACAAGAGTTTGATATCGGAAAAAAAATTTCAGGGAGTTTACTGTGTCAATTTTTGATTTTTATGCCATCACATAACCAAATTTTACTTTAAGTCATCTATTGCTCACCTTGCATTTCTGAGGAACTATTGCCCCATACTGGCGCACCACTTGTCGGAGTGTCCATTCTTGTCTCGACGACTTGCATGGGTCCTTTCCTCTTACAGTAAATAATGCGAGTTGTAACACACAAGATATATTGCTATTTCACTAGACTTTAATTATTGCTTCTCTTCTTGGTTAGGTAGTTAGTAGTTGTAGCGGCAGAATAGGTCTTCTCTTCATGAGTTCAAAATAACAAGTGACTAGAGAAGTCCCTAGGCTTGCTTAGGCAGGCCCCAACCCCTGGTAATAGTTCTTGGTTGAGGGAACTGTGTGTTAGGGACCCTTACTGGACCATCTGGCATTGGTCTAGGGCTGCGTGGGGTGGTGTTCGTAGCAGACCCTGACTTCTGCGCTGCTGTTGTTGCTGTTGTTGATGTTGATAGGTGGTATGATAAGCCACCATGAGTGCAAGTTCGGCGCTCTCGTTCTGCCTCACGTCGGCGTCGTCGCTCTTCCTCGAGGAATTTGAGCCTTGGCTCAACTGCATTGGAGGGTGCCACGGCCTTTGCACGGGAATATTTGTTCGTCGTGGTGCCAAAGGCCGTAGTAGAATATGTATATGATCTGTTTTTAGGCCGTTAGCTGAAAGAAGATAGAGAAAAGAGAAGGAATGGTAATTGTAATGGCCAAGGCGTTGGCAATAAAACAGTTATCATTTTAACTACCCAGACTGAAACATATTAATATAAAATGACTTCAGCACTTTCAAAATTAGATAGATACAAAACAAAACAAAATTCTACAGTTACAAGAGTTTGATATCGGAAAAAAAATTTCAGGGAGTTTACTGTGTCAATTTTTGATTTTTATGCCATCACATAACCAAATTTTACTTTAAGTCATCTATTGCTCACCTTGCATTTCTGAGGAACTATTGCCCCATACTGGCGCACCACTTGTCGGAGTGTCCATTCTTGTCTCGACGACTTGCATGGGTCCTTTCCTCTTACAGTAAATAATGCGAGTTGTAACACACAAGATATATTGCTATTTCACTAGACTTTAATTATTGCTTCTCTTCTTCGGTTAGGTAGTTAGTAGTTGTAGCGGCAGAATAGGTCTTCTCTTCATGAGTTCAAAATAACGAGTGACTAGAGAAGTCCCTAGGCTTGCTTAGGGAGGCCCCAACCCCTGGGTGGGTCCAAACTCACTTTGTAAAGATTTGTCATTACCATCTCATTAACTCAACCAGATCTCTTGATGATCACAAAAGGTGTTTTTGGTACTACTGAACCCTTGAGATATCATAACATGAGAGATCACGATGGTGCGTTTGGACTGCACTTATCGATACTTAAGTGATCATTATGATGATAATGTAAGTGGTTGACACTTACTAGTTACCATGATTTGGTACACCCAGGTGTTGGTGCCACCTAGCAAGCTTATGAATTACTAAATATGTTTTGATAAGATAATTAATTGGCAATTAGTATCATGATTCCTAAGACAATAGGAATGACAATACCAATTAGTATGTATCATATATCTGGCCTCTTACATCTACACCATATATCATTTTGGAAGCCTGTTTATGGAAATCACATTATCCTTTTTCGGCTTCCAAAATATCCAATTGCAGTCGAAAGAAACATTTCATTTATGTACACTCCAAAGGTCAGAAATTTCCTTCTTAACCAAAGCTTATCCTTTGCTTCATCCAAATCAGTTATCGGTATTGTATCTAACCATTCCATCTTTGACTCGTCGAAAAAGCTAAAAGAATTAGTAGATATATCTTCAGCCAGTTGCAAGATGTATGGTGATAAGCTTTTTGAATGATCTAATGCAAGTGTCCCATTCATTAAGACCAGTTTCAATAAGGCATCCGTAATCCTATTGCAAATTTGGTCATTGGTGTGGTTAAATAAACCTACTGTCTTGAGTGCATTTTTACTATCGGCATTATCGAATGTCATCGCATAGCAATTCTGATGTTTCGATAAGATCATAGAGTTGACAACTGCCTCAGTTTCGAAACTTAATGCGTTTTCAAATCTAATTGTGTTTGAATCATTGATAATCAAATGATTCTTTACGTAGAAAGAATTGAGGAAAATTCTGGGTGATTCTTAGAGCTATTCACCATCTGTTCAAGTCATTGGTGACCAATATCAATGACTTCCAAGATATAAACTCTCGTCATAATATCCCGACCAATGAATTGGTTAGCTTCTTAACCACTTTGCTGCAATGAGCTTGTGTACATTTAAGCTGAAGACTCCTTCGATGACGCTTGTTGATGTTTGAACCCTTGTATGTATTTTTTTGCTTCAGTCAGCTTGGTGATTCGTTGGAAAACCTTGTCTCGAGCTACACACAGAAGGGTTGCAATAAGCTTATCTATTCTCTTGTTGCTGCGTCGCTCGAGATACGCCGTCTTCAGCAGGTTGAAAAAGGCCTCCAGGTACATATTGGTATTTATACCGGCTCCAATCCGGTATGGAAATGCCCACTCTTCAATCCTGCCCCGTATGTCTTTGCAAACGATTCCCCGAATGCTTTGGTTTCTTCCTTGCTGGTAAGCTCTTGTATAACTTTCTTGTAATAGAGGTTCGCCATGTCTTTTCTTTCCTCTTCGAGTACTACTCTTAGGCTCTTATACATATCCGCTCTGACTTCTTTATCCACTATCTTCTGGTTGATTCCTCCAGCTTCGGTCAACGTGCCAGATACATAGTAGTTTTTGGGGACCTGTGCCGAATACCGCTGTCCAGGCGCCGAAGTACTGAGGGGCATCGTCTGTCATAATGAATTTCGCGCGAATGTCACCGGTTCGTTTCTTAAGGGACGCGAAAAATTTGATGAGAACTGCCTTGTGCCACACGGCCTGTGTGTGGCGCTGTGGGTGTAATATATGTAGGGGCGGCTTGTCGGCCTCGGCCTACACCCAGCGCCACCGTGTTGGCCGTGTGAAGAGGTACAGAGTTAGGGAGACGGGCAGCAGGTTGTGGATGGTTGCGTTGATTTGTTTTCTGCCTCCAACGTCCTCTGCCTGATGTCAACGCACCTTCCGGCAACGAGGCTGGGCGTGGCCTAAATGGCATTCGTAATCCATTCTCTACTGTAGGGGGTGCGATGATGTATATGAGATGCCCCCTCGTCGCATTGGGTGTGGTGTGTTGGTGGTAATTGTCCTTGGTTGAGGGAACTGTGTTTTGGGGACCCTTACTGGACCATCTGGCATTGGTCTAGGGCTGCGTGGGGTGGTGTTCCGGAGCAGACCCTGACTTCGGCGCTGCTGTTGTTGATGTTGATAGGCGGTATGATAAGCCACCATGAGTGCGAGTTCCTGACGCTCTCGTTCTGCCTCACATCGTTTTTTCGTCGCTCTTCCTCGAGGAATTTGAGCCTTAGCTCAACTGCATTGGAGGGGTGCACGACGCCCACAGGAATATTTGTTCGTTGTGGTGCCAAAGGTCGTAGTAGAATATGTATATGATCTGTTTTTAGGCCGTTAGCTGAAAGAAGATAGAGAAAAGAGAAGGAATGGTAATGACAAGGTGTAATAGCAAGGTGATGACAATGAGAGTAAAAATGAAATATATTATACGTGTAGATAAGTATGTAGCATGAGTAAAAGGTACAAGCATTATATTAAAAGTCAGCAAAGCATGAAACTTAATTAGTTAATAAGATGCAAAAGAAGATAAAGTTGTGCTGGTATCTGCTACTTCTGAATCACTGAAATCAAAATCAAATGGAAAGTTGGATGCTGAAGAATGAGCATCAGATAGCTGAGAGGTAGGTGTAGATGGAGAAGGGGAAGGTAACGGGCTGGGGGTTGGTGAAGGGGGTGGGGTGCCATTTAAATTTGTTGTGGACACCGTGAGTGTCATGTTACCAGCATCCGGAGGACGTGGTGGTGCTGGTGGGACCGCCTCTTTAGTTGCATGGTGCGGTCTATCGAGGGGTGGTACTTCCCCTATCACTGTATACCCTGAGGGCGTAGTTCGCCCTTTTACCGCATATGCAGGTTTTAGTCTATCGTGATGTACAGTTAAAGTGCTTGAGTGTTTGTTAGGAATATCCCCTAATTGATAAGTGCGTTCATTAACGCTGCGACTTAAAATTGTATACGGACCTAGCCATTTGGCATCAAGTTTACTTTTTTCATAGCAGGAGATGTATGATAAGCCCTTTGTCGAAATGGTTTCTTACCGCCTGTGTCAATACGATGTTTAATTTTATTAGACCTGCCAAATGGTCGTTCAGGAGTTGAAAAGATATCTGTATATTCCTGCATAAGATAATCTACCAACTTTGTTTGCTCAGGTGTTAAATCAGAAGTAGACAAATCAATGGAGTGTTTTGCTTCACTAGTAATTGATTTAACTGGTAGGTCTTCAAGTGTATCAACATTGGTAGGATCAATAGTATCTTCTAAATTGTCCTCACTTAGGTGTAATTCATAGATTTCTGAACATTCACTGTCTAATGGTTGAATAGTGCCTAAATTTGTGTTAGCTTCAATCATAAGTGCATTTTGAGTAAAATTGGTAAGAACAACTGGTATCGAATGTTGATGATCAATGGTTACCGCTGCATCACTGATAAGTATTGGACTATTTAATTGGTTAGGATAAAACGTACCACTGTAATCAGGTCTGACAATTGAATCTGTACTAGTTACCTTGGCTGGCAAGTAAATTTGCGCGTAAGGTTGAATAGTAACAGATTCAAGTGCAAAAACTTGATGTGGGGTAGGTTGTATCTCTGATTTACATAACACTGGAATACGTTTGCCATACATTACAATATACCCTTTGCTAAGATGTAAGTCCATTCCATGATGTATTACAAAGTCTAATCCTAACAATAAAGGTCGAATTGCAGTGTCAGCGGGTATAACTCGATACCCATGGTCTAAGTCCAATTTGCCTGTCTTGATGGTTAATGGGGTAACCCCTTTGCAAGGCATTGGGTTGCCCATTTATAGTGAGTAAATCTCTGTCTACTGGATAAATTGAGGATCTTATATTGCCATCCAATTGTTCCCAAATATCTTCTCTAATTAATGAAACATCTGCCCCTGTATCAATATATGCTTGAATTGTAAACTGTCCTAATTTCACTAGAATATATTGTGTGGGCATACATGTTTCATCACCTTGTGATGTATTTTTGTGATACGAGCATGTTCGATATATATATGAAGAGCTTTGTTGCAAAACCCCTTACATCCACTTTTGACTTTTTGAGAAAAACAGCTTTTTTTAATTGTGCAAGTATTACTTGTTCGATTTGATTCAATTTGGGATTGGATAAAGTGTTGATGAATAGAAACTAAAAGAATAGGTTTGGGACAATTTTCAAGGCTTCCTATTTATTTTATTATTTCTTTTATATCGCACCTTTTGTGGATGTAAGGGTTTTGCAACAAAATAAATTTACCCTTTTCTAGAAACCACCTTTGCAATCAAATTTGAGCCCATTTCTTTGCACTACATTATGTAACTTGACTAATGCTTTGAAAATCAAAAAGAAAAATTGAAATATCTCATTTACTTTTTAATTATGAATTTTTAATTAAATTGGGAAAATGGCATTTTTGGGTATTTCGAAGCTACACCTTTTGTTAATTAAAAATGATTTTTTCAAACATAGTGACCCAAAAACAGTTCCTTTTGGTTTTAATAGGTAAAGAACATTCCAGGCTACCAAAATACAAAAAAAAATTTAAAACAAAACAATTCTATATTCATTTTAAGTTCAGATTTCGGAAATTCCTAAGATTTCCCAAACGGGAAATATGCGATAACTCCGTAAGGGAAGGTAGTATGAAGGTCAAACAACCACCAAAATGTGTATTTTTACCCACACTATAATATTATGCCAATAACTCAATTTGGCCAAAAGTGGATGTAAGGGGTTTTGAAACAAAGCTCTTCATATATAGATGAAATTATATCAGTTTGATTACCTGCAGCCCCCAGACAACTACGCCTGGGAGTTGTGTCCCCCAGGTCAGTATGACTGAGAGCTTCTACCCGTTTAAATTGTCACTATGTTGAAAAGATACATTATTTTCGTGTGCCCTGCTAGGAGATGGTGTATTAGGCCTACGAAGAATTGAGTGAGGACTAGTATTCCTCTGAGTAGCTCTACCTTGACGATCATAATAAAATTTTTGATCCCCTGTATTTTGCTGACGACTATGTGGTGAGAAATCAGATCTATTTGTATAGTTTGAACTTGATCTTGAATAATTGTCATATCGGTTATGCCCGGGGTATGGGCTGTACGATCGATTACCACTAATTGATCGGTCATAACGTCGTCCTCTACTTTGTCTGTCTCTACTATAAGAACGGTCATAATAACGACGTCTGTCTCTACTGTCCCTGGTATTTGACCTATCATAAGAACGACCTCTGTAACGTGAATCCCTACTATTAGACCTATCGTAATAGCGACCTCTACTATTGGATCGATTATAATAATGTCCTCTGTCTTGTCCGTCCCAATTGTTAGACCTATATTGACCACTGCTAACCTGATGAACCCTGTAAGGTGCCGGCGATTGATACCGTGCAAAGGCATTGCCTGATTGACTCTGTCCACCCCTACTTAATGAACGCGAGTCTGACCGAGAGTCATGATATCGATCTCTACTAGCAAAATCACGACGTCTATAATTATCTCTAGATCTATCGTGATAATCATCATTATTGTCGCGCTTTTGGTTTGCAGCCGTAGCGGCTGCTAATTGAATTTGGAGCTGTTTAAATCCTTCCAAAAGTTCTGTCATGCCCTCGTTAGTTGACGGTTTTGGTTTTGGCTTTGGTTTTAATGTTGTGTCTGTTTCCTCCACCTTATCCACCTTTGAAATACTTGCTATCACAGGTGTGTTGTTGGTGGGAGTGAACGTGCCATACAGCGTATCTATAGGTTTGTCTGATTTTTGTAATTCCTGTTGTGCCCTTTCTACATTTTTCACTAAATGCACCGTATCATCGATAGAAAGAACGTCAAGTTCGCGTGCTTTAGCTCTTAAAATTGGACTTAAACCTGCCAAAAATCTGCGTAACACTTCTGCATTAATTTCATAAGAACTGAAGGCTTGTTTTGTAAGACTTCTTAAATCAGCCAAATATACCTGAATGTTTTCCTTTGGCTGTCTTACCCTAGCATTTAAAGTGTCCCTAAAAATGGTAAGAAAGTCATCATTGTGAAAGACCTGGCTTAGCTCGGCCTTGGTCAATGCGTAATTTGCCTTTATTTCGGGCGAAAAGCCAGTGTATACCTTGTAAGCGTTGGCGCTTAATCGATTCGGTAAAATGGACTTTAACTTGGCATTAAACGCTGCCGCATCATCGCCATTAAAGACAGTACGTACACTGTCTTCTAATCTTTCTAACCATTCTTTGATGATATCCCCATCTTTGCCCTCAAATCTCTCTGGTAAATCTACATGAAACTGCCAATTATTTCCCAAGTTAGCCATAGTGGTCAATTAGCGTGTCTGATTATACTTATCTTTGGTAATGAGTACCTCTAAATTGAACACAAATAGTCAATCGATGTCAGTCAAATATCATGTAGGCCTACTATATAAATGTCTATAAGTGTTATGAATCGACCCTTCAACTTAATACAATATCAACAAAATCCTATAGCATGTAAGCAACCAATATTGGAAAAACACTTATTACTTATTCACAACTTACCACCTGCAAAAGAACATTGTATGTACTTATACTAAACAATATGTGACAAATATGAAATGCATAAACGATAGCTAATGTCAATTATATAAAGTATAGGCCTATGCATGCATGTGTAGATGTTTGTCTCCAGCGTCCCCTGCCTGATGTCAGCGCTCCCTCCGGCAATGAGGCTGGACGTGGAGTAAATGGCATCCTCAATCCATTGTCTACTATAGGTGGGCGCGATGAGGAGAATGAGATAACCCCCTCGACGCATTGGGTGTGGGGTGTTGGGTATAATAGTTCTTGGTTGAGGTAAAGGGGTGTTGGGAATCCGAACTGGATCTTCTGGTAATGGGCTAGGGCTGCGTGGCGTAATATTTCGTTGTTGCTGTTGGTAGTTGGTGTGATAGGCCAACATGATTTCCTGCTCCCGACGTTCCTGCTCTGCTTCTCGTATACGTTGTCGCTCTTCATCAAGGAGTTTTAACTTTAACTCGACCACATGGGAGGGGTGCACGACACCCACGGGAATGACTATCCCTTCTGTTCTTCTTGGAGCCAAAGGCCGAAGTAAGTTTAGTAATTTAGCCGGGGTTAGGCTGTTAGCTTGCAATTCTTCTGAGTGAGGAGATGTACTTATTGCCCCATATTGGCCACCACTTGTTGAAGGGTCCATACTAGCTTCAACTTGTTGCATAGGTTCCTTTCCTCAGTCTTAAAGAACGCGATATGACACACAAGATATATGTTCATTACAGACTTTAATAATAACATCTCTTCATCTATTAGTAATTAGTACCGGCTTTGGATGTCTACTCTAAAGCCTCCATTTCTCCGTTTTACAAAATCAAAATTCCGTTTTGCAATTTTGCCATTTTCCGTGATTTTCTGTTTTACTCATAAATCCCTATAAAAACACCTTACAAAGCAAAATGACAACATGAACTTGTTAGTTATTTGTCCTACCTTACTGAAGCCGACCTTCAACATCGCCATTGAAGTATAACATAAGTAATTCCTTGGTATGTTTTTCTGTGAGGCTCTCTCGTCGATCATCAAGCATGTGCTTGTACTTGCTGAATGATCGTTCGGCATAAACACTGGTGACCTTGGTCCATATGTGCTCCGTCACAATTTTAGCAAGAGTAGGAATCCGCAGGCCCAATCCTTGCCAAAATTTTGCTAAGTCAAATCCTTCTTCAGGAAGCTCTTCTTTGGCCGCTGTCATGTAGATATCCCATTCTTCTTGCAAACTTTCAGATGGGTTTTGTAGTCCATGCATACTTGCGTATTTTGTTATGTCATTAGTAATTGTGCTAACTTGCCATGGGTCAAAAACCCTGCAGAGTTTATAATAGTAGGGATGACCACTGTCAATACAGTTTCCACTAGAACGATTTTTCATTTACTGTGTGCGTGCACTCACACACGTATTGTCTATGGAGAAACTGATCGATACAAGAAATCCCAGGCCTGTTAAATGGCGTACATACTTGTTTTGATCCAAATGTAGGCCTATATCAGGGTGTTTCAAGAAATTCCTGATTCCACCAGAAAACATTAACCAAACTTTTTCCTGTTTGGTCAGTAAATAGAGAGGACCTTCCTTCATGAAGAGATCAACTTTTTTAATGAAAAATTTAATGAGATGAGAACTACAACAGGTTGAAGTGACACCATTCCGTGCATCAGGTGTTCAAACGCAATTATCTCCGAATTTGGAGTGAATCAGACAAGCAAACTTACATACTCATAAAATTTAATTATTTTTGAAGACAAAATGTGCAGGATGTTAAGAAATTTAAGAATGTTTAAGCCTACCATGCCCATCTCAAATCTTTTACTTCCCCGTGCACTTCTCACTACCATGTCCATTTCATATGCTATCCATCATGGCTTCCATGCACACACAATGTATTGCTCAATGTAGTAAAGATAACCTTTGAGTTGGAGCAAATTTCTCAAAATTGGTAGTGATTAATGTTACCAAACTTATGCCATGATGAAATATAATAATTTTTGAAGATAAAATGTGCTGACCTTAAAAAGATTGAACAATGTTTAAGACTACCGCTATTCATTTGAAATCTCCTCTATGGAGATATTTTCCATGGCGGCCATCTATGATCATGCTTGAGGTTTCACCAAACAAACCATCGGTTTTGAGGTCTTATATTTTTGTTGTATGTCAACAAAATCGATTAAATTTTCAGGATGATCTTATTTTCATGTTGTTATAAGCAAATATAATGTTCCAGATAACGCTAGTTAATAAATACATTAAGAAAAAGTACCTTAAAGTTGCACTTTCTGTTAGTATTCCTTTTTGGACTTTAACTTTTTAACATGTTATAGCAGCCCTATATAAAACTGTGACACTCGAAAGGCCATATCTCTGGCATGAAACGTCCGATTAAGATTATTTAAACGCCAAAATGTTTCTTTCATCAATTCCCAGCCAATAAGTTAGGTCTGAATTAATTTAAAAGTACTTCAATTTTTAGTGGACATGCCTATTACTAGATATGGATATACTAGATATGGCTTTCTCTACATATACTTTGTCATAGGTCATCATTTGCTTATTTTTAAAGTACAGTGTCCTACAAAAAGGGTCATTGTAGTTGACGGTCAGTTTATCATTCTCTAGATACACCTCCTCCCCTTCTACAAGGGTCTCTGCCTTCCTATTCTTTATGGCATCAGAAGGTAGTGCAGGATGCAAGTGTTTTTTGCCACCGATTTGCTTTTCAATTGGTTTTGACTTTTCTAACAAGTTTTACATCAACTTCTTCATTATACACTAAGCCAAAAAAGAAACTTATAATTTTTCACAAGGTCATATCTTAAAATCCTGTCTATCAAAATTAACTAAAATTACACACAGGATTGCCTCAATACTCTACTCAAAACACATGTCAGCAACCAATCAGTTGGCCAACTGACACAACCGCATAAAATGCACTGATATGGAACAACTTCCTGGACCACATTCACAGCCCTATTGGCACCCAGCAAAAGAAATCTGTGAGAATGATCTTGAATCACAGGTCACAGCCAACAATTTTTTAAGTTAAAAACATTAAAGAGAGTCAAAACAAACTTACCAGGATCATCATGTCACATGTCCAAACAAATAATGAAGTCCTTTAGTAAGGGAAGCATGGGCCAATCTTCCCAGGATATCATCAGGAACTTGGTTGGAAGCGCACAGTGGACATACCCGTTACTAAAGGACTTCATTATTTGCTTGGACATGTGACATGATGATCCTGGTAAGTTTGTGACCTGTGATTCAAGATGCCGTTCTCACAGATTTCGTTTGCTGAGTGCCAATAGGGCTGTGAATGTGGTCCAGGAAGCTGTTCCATATCAGTGCATTTTGCTATTGTGTCAGTTGGACAACTGCTTAGTTATTGACATGTGTTGAGAGTGGAGTATTGAGGCAATCCTGTGTGTCATTTTGGTTAATTTTGATGGACAGGATTTTAAGATACGACCTTGTGAAAAATTATAAGTTTCTTTTTTGGCTTAGTGTATTTGGATCTAAAACCAGTCTAGTGGATCTCTAGTATTTTTTTTATCAGTACCCATCCTCACCACAGTCGCCACTCTCATTATGCCATATTTGGCCTCCAAAATCTTGTATGTAACCGTGTTGCAGTTCAGTCCCATGATTGGTATTTCTTCTGGAATAAAACATTAAAAAAGGAACTTATCGTCTCATTTTCTTTTTAGCTCAATTTGCAAGGCAAATTGAGACTATAGGCATGATCCGGATTTCTCTATGTTTTTTACTTTCTCTTGCTACATCATTTGAGTAATGGAGCTGGTAATTTGAGGTGGCGATCTTTGCAAGTTTGTTCATGAAAGTTACTTATTTTGCTGGGAAAAAATGGACAGGAAGTGTGCTTTTTCGAGCAATTTGTCACAAAAAATTGTGCAGTTTCACAAGAATAATCTCATTCCTAGATTTCTTACATGCTACACCAGGTTTAAACTAGGTGTTTTAAGCAATATAAGTCATCTGTTACATGTTTACATTTTAGCTTTGCCAATGATGTTACTGTGTTTTATGGGTTTAGATTTGGAGCATGTGTATTTTTGCAGAGACCTCTCAGATATTTGTGAGGATAGTTTTACATAGTAATTATTTTCTGTGAGATTGTAAAATTCTAAAGCTCTTAAATATGCATAAACCACTAAAACCTATTGTTAACAGAGTGTTTGTTTAAGAATTAGTTCAAGTGCTTGACAAGGACAAAGTAATCAGGGTTGCCAAACTCATAGTTCGGTAGCCCAAATGGGTAACTTTGAAGATTTTCCTTGAGACTTTCAACAATTTCCTGTCCCACAGAAACAGATGGTTAAGAAAAAAATTGGGTGGCTTTTCAGCAATGCAGGTGCAATTTGGATGTCTTGAAAGCCTACATTTATTCAACTAATTAACAGACACAGATAAATTTGGGGTAAACTTAGTAATTGGAATCCTTGAGAGCGTTCACATGGTAGATTTCTCCCAAGTTTTTGTTCGAGAACCGCTTTGCTCAAGCAAAAATTCCTTTAGCTGTGTGGACATGCCTAAAGACAAATATTTATTACTGCTAATATTCCTGTCAGTTTATACCTGAAGATATTTGGTGCCCATTCATTTATTTATTATTCATTAACAATTTATATGCAGAATAACCTCAGCACCTTGCCTCCCTCCTGAGCAGTGGCATTGGGAGCTAGGGGGAAAGTTGCATCCCCAACACAGAAATTTCCAGTGATGAAAATGGGATGAGGATCGGATTAAAGTGTCATTAAAATGACTGAAAAGGTCAAAAATTGACAAATGGGGACAGAGTTTGGCTTTACTCCCGCACACTAAAATGCTGGCTATGCTGTTGTTCCTATGGCCACCTTTGTTTCAGATGGACATTTTATTGTGAAAGGACCTATATGTCATTGCACAAGAAAATGAAGAAATACAATAAAAAATTTCCACATAGCCCCTGAATTAAGGGATCCAAAATGAGCGTTTATTGCGTTTTCGACAGTATTTTTTGTGGGACATGAGAGCACCTCAGACCTATCAATTGCATTCTGAATACTGAAGCACGTCTTTCTGATATCAAATAATTTTCATTTTTTAAAATCACAATATAATACACATTTTATGACAAATTATAAAAATTTGATATTTTTCAAATTTTTGATATATAACAGTCCTCGAAGTAAATTATATAAATCTAATGAGATATTCTTAAAGTGTATGTAGCAGGGAGGAAAAGCTGATGGTCAATTGAAAATTTTGACCTTTCATATTGAAGATATGGATTTTTTTCCCAAAAAGACCAAATTGTTTTTGGTGTTTTGGGGAAAAAATCCATATCTTCAATAATGAAAAGTCAAAATTTTCAATTGATCGTCGACTTTTCATCCCACCTACATACACTTTAAGTATAAATCATCAGATTTATAAAGTACTGTTAAATATCAAAAATATCAATTTTTAATGATTTGCCATAAAATTTGTATTAAATTAATTTCAAAAAATCAAAATTATTTGATATCAGAATGACATTCTTCGTATTCAGAATGCAATTCGATATGTCTGATGTGCTCTAATGTCCCAAAATAAATACTGTCCAAACGCTCATACCCCAGCCCTTACAAGTATTTAATTATTTTTGTAATCGCTCAAAAGCATTTTGTGAGAATTTTACATCCAAACTAAGTGCTATTTAATTTTTATGGGCCTTTTTATTTTACATGTAAAGTCTATGGGATTAGAAATGGACAGCAATATTGAAAACCCTTATTTTTGGCCATTTTAGTCACTAAAATGACCATAAAAAAGAATAGCACTTAGTTCGGCTCTAAAATTCACACACAATGCTACCTTAGTGAGTACAAGCATAATTAAATACATTTCATTTGGGGGCTATAGCAAAAAAAAAATTCCTATACCTTACTGGTTATGGAACAAAGGTGGAGGGCCCTGTTGCACATAAATGACCTTTATATACATGTACATTATGCCACATAAAATTAAAATTTTGTTTCACATCCCCACCATGAGAAGTGGATCTAATGTAACACCAAGATAATTGGATTCATTTGTATGATCAAGCATGTCATATTGTTGAACTTGGTAAGAATGTGAGATGCACCAAATACTATATTATTTAGTTTTATTGTTAATGTTGAGAGTTAACTCGTTTTTATAAAACCAACTAGCAATATTCTTGACATAAATAAATAAAGAAATGTTATAAACACAATTAAATACCAGTGTATTAAAAAAACAACAATTTGATATATGTGACACGATCTGGTCCATGGGGGCCAAAGGAGGCATTTTTGAAAATTGAGTTACTATAATTATCACATTATACATACAATAGGCTATCATTTATTGAAAAAACCAAAGGTCTAGCATACTTGGTTCTAAAGTTATGAAGTTTTTTGATGTTTATTTTTTGATGTATTTTATTGTTTTTTTACTCCACATTTTTACCTTTATCTCAGTTTCAAATTTGCCGCCTTTGGCCCCCGTGGACCAGATCGTGTCACATATTCAACAGTTATACATATATCTGAACATTATATTTATTTTTAAAATTTCAAATAACAATTGAGCTACAGCACCCTTGGTGCTCTTGTTTCTTTCTTCATTATCTGACAAATGCTGCCAGAACAAAATCCACTTTGATATGATGAATAGTCTAATCAAAACTCAGAATGTTCCATTGAAATGTTGCAATCAAGTCTCTAGTATACATGTTTACATGCTTAACCTCCTCCTGCAGCAGATGACCATTGCATTTGACTATGTCTTCAGTCTTGCGTTGTCTTCTGCTGCATTTTAAACTCCATATCTGCTACTCATTCAAGTAGAAAGTCTAAACCCTTAGCAATTGCAATGTTCTGATCAAATGTGGTCGGTGTGTAAATTGTGTTCCCTGTAGGTTGATTTACGACGAGTTAGATTAACATGGTTAGTAGATAATAGACGCAGACGAATTTACAGACATTTAATACAGTTTCCAATCCTCGGACAGCCAAACGGCCGTCGTTTATTCTTCTAGCAAACCATTTATATGGTGGTTCTACACTGGTTGACAAATGTTGTTCTGTACAAGTACTGACCAAGATCTGGGGAGAATACAATAGAAATGAGGATCATGTTTTGACAACCCGATTGTGTTGTCCAAACATGATCGTAATAAGTACAAAGGAGATGAGCTAAGTCATGAGGCTGTGTTTGTATAACTAAATTCGTTTATACAAACAGAACCTTGAGTAATACAGGTGCATGTCTTACTTTGGTCTCTATTAAGCAGTAGAGTGTTGTCGCCGCTTTGGTGATGGCAGCTCCTCAACTTTGTGTTTCTCTTGGTGTCTAGGACGAATGGATGTGTGAAAAGCGTCAGGGTGGGGTAGGGGCATGAGTTCACCTGCTGCTCTTTACGGTGTAGGTTTGCGGGGGTAACTTGATTTTAAAGTCATACATATTTTCATTTATTCAGAATGTTCCCTTGAAATGTTGCAATCAAGTCTCTAGTATACATGTTTGCATGCTTAACCTCCTCCTGCAGCAGATGACCATTGCATTTGACTATGTCTTCAGTCTTGCGTTGTCTTCTGCTGCACTTTAAATACCATATCTGCTACTCGTAAAAGTAGAAAGTCTAAACCCTTAGCAATTGCAATGTTCTGATCAAATGTGGTCGGTGTGTAAATTGTGTTCCCTGTAGGTTGATTTACGACGAGTTAGATTAACATGGTTAGTAGATAATAGCGTGAGCAATTTACACAGACATTTAATACAGTTTCCAATCCTCGGACAGCCAAACGGCCATCGTTTATTCTTCTAGCAAACCATTTATATGGTGGTTCTACACTGGTTGACAAATGTTGTTCTGTACAAGTACTGACCAAGATCTGGGGAGAAAACTCCCCGTATATAGTTTTTGCCCGCATTCCTTTCCAGAACCTATTGTTCTGGTCAGGATGCGGGTGTGAAATGTCTTGGGGGCTTTTGGTATTTTTAGTAATTTTTAAGGGAGAATACAATAGAAATGAGGATCATATTTTGACAACCCGATTGTGTTGTCCAAACATGATCGCAATAAGTACAAAGGAGATGAGCTAAGTCATGAGGCTGTGTTTGTATAACTGAATTTGTACAACACAACCTTGAGTAATACAGGTGCATGTCTTACTTTTGTCTCTATTAAGCAGTAGAGTGTCATCGCCAAAAACTTTGTGTTTCTTGGTGTCTAGTACAAATGGATGTGCAAAAAGCCAAAGGCTAGGGTAGGAGTTCACCTGCTGCTCTTTTTCTAATAGCCATGGCTTTTTGTGAACTTGTTCTACTGGCTGATGAATGTAACAATAAATTACTAGTAGGCGGAGTCATGTCTGAATCCCAATGAGTGCAAAATTAATCATTGTTTTTTAATAGGAAGTTTGAAAGATGTAAAATGATTTAAACTTATGTAAAGTAAATGTTTGTTTTAATTAATGTTCAGAAAATGTTTATGAAAGTTATTGGTATTCTTTGTAGTGCGGGATCTGGCTTCCGCTTTAAAAGCTTGTGCCACACGGCCTGTGTGTAGCGCTTCGAGTACTACTCTTAGGCTCTTATACGTATCCGCTCTGACTTCTTTATCCACTATCTTCTGGTTGATTCCTCCAGCTTCGGTCAACGTGCCAGATACATAGTAGTTTTTGGGGACCTGTGCCGAATACCGCTGTCCAGGCGCCGAAGTACTGAGGGCATCGTCTGTCATAATGAATTTCGCGCGAATGTCACCGGTTCGTTTCTTAAGGGACGCGAAAAATTTGATGAGAACTGCCTTGTGCCACACGGCCTGTGTGTGGCGCTGTGGGTGTAATAAATGTAGGGGCGGCTTGTCGGCCTCGGCCTACACCCAGCGCCACCGTGTTGGCCGTGTGAAGAGGTACAGAGTTAGGGAGACGGGCAGCAGGTTGTGGATGGTTGCGTTGATTTGTTGTCTGCCTCCAGCGTCCTCTGCCTGATGTCAACGCACCTTCCGGCAACGAGGCTGGGCGTGGCCTAAATGGCATTCGCAATCCATTCTCTACTGTAGGGGGGGTGTGAAGAGGTACAGAGTTAGGGAGACGGGCAGCAGGTTGTGGATGGTTGCGTTGATTTGTTGTCTGCCTCCAGCGTCCTCTGTCTGATGTCAATGCTCCTTCCGGCAACGAGGCTGGGCGTGGCCTAAATGGCATTCGTAATCCATTCTCTACTGTAGGGGGGCGCGATGATGTAAATGAGATGCCCCCTCGTCGCATTGGGTGTGGTGTGTTGGGGGTAATAGTCCTTGGTTGAGGGAATTGTGTGTTGGGGACCCTTACTGGACCATCTGGCATTGGTCTAGGGCTGCGTGGGGTGGTGTTCCGGAGCAGACCCTGACTTCTGCGCTGCTGTTGTTGCTGTTGATAAGCCGCCATGAGTGCAAGTTCCCGACGCTCTCGTTCTTCCTCACGTCGACGTCGTCGCTCTGCCTCGAGGAATTTGAGCCTTAGCTCAACAGCATTGGAGGGGTGCACGACGCCCACGGGAATATTTGTTCGTCGTGGTGCCAAAGGTCGTAGGAGAATATGTATATGATCTGTTTTTAGGCCGTTAGCTGAAAGAAGATAGAGAAAAGAGAAGGAATGGTAATGACAAGGTGTAATAGCAAGGTGATGACAATGAGAGTAAAAATGAAATATATTATACGTGTAGATAAGTATGTAGCATGAGTAAAAGGTACAAGCATTATATTAAAAGTCAGCAATGCATGAAACTTAATTAGTTAATAAGATGCAAGAAAATTGATTGCTGAACGGAAAATGTTTAGTTGCATGGTGCGGTCTATCTAGGGGTGGTACTTCCCCTAACACAGTATACCCTGAGGGCATAGTACGCCCCTTGACTGCATATGTGGGTTTTAGTCTGTCATGATGTACAGTTAAAGTGCTCGAGTGTTTGTTAGGAATGTCCTTTAATTGATAAGTGTGTTCATTAACGCTGCGACTTAAAATTGTGTACGGACCCAGCCATTTGGCGTCAAGTTTACTTGTCCGTCTTTGATTGCTAAGAAACACTTTAGTACCTATACTGTACACTTTAAACCTAGTTTTACGGTCATGGTATTTGGCACTTTGGCGTTGAGCATGAGTGATATTTTGTTTGATTTTTTATACGTACGTGGTACTTCAGCATTTATATGCTGTGTGATGTTGTAGTCCTTAGAAAGTGGTGATGGTATGTTTAGGTAGTTATGAATTGGTAATCGAGGCTCTCTACCAAACATAGCAGTGTATGGAGTGTGTTGAGTAGTGCTATGAAGTTTAGTGTTATATGCAAATTCAACTTTGCATATTTCCTTATCCCAAGTAGAGCTCTCTTTACCTTCTAAACGTTTGGCTAACTGTGACTGGATGGACCGATTAATGCGTTCAGCTTGACCATTGCCCGAAGGGTGATAGTGCATGGTCTGTGTCTTTTTGATACCATATTCTTTGCAAAGATTCTGAAATTGTTGTGATTCAAATTGACCACCTTGATCGGAATGTGGCCCATAGATTTCAACAAATCTCTCTTAACAATCAGCTACTGTATCTACTGTCTGGTGTTTAGTTGGATACAGTTTTATATACTTTATATAATTCAAATAATTAATAGTGACAACGTATCTATTCCCATCCTTTGTATACGGCAATTGAGTTATGTCCATCGAGACTTTTTCAAGTGGACGATCAGCTTCTATAGGAAGTAAAGGTGCCTTTAATTTGGAGATCAGTATGTCGTTGACATTGTAAACATGATTTGCAGCTAGTTTCTATATCTGTAGCCATTTGAGGCCAGAAGCAAAATTGTTTAGCTAATTTGCATGCAACCTAATGTGGAGGGTGACCCATGAGGGGAGCACCATGCAACTGAAACATGATATATGTGATTCGTTGTTTTGGTATGGTTGCTATTTGAAGATGGATTAGTATATAACCCATCGTCTTTGTTTAGAAGTAACTCATGCTTAATAGTTAAATGCTTGTACAAAGTTTGTGTCCATAAATCATCTGGAACTGCCTTGATACTGATTTTGTAGCAGTAACTTTTTGATATTTTGATATATCTTTGTTCTGACTAATGAGTAAATCACCCTGTTGTTTGTTCATGTAAGAAGTGTTAGAATGTGATGGTGGTGTATCTGTTGGTACACAAGCAGGTGCCTTGTAAATATCTTGTTTGTCTTTCACCCCAGCGTCTGAATCTAATTGATCAGAATCAGTCATTGGTGGGGTAGTATATAGGTAGGCCTAAGTCAACTTTTGTTCAAGTTCAGTAAGGCCTAATTCAACCTTGAGGCAAAACTTCAAATTTGTAAAGCTCACTACCTGTGCAAAATGCTCTGTACATTTTTTAATCTTATTCAAGTTAACCTGAACATATCCTAAGGCTTAGTCCATAGTACTAAATAAATTCTGACTCACCATCGCTGTGTCTTCATGGTTCTATTGATGGTTGCCACTGCCATGACTGTTGCCCTGTAAGTTGATTTTTACTTCCTCATCAACTTTGTCGTTTGGTGCATCTGTAAGTTTGAATCCAGGCAGGTTGATTTACATTAATATTAACTGATTAGCGTGACATCACAGAGACATGTAACAAACTTAATTCCGATCACTTAAGTGGTACTAGTTTGTCGGTGAAGTTCAAGTTTTGAAAATAAAATCAACAATTGGTCGTTGGGGCGTTATTCTGGCGAAGTCCCACAAGTAAAGAAATATGACGCAAGAAGCACAGTAAACACACGATAATGCAGATACTATTAGTCCTTTAATTTATGATGGATTGCAATTGCTAGATGTCAGCTAGATGGATAAGATAGATGTTGCCTTGATGGAGGCTGTGATGGAAGTGCTCCAGAACCCAAAAATATTTTAATAACCAGATCAGCTGTCACTGACCATCTCTTTAGCAAACTTTAAACTTACACTTTACAGTTAATTATAATCATATACTTGAACAGAAAACACAAGTGATACAAAGGCCTAAACTTATTTAACTCCACCCCTTTTCAATTACTCCACCTGAGACTTACTAATTGTATGATTCAGTCCTACAAATTACAAAACACTTTAAACTCATCAAGCCCTATTATTGACGTTCGATCAATAAACCAAACTTAACAGATTTTCAAGTGAAACTAATCTACTTGGAAATGTCACTTCAACTTGAGCATCACAACACATTTAATCTTAAACCTACATGCACACTTTGCACAGATGAATCATAAGTAGCCCTTTAAACATGTTGAAATTGGAAGTCAATGTCTACTTAAGAGGGTGTGGTTTTTACACCTGATGGAAACACAAAATATGCTTAAAAGACATCTGAATCCTCAAATCCAATTTACCTGACTAATGATGGAATTAACATGGCTGGTGATGGATCAGCATGTAATTTTGAAATCAATGATAAACAGAGCTACAACATTAATTAAGACATATTAAATTCCAAATAGTTAATTAAACAAGTTCGGTCGCTGGAGCAGCTCCATTCAATTATTTCTTCTAAATCATTATTGTCAACAAACTGAATAGTGTCTACTTTCTTTGAATTTTTGTATTTCACTGTTACTGTCTTTACCTCTAAGAATTGTAATCTATCCTAACATTTTTCCTTAATATTCTTCTTTAGCCTATGAGCATGTTGTTCTGAATAATCAACTTTTCTTTTCCATGCAGAACTTTTGACTCATCGTGAGCAACTTTCTCATGCTCACAACCCCAACTAGTTGCTGATGAGGAAAATCTGTAGAGATCTGGGTAGCATATAGAATGGACAAGGCTCTGCAATGGCATCCTTGGATTTGTATGGCACACACTTTTTATTCTGGATACTGTAATTTGTCCAGCTCTCTGATTTAACCAGAGTTTAGTGGCATCCTGCTGGTGTCAGCCTCAACTTCTCTGACCTGCTCTGGTGTGACACTGATAGGGCTAAGTTTATTACAATGTTCCTTTATTTCTCTGAATGGCTTGCTATAAAGCAATGGCGCATTGAGACCTGCGCTGGTGTGACACTGATAGGGCTAAGTTTATTACAATGTTCCTTTATTTCTCTGAATGGCTTGCTATAAAGCTTTGGCTCATTGAGATCCTGCTTCTAAAATAGCGATATGATACACCAACAATTTGCTGTGTGTTTTAAAAAGTATCTTCCCCTAAAATATTACCAACTCGATCAGCTGTTTTACGGAATAAATTTACGCCGATTCGAAATATTCAACATTTTTAAACAGATAAAAAAACAATGAAGAATGGAAAATAAACATAAATGACACTTACCCGACAACTCAGAAGGCATAGGGATTTGTCTGGAAATTCCTTTACCACAATATCTCAAACCCAGCCGCACACAAACTGGTTGTAAGCTTCTAAACTTTTGAAGTTCTTGAAGGAGTCCTTGTTGATGGTGAATTCGTTGACACCAAACACCAGATACATTACAAGGTCTGGCCAAGTTATTTGAGGTAGTTTCCGGGGGTAGTTTCCCAATTTTGCTATCCATTCCGACTTCTTGAAGGTGTATGGATCTATGCCATCAATTTCAGCTATCTTTTGAACGTATCTCTGCTTGATTTCAGCACTTTCTAACTTATTATAATAATCAGAAAATAGCGCGGACGTATAGCCATCGTGTTGTGTGCATGTATGAGTGATCGTCGCTTTGTTTATCCTCCAAGTTGTCCTCCAGCATGGGGTGTGTTTTGGTGAGTAACCGTAACTATGTGTTGCGTAACGACTAAATTGGATTAACTGGCCTATTGCATACTCTCTATTTCTTTCTTCCAAAGGCAATTAGACAAATGTTGTACTCTTTGTTTATATTTGTCTTTTATGGCAATTAAGTGCTTATTTTCAACCTTACATCTTTTGTACTTTCTTTGGACCTTCTTGTTTTCATTAGTAAGAGTATCTATTTTCTGAGCAAGTGGTGCTTTCACGTATGGCTCTCACATATAGTAAGTACTACAAAATATTTGGGTTTTTTTTGTGGATTGGACTTGGTTTGGTAGACTGTAGAAAGTAGTTGGGTGGGGGAATTTTTCAGTTCCAATATTTTGCTTAGTTATTGGCTAATCATGCAGCAGTTTCTGTTCCCTATCCCGGGTTAGCCTCAACAATATTGAGAAGAAGCAAAAATCAAAACCGAAGGATAAAACAACAATAATTTATCCACAATTTCATCAAGTGTTGACATTTTTTATAACTGCAAACACTTAAGTATAATGGTCTTGAAATTTGAATTTTTCAAAACCAATTCATTCAGTGTTTCAAAAACACGCCATTGCTGTGCAATCCCTAACTGAAAAGGCAGTAAAAAATCCACATCAGTATCCAACAGAGTGTTTCTAATTTTAAAAGACATGACTTCAATGTAATGTCATTGTGTGTTTATATTTGGCTGAATGGGTTATCCACTTGAAATCCATACAACCCCTATGTAAGACATGACCGTAACCCTAATGCTAAAAGTAGTTTTTGGCTATACGCTGGTGAAGTTACGTAATTAATCGGATTAATTACTATAGCAATAGGTAAAAACAATTTTGAACTTATCGCGCTGTACTACAAGCAGGTTACACATATCACCTGTGTATGTCTGCAATCATAGATTGAATACAATACTGGTATTTCCAAAGATACTAATCTTACAGGTGCAAGTGATCAGCATGATATGGTTCAATGCAGAGGTACCGCGTGAACATATCAGTGCAGCGGTATATTCAAAAATTGTTTTCACCTATTGCTATGGTAGTTAATCCGATTATTACGTAACTTCGCAGCGTATAGGAAAGGAAGGACCAAAAAAAGAGAAGATAAATAAAGAAGTTGTTTGTTCCCATTGGGATTCAAACCCCAGACCCCTCGCGTACCAAGCACTCTCATCACAGACCGGTAGCCACAGGTATTTTGTTGGCCTAGCCAATGAAATTGTGCATTATATGACTTTGGGTGATCGCATCATGAGATGTATGCTTGCTGGTGGTTTTGTTTTTTAAGGTTTTAACAGAGTTTATAGGGTTGATCTCCCCATGTATGTAGATTTCAAATGGAGTCATCCACTCAGGTAACCCCATTTGAAATCCCCATGTCTTCCATGGGGGTATGTCTTTCAACTGGAATAACCCAATGTCAAAAGAACCATAAATAGGAAGAATGCTTTTAATTCTGGATAGAAATGTATGTATATTATGAATTCTTACATAGGCATAAACAACATTTGTGACATTTTCAACCTTAGTGGCTTCTTGCTCCAATATATACTTTTTCCATTGAATTTGGTCAAGATCAAAACAAAATCACAAGAAAATTGTCTGGATTTTGGGGTTGAAATGGTTTTGTCGAGTGGATTCAAATGTCTTTTGCATAGAAAATTAATGTGCTACAAAACTTCCCTTTAACAATTACTATGATAATTGGAATGGGCAGAGAGTTGTTAAGACAAAATGACTAAGACAAAATAAAGACCAAGTAATTCATGAAGAGCCTAAAAAGCACTCTCACATTACGGAGCTTAAGGGATCTGCAGGTCAGTAGCTGCTCTGGCTCTCATTAAAAGACTCCATATTTGGTCACTCAATAGTGAGTATGACTTGGTTATATATAAAACCAATGAGGTAGAATCTCTTATGGAGATTATGTTCCTATGGACCTTGTAAACTGGATTCAAATTTTGTGGTTGTTTGCATTTTGTGTGTAACATGTTGTGCCACAAAGCATTCTTGCCGTACAACTCAAACTTCAGATTGATTGAAGAAGTTTTAACGTTTTAATGTGTTTATTATTGAAAATATTTTGTGGTATGGTCTTTTTACCACTTCTTTTAAAGGATGTAAAGTGAGTCAAACTATATTTTACCAATTATTTGATGTATATATGATTATGTATAGTGTTCATCTCATGCCAAGTACTATTCCTTCACGTGAACTTCGGGTTAAGTTACATTATTAAGAAAATTTGAGTCAAAATGTACTTTTAAAAGGAGTATACTACAACATAATGGACTATTAAAAGGAGCATACTTATAACTTAAATTGTATTTATAACTTAAGGGATCTGGAATGAGCGTTTTGACAGTATATTTGTGGGACATGAGAGCACATTAGACATATCAAATTGCATTCTGAATATGAAGAATGTCTTTCTGATATAAAATAATTTTCATTTTGTGAAATTCACGATATAATACAAATTTTATGACAAATTATTAAAATTTGATGTGCTCTAATGTCCCACAATAAATACTGTCCAAACGTTCATACCCCATCCCTTAAGAGTGTGCTTGTAACTTTAAATAAAAAGGAGTATTTTGTGATTCTAGCATCCTCTTTTTATGGTGTGTTTGAGTAGGTATTCACAAAAAAGCTTATTCCCAAAATTGTTGTGCATGCATTCCGTACATTACATTGCGCCATAGGCCACTGTGCTGTAATTTTGTTCTGTCAACGGAATATAAATTTGACGTAATTTTGCTAAGCTATAATGAATCTGCAAGAAATGTTTTAAATACAAACATTATGCACATTTATAGCCAGAGGCTTCCAGTGGTATCAAATGGGGATGAGGCTGTGAATGCATGCACAACTCGCAATTTTGGGAATAAGCTTTTTTTGTGAATACCTACTCAAACACACCACAAAAAGAGGATGCTGTGGATCACAAAATGCCCCTTTACGTGAATAAATATGATCAAATAGCAACTCATTGTTTAAAATTATTCTGGCTGTTGTTGGTTTCAGCGTGTAATTAATGTAATGATGACTCTATTCTCAAATTAAGTTTTTGTGGTATTTTATAACAGAAGTACTATGATGCAAACTAATTTATGTGAACATATTTTTGTAAGTGCCAAATGTGCACAACTGCTGCATCTTGAATCAAATTGTCTTCCAGTGAATGTTAAGTTCTGCATGCATATAACTTGGTACTTATTGTGTATTGGAAAGTGCAAACAACTCTATCTTAAGGGTTCGGATAGCAATGTTTGCACAGTATTTTTGTGGGACATGAGAGTACACAAGACACAACAAATTGCATTCTGAATATGAGGAATGTTAATATGATATCAAATAATTTTGATTTTTTGTAATGGGTGAATTGGCCAATTATTGAAAATTTTTTTGACATTTTTAAATGTCAAAAATTAAAACTGTCCTAGAAGTAAACTTATAATCGAATGATATGTATTTAAAGTGTATGTAGCTGGGAAGAAAAGCCATCTATCATTGAAAATGTTGATCTTTCATATTGAAGATATATACATTTTTCCAAAAAGACCTAAAATGTTTAGGTGTTTTGGGTACAAATCATAAGATTTATAAAGTTTACTTTGAGTACTGTTAAAAATCAAGTATATAAAAAGTATTAATTTTTAATTGCATTATATCATCGCATATTTTTATTTTAAAAAATCAAAAATTATTTGATATCAAAGGTATCTGATGTGCTCTCTCAGGTCCCACAAAAAATACTGTGCAAACATTGCTATCCGATTCCTTAACAGCTAACAGCAAGACATTTTTACTTTGTGTACAGCATTAATTTTATGTATTTATAAATTAATTAGTAGCTTACTTCATGTCATTATCTTTGTTTTATGGATAATTAAAATGGCTATTACCAGAATTTTATACATGTGTATATTCTGTCTTTTGTTCTATACAAAATATCCATACAGGGAGGACACTCTTTTATGTTAATAGAACAGATTTGAACAGTTGCCAAGATCAAAAAAGCTTAATCATGCACTGATATAATATCTTACAAATGTATTCTTATGTCGAAAATCAGGTATTTTTTGTCTCAGGATAATATGTTTCCCCATCCCATCCCATTTTCCTAACTACAGGTATATCCTTCAAACTCCAACATTGTTGTGGAAAGTATCTCTGATACAATGTATTGTATCTGGTTCCAAATATGTACCAAACTCTGGTCTTCTCAACTCCCACTTCACCATGGTCATTGAATATTTTCTTTAAACCCTTTCATATTTTAATATATTTCCCAAATGAGTTAAAGGCTGTACTTGAAAAACACTTGGAAAACAATTGCAGAGCTCACTCAAAACAATGACATTTGAGTCTCTCTTCTTCCCCATGAAAAGGGTTCCTTTAAAATTTTAAAAATGATTTTGGAATAGAAAATAAAAATCAACAGAAAACACAATTATAAGCAAACAAAAAGACATTTTAATTTGCCAAAACCAAGTGACTTTTAACCCACTACAATATTTTGTCCTTCACAACGGAGGACTTCATCAGGTATGATCTGATCCACTTTCATGGGAGGTTGGTTTTAATGTTAATTCAAGGCATTGAAATCGAATTGAATTGAAATTAAATTTGGGCGATTTTCATTTCAATGCATTGGAATTGAATTGGAATCAAAATGAGTGGACTTGGGCATGAATTGAATTGGATTGGAATTGAAATCATGTTGAGTGATGAAGAATGAAGTGGAATTAAAATGAAGTTCAGCTTTGAAAACAATTCAGCATTTCAATTCACAAGCAGATGTTTGTGATTCCAGATCATTCCACCTGTAAAAAGTGCCCTTCCCCCGTTCTGAATTCTGATACTTACAGGTCTATTCAAACAAGAGACACGCATTAAAAATTTAGCAAAAATACACTAATATCTTCTAATATGATGCAAATTGATTCTTAGCATTTCCAGTGTTTTAAATTGCTTGATATGGTCGATAATGTGAGTATGATATCCCCCCCATCTTGCCAAAGATCTCAAACTTTTGGCACTAATCATAAAGCCCCTATTTTTCTCAAGCTCCTAATTTTTATGCTCAAAAGTCATTGTACATTTGAACTTATTGTGAGAAAACCAGTAAAGAAAATGCTTATCTTTGACAGCTTTTTTCACACTTTTTCAAAAGTACAAGGATTTTTGGTGTAAAATGTTGTCTCCTGCTCCTATCTAATAGTATCAAAGCCTTGATTTTTGACATCTTTGAGGTCAGTGTGGGAACAGAGTCCCATTATCGATCGTACCACATACCTTAAGGTTAGAAAATAATGTGCATGGTGGACAAGAAGTTAAGGCAAATATTAGGAAGCCAGTCACCTAAGAACTAAGAAGTTCCAAAGTTTCATAAAATAGGACCTCGAGGTCAAGGATCACTCGCATTGTTTGAATGTGAAAAGTGAGTTAACATAACAATAAAGTATCTTCTGTACTGTTGAAATGCTTTTGTAACAAGTAGTGTACTTGATTTTGACTTTGTGTTGCCAACTCGAAGTGTTATAAAATTGGTAGTTAAATTTCAAAACATGCATTGCAAAAACAGTGTTTAGATATTAAACACCATTCTAGACACCATTTTGTCCTCGATTTGTAAAACTGTCTAAATGCTAAACATGTTTAGTAATTTGATGCCTTGTGTTTAGATATAAACACTTGACCATTTTTGTTTAGATTTTACATGTTTACAAATCAAGGACAAAAAAGTGTTAAATCTCTAGACAGTTTTTGCAGTGTGCCTTTGGTCAATTAACACTAACTGCAACTGTATTGGAATTGAAATGAATGCTCAGAATTGAATTGAAATGGATTAGCTGTTAATTTCACTGCATTGGATTGGAATTGAAATGAAATGAATTTGAAATTGAATTGGAATCGAATTAATTCTAAAGCAAGGTGGATTGAATTGGAATTGAATCAACACTCCAGGTGTAGAAAGAATTGAATTTGAATAGAATTGAAATCAATTTTCTGAAGTGAAATAACAATATTAAATACCATAGCAATAGGTGAAAACAATTTTTGAATATACCACGCTGCACTGGTACGTTCACACGGATTAGTAAGATGAGTATCTTTGAAGACCGTTATTGTATTGCAGACATACACAGGTGATGAGTGCAACCTGCTTGTAGTGCAGCGCGATATATTCAAAATTGTTTTCACCTATTGCTATAGTAGTTAATCTGATATATTACATCACTTCAGGATATACTAACCATTCATTTAGAGTACAGCCAGAATCATTGGGTATAGGTACTCTTGATTTATCAGAGGGGCACAACTCAAGGGATATTGCAAGGGAGAACATTCAACATCCCTTCCCATAAGCTTTGACAAATGTCACAAATGCACTTATTTACATCCAATACGAAAGTGAAATTTCAACTATTCCGTATAAACTGATCCCCACAGTATGAATTTGGCAATGAATAAGGACATAGTGGTAATGTATTTAAGGTAGTTTACAAATAATGCATGGTTAAAGGGGAAATAGGGCACACTATTTTACCAAAGAGGTACTGGTTAAGGGCATATCACCCTGAACTCTCGAGGGTGAGAGGTAATAAGCCCTTAGCCAGTACCGAGGGAAACATAATTGCCCTATTTCTCCGATTGAAACCATACATGTAGCATTTGTTAAACTATACTTTGACTGGAGTGTGGGGATGAGGTTCTAGGAACATAGTCAAAAATAACACTGGTCAGTGTCGTTTGTAATTGCTTGAATTGGTATGATTAGCTTGTGAATATTTACGAGGTATAATAACACTAATTGTTTTGGGGCCAGTAAATGATTAATGTTGGACACATAAATTAAAACATGAGTCATCAGTGTGTGTTTTGTACTATTTATTCAAAACTTTTTAATTTAAGGACTTGTTCCACGTTCTACATGTTTTTACACATTTTACAAGTTTTGTTTGTCTATTGTCTGGGAAATCCCAAGTATGCATATGAATAATGAATTACAAACCTAGTACATACTGTACATAAGAAATTGAGTTGTAGTCATCCTGTCATCTGCATACTCAATCTTAAATCCTGATGCAAATCTTTGTTCATTGCTTACACAAATCCTCCGAGCAATTGACTGTGCCCGTCCTGGGCAAGGTGTACTACAGATGTAGGATAAGGATACTACAGCTTGACTGATTTGTGAAAATTCTAAAAATGTCAATAGACCATTTTTTAACCAATATTTAATATAAAGGGTATTACCATTTGAGCATTATGAATGTTATACTTATTGTTAATGATAATTGTTACTATTATTTTAATATTGGCAGTGCAACACTTTTGTGAAATGAATTGGAATAAAACAAAATCTCACTATATAAATCAGAAATTCTTGAAGCATGTTGTATTTTTTGATCACTGGTGATCATCATTTTCTTCAAAGCACATTGGGAAACACATTGAGTTTTAAGCACTAAAGTTATTTCCCATTTAGCAAACTGGTTCAGAATCTAAGAACAGTAGGACCTCTCATTGTCATGTTATTTAATTTTGTACAATTATTTAGGTTTATAACATGATCTAGAAATGGACTGCCAACTCTTATATTATAAATTATGTTTGGATGCATTGCAACAATGTGATATCTACATCAACACTGGTGAGGATCTGGAGTACAGATCTATATTAAGATGGATCTTGAATACATATAATACCCACATGTTCGCAGTAGTAGATATCACCTTTTTGCAATCAGATGTAGAACAATAAAAACTACGCAACAGCCAGCTGTACTTCATAAAACTAACATAAGAATAAGCAAACAGGTCGATGCCTATTTTCATTGATGCATTCTCATTATTATTTAAGCCATTTTATAAGTCCAATGCTTTCCAGTTTGCAGCTGAGCACAGTTTCTGTCCAGAAGATAAAAGTCCAAGGTATTTACAATAGCAGCTGTACACAGCAATATCAAATACTATGATCCTCTGTAAAAAAAAAAAAAAAAAATATACAGTGTGATTAATAATTTGAAAATCATTTTGTCCCTGTACCACACAATTGTTTTTAAAAGATTCATTTTTTATTTTTTCTCTTGTTTGATGGCTTCTTATTTTGCATTCACCTTTATGTAATTTGGCCATTCTTAAGGGGGTACTACACCCCTCGATAAATTTGTGTCTATTTTTGCATTTTTCTCAAAAACTAATAACACAATGGTAACAAAAGTTATGTATATTATAGGGGCAAGGAATCTAATTACTACACTGGAATTTCAGTGACCCAAGACAAGCGGTTCGGTATTTATGAGAAGAAAAGAGGTACCGCAAGAATGTACCTCATTTCCGATCATATATAGTGAACCACTTGTCTTGAATCACTGAAATTCCAGTGTAGTAATTGGATTCCTTGCCCCAATAATATACATAACTTTGTTACCAGTGTATTTACTTTTTGAGAAAAATGCAAAAATAGTCACAAATTTACCACAGGGGTGTAGTACCCCCTTAAGATCATTCAGATCTTGACTGCAAATACACCTTCCATTCCAGGTTTATTACTGAGCATTGAGTGAAGTACCAGAAGGCAGAGTCAGACTTCAAGGGTGTGCAAGAAGTCAACACTCACATTCCTAGAAGTACTTTCTTAAGGGGGTACTACACCCATGTGGTAAATTTGTGACTATTTTTGCATTTTTCTCCAAAAATAATTACACACTGGTAACAAAAGTTATGTATATTATTGGGGCAAGGAATCCAATTACTACACTGAAATTTCAGTGACTCAAGACAAGCGGTTCAGTATATATGATAGGAAGCGAGGTACATCCTAGCGGTACCTTATTTCTGATCATAAATAACAAACCGCTTGTCTTGGGTCACTGAAATTCCAGTGTAGTAATTGGATTTCTTGCCCCTATAATATACGTAACTTTTGTTACCACTGTGTTATTAGTTTTTGAGAAAAATGCAAAAATATACACACATTTATCGAGGGTGTAGTACCCCCTTAAGTTCATTATTAAAAGTTCATTGCGAGCGTGTAAAAATTCTACTTCAAAGAAAAAAACAAAGCTTTGTCAATTTGTGACTACTTACACAATGATATTGTTGATTGGAATGTGGATGAGTTTGACAAAGAATCCAATGAAACCCATTATGCAGAATCCTATCAGAGTGGCCATGGCAATTTTCTGGAATTCTGTAAATAGAGAAAGGTACATTTATCATTATCATATTAGTAACTAAAACCAAGGCATTAGTCTTAGTGGTGTCTTTAGAGGGTCCAAATGGTCAAAAATACCTTATTCTATAAAACCAGGGTGTCCACTTCCCAAGGGTCGCGCTGGTGCGCGTCTGTGCGTCAGGGACGCGTGGAACTGTTGTTGGGACGCAATAAAATTAACCTTAAGCTTACCTAATGCGTTAGACAAGAATATCTCAGACGCACAGAAAATCAGGCATGTAAAACCTTATGGACAGGGCACAAAACAAATGCGATCATTTCCGGGTTCATTTCAGACAAAATGTCAAAAATAAAAGGACTATATCAGATCGTTCACTCTGAATACCAATCTGTTTAAACATTGTGCAAGTCAAGGCTCTGCGAATGAAATAGTGTGACAATTGACTCCACTTGCGAAAGAATCTCTCCCTTGTATAAACTGTCAGTGGGGGATTCCCCCGATCATGCATGCACAAATGTTTACTACTGATGATCGTTTTATCGGGAGTTTTATACCATAGTAAATCATCATTTAACTAATTTTCATGTCATGCTAAGTAAAAATGGAGTTTCCTCAACACAAAAAAGTCAACTTTGTATTCTTTATTGATGGCAATATAGGATAAAATTGCAGTGAATTAGCGGCACATGGTAAGATTTGGGGTGTTGAATTCTGCACCTTTTTACATTAAAAATACACATAAACATAGTCACGTCGTGTGATCATAATTTTTCAGAACTGTGCCAGTTTTGAAGGGGTTGATTCAGGTTTAGGGGGTGAAAGGTCAGAATTTTATATAAATTATACATGAATGGATGGTCACCATCACACTGTAATGACATTCAGACATTGTGTCACAATTTGTGTGATTATGTCCTCCTATGTTAATAACTTATAAAATTTGTCAGTCAATTGACTGATTGAGGCAATAAATAAAACATGCCAACTGGCAAGTAGTATCAATCCTGTGTGTAAAATGTGTATTTATTACCCGTCTAGCATTAGTAGCATAGTTATTGTGTGAACAGTATCAATCCTGTGTCAAAGAAGTCAAAGAATACGAAGATGCTACACCTTAATCACCCATCTTCTTGTCACATTACAATGAAAATAATAAATCATACTACAACAAAACTATTTATCATTTGCATCTGATTTCTTCATGAGTTTCTGCAAAATTCGGCAGCCATGCCAGCCATACCAATGCATACAGGCCCGGTCCCATCGTTGAATATTGTTGAATACGGCCAGTTTGAAAGTTGTTATTTGATGGAATCAAGTTCAGTAATATCCAGAAAATGATGGGACCCCGAGCTAACAAAAAATGCAAAAATGGGGGGTCCTTAAAGAAATATCGGGGGTCCCAACTATTCATAATTGTCTAGCCAATTCAATCTATTTGTGTAATACCATACTATTTTTTTTGGGGGTGGGGGGGGGAGGTGGTTTATTAAATATTATTGTATTTTTTTGTTTTTCTTTCATTCTTTTTTTCTTTTCTTTTCTTTTCTTTTCTTTTCTTTTTTTCTTTTCTTTTCTTTTCTTTTCTTTTCTTTTCTTTTCTTTTCTTTTTTCTTTTCTTTTCTTCTTTCTTTTTTTTTTCTTTTTTTTTTTTTCTTTTTCTTTTTTTTTTCTTTTCTTTTTTATTTCAATCAAATTAGTATAATTACCTAATATTTACCGCCCGACACTGGCTGCCCAATAATACTTTTTTATACTGCCCTCTATTTTCTGTTGTTACCAGTAAACATACAATGGCTGCCAGAGATCTCGCCATATTTTCGCGATATCACAGCTGTTTTGCTGTCAAAATTTTCACTCATAAAGCAGTATTACTGTGTATAATATTAATTATTGAAGTAAATTAGGCCATAATTTGGTATTTCAGGGGTTCAGTTGCTTGAAAATGATGTGCATAATGCAAGTTGAGGAAACTTTTGAGCCTAGCTTTATGAAACCTGGATATAGAAAAAAACATGTGGGAATTTTTGTTGCGTCTGACGGGACGCAATAACTCACTGCTTTTGCAATATTCATGCGTGAGATTCGGGTTTTGGTGGGTCGGGACGCAAAAACGCAGCCTAAGCGCGACCCTTGACTCACCTTGGTACGTGATCAATCATTCGATCCGTGACAATATAATATGACACTGACAGCATGCCTTCCGGCTGTGTTTACGTTTTGCTTCGCTTCACGAGTCAGCATTGCCTCGTTCGTAAAATAGCTTGACAATAAAACCCTTTTTTTTTCAAACAGGACTTAAAAGTTGATACTAAGGCAGAAACAAAATGAGAAATATTTCTTGATGCTGGGAATACCATTTTCATACGAAACTCATACCAAACAATAATTAAATTAAGCAAGATAATTATGTCTAAAAATAGCGTGTTGGGTGTCTGTCATTTAATACTGGTCTCTTCCGCATGCATCGTATTGTGTCAATCCGGGTACTTGGAGCACGTGGGTAAGTAGGCTCACAAAGACTGTACAAAGACTAACGTTGTCCTTGCAGAATTTTAATGAGCACCGAGTCGCTGACGGCGGCCGCGACGCACGGAGTTTATTTTATGGATAATAATGACTGAAATTGAACATGGAGATAGGGAGCGGGAAGGGGAAAATGGACAAAGAGGCATATAATAAGGTGGAAAACAATAAATAATAAATCTTGAAGTTGAGTTTGAGAGTTTGAAACTTACAATTTTTGCGATTTTTTTTTTTTTTTTTTTTTTTTTTCATTTTTTCATTTTTTTAATTGGCTTAAAAAATTTTCTGCAGCTGTTAATTTCTTTCTGGGACCGCCGGTCCCGCGGTCCCGTGGATTTTGTGGGCCTGACTAGGAGTACCCTGTACAGTGAACATTCCTTTTTAAGTTCTAGTTCTATGACATGAAACTAAATGATCAAGCCATGATTGAATCAAGATTTAGTGGAATCCAGTTTTTAAACACCCAATCTGAATACTCATTACAAGCTCAAAACTGACAACTAAAGCCAAACATACTGTCTATAATATTGTTCAATGGTCTCACCTTTTCTATCTGGCTTTGTGCATCTTTTGACTAATCTTATTGAATCTTTGGCAAAGTTCTTTGCTGGTTCTACCAATTGCTGAATCTGATCCATGATGTTGGGTGAATTTTGCAGCTCTTTGTACCTACAATGTAATAGAGAAAAGAAATCAAAGTTTAATCTCTCATGTATACATCATACATGTGTACACTTTATTATATTTCACTACTTCCCAATATTTATTCTCGGACACAACATGTATACATTTGAAAGCAACAAGTGTATCCCACAAGCACTGAACGAGAGTATAATGTCATAAACTACATACAATTTTCAAAACTTAATCATGTTTGATTGGCATTTTAACATAAAAAAAATTAGGGTAGGTCGGAAACTGTTTTTTTTTTTACCTTTGAAGCTGTAAATTGTGTTTGATAAAAACCTTGTAACTTTTTTCTCCCTTTTTTGAAATTTAATTAAATTTCAATTCAATACCTTTTAGTTTACTTAGTTGAACAAGCTTTATTTTGTTCCAAAATCAATGTTTTTATCGCAATTTTGGATATAATAAAGGAGCTAAATGCAAAACCGGTGATGCAAACTCCAAAACCTTCGCGTAGCATGAGCGCTTGATGTACGCTCGTTTTGATGGTGATTTACACTCGCGTATCAAGCATTTTCAAACACGTTTGACAGTTTTTTACTGCGTGGACGCAATTCTGAATTTATTAAAGATGGCAACATTCACGAAAAACGGGATGTATTTTTCTTTTAAAACGTCCCTCATTTCACAAATCCTTTGCCACTTTCCATCATCTGATCATCTGATCATGTAACAGAAGTGATGCTGATTTTATGTTATGTACGTTTGTTTTTCCGATAATTTTCAAATTGAATGTTATTTGAGACAAAAACTTCAGTCAGAGCAGGAATAGGCGTTTTCACTTGTTTGACAAAAAGTTGTTTTATTTAACCTTGTTTTTTACCCCATAATTTCCCTCATTTATCGAAGCCCTGCCCTCCTCTCCTTCAAATTGATGACTTCAAAGTGTTTGGCAACTGTTTAACCTTGATGCAAAAGTAATAATTTAGTTCCTATATAACGAGGGTGGTCTATAGGAAAAGATCGCCATACAGTGACATGAAAATTATGACATGATACAAAAAACCGAGTCATGAAAATCAAATGTTGCATTGTTGGACGATTTTTAAGTACAATTAAAATCCTATATACGACAAAACAACGCCAGAGTCTTTGCCTTTGTATTGAGAATATTTTTCCTTGGTATAAATTACCTAAAAGTGATCTCTTACCTTCAAAACTTGCTGGCGAGACGTTAAGCTTACTGCTCCCTATTTTTTCCTACGGATTAAAAGACCGGAAGTGATACGTTGCAGCTCGAGCCGCACAGAGTTGTGGGTAATTTCGCCACCTATTGTCCGGATTTGTCTAGTTTAGGGATCGACTAAAAAGATTTCAGTTGTATTTTACTTTGAGCTTGGATTTCCAATTCCATGGAAAGTATGGAAAATGGTAAAATTTAATTCCCCCCCACACACTGAAAACCAAAGTTGAAAAAAAAAAAGCCAAAACGATTCTGATGCGAAATGGGGACCAAAAAAAAGTTTTGACCCTCCTAAGGGGGGCCCTGAAAAAATGACCACAAATTTTCCTGGGAAAATTGAGTTCATATGAGATTTTTGGCACACATTCATGGGGCGCCTTTTAAATAAAACGGCTATGAAAACAGTACGGAAATGCTTAAATATGCAAATTTTCCTGCTCGCTTCGCTCGCAATGTGTATCTAGACCATTTAAGGTTTGTAAATTGGGATCCCAAAAATTTGGCATGCATAAGGGTGGGGGCAAAGAATTTTTGGCGGGCCGAGGGGGGGGGCAAAGAATTTTTGGCGGGCCGAGAGGGGGGGGGGGGCAAGCGATTTTTGGCGAGCCATTTGGAAATTTTACCCTCCCCAGGGCTCATAATTATTGCACAGCCCTTACTAAGTGCTGTGTGAAAGATGTCCATGACTTCAGGACTGAGTGAGCCCAAATTGAAGAAAAAAGCCTGAAAAAAACTGCCCTTTTCAAAAGTCACTAAGTGGGCCTATGCTTCGTCACAAAAGTTGATTCATGGCTTGTTACTAATGGAAAAACCCATGTGGGTGAGTGCAGTTTAGAATCCTCACCAAGTGAACATTGATTCTTGATCATTTGTTGATCATTCAGCCATACAAATCCCCTTCTTGGTGCAGAGTTCAGTACAGTGAGTTATAAGATGGCCAGTCCCCACCTTGCAGTTAACAAGCACAGGCCTACTTTGTGAAAGTGCAGTTTTTGTCTTCAATTTGGGCTCATACAGCCATGGACATATTTCATTTTCACACAACACTTAATAAAGTCATATAATTATTTAGGTTTATTGGTACAGTTTTATTTTATGATGTTATGACGAAATTTTGAGAGTTTGTGATATGTTTAGTCCAAGCAAAATATTTGGTGTCAAACCACATATTTACTAAAAATTGCATAGCAAATATTTTCATTTGCATATTGCATAAAATTATCGTAAATGATTTCTATAAACTGCCGTAAGGTACGCAATGTGATGTTTTACCTAATAATGAGTGAAGTAACCTCGTCTTTTATTTTTAGGTGTCCAATTGGGAGTCTCCAGTTGGGAACTAATGATCCATTTCCATTAGCCTATAAATCATACCTCTTCCAATAAGCCATAGGTGGGTAAGATAATGTCTGTGCAACAATTATGACCCCTGAGGCAGGGTAAAATTGGCAAGAGGGAGCATGCAAGTTTAGGCAAGAGGGGAGGGGGAAGCAATTTTGGCTGCACATTTATGGGGTGATAAAGACCTCTAGAAGGGCTTTAAATAGGAAAACAGTACAGAAATGTTCAAATATGCAAATTTTGAACAAATGTTTGTTTTGCTAATTTGTTATTTGTCTGTGTTTTTTAATATTTATCTTATGTTAGTTTCACAAAATAAAAAAGGCACAAGAGACAGCATATCAGTTGAACTACCATTGTTCCATTTTTTTCCATTTTTTTAATGATTAATATTCCTCTGACCTTGATTCCAGATTCAAGGCCAAAATTATATATAGAAAAACAAAACAAAAAACAAAATCAATAAAGAAAGATTTGCACATGACAAATCTCAAACAAATACAAAAATCACATGAAGAGATATAGAATTTGTTTCACTTCAGGGTCTTGTACTAAGTACAAAACCACAACAATACATGGACAAAAATAATACAAGAGGTATTTTTTTCATAAACCAGCATGTAAACTGTACCTTTTCTTACTTCTTTTTATAGCAATTATACAAGAACATAGACTAAACAATAATTGAATACATTTCATTACTCCAAGAAGATTGACTGTACATTATTTCTTTACTCATGAGAAAATAAACATTATTGCTAGAAAAATGTTGACACCAGAAAGACAATTTTGTTTGAATTCCAATTGCAGATCGTGAATAAATATTTACATATATCCTCCTAGTGTAATGAAGATGCAATGGAATAAAAAACAACTTTGTCAATGTGGTCTCGGAAATCTACAAATATACAAGTACATATAATACAACTGCTCTTTATGTATGAAGCTTAAAACATATGCAGCAATATTATTTTTTCTTTGTTAACAAAAATATGGTTGGGATTTTCTCACTGAAAAAAGTACCTACCCACAGCTATAACCAGTGAACTATTTATGTCATGACATGATGTGACTGATGACTGACTATTCCTGTACAAGTGTACATGTACTTTTTTATTCTCATTTTCTACTCCCTTATTTATAAAAATGTGCCTTTTGGAAATTGCAAGAGCCCAAACAGCAAAAATAGTTGCACCTATAGTTACAAAATATTTACCACTTGTTAATAACACACCAGAGTTATTTTTTTTCTTCAGCTTTGATAGATTTCAACAGAGATAAGCTACAGATTTTTTGTACACTAGTTTTGAAATCACCAGACACAGTTAATGCATATTCAAAGACTTGTTGTTTGTATCTTCATGTAATAATTGACACTACCCACTTAAGGACTCCTGCTCTGCTACACTACAAATCAATCTAATACAGCCAGATATTTCTAAGTTTATAGTGTACCTAATTTCCTGTAATTTAAAACTGATCTATTTCCTGAAAATATTAGACATTCATTAACTTTGGGCTTTGTGCATTATTGTTGAACAACACAAGAGAGCATAAATTGATTAAGAATACGGCCCTAATCCTAATTGATTAGTTGACCCGTCTTGTTGATGGGAGTGTGTGATTTGTAAGCCCAAAGTTGATGAAGTCCCTGCCTGCCTATATTAATTTACTAGTCAACATTTGCATAGGAACCGCATAGTCGGAGGCAAGGTTCATTATTGATTGGAGATTATATACGTATAACAAGTAATATATATATCGTGTGTTTGCGATTTATTCCGTAATCAATAAGTATGATGAACAAACGCATTTCTGGCAGAAGCACTCACAGCGTAGTGGTATTCGATCTCGACTGTTAATCAAAAGGTTGAGGGTTCGAACCCTGGTAGAATTTTAATTGGAATAAATTTGTTTTTCTTTTGTTAAGAGGTAATAATTATGGCAATAAATCCGCCGTATAAAACTGAACACAGCTCAATCCAGCCTCATATAGGCGTATATCATGTAAATGTATTATGTGATGCAAATGTTGACTAGGAAAAAAAATATCGCTCCCTGCCTGGTTTGCTTTGACAAAATTTGCAACACATAGAAAGTATGTACGTAACTCATTTCATTTTAAGTCCCATATTCATGTACAATTAAAGCAAAAGTATGTAATGCAAATACTTCCCTTCAGTCAAGCTACATGTATAGCCAACAATTGTATTGCCCTTTTCCAACCAACCCATGTGCAAATCTAGGGTCACATTTTTTTCTTCATAAATAAAAAATAAAAAATAAATGTTGGTATTTATACAGCGCCTTTCACATGTGTACATGTACCAAAGCGCTTTACATTTATTCGCTGTCGTTAGAATATGTCAGCTGCCATACAATGCCCAAAGGCGCTCATGGACGATATTCATAACAGCTCCCCATTTCACCCCTGGGTAGAGAGAGGCAAGTAAGGTAAAGCGCCTTGCCCAAGAGCACAACACGATGGCAATGCCGGGGCTCGAACTCGCAATCCACCTATTACAAGGCAGAGCCCGTACCGCTGCACCAACATGCCCCTTCATATTTTAATGTTCATATTTTTGGGTATAAAATTTGTCAAATGTTTTCATGTTTATAATTGGTACCGTATAAGTCTGATATTAAAAACAATATAAATCATTGTTTATCATCATATTTTGCGGGAACCTTTTTTTAAATAAATATCATCAGTGGCAAAAACTCTGCCCTAAATTCCAAGATATATTATTGAAACTGACCCTGAGTTTGAAGCTCTAAGGGCAATACAACTTTTTTTAAACTTAATAGACTGAAATTCTTATAATCGTCTTAGAATGAGTAAAAAGATTACATGAAAGGTATTCTTCAATTTCCTGTATCACAAGTGTTGTATTTAAAAGAATATAATAATAAACACTTATTGGACACTTGTGATTGATTCAAGCTTGTGTGTTGCAAACATTAGTCAAAGCAGGCCAAACCAAGCACCTGCCATAAAAACTACATTGAAATCAAGAAAATTCATCTAGTTTCATCTACTGTCACATAAATCCATGTTTGATTCTTGCACAGATGAATACAGAAATGACCATTTTTGGAGTGACTCTTCCATTCCATTACTATTTTCTACTAACATAGTTGCCACAGTTAATTATAAAGTTGTAAAACAATGATGCCAGATCTTAACTTAGTGAAAAATCAATCTTCAATATTGATAGCATTGATAAATTAGATATAATAATAATTCCTCTTCAGCATGTGTGATTTTTGTACAGTAATATCTGTTTTATCTAAAAAATATTCTTGATGAACACAGTTCATATTTACCCTAAGTGGGTGATGAAAAATAAGGGCAACCTTACAATTTGCTACCACATGTAACACTCTGGTATTTTAATAAATTGTACTCATAACATGGCAGCAAATCTGAATTGTTGTTAAACCCATTGTGATATTACTTATTAGACACATAAGCCTAGCATTCCAGAGAAGTGATCTATACTGTCGTCGCCCTCATAACAAAACTGCCCAAGTCATTATTACGTGTTTCTCATTTTCAATTTTGATTTTCTCAGTAATAAACTCACAATTAATCAAATTTCCAGCTGCATTCTTCATTACCTTGTGGAATACATCTCTCTTAATGTATTCCACAAGTTAATGAAAAATGCGGTCCTAATGGGTACTAATTTTCATTTTTCCATCCCCAAACTTAAGATGGTTGAAGCATATGCAAATTACAGGGGTTTCCAAAAACCAGTTTGAAACACATTGTATCGTTAAGGGTAGACAAAGTATTGTTGGTCGAAGCAGACAAAAAAATCTATTTTCATTATCTAAATCAATATGTTATTGAAAAATAACACTTTGAAGTTTTGCAAAAGTCCATTCTACAAATCATACTTTGAAAACTTGCTTAATTTATTGTTGTTTACATGAGTTATTCATTTCACGCTTTACAAAAGTGTTGTTTCAGCCCCTCTTTACAACATAACTCAAGCATCACAGGACCTACAAAAGTATATCTGTGAAATTTGGATTCTTCTACACACTGCTATGAAATGATCAATGCAATTTTTGTCAAAGCTCACTACTATTCGCAAGATGCTGTGAACTACCAAATCGCAACAGTTCAATATAGTTGCTAACCTTAAGTACTCATCATAAAGTTTTGAGTAGCCTATACCCATTTTATGTTGTGTCCTGAAAATACCTGATACAAATCTCTATTCCTTACTAAACATATATCCCTTTTTGAAACAAATCTGTCATATTATATCACACTCCAATTTAAATCGGACAAGAACTTTAGGTTTACACTAGTACAACAACTTGGCTACCATGTTCAGAATATATTCTATTATACAAACTGATCTGGCCGAAGTACCAATTCTAAACACTTTTAATCCTTTTTTCGTACCAAGATGAAAGCACAGAAATATTATGCACATACCACTGAATCAGTAACAACATTTTGATAATTTTGTTTCTTTGTTTTCTAATATACATGTATGCTATTTGAGTTGTACCACATAACAGACAATTGATCTTGCTAGTACGGTAATACTTTGCTATTATATAGCTGGTTTCTTGTCCAAAGATTGAAAAACAAACATAGTCATCACTAATTTTTCCAAAAAAAAAATCCCACAAATTCAAAAATCACAACATATTAATACCAAATGTCTATTTGTGTTTGTGAAAAATAGTGCAATATACGGAAGAATACAAAACAATAATCACTATCTGTTAAACATAGAAAACTCAGTTACTCATCATATAGACACCGTGATAACAAATTAATGCTCGCTTTCAACAAATGAAAGTAACCAGTACTAAGCATACTGTCTAAAATTGCCAGATTTCTAGCAAAATTGGAAAACTTGATGAGCATAATATCTGACTAGTAGTGCAAAGTTGAAATTTAAAATGCATAGAAAAGTAAGTTTACTTTCTTTTTTCTGAGATTTGGTACCTGTTCATGTGATATATTCTTCTACAAATTCTTGCCAAATATAGTTATGGATTACAAGTGCTACACTGGAAACTTGAGAGAGATGAGCGCTAACGGAAGGAGAGAGATATATTCATCGAAAATGAGCATAAGAACGGTTTGTATACAAAATGAAACAAGATCATACACAACAGTTTGTTCTTTCAACTTTCAGCTTTGAGTTAGTTAAGCTGCATGTTACAATGGCACTGGTACTATAACTGCAAATATATGCTACAGTGAATAATATGTCAAAGTTGTACTTGGTCAAATGAATGCCCCATTTCCACAACTCACTTCGTGCACCTCCACTACCAGGTTCAACACTCACTAATGTTCAGTCATGATTATACATCCATTTTTCCCATGAAAAGAAAAGTGCATGTGATGCAAGTTTTGAAATGGCAAAATTCTATTTGTTTGTGTCTTTTATTCCATTCAGTGGTTGCTTTAAGGCCAGAGTAATGGAAAACACATTCATCCACGACCGAATTTGAGATTTCTTGATATTTATCAACACTAAGATGTATTCTTTCACTTGAAACTGATAAAATACAACTTGCTATTATTTATTCGTATTTTTGCTTGATTTATTTCACTCTTTTCAACTCTAAAAAGTCACATGGCTCAAGACAGCTTAGTAAATTGGCGGGAAATAATGAGTCAGAAATGCGCGAATGCGAAATATTGTGATTACGGCAGCTTAGCGATTCGTGTCGCGTGATTGTGGCGCAAGTCTCTTGGCGTATGTCAAACGCATCAAAGGCGCATTCGGTATGTTGTCAGTCAAAATGCCACTTAGATTTTTTAATTATTTTGAATTTTGGCGCACTGAAAGCAGATATTATAGATTCATTGGTGCAAAAAGATGCATATTTAGACCATGCACCATATACAGCTTTTACAAGTGTGAAAGTCTTACCGTTTTAAAATTTAAGGACGTTTTGTACATAATTTTGACATTTTTTTACTAAAACATCGATTTCTCAGAGTTCACTTTTGACAATATTGTGCGAGTTTTGTGACAAGATAACTCGAAAAATATGCAAGCAAAGGGTAAACTTTTTGCACTATCCTTTACAGTTCATCAAAGTCTAGGGAAGGTTTTTTCATTTTTTCAAAATATTTGTTTTAAACAAAAATATACACCATTATGTGCAATTTATAGCTTAATAGAGTGACAAAATGGCTTTTTTCACATGTAAATAAAAAAATTACGAAAAAAGAGAAAAATAAAAAAAAAATAAAAAAACCTTCCCCAAGTTCATGTCTCTTCTTCATGAAAAGCTAACTGATTTTTTTTTACTCCGAACGGATTTTTTTCTAAGTTGTCACAAAAAAATTGGGGTAAAAAAGTGAATTTTTGTGATTTTTTCAAAAACTTGAGATTTTTGAACAAATCTGACGTCACCATGGGGTTCCTTGACTCATTTCCTTTCCAAAAATGTATAGTTTTATATACTTTGGACTTACAATTCAGAAATAATGAAGCTCGAAAAGGTCCATGTTCTCTCCCATTACTCTGCCCTTAAGGTATCATCTTATCAATTTCACATATTTTTTGATGAAATTTTGGCATTTTGCCTAAATGGCCTAAGTGAATGAGTCTAACATGGAGTGGACTTACCAAGTTTTAGAATGAGATATTCCAGTTGATATCTATAAATACCCCCTATGGAACACATGACCTTAATCCCCACCTTAATCTCCCACACAGGCAGTGTGATTTTCCAAATAGAGCCCTTCATACAAGTAATACCATTTGTAATTCACACTCACTGTGTGGAAGATTAAAGTAATGTCATCCATATGGGGTGTTAGGGCTGTTGTCGACAAGGCTATTGTCGACAATATTGTCGATAAAGTAATTTCCCGATTGTCGACAAGCATGGACCAATTGTCAACAAAATATATTTATTAGAAAAAATAGAGGAAAGCTTAAGATATGCTTAACATCACCATTATTTACCATGAAAAAACTGCATCAGTTTGACGATTGTCGACAATGTAAATTTGTTCAACAATGTAAATTCTAGTCCACAGCCATAGGGGGTATATGGATTTCAACTGGAATAGCCCCATCTTCCTTGCATGTATGACACACATGGTGCAATGAAGCAAAGCCTGGATAAGAAGAGTTCACATGCAAAAGCCGATAAATGCTATTTTCAAACTTTTCGAGTTAAGGCCACCAAACATCTGCCTTAACTTTAGAGAGACACCCTACTTAAAAATTTGACTAAAAACTATGACTGATCAAAAGTATCACAAATTTTCGTAACAAGTTATATTTGCATGTATTTCAAATTGAGCAAAAGAATATAAATTATCAGTTTTTGCATCTGAACTCTTCAAACAAACTACCTCATCTTTTTGTTTCAGTTGGGCCATTCAGTCTGGTTGGCACATATAACATTCCTTTATAGCTGCTTTGTTGGAGAAACACTCAAAAGTAATTCCTCGATTGTCAGCCAGAATTTATTCACTTTTTGACACATTATAGGACTTACCCATCCTTTACCTGAGCATAATGAATTTGAAGTTGTGTACGTACCAGAGAAAATTTACCCTGCTGATATCATGTGTATTCTAGAATACAGCAAAAACTAAGCTCTGTGTAAAGTCATTTGTGGTTTGTATAAAAGAATCAACTTCATTCTTAAACTAGGGAACAAAATTTACCGATTACACATATAGTAGTGTAATCAGACGGAGACGGGTGGCAATGTCCCTCAAGAGTGAACTTGCCACCATCTAACAACACATTCTACCTTTTCAATACAAGAGTAAGGGACACACTTGCAGAAATATATATCTGACCAAATGTGACATTATTAAAACAAAATAGGTAAATCACTGCACCTCTCTACTGTAAGGTACACAATACACATTAAGCATGATAAAATGGATTTCTTTAACGTCACAATACAAATACCTGCGTGGTCGTAACTAATTCTTGACTTCTGAGAAGAAAAATTAATACGAACCACCAAGATCATCTGGTATTCTTTTGGTACCATGAATTTGCTTACTGGACTGCAAAATCTCTTTGAAGCTTATTTATCTACTGAGCATTTACTTCTGTAACTGATGTGTTGTGAATCACAGCTATAATCCATTTAGCTACTTTGAGCATGCACTGACATCACTCTCTCAAGGAATCCAAATGGACTATAGTTGGGGTGTATACAATCATCATAAAATAGGTAGGGTATGCATCCTAAAGGAATCTTTACTCTTTAGAAATTCTTTATGTGAAACATATATTTGTTCATTTTTACTTTTTATGGAGTCCTATCATACTCGATCATGCTGGGGTAGCCCTTTCTCAAAAATACAATTTCAAGTACAAAAATAATCTCAAATATCTTTTTACCCCAAGTCAATGATATCATAATGGAAAGGCATATTATTTTTTCTCTCTTTAAATTTAGCAAACTAAATATTTCTGATTATATAAGGTATATTATCTGTGTCACGATAGCACAACTACATGTTTTGTTTAATATTCATTTTGTACTGCCTTACTTTACCACAACTGCGACTTGATATTGACACTGTAGGCATACTATTATACTATGTAGGATTATACCTCAAAAATAATGTTTGGATTGTGTATGAGATTAGAATATCAGTTTGAAGCTTGTATGCAATCTGTCTCACCAGTCAACAGCTGTACTTGCCATTTTTATAAAGGATAAGTAATAATATGACTGGGATTTTGGGTCTGTAGTCTAACATCACCCTCTAACATTATGATTTGTATCTAGAGGTGAGAGTAACAGACTTCACAATGGAGGGAAAAATACTGTACCTATTGTTTCCCTATGCACCCAGCAAACTGATTTTAAGTGTGTGATTGGTCACCATGTACCTGTGTACATTGCTATGTGCTGATTTAATGTGTTGAGTGACGCATACATAACCTTTGTAACAATGATAACTATAAGATGCCAATTACAGATTTGATATTGGGCCTTCACTGATGTATTCCTGAGGTATACTATTCAGCCACAAAACTGTTAATTATGCTACCAAAAGTCAACACATCCATTAGCCTTTTCAAGATATGGCGGACACAATAGGATGGCACTGCACGAAGTAAAGTCTTTTGAAGACTGCCCTCCTTTTGTGTACTGTACGCTTAACTTTGAAAAGGCTAATAGATGAGTTGTTGTGCAATTAGTCACATTTCTGACTAGATTTAGATTACTAATACACACACAGTGCATGTTTTTTAGACAGGTTCAATGAAGCATTGGCTTAACTTCCCACTTGCTGTTTATTGTTATGTAGTGTAAAAAGTGGAAATAAATTTGGCAATCATTACTCCAATGAATTCATATTACTCAGTGCCTACATCATACCCAGACACAAGATTGACATTCTGGGGAGATTCTCGTAACAATATATATCTCAGAAGGTGTGTATAGATAGCTGTGTAGCAACCTCCATGTACTGTGATGCCATTGTGTGCAACTATATGCTTGGCCACTAGGCAGATGAGTTACATCATAAGATTAAGACAGCTATCAAGGTGTCATGGATTTAAGAGCTTCTGCTACCTCCATGGTCAGTGTAGCTAACTGCATCTCTAGGTGGTAGTGGTCAAAGCCTTACGGTTACACTGTGGCAAGCAGCCACACAGTTCAGGAAGGTTGATGCAGCTCATTGAAGACATATCTTATTTTAGGATATAATTGTAATGAGAATTTTGCCCCTGTACTGTATTTCTCTACCTTCCTTGGTAGTGACATTAATATCAAGTGGTCACAAAACCATATCAAACAAAGTTAATTAGCTCACATTTACACTGTTTTCCTCCCATGGGACATTGCTATAAAGTTGCACATAAGTGTTGATGTCATTACCAGAGAAGAAATACCAAAGTAGTTAGACTATGAAAGCTTGGACTCTTGTGTATCACTTGTAAGGAAAAAATAGTGTATCTCCACGTTATTTAACGATATGCTCCAACAAAAACTTCAATTTAGAGTGTGTGTTTGTTTACTATCTACATAATTATAATGTATTGTGCGCATTATACGAGCGTACACGAAGTACCACAAGCACAAACCTTAAACAATTGTCTTTGAGATATATGCCAATTAGTGGCCATTGCTGATGTGCTGGAGGTACACTTTTTCATCCTCATGCATGACACTCAAATATAGTGAATTTTCCAAATCGATATAATATTCAAGACTACACCAGGCACAAAAAGAAACTCGTCAGTTATATTCATCCTTGCTGTTCAAAAACTTGATAAGTTTGGATTATTCTGAAATATACATTTTGTTAATTGGACTTTGCTTTCTTATTTGACACCCTGTTTGTGAAGAACGAACAAGAATTGATCAAGATATGCGCCTCCAAAGTCTCAAACCCCAAAATCAAAAGTTGCATTTTCAACGATTTTCAATGGGAACGCATCGTTGTATTGCACACAAGCACCACGGGCCAATCAATAAAGTACACAGTGTAACAGGCACAATTGAATCGTTAAAATTGCAACTTTTCATTTTGGGGTTTGAGAGTTTGGATGCGCATATTTTTGTCAATTCTTGCTCAATGTTCACGAACAGGGTGTCAAATGAGAAAGAAAAGATCAATTAACAAAATGTATATTTCAGAATAATCCAAAATTATCAAGTTATTGAACAGCAAGGATGAATATAACTGACGAAGTTTCTTTTTGTGCCTGGTGTATACTACTCCTCACCTTGTGATTGGTAGTGAGGTCACTGCATGTTTTAGGTTGCGTAACATTAAAATGGGCTGTTCACGAAATTGCAGCATAATACACTCATGTGTAAAGATGGCACAATCATAATGCTTGCTTAAGGGGTACAACACCCATTGCATTATTTTTGCTTTTTTTTTTTGCATTTTGTGAAGAAAAAAAAAAAAAAATTGGACAAGTGATGTACCACTTTTTGGCTTCTACCTTTAAAAGTATGTAAGCTACATTGATACCGATGCCACCAATAGAACCAGAAGATTTGCCCCTTTATTTTGCATACCACTTTGTTAAATTTTTTTCTCATTTCTTCACAAAATGCAAAAAAAAAACCACAAAAAATGCAATGGGTGTAGTACCCCTTAAACACAGAGATGCATTTTGACATCACTATCAATCTCGACATGAGAAGCAGTACAGTCTAACCTCTCTGTCAATTACAGTGATAATAAGGTCAAATGTTACACTAACTGATGCTGGTTGATGACAATACATGTACACCTATTCAAGTACAAGGTCTTGCAGTACAACAATACCTACAAACAGACATTAACTGATGACACAAGGTTATACATAGGATGAGCCAATCTAATCAAATATCCAATCAAGTATTCTAAGCAAGCATATATCACCCATCATGAGCTGCTGCCAGTCTGTGCAGGGGACGCCTTTGCAACTGGAACTACCGTACTTGCTGTCGTAAACACAGGGTGCCCTGGGCTCGGTGTTTGTGGTTGCGCTAAAAATGCTCCCTGGATTCCATGAGTTGGTGGGCTTGGAGTAGCTGGTGCTACTGCAGTCTGATTAAACAATAATGGGTTTTTGGCAAGGTTTGCTTCTGTTGGTCCTGTATTAAAGTTGACTTTTTGTGGGAATGTACCAGAATGAAATCCCATAAGATTCATGGATGGTCCATTGGATTGATTGCCCATCATGTTATGGTGATTCGGGAGATGTGGAGGAAATGCACTCCAGGTTTGACTGAAGCTCGGCAGAGGAGCCATTGGCTGCTGCGTTGTTTGTGGCGCCGTGAGGGCAGCACTGAGAAGTGGATTGTTGGACGCAATAGGTTGAGTTGGTAATAAAGGATTTGAGAATTGCGCCATCATTGGATGTGTATGCGGTGATAAGGCGCCTCCGTGCGGCGAGAGCGCCTGATCATTACTGTATTGTCTACGAAGTTGATTCAACATTGCACTAGCATTCATAGGCACCATTCCATTGGTCGGGTTGGCCTGCTGCGGATGACCGGGTGACATTTGCATTCCATTAGTCCCATGATTGGGTGCAACCTGCCCGGCAGTCATTGGATTATGTATAGTAGCACCATGGGCTGCAAAATGTCCGCCGTTATAATCCTGGGTCGATAAACTTTGAGCCAGGGCTTGTAAAGGTGGCCGATTGCGATTGCGGTTGCAGCAAGGGTATTTGAAGGCACAGTACTGGCAAGGTCTACAGTTGGATGGAGTGAGTTACTCAAAGCGTCTATTGAGTTCTGACGCATTGTATCGGCAAGTAGCCGATTAGCGGCTCCTTGTAAGTCACTAGGAAGGCCATCTGCCCCATCCATGTTAGGAACGTAGTCCCCGACATCACTTGGCAACCCTGACCCATTGTCCTCATTATCTGAATCGCCAAAGAGGTTTTGGGAAGATGTCAAATGTTCCATAGTTTCTTTTGATATCTGTTCTAAAGATGCCTCAACATCAACATCTTTGACATCTTTAGAGACTTCAGACAATAAAGTTCTCTCAAATTCTTCCTGCTCCTCCTTTGTAGACATAAAACTATCACCATTCTTACCTGTAAAATGAGAATCAGAATATTAATATAGGTTGAAAAAAGTAAACTCAATCAATAAACAAAATTGAATGCAGGATTGAAATTTAAGAAAACTTTGAATGGATATCAGGAAAAGTAAAGTCAACAAACAAAACTGAATATCCCAAAATTGACTGTCCTGACTTAACGACTGGGGTATAAACGTATGGACAGTATTTTTTGTGGGACATGAGAGCACATCAGCCAAAAATGTATGTAGCTGGGATGAAAATATGAAAGGTCAAAATTTCAATTACTTTTCATCCAGGCTACATACACTTTAACTGCATATCATTGGCTTTAAAAAGTTTACTTTGAGGACTATTAAATATCAAAAATTTAAAAATTACCAAATTTTAATAAGGCAAAAAAAAAAAAATATTGTTGTGTTGCCCTCAAGTGGAAAAATGAGAAATTTGGGTAGGACGGTCGGATTATTATTTTTTTATCTTTTTTTAATTTTTTTAAACCTTTAGTTTTTAAAAAATCCCCTCAAATATTAAATAATGCTTGTTCAATTTAGGGACATTTGTCAATTTTGACTTCTGGATATCTGTTAGACAACAATTAAAGACTAGTCTTACAATAAAATATTAATTTAAAGTGAAAAACATTGAGTTTTTGAACAAATCTGTAAAAATCATCATTCTAAAAAAAAAAAAAAAAAAAAATGCGCCCCTGATTTTTCCAGATTTAGGGTAGGACGGTTGAGGGCAACACAACAATTTTTTTTTTTTGGCCTAATGTGTTATAAAATTTGTATTATACCGCAAATTTCACAAAATAAAAATTATTTGATATCAGAATGACATTCCTCGTATATTTCAGAATGCAATTCGATATGTCTGATGTGCTCTTATGTCCCACAAAAAATACTGTCAAAACATTCATACCAGAGCCCTTAATGTCATGTCTAGATTTCCCTTTTTTCCCTTCCTCTAAAATTGGCTTATGGTCAAGACATGGATGGTTAGGTTGTTTACTGATACAAATACTGATCATCATCAACTGATTTAATTAATTGATAACTAGAGATTTCATGGTTATCCACACAAAGAATCGGTTGCAATGTTTCCACGTTGATGTGCGCTATTTTACAGTGGATGTCACATGAAGAAAAAAGAAGAAGTAAAAAAGTGAGATTTACAAAGTTACAATAGAGCTGTATGGTGAGTAAGAGAGAGGACCAATGGGGAGGGTGAGGAGGTGGCCCATATACTTTGTTCTACCAGGTTTCGGTACCATACACCTTTAAAATTCTGAGAATCATGCTCACAAGTTTTGAATTATGCAAATGAGGTACCTAAATAGCATTTTTGTGACTATCATCTAACAGAATTTGTAGACCACCAATTGACACTCCACCCCCTCTATCAAGAAACATCACATAATATATGCCTTAACCAGTTCTGAAAATCACGTTCACAACTTCAGATGAATACACTGATTTAAAACAAGAAAACATAATGCCTCCACTAGAGCCAAAAAAAATCACTCATTGCTATCAACTTTGTTTTAAAGCGACTTTAGAAAACCACTGGACCAATTCTGAAGTACTCAGATCATTAGGATCATTCACAGTTAATATGAAAAAAAAATTGGAAAAAAAATATGAAAAAATAACAGTTTGTTAATATCATTAATATGTAAACCACAAAGTAATGTCTACATATTATAAATGCATTGGTTTTCCATGCATTTATAATATGTGATAGATGAGGAGGTAAATATCAGTTTGTGGTTTGCATATAAAGGATAACAAACTGTAGTTTTTTTCAATTACCCGCTGTAAGTGATCCTAGCACTTCAAAATAGGTCCAGTGGTTCTCTTAAGTCGTCGAAACCTTTTTTTACCGAAATCCAATCCGATACCAATATTGCAAATATCAGGCCGATACGATATCCGATCCGATAATCAGTTGAGCCCTAATTATTATTGCCCCTCCACAGGATTGTGAAAAGAAATAAAACATCAACATACCAAATAATGCATTAATATCCATGGGTAGCTTAGGCAAGAGATCTGACAACTCATTAGCCTCATCATTGAATGCCATGAGGTCGCCATGATCACCATCAGAATCAAGTGTGAGGTCATTGTCATTCAGCTCAATACCCAGATGAGCTGTGATATCTTCTGTGTCAATGTTGTCTGGTCCTGGGCTCAGTTGAGATGTGTAGAAGTTCAATTCGTTGTTTGGTTGTGGGTCTACAAGAAAAAGAGAAAGTGAAATTCAGTTAAATTTGGTTCATAATGTGATGATACAAAATAATATTGCTAGACACTTCCCACCCTCATGATCAGATATGCACATTTCCAAAACTTTGACAAATTTGACAATTTATAATCTAACATTTTAGTATTGAAAAATAACAGAGACTTTTTGTTACACATCAGGAAAAGATCCTGACACACAGAGAAAATGTGGACAATGTGTATTGGATCTTTGCTGGAAGCCAATAGACAGAAAGATGTAATCAAAGATAGAATTAAAAAGACTAGTTTGTGAACGTGGCGTTTAAACAGCGTGCCTTATGCACCTTCAAATATACAAACTGTCTCAAAAGTTAAAACTGTCAAAAATGCTTAGAAAAGTTGCTTTTTGCCTTGTAAAAGTACCCAATTTTTCGTAAATTTCTGTGATTCCTCTTCTCCAATCAGCACCACATAATGAATCAACCTCCCTTTTACGCACTATTAACCAATCAAGAGTCATGGGGAGTTTGATTGACAGTGACTTCAGATGCAAACAAGTCTTTTTAACTCTGTCTTTGATAACAGATAGAGACAAAGTATTGGAAAATAGTGATATGGATCTGTAAAGAAGAAATAATCCTTTGTATACATACAAGCAGGTGGGATGGGCTTCTGAGGTCTGACTTGTCTCCTCTGCTTCTTGTTTTTCCTCTTGTTAGGTTTAGTTAGAGCTGACGGCTTTGTTTTCTTCCGCTGTTTCTTCCTAGGTTGTAACCTCTGTAAAAAAAATCAAAACACATATTTTTAACAAAGGTCTTTATTTATTTATTTATTTATTTATTGATTAGTTCTTATTTTGCCTGGGGAAACCCCATCAGTGCAAGCACTGTTTTTCAAAATCCTTTTAAAACATGTACATTAAAATAAAAACATGAGAAATACAGATAATAACATAAAATTGCACATGCAATATACTTTATAAAAACACTATGTAAAACTACATTTAAATACCCATGCCAGCTGGGATTACATTAGATGCACATACTGCGAAGGAGCATTTTAAATAACAAAATTGCATGAGGAAAAGTAATGAACAAAAAATGGTGTTATGAATATAAAACTTGCTTAAATACACCGAGACTTACTGGAAGGGGATTTTTTCCTATTTGAGGTAATTTATTAAAAGACATCACCCCTTTTGATATAAATTTTCGTTTGTCAGAATTTTTTTGGAAGGAGGGGGGACCAGATTTCCCTCAGAGCATGCTCTCATCTTTTACTGTTAGAATGTTTATCTTTAAAAAAATCTTCAACCTGATAATGATAATCTCTAATAATGTATATACAAAATAATTAATTAATTCATACAAATAAACGATTTCATCCAATAGCAAACAAAGTACAGTTTGTCTACTCTGAAGTACAAAGTGAAAACGCGCACGTATACAGCGCGTAAACAGTGCGCAGTGATGCGTCTCTGCTGCAGGTATGCATGCCTTCAAAGTCGGTACAATGTGTGCGTTCTCGTCGGTACTTTGTACTTCAGAGCAGACAGACTGTATGGAATATGTGGTTATAAACAAACATAAATATACAAACTCAGACAGACTGACTCATATTAGACATACTACTGAGAAATTCCAAAATTATTTCCCAAACCTGTCAAAACATAGAGCCTATGAATTCATTGGTCATTTGGACTCCCTTCAAAATTCACAAAACTGGACAAATCACAAAATAAAAGTAATTTTTCATTAACAGGGCTACAATTGAGTAAAAATCTTACCTGTCTCTTGGCATGTTCAAGACATAAAGGCAATTCATTGAGGACATCAAAGGCTGGCTCTATGCACCGTAAACCACCAGGAAACTCTGCTGAGCACTGAAAGTATATCATCTGGTTCTCATCTTCCAGAATATCTAGATAAGTGTAAGTTAAGGTAATTTCCTATGGATATGATAAATGAGTGGGTGATGACTGAGTGTTACATTGTACATTATAATATGTTGCAAAGTATCACCGGGGGGATTCACCGCTATCTTAAGATCAAGAGTACTGTTTTTATATCAAAACCAAGGCTTTAAAGAAATTTTGTATTATTTAACAGGCTGAATAAAAATTGGGTCGGTATTACACATTTTTTCTCTAGGCCTAGAAAAAACAATCATAAACATTTTTGTGTAAAACAAACAAATGTTGATAGGGCACTGCACTTAAGTTAAACAGTTTCTGCATCAATCTGATAAAACGGGTTTTTTTCATACCATCTTGTTGAATTCTTTATTAAACTCTGTCTAAGGCAAAAAAAAATTAATGCATAATATTCTTGATCAAGAAGCAATACATGACATTTGTTCATGCCATCTTGGTGAATTCTTTATTAAACTCTGTCTAAGGCAAATACAAAAAAAATTAATGCAAAATATTCTTGATCAAGAAGCAATGCATGGAATTTCATCAATATGAGAGAGAATGATCTTTGTATGCATCTCAGTCATGAATATTTAAACTAGATTTTTGTACCAGAAATTGATCTAGCATTTAAATTGTGTCAGATGTAGGAAATTAAGACTTATCCTATCAATCCTATAACTAAACATGTTGTTTTCTCATCCTTACAAGCACTTCTCACCATATTTATTATAGTTCATTTTAAATCATGCATAAATATCATCAACTACACTTATTGATGACATCAATATTTTCACAGATGAAATTAACAATCACTTCAAACTCTTTTTTATGTAATGCATAATTTATTGGATATTATTTCATAATTCTTCTGTTTGCATGCACAACCGGATGTTATTTGTGAAATGTTATGCTGAGTAGATATGTATGTCAAACAGATTGAAGATGAGTTCCCAGGTGTTTGCAATTGGATCGTTTATTAAGATTGTGATCAAAAGATGAATATAATCTTCTACAGATCATGCCAAGTGCTTCTCATTTCCATTTAAAAATATTGTGAAAGGATGATTCATATATTATATCGGTGAGAACTAGTGAACTAGTTATTTCCTTCCAGATGAAATTATTTTTGTTTTAAAACCTGTTAGTAGCCTTGTTTATATTTCATATTCTCAGTCATTAGAACAATGGGAATAATGCATTATCTTGAGCCATTCTGGGTTTTACATAACTAGCATTTGAAATCATTTGGAACATAAATGTGCAATTAAATTGGATTTAATTGGATTTATTTCTTTTATGTATAGTTTGTAATTTTTTACCATCTTTTGGAAGTTTTGCAATGTAATACATGCATTTTCATGTTCTCAGCCAGTTGTTGCTTGAAGCAATTTTTCAGATTTCAATATCAATTTCGAATTGCATGTGATGGGAATAATTAAACTACTCCATCACATCACTGATTTGCTATCCTAAGTTGACACTGAATAAAGGCTACTTAATTTTGTCAACCCACCCCTAAACATTATGTCGTCCCCCTCTATACCAAACCAAACTGTTTTGGTTTGTAACAAGTAAGGATACGTCTGAAGCAATGCTTTGAGTATGGCATTGTTTCTTCTTGGCAACAGTCTCCGGATTCTTCTTTACTGCAGCATATCTTCTCTGGTGGGGGCTGAATATTTGGTCTGCAATGAAAATATCAATATGTTAAGATTTGCACTTGTATTTACTGTCCACTTTACCGTACTCTGTATGACAGTTGCAACATCTTTATCAATCTTGGGACTTGTATTCAACTGATGGTTGCTATATGGAGCTGTGTTTATGACAAAATCAAAAATATATAGTCTTCAGAACTTTTCAAACACATGACAGGTGCATAATTGCCTATGTAACACACCTGGAAAGTGGAAATAATCATCACAAACATCCTTTGCGACTCACCCTTTGCTTGTGTTGACACACTTTCATCAAGAGCAAAGTTTTATTAGGTTTTCATTTATAGAGATGTCATAAAATGTCTCAGCTAAGCAGGGATATATATGTTAACAGAGGGGCATGTTTTTTCCAAAGCTTATTTTCAAGAGGATCTTTAATTCACCATGACTTGACATTACTTTCAATGGGTAGTGGCTATTTTTTCAATACCAAATATTAAAGTACCAAATTGCAAAAACATGCAAAGTGCATGTTGGATGTTGAATTAAACTTCATGGCCATCTTCCACTGCATCAATACAAGATATTATTTTGTAAATTAATCTGGCACTGTAAAATTTGCACCTCACTTTGCTACGTTGCGTGTGATAGCATCATACTTCATCTGGCATATGATTGATGATGTAACATTTATTGCAATTTTAGTTCATTAATTTTATTAGATTAATTTACAAATTAATGTTTTAAACTACTGGATGAATAATCTACAAGGATATTGGTAATCAAACCTATTAATTTACAGTAATATTAATTGTGTCATTCATAAACATGAAGCTTTGAGAGATGTACATTTTTTGCATCACTACATAAACTATTGAAAGCTTTATGAAAATTTAAGACCGTACCTATGTAGCGGTTGATTGCGTCTACCAAGTAATGACACCACTGTCCCAAATGCATGATCTCTGGCAGCCTTACACAGTTTTAAGCACATGTCCTTTGCTCTTTTCCTCCTTGGTTTCTCTGACTTGTTGGAGTGTAATGACTGCTCAGTATGTTCTCCGTAAGCCTGCTCTCAGCTGCTCAATTTTGCCTGGTCTAAATGCAGGACTTTCATCAGAACTGTTGGTGATAAACAATATAAAGAGAAAATACATGGTGAATAAACTGTATATATTATCATTGATGATGCTCGCCCCATTCTATTTTGTTGTCACATGTATACATGGCTGGATATAGGTTACATAAAGTTTTTAAGGATTTCAACATTCATGTAACACATACAGTAAAATATATCAATGCTTCATATAATGAATGTTTTCTTTAAATGAATGTTTTCTTTAAATGTATATCCTCTCCAGCATAACACATACATTTGAATGACACATTAAAAAAATATGTATAAATATATTCTATATTCTTACATTTGGAATGGTAATCTCAGTTTTGAAAAAAATCTCAGGTGTATAAACTTGCATCCACAACATATATGCAGAAGAAAATTCACATTTGTAATGAAATTAAGCAAAATGAGTTAGATAGAGTGAAAATCAATTTGATGTTGGGATATGGGTAAAATTAGCATACAGTTGCTTGCTTTTTTATGTGGACTATATATATACGGATATATTCTTTCACAATATTTAATATTTTAAAGCCTAGATCCAGTTTAATCTTTCTTTAATGAGGGTAACAACTGAACAATTCAAAATAGAATTTGATTGACATCAGATTCATTTTGCTCAATCTGTATCGCATGATAACATTAAAGTTTGTGTATAAATGTAATTGTTGAAAATAACATTTAGACAGATTCATGATTGACAGATCACACACTTCTACACTGATTAGTATCAAGTTGACATATTTGACTGCTTGCTACGACAGTATAAAAATAATCCCAACGCTTACAACAGCCGAGTTGAGATGTTTACAATTCTATACAAATTTGGTCTAACAGATTTTGTAAAGTTTTCAATTCTATTTCTATGCAAATGACTAGCATCTAGATGCCTATGTGAAAAAAAATGAGGTCACTGGCTTGAAAGGAAACGTGTTGCAGGTGTTATTCCTGCAGGCATACATATTAACAATTTGCACCAAATATTCATAACAGCAAAGAAAATAATATCATCACCTCTTGTGCCATAGAGGAACAATAAACATATGTTTGTTTATAGTTGTTACACATTCAGCTTCATACTTTATTCCATAATTTTCAAGATATGAATTAAAGGCCCATTCAGTGATTTGCTCATCCGGACGATCATAAAAATCATCAAAATTCAGATTTTGGTACCTTTGTCATTGTCATAGATGTGCTAACATAGCCAGCGAGTGGTTCAGTCGAAAGCCGTGTATTTAAGACAAAATAAGACATTTTACACGAATCTGTAATTTAGATACTGACAGTATTAGCTACATGTATTTGAATGGGGCTTCAACTTCATCAGTACTGCTGTTTTCTTCGTTTTTTTCCAAATTTGTCATTTCAAAAATACCAAATGACAATTTGAATGACTTATCCTTCACTTTTAAGCAATTTATAAACAATTTGAATTTTGTCACACTTGCACTGGGATCACTGAATGGGTCTTTTAAGTCAGCCAACTACATTCAAATACATTGTATGCCGATGGTTAATAGCATACAAATGCATACATGGATGCGCTGTATACAAGATTTGTTTTTCTTCTGAAAGTATTTTGTGATCATAGCATCCTCTTTTTATGACATTTTTTAGTAGATATCCCTGAAAAAAAATTATTCCCAAAATTTCAGTTGATTCAGATTTTGCATAAATTTTGCAAGTTATTGCATGATTAAATGTGTATTACACTGCTCCATAGCCTAGGCCACTCTGTAATTTGAATCATTAAATACAAATTTGATGATATTTGCTAAAATGAATTACTCTGCAAGAAATTTTTTGTACATAAACATGTAGCCAGAGGTTTCCAGTGGTATAAAAATCTCAATTTCTTTTGAGAAAAGTGGGCGATGAGGCTGTGGATCACAAAATACCCTTTGAAAACAAAATACTGATGATACCTCTACAAATGTGTGTGTTTTCTTTCATTGTAATTTTCTGGCGACAAAAGTTAATCAGTGGGTGCAGTTCTTAAAATATAGTAAACATGTAGGAACTTAAATTTCTGCATTGATCTTTGATCACTTGCCCAGAAAGTTTTATGATTTTCAATATGCACTGGATTTTGATTTTACCACATGTTGTGTTGAACTATATTTCAAAGTAGAAAATTTGATTTGAATAAAATATTAAGCCTGTACTCTGTGATTTGCTAATTTAATGAAACAAGTGCTTCAACACACAAGTAAATAATACGTGTACATGCACATTATGTACATGTAAACTGAGTACACTGTAAGAATGCATATTTTTTTCACCCTGATTGTAATATCACCCCAAGCTTTTTTGTTACAAATTAGTCATGTGACAACTATGCTTGGTACATGTAATTTATGTGCTCATTAAATTTAAAATACATTAAAAATTTAATATGATTGGGATTTAATTAATTACATCCCTTCATAAAATCTGCAACATGTACCAAATTACTGAAAATGTATTAGTTTCAATTTTGAAACGATTCTGAATTTCATAATCACAATGATAATAAAATCGGAGCCAACACGATTATGTGCTAATTGGAGCCCGGAATTGGAGCATATTTAGATCCAACATGTGTTTGAAAATTCATGAGACAATCAGCTTAATGACAGTGAAGTCCTTGTTGATTTAGAGAAACATACAAATATAAAATTTATTCCTAAATCTAAGGTCTACCTGTATTTTAAACCACCAGGCCTCAATATATTTAAAATTAAAAGTATTAATTTTGTTCACAAAAACCAGTCATTATAAGGCAAAAAACAACAACAAACATAAAAACAAACAAACAAACAAAAACCAACAAAACAGGTTTGTATGTCATCAATTTTTAAAAATTAATATTTTGGTTCTCGTCCCCTCCCTCCTCAATTTCTGGGATTTGTCAGAATTTTTTTATTTTTATAGATTTTTCAATTTGTTTAGACTTTGGAATGATTTATGAAATCTTCATACATATAAATAAGTTTATTAGAGAACAAGCATCACTTCCAAGTCTTTTTGTGGTACTCTAGGGGTTTATCCTCAGAATCTCACATTTGAAAAAAAAAAAAAAAAGGGCCTCATCGTTTCCTCGAGCACTGTTGGAGAAGACCGAAAACTACTGACAATGCTAATTTAACATTGAAAAAAAAAAAAAACACCTCCCTCCATGAAAATCCTCTGGACGAGAACCAAAACATTAATTTTATACAGCCTAATGAGCGACAATCATATGCGGCACCAACCACCACTTTGACACATTATGTTTTGATGGATCCAAGTGTGTGAAAATATTGGATCCAAAACATAATAATGATAAAATTGGATGCTTTACGCCAAATATTTATTGGTCTCGCTATGAGTTTTAAAATTTTGGACTCGACTACGTCTCGCCAATATTTTTAAACTCATAGCTCGACCAATAAATATGGGTTCAATCGATTCAATTTTATATCACAATCGGCCAATCAGATTACCGGACTGTTGTTATGGTTGGGAGACAATTGAATTAGCCAATCAGAACCTTTGTGAGTTTACGCTGTGTACGCTCTCAAAATGTTAACAAATGTTGTTCTTTTCTGCCACTAAGTGTAACCAGTTCCAATATCTGTGGTACTGGTGTAACCCAGCCATTTTTTGAAAATTCTCACAAATATCAAAATTGTTCCTTTCCTGATTTGATGAGGAGTTGCAGACTATTTACGTAATTTAGTTTTAAGATAATACTGACATAGTTTTGAGGTGTCAAAGGTATAATTCTATTTTAAAATCAGAACAAAAGGTTTCCATTTATTTATACTTTTACTTGAATCAAAAGGACCAAGCACACCTTGCACTTGCAGAGCAATATTTTTGCACATCAGTGCTTGCTAGCGTGACAAACACGCATGTTGTTTACTACTAAAGTAGTAATGACCTTTATGCCCTGTTAAAATTTTGTCTCCAGGGTAGTCTGAATATAATATTGAATACTGAATGCAATATTCACTCAAACGTTTATTTGGCATTCAACACAGACAATTTTCACTCAAATTTAATTCCAACTGTTTGTGTCGGAGAAAGATGAATTATAGTTCACTCACTATACATTTTGATTTTTTTTGTTTGGGTAGACACTTCAATTTCAAATAGATAATGGATCTTAAAAAAGTGACAGCCACCAAAATAGCAGGGACGCTCAATATTGCACCTACGTGTAATCTTCACTGAAAAGTTTCATTTTATGCAAGATTAATTTTCATTTATTACCTATTTCGTATTGAATAGAATATTATGTCATGTACAAAAACATTTTTGGACAGCTGTTAGAGCATAGACCACAGACTGATCTAACATGTTTGGGCAAACAGCGAACACTTATCAACTATTAAAATCAGGATAATTGTGAAAATATACCAACTTGAAAAAATTGCTTTTTTCAGACCAGTGCATACCAACACATGTAGCCACCGCCCACTAAAATCATGGACCAATTCAGCCGAAAACTAAAGCTTCCATTGTAGTCAAGGAGTTCAAGTAGAACGCACAAATTGAACCAACCCAGAACAAATCACAATTAAGAAAAGGAAAAATCTCAAATATGGACAGGTGGGTCGATCTCCTGACTCTACTAATTCTTTTTTCTCAAGAGAAAATTTATTTGTATCCCGATTTATATGCTTCATTCACCATTTTATGTTGGCTGGCCTATGAATAATGATAAGATAAAATATAACATGCATATAATTGCAACTGAGAATCCTCTTGAAAAATACCATACTGTCCAAAAGTAATTACCTAGCTGGGGGGTTTACACCCCCCAGCTAGGTATTGTAATCGTTCGGGTTCTTCCGCTGGCAACAAACCACTGTAATCTTCCCGTTTTCTTCCGCTGGCAACAAAGTGAAATTGCACATGTTTTTTACCTAGCTGGGGGTTTTCACCCCCAGCTAGGTATTGTAATCGTTCGGGTTCTTCCGCTGGAAACAAACCACTGTGAAACCCTGACTTGATGCTATGTAAGAATTATTTGACTTGTGAAGATATGGTTTGGCCTTTTTGAATCATTGTTTTTAGCTGCGGGTGTTAGCTGCGGGTAGCAGCTCTATTAATAAGTCACCATGTCTCTCCGTCTGTTAGTCCGTCCGTCCGTCCGTTAGTCCGTTAGTAACAAACGCTAAAAAATGCTGTTACGTCTACATTGTTTGTCGCATGGCTATGATACTTGGTGAGGGGAGGGCCTATACCGCCCCATACTGGAAAAGAGTTTAGTCCGAAATTTGGGAAAATGAGGGGAAATTGAGGAAGTTAAGGGAAATTGAAGAGAATTAAGGGAAATTGGGATTTTTTTGAAGAGAATGAAGGAAATAGAAATTTTTGTTCTTTTTTTTGGCGAATTTTTTTTTTTTTGAAATTGTTTTTGCGAATTTTTTTTTTTCCAAAATTTTTTTTTTGAAATTTTTTTTTCGAAATTTTTTTTTTTGTGAATTTTTTTTTTCGAAATTTTTTTTTTTTTCGAAATTTTTTTTGAAATTTTTTTTTCGAAATTTTTTTTTTTGTGAATTTTTTTTTTCGAAATTTTTTTTTTTTTTCGAAATTTTTTTTCCGAATTTTTTTTTTGCGAAATTTTTTTATTGAAATTTTTTTTTGTTAAATTTTTTTTTTTTGAAATTTTTTTTTTCCGAAAATTTTTTTTTCGAATTTTTTTTTTTTCGAAATTTTTTTTTCCGAATTTTTTGGTCAAACTCAGTGACAATAAATTTGATGAGAAGAGTAACATTTTGGAATATTTTGCATGGATCAGGTCAAAGGTCAGCTGGGGTCAAATCTTGAATTTCAATATCTGGACATCTGTAAGTGCGGGCTCAATCTCGGCGACAACCTCATGACCAGGGGAACATATTGGAACATTTTGCAGGGGGCAGGTCAAAGGTCAGCTGGGGTCAAATCTTGAATTTCAATATCTGGACATCTGTAAAGTGCATGGGCTCAATCTCGGTGACAACCTCATGACCTGTGGAACATATTGGAACATTTTGCACAGGTCAGCTCAAAAGACATCATTCTGGGGCCAAATCTTAGAATTGCGTTATCTGGACATCTGTAAGAGGTACAGGGCTCAAACTTCGGTGACAACTCATGACCAGGGGTGAATTATGGAACATCTTGCAGGGGTCTGGTCAAAGGTCATCTGGGTCAAATCTTAGAATTGCATTTTCTGGACATCTGTGAGGAGTACCGGGCTCAAAACTCGGTGACAACAAGCCTCATGACAGGGGAACATTTTTGGAACATTTTGCAGGGGTCAGATACCTCCACAACACCAACATGCCCCAGCTAGGTTTGTGGTCTATGACCACCATTTGCCTCTAGTCTATTTTATTTCTATCAGTTTTCAAACTTTTGTCATTTAGAAATCCTCCCTTGAATGCCCCACTATATTTTTTCAACCAAACTGTTCCATAAAAAAATAACATACAGTACCCATACTTTTGAACATTGATCACAGACTTAGGGGTGGTGCAATAATTATGTGTACCCAGGGGGGGTGAATTCTCAAAATGGTCTGCCAAAATTGCTTGCCCCCCCTTCGACCTGCCAAAATCGCTTGACCCCCCCTTCGACCTGCCAAAAATGCTTGCCCCCCTTTTGGCCTGCCAAAAAATCTTTGCCCCCCCCCCAATAATTCACCCCCCCGGTACACATAATTATTGCACCACCCCTTATCAACATTAATTCATAACTTCGTGAATAAATGTGACACATGCAATCTAATTATTTGTATTTATTTGCCAAAATGCAAATGTGGTTACTAATATTCAACAGAGAACCCCTGCGCAATCAGTGTAAATATTAGTGATGCATGCGCCGTGTTGTGCATCGAATAACTTGCAAGTAACGATCTTCTACTTTTTTCGATCTCTTTTAAATACCACACCTGTGTGGGTGCGAGAGAGCACATTCGCACTCTGTGTTAATCTCTAGACCAGGTATACAGTAGCGAAATCGCAAACCAGGAATTGAGACTCCAACATGAAAACAAGTGTGGGCCGCTTTTTTGGGAGTATTAATCGGCATAATAAATCCTCAAAACAAACGATATAAGAATTGAACTGACTGTCTCTGCCAGGAAGGTGCAGAGGTCTGGTTTACATTTTCAGGGTCAAATTTTGGACACACTGTTTTGGTGAAAATAATGGGCATTTGTGGAATTTAAGCTTAATTTCCAAAATTTCAGTTGATTCCGAGTTTTGCCTTTGCGATTTATGCATGATTATGTTTATTTTCACCAGTCCATATACAATGTGTTGTAATTTCTTTCTGGTGTGCCAGAATGTAATTCAAATTTCACAATATTTTTGCTAAACGTATAATCTGCAAGAAAATTTTTGTACAATGTAGCCAGAGGTTTCCAGTGGTATAAAAATCTCAACTTTTTAAAAGAAAAGTGGGGGGATGATGTTGTGGATCACGAAATGCCCTTTTTTGGATAACAACGGCAGTGTTCTCTTGTCAATTTATTATTTTTACATCAGCATTAGACAAATAAATGAAACCTATCTTACCCACAAAGCTAGGATAATATTTGGAAACAATATTGGTTTGATATTTATTATTCTAGCATCGATCAGTGTATCTTCGATTAATCCTAGATGCATGCTCTGACAAGTTTTGACATAAAAAACTCACAAAAACAAACAGCAAATGACATGTATTATATAATACTATATTTCGCAGAAGTGCGGTTGCTGCGGCATATATTACTTGCTTGACCCGTCACCATGTGTAAAAGGCTAGGATATAGTTGCAAATTGTTGGAACAATATTGTCATTTTCTGTGCCTTAATTTTGTTTGCATTTATAACAATTTTTAGCATGTAGATTGTACGTAAATTTGCATCTCAGCTTTTTTACGTCATCATATTACCAATCATCACATACTTTTTGCAGAATGAAAATTAAGTAGTTTCCTTGATTATAAAGATATTTGGAAATTGTGCAGGTACATTGAGTTGCAACATAACACTAATAAATTATAATTTTTGTGACTAAAAATATTATCATGCATTAAGGCTGGCATTTTCGGTCGGGTAAACGGTACCCGCCGAGATTACATTACCCGGTAGGAAATACCCTCCCGGTACCAAATTCAATTTTTTAAAGTTTTTTATTTTTTCGGTTTTGTAGTGTCCCTGGACCTAGACCTAAATGCTAGGATCATTTATTGGTTGACCTAAAAAAAAATTTAAAAAAATAAAAATTTCAAGATATTTTGTTATTTTTAATATGAAAATTGATAATTTGTATTCATGTCATAGTCTATTAATGATTTTAAAATGAATACATTTTTTTTTTTTTTTTTTTTTTTTGCAATTTGGTGCCGGTTACCCGCCCGAAAATTGCGGCGGGTACCCGGGTACAAAATTACCCGAAAATGCCAGGCATGCATAAAATTTTGAAATTTAACTTTTGAAATTTTTGTTAAGCACCTGTTGAATGTGATTGATCTTTTACAAAATAAAATGTTCAAAATCAATCATTTGATATTTAAATTTATTCTTAAATTGATTCTCATCTCTCGTAAGATCCAAAACATGATTATCACACCAACACACAGAAATTTCACAAAATTTAAAAACCTGTAATTCATCAAAAAAGAGACTCTTATTTATTAAATTTAATTTATCATCTCGCTTTAAAAACATAAAATGCTAAATACAGCTCACTATCAAAAGAGGATAACAAATTACATGCATGATTAATATAATGGAAAAAAACCGTAGTCTAATCAATTTCTTCTACATTTCGTAGTTTATGTAAAATAATTTAGAAGTACCACAGTACAGTCTGCATAATTATACATATTTCATGTTATTTGAATTATTATGTGCTGATAAAAAAAATTCCCAGGCAATAAATGTGTTCCTTTCAGGCAATAGTTTTGGTACTCAGGTGGTCTTGTTCAATTACAGAATTTAATTCATGATCTGACCTTTATTTCTTTGCATCATGTAGTCAATAAAATTTCACTACACCTGCAATATTGCAAATAATAAAAATTTTAATTTGCATGTTTTGATTGTCTGCACATCACAGAGAAATTGAACTTTCTACAAACCAGGGATAAGTCTCATCTCTGATCAAACAACAACTTCAGTTACTTGAATCTTTATTGAGGGTAACATGTGATAGGCTGTGTGTGGGGGGGGCACAGATAAAAAGTGAAATGTTCCTACAGAAGTTTTAAAAATGTGGTAAAAAAGCGATAATGAGCTGTACCTGGCTTTACATAGGTTTTGGAAAACTATACTGGTACCTGCAGGTTATAATACTATCAGGGACCGATCACTCCTTTTAAATATCATCATCATTTGTAATAATATATGATTGATGTAAATAGGTTCACTGAATTTAAAAATGAATTTACAAATTACATTGTAGTTACACAAATATTGTATGATCATGCAATAGCCTAGAGCTCGAAGTGTTCCGTTTTACGGAAAACAGAGAAATTTCACGGAATTTGAAGTAGAAAACGGAAAATGGCATTTTGCAACAACAGGCAAAATTTAAGCTTATTCGGATCTATTTATAGCTGAAAAAATCCTATTCGGGACTGATTTTTTTGTAGGGGGGTGCACATCACAATTTAGGTTTGAGGTAAAAGGAGGTATTTTTGCAAAAACCGAACATTTTTGTGTAAATCTGACGTTACCATATGATAATTATGATTCCTTGACCCATTTCCTTTCCAAAAATGTAGAGTTTTTATATACTGTAGCAAAGGTCCATGTTAGAACTCTTCCATTACTCTCCGTAAGTGGTACATGTAATCCTGGCATCCTGATGCCCAGATTTACCGTCGGATGATATTTTATATTAAATCTTATTTTTGGCGGATATATGGATTACCAAAAACTTTGGCGAATGACCAGATTTCATGACCTGGTCATCTGCAGGATGACCTGCTTTTTTTCTTAATTGGCACACTCAATGGTCAGCATACATTTTATTTTTATTAGTATTTCTGTATAACACCAATCCTCAGCACCCATAATTTTGTTTGTGTACATGTATGTTGCTAGATGCCTGTAACTGATTTCTTTATTACGGTTTCATTTAAACAATTATTTTGCCATATTTATTTTGAAACCAGATCACATGTAGTGGACATAATGAAATACCGTACATGAACGTTTTGTGGAATAGAAAAGAGAAGGAGGCCAAATGTGACATGATCAAGGGAACGAGTCAGATATAAATTGCTAATATTTAGTTTGAGATATCGGTAAAAACAGTGTTCAAATTCTTTTGTTTTTAAAATGTTTTCAGGCATTGATAAATTGCTCATAGTCATAACTCGGTAATCAGATGTAGTGCTGTAATCGATAAGCTTTCTGGGTATCGATATGTCGGGAGGCAAACATCCGACATGTCGATACTATTATCGATACTCACGCAGTTTGAAACACGGATTTGAGTTTACCAATTTTATTATCAGTAAGTTCCAGAAACAAGTTAACAACAAGTGTATTGAAGCCTAACAGCTAAAACTACATGGATCATGCATCAAACAAGCGAAAGTGGTATTGCAAATCCGCAATTTTACATGACTTTGGCAATGTGTGCCATGTCGTTTGTGTATCGATACTGACATTGAGTGTTTCGACATGTCGGAAGTCTATGTATTTTCCGTCTATCGATACTTACGACAATCGATTACAGCACTAATCAGATGTCCGATTTTGATGGGGTTTGAATCAAAATGTAGCATTCAAGAACTGCCGAAAATGGAGTAAAAACTTCTAATTGAAAATTGCTGACATGTGACTCATTCCCTTGATCATGTCTCAAATGTTGTTTTGTACCGGCCGGGGTGATCGGCTGGACATAATATAAGATAGCGTCTTGAGCAAGACTAAGCAAGTTATAAGATGTGGAGCACTTGAAAAGCACTGACAGATTCTTGCATAATAATTTAAAGTTTAAAAAAGTGGGTGATGTATCCATTCATTAATTCATGTACAATACCCAAGAGTACAAGCAGATGTTTACAAAGTGTCTTGAGTTTCTTCCGGAAACAATCTAATAGGAAGTACTTAGTTACTGTGGTTTGTTTTAGACTAAGTTTCAACTACATGTAGGATTTAATCCAATAATTATTCTATTATAAATATTTGAAAGCAAAGTTTGCCAGTGTGTAGTTATTTCTTTTCTATCCTCACTCTCAACTTCTGCCCCTCTCAACCATGACTGCTTCATTGCACCACTGCCACCCCCAAATATTTTTCTTGTCCCCCCCACACACTTTTGAGGCAAAAATACCAAAATCACATAAATTTCCACTTTTGCGGCAATTTTGCACAAAACTGTGTACAGAATTTCATGAACATAAATTATGCCAAATTAAGGCAGATCTTATCCAAATAGCTTGGCAGATCATTATCCAAATAAGGCAGATCATATTTTTTTTTTAAAGCGCCGCTCATTAAATGACGTCATCGATGTTTGGGAAAATCCAAGAAAAATCCAAGTGTTGGGTAAATCAATCAATCTCCCAATTGGAAAACATTGATTGCCAATGCAAACCAGATTCCGGTGTTGTCTTTTCTTACATGTGAGCCGAGCTCTACTCTACAAAATATTTTTACCCCGGTTAATTCTGATAAATATTACCAAAGTTACAGCATTTTTTCATCTGTCTTTCAAGTCAGTTTGCTGCTCGGAACACGGGATCGCAAAATATAAATAAATTAAACTGTCAATTGTTAGTACCAAATAAATGGTGTTTTAATAAAAATATATTGTAAGTACAGTACCGGTAATGAAAGATTCTAGGTGTCTACCTGTAGATAACTTTATTACTTACCTACAACTCGATGAATCAGTAAAATCAAGGTATGTGTGTCTACATGTTGTATTCAGTTAATGCCTCATCTTCACTTGACCTCTCATCTTCAGAATACTCCAAGCCTGCAACACAACAGAGGAAATAATGGTTAAATGCATCTCAACTGCAGGTAAATATGTGTTAAAGCTAACACAAATATTTGTTTTTGTTGACTTTTTAATGACACTACAAAGTTAAGTCAGTGTCTTGAATCCAGCAGGGCCAGGGGGCAATATTTATTTCTGTAGTTAACATTTGTATAGGAACCACATAGTCTGAGGAAAGGTTCATTATTGATCAGAGATTATATACGTATTATACTAAGTATATCGTGGCATTCGTGTGTATGCGCTTATTGATAAGTATAAAAAACGAATGTCTTTCTGACAGAACTACCCCTAGCATACTGACAGCCTCTGGACTATGGATCCAGAGATTGTGGTGGGTTTGAACCCAGGTAGATTTTTAATTCTAATGTTTGTTTCCATTTTAAAAGTGAGAGGAAATAATAATGGCAATAAACCTGTGTTATAATTTAACTGAACACTGCACAGCGTCATCATCCCTCTATCTTCGGGTTGAATTTTGGTGGAAAAAGGGCTCTTTGCCCCTCCTTGCCTTCCAGATTTTCTCTTTCACTTTTTGTCAGAGGGGCACTTTTTTCTTTCATTTTTGTCCCCCGCTGGCTATACTACTGGCACCCTCCTTTTAAAATTTGAAATATGAATGATAGTACTAATAATATAATTAAGCTGTAAACACTTAAAATTAGACAAAATTGAAGACCAAGCCTTTCACTTGAGTGCACTGTTGAGTGTAGTACTTCTTCCTATTATGATTGTATTGATTAGTTCTATTAATTCTCAAGTTATATATTTATCTTTTTAACCAATTTATGTACCTACCCAGTTCTTGTATGAATATTTTACAAATAAATTTATGTTTGACATCAGCTCTAGAATAAATAAAAATAAATATTTTACTTGCATTCAATCTGACTTTGTTCATGATATTTTTACTCAAAGCTTAGGTCCTATTATTAGACACATCAAAATAACAATTGTGTTTTTGATGATTTCCCATCATTTTCCCCCACCCACACATTTACTGTCTTGAGCGCCGAGCGATGTACCACCACAAAGTATCTTTTAAGCCTGAATTTACAAATGTCAATTTGTACAAATTGCTCCCATAAAGCCATAAATTTGTAAATGTCAAATTGTTCTTGAAAACCCCTTGATAGCAGAAATTGAAATGAATACAGACAAAAAGGAAAACATCCCAATTACTTTCCCCCTATTTGGCTCAATCATTCAATTTATCAATAGTGAAAGGAAAAATCAAGCTGATACATGTGCTGTCAAAGTAATTTTTTTATCACTATCTGTTATTGAATAAAAAAATATTATGTTTTTAAACCAAGATATTCAATATTTTTTCAGCATTCATTTTTTTTTTGTAATTTCATTTTCTCTGGACAGATTTTAAAAGTCACTTTAAATTCATAGTCTCTTTTTACACGTCTGCATTTTGCCATCATTAAATTTGTGCACAGAATTAATTTGAGTAAAATACTACACAATGTAATACTTCAACTGATTCTTCACAATGTTTGTGATTAATTTGTGCACCGTATTAAAACAGCTTTTAGTGCAAGATTAATCAATCAGTTTTCTATCAGTATTGAATTAAGGATATTTTTTTTTTTTACCAAGATGTTATATATTTTATCAAAATTATTTTTTCTAATTTCTCAATTTTATTTTCTCTGTACCAGTACGTGAAAATATGCCACAAGTTTAAAATCACAAAGCCTCTTTTCTTTTCCCATTTTGTCATCATTAAATTTGTGTGCAAAATTAAATTGTATAAAATACTACACAATGTAATACTTCATCTGATTCTTCACAATGTTTGTGATTAATTTTTGCACCTTATCCAAACAGCTTTTAGCGCAAGATTAATCATCACTCCCTAGACATTTGTCTTCTTTTCCCCCATTCACTTGTGACAAATTCGTTGGGTTGAACCACCTGCAGATAAGGGCAACGAGGAATATCATTTTTCTACTCATTTTTGTAACAAACAGTTATTAAGCCCCACAGGTATATCAGATGTACATCATAAATCCTTTGTTTGGAGACGACATTACATTTCCTCATTAGAAGTGAAACACAATTTCTTTTTTCTCACATTCATGAGTAAAGAGCTGTTGCTTAGTCTCCAGAGAAAATTTATGGCAGCGCTTAAAATTGTCCATTAAAGACATGTATTGGACATGACAAAGGTGATTGACTTGGGTTTATTAAATTTCACTAGACATCAACAGCTTCTTTTAAAAAAAACAGTATTAATAATATGAAGACTGATATTACAGGAATGTAAATTTAAAATTAAAGTGACACTGTATGGTACTTTTTCTATAATTTTTTATCACTTCTCTTATAACTCATGACAACTCTAATAGAATTGCAGACTCTAATTTTGTTTTATACATAGCCACTTGCCAGCATGTATTATAGGGGGCCAAAATGGCAAAATCCTCTATTTCTGACTCCTTGAAGGTTTTTATACTAGGACATATGTTTGCAAATTTGCGAGGCATGTAAGTAACTATGCGCAACTTTAATGCTAAAATTTCCCAAAATTGGGTTAACTTTGGGCAAAATCAGGGCTTAAATTAACCAAGAATGTTTTCTCCAGTCTTCACTTCACATTAATTGCATTATTCCATACTCCGCAGGTGCAAGACTATGTGTATGCTAGTATCATAGTATGTATCATGTATGGGAAAACATGGTAAATGAAATACATACACAATGGTAAAGAAATATAAATGGGTCAGTCCATGTCAAAACAGACTGAGTGTACACCCACCCTCTTGGATTATGCTCTCCTTTGGCTCAGGGGTACCTTTCATGGACCCCTAGGTGAGATCACAAGAAAAAATTCAAATTCAATTTCGTTTCGAATGGCGGGCCATCTAAGTTTGGCGACCTTGACCAAAATTGGGAATTTAAGGTGTCCAAATGACAAAGCGCTCTCTTTGAGAGGCATTTTCTTCTTAATTAAATCAGTTGTGACCCTCTTTTTGAATGTGGTAACTCACTGGCTGTGTCTGAAATGCCTAATGCCAAAAAAGATTGATTTCGGAATTTCGTTGGGATTTCAGAGGGGGTCAAAATCAGCACTTCATACTGTTCAATCAAATTATCTTTGATTTTGAAGGACCCATGATAATGCCACAGTGCACTTATAGGTCCTAATTATGTTCAGAATGGATTAACCATGTGCCAATGTCTATGAGCAATTCAAAAAAAGAGAAATTTCTAGACCCCCTACAGAATTTTAGGCCCCCCTAAAGTGGTTCAGCCACAAATGGCGCTTAAAATCGGCAAATTTTGACACCTAATAACTTTAGGTGTACACCAGATATGAATTTCTAGTCTTTTGCATCTGAAAGAATGTAGTCTAATGTTACTAGGAACATAAGATTTGTTTTGTATTTTTGTGTTTTGATACTTTCAAAAAAGGTCGTTGACCTATGAACATTTTTCGTCATAGCGCCCTCCTGAAAGGTCTGACACATAACAAACTATACATTTTGGAATCCTCATGACCATACGAGTAATTTGATATATTACTTGACATAATTGGGAGCATTCTGACAATTTGACCCCATAACCTGTACTTTGCATGTGCATCGTTGCCAGGAAGTGCATTTTTGACGCCCTTAAAAATCCATACAGAGGATTAGAAAGTAGTTTTTTCTTATTACTCGACTCAAGAGCAACTTGAAATATCAGGATAAATAATACAAATGGCTATAAAGTGATCAAAAATATAAAAAAATATCATACTAAAATTGGCATTTTGTACCGTATCCTGTATGCATGGTATGTTAGGCAAAATGACTATTTTTGAAAGCGCCAACTTAATACTAAAACACAAAAATACAAAACAAATGTTATGTTCCTAGTAACATTAAACTACATTCTTTCAGATGCAAAAGACTAGAAATTCATATCTGGTGTACACCTAAAGTTAGGGGTCAAAATTTGCCGACTTTAAGTGCCATTTGTGGCTGAACCACTTTAGGGGTGGCCTAAAATTCTGTAGGGGTCCAGAAATTTCTCTTTTTTTTGAATTGCTCATAGACATTGGCATATGGTTAATCCATTCTGAACATAATTAGGACCTATAAGTGCACTGTGACATTATCATGGGTCCTTCAAAATCAAGATAATTTGATTGAACAGTACGAAGTGCTGATTTTGACCCCCTCTGAAATCCCAACGAAAATCCGAAATCTATCTTTTTTGGCATTAGGTATTTCAGACACAGCCAGTGAGTGACCACATTCAAAAGAGGATCACAACTGATTCAATTAAGAAGAAAGTGCCCTCAAAGAGAGCACTTTGTCATTTGGACCCCTTTAAATTCACAATTTTGGTCGAGGTCGCCAAACTTTGATTGCCCGCCATTCGCATAAACGAAATGGAATTTGAATTTTTTCTTGTGACCTCACCTAGGGATCCATGAAAGGTACCCCTGAGCCAAAGGAGAGCAAAATCCAAGAGGGTGGGTGTACACTCAATCTGTTTCGACATGGACTAACCCAAATGTCAAATCAATACTTTCTTCAAAACACATTGATGCTCTACATGTATTTCAAGTTACATGTTTGATGATGTAGCAAGAACATGTAAGGTAAGGAAAATAACAAGTACCATACAGAAAACATGTCAATCACATTGATTAGGGACGAAGGGACATTTTGCATCACAACCCAGCTGAAGCCTGAGGATTTCAGTCGTAACGTTAGTTCATCCATCCAAAATAGGTATGTCTGGTTGACCAGATTTAAATTAAATCTTAATTTTAACATACCCCGATGAAAGAAAGTCTACACAGTTTGACATTTAACATACATATTTTTTGTTTTTATGTGTTTTTTTTTCATTTTTTTAAAACTGTACAGTACATGTACAATGTATTATTAGTTTATTTGTAGAAATTGTAGTCAAGTCTGGTCAACACAAATTTTCCTCTATATTCAGTTTTCACCAGACATCAACAAATTTTCAAAATCTATCTGGCACGCCTGCTTTTTCACAAAATTTTGCTATTTGGTAAAACCATCATAGTGATACGGTACTTGTATTTTTTAGTGGCCGAAGTGCATTAATTTTGACAGAAAATATCATGCAGGGACTGTCTTATGGAATTTGCAGAAGAGCATTAAATACAGTAAGCCAAAAAATTAAGGTACCAGTTACGTTCACCCCCTGTATATCCTAAACAAAGGCAGGTATGTAATAATTGGAACCAACAGCCAATAGCTGCATCTTTTAGTTCAAATTTAAGACCTCATTCGTTGACATTGTTTAAAAAATAAAGACACGACGATCCAAAACCCCAAGGAAGATGCTAATTTAAAAGTTGCAGTTTGCCACATTGCATGTCCTATTGATTTGTACACAAAGCGTTCGCGAACAAGAAAACTAGCGCTGTGCTTTCATTGATTAGCACGAAAAACTGGCGTTGTGCTTTCATTGATTAGAACACAAAAGTGCAACTTTTTATTTCGTATCTTCATCAGGTTTTGGACTACCGTTTCTTTAATTCTCAACCAATTTCAACAAATAAGGTCTTAAATCAGAGCTTTAATTTTGACACATTTGTCTTTATTTAGGATATACTGGGGTGAACACAACTGGTACCTTAATTTTTTGGCTTACTGTAGCTCTTGTGGAGCCTTCAAGGAGAGCTGTTTAGAGCATTTACAATAGAATGTATGGAGAGAATGGTCAACTAACTTGAACTAAGGAGAGCTAAAAATCACTCTCCTATATATCAGATTTAAGGAGAGCAGTAGTGAGCGATTGCTCTCGCTTTCCTCAAAAGACAGTCCCTGAATATGTTTACAAAAAATTGCCTGATTTGTCAAGCTTTCGGATTTTTAGGTTAATTAGCCTTTTTGCAGAAAAAAATGCAGACCAACCAACTTGGCTTTGAGTCTATTCATCTGTAGCATTTTTTCTGTCGCTTTTAAATAGCAAAGCACATCTTTTTAATAACTAGACTGATGTTTAGGAGTGCCAGTGTTCCATTTATGCTCCCCATTTTGGAAAATATGCTTCACAAATTTCAGCTTGCATAGCAATTTTTTACAATGTAAACAAAACATCACCTAAATAATGTTTTTGCTAAAAATTTAAATTGCTGCATTGTACACAATTGAACTCTGTCTGGGAAGGATGAACTGTGTAATATTTGCAATTGGCTAAATTCGCACAGTTCATTAAATTAATGGTGGCAGCACCACTTTATTGGGAGGGTGGGGTTGGACCCGGGGTTGGACCCGGGGTTGGATGTGATATTGTCATTTTTTACGTCGCCATTAGATTTAAACATGTAATCATGAAATCTTCAAAAACAATTCTAAGTGTTGCATGTTGTAATTTGTCACGAGGAAAATTATGAGTATTTTATTCTAAAACCATTGGAGTTCAACAACAAACTCAACTGTAAATGTAAGTAAAGTACCGTATACATGTTGTTTTCAATTTGCAAAATTGTGCTAATTTTGCATTCAGCCTTAGTTTCGCCAGCCTTGTATGTCACATAACGTGTGTCATATACCGGCTGGGGGAGCATTGGGGTCATTTGGGGAGGAATTTGGAGGGGGTGGCAAGAATCAGAAAATTAGTTTACATTTTGCATTTTTTTTGCCTAAAATACTGGATTTTTATTTTGTGATTTCTTTTTTTTTTCCTCTAGAGGAGAAATGCTCAAGGGTGTTTTACTACCCGCCATGTTTTGTTTTTCAATAACAAGAATAGTTAAAATAATTAATATTACCAAAAGGATATTAGATCCTTTCAGCTTTACATTCAACGTGCATAACTGAAGGGCAATGACACTGGAATTTGCAGAGCATTTTGATACACATATGAAGTTACATAAATATGTATGAATATTGATGTTAAATATCACGCATATCTGTACATGTTTCCAATTACAGTATGCTCATTTTTTTCCTCATGCTACATTAATTCAATCGAGCTGCCAAACTCATGCATATTTGGAGTTCACCGATCTTGATAAAATGTAAGGTTACAGCTTGCGAAATCTAACTACATAATTCTTATACCTTCAAGTTCTTGAAATTATAATGCATCAAACATTAATTCAAAATTGGATGATCTGTCTTGGATTTGTAACTTGCATTTTTTGCAAGGTTTTTCCTTTTCAACGTCTCTGTATCTAAATGGGCAAAACATAAAGTGCCATGAATGTATTTAATTGGAAAACACTCTTTGTTAAATGCAAGTTGTATTTTGCACAACAAATTTGTTGACATGTACAGAAAATTTGACGGCAACTAAAAATACACTGTACAAGTAGCGACACACAAAAATGACTACTTACCTAATGGAAATAAATCTGGTCTCCTTTTCTCTTCTTTCTGAAATGCATCTCTAAGTCTATCCACAGCAGGTATTTTCAATTTATGCTTGTATAGTTCCCTTGGTTTTCTAGTGTTCGATAGTACCACAGTTGCACTAGGAGGCACAAGGGGAGGTGGTAAATGAAATGGCATGCTGGGAAATCCTAAGTGTGTTAAAGAATGAGGTACCCCTGGCATTGTTGATGATGATGACGGTAACACAGGTAGGTGGTATCCAGAATATAAATTTGATTGGTGATGTAATAAACTGGATAATAATCCACTAAACGAGGGCTGCATAGGAGTAGGTGAATGTCTCGTTGGTGAGGCCAGTCTCCCCTGTACTGCCCTAGCCTCAATCTCTTTATCTCTCTGCAGTCTTATCCTCTGCTTATTTTTTTTCAAGTTTATGTTGTAGCCGGTCTTGCAGTAAAGACCCTTTGTCAGATTTGGATTTAGTTCTTGCCTTGTCCCCATTGTGATTTTGTTTGGTAAGTTTGCCGTCTGCATCAAAGTTTGTGCCATGATGGTTCAGTGCAGACGGCGGCGTTTGATGTAATAATAATGATGACAAGGCATTGAGATCAACATGTTCTGAAGGGGATGAATTTAGTAACTGTGATATATGATTATGTTTTTTTGATTTTGACTTGTTCTTTGCATGTTTATTATGCTTGTCTCTATCTCTATCTCTGTCTTTGTCTTTCTTTTTCTTCTTTTTCTTGTCCTTTGCTGCCTTTTTTGTGTAACTTTTCAAGCGACAAATCGTCCCTTGATGACTCTGGAGTATCACCCCGTTCTCCAGGTGGTAATGATGGTGTAGGTTTCCTAACTTTCTTGACCTTCTTTGGGACCAGCCCAAGAACTTGAAGGTGACTATTACAATATCTGTAGAGTGAACAAAACAGAATAAGAATTACAATTTATTTGTTGTTAGATGGGACACCTGTCTGCCTCAGAGAAGGACTGTGAAGTAGAAAATTAGGAAGAGTAGGATTTTGAGATAGCTTTGCAACACATTAGGGAAAATTATGAGCCTACAAATAAAAAGTGACAGAGTTTTCTAAACACATGCAATGAAAACCAGGCACACAAATAAACTCATGAAACATTTAACATGTTTAAAAAAGAAAGAAATTATACAATTTTGATATGCTCAGGCAGAAACAAAGAGTACCGGTACAGTCACAAGTATTATTACCTAAATTCACGATTTCCTCGTATAGTTTGAACTGAATGTTATTATTTACTAAGTGAAAAAAAACCCACACTGTTTGTTTTTTGCAATGGAATTTGGGACTCTTCCATGAACAATGTCTATATTATGATCAAAAGGACCAAACCATGAGTTTGTTCCTTTCTGTCTTTTTAAATCACCGAAAGAAGAAATTGGAACTTTAAACTTGACCCCTTTCAAATTGGCTCAAATTTAGATTGCAAAAGCAGATATCTCAAGTTTTAGCCCCATCAGGCCAATGTCTTTTTGCTCTGGCCGTAGAGTCTCTACGGTATATGGCACAACAATTTTTGGCAATTTTACTTTTCACTTTGTTTTTAATTAACTTTCTAAAGACACTAATTCCAAAAAAATTTGGCCCGCCGCTTACAGAGATATTGTCATTTGAAAATTTGCAGCCACAGCCAATTTGGCCAAAAATCGCCAAAATTGGTGTACCATAGCGCAAAACCATTGGCCAGATGGGGCTATAACGGAAGGGGGAAGGGGTTTAACCCATTGGGTAATCCAACAAAGAATGACCAATTAGTGAACACAATAGGATTGACCTGCCTGATATATGTATATGCCTGTTTTCTAAAATGCAAAATAGCTTTTAGAAATAAATGTTCATGCCCTGAGTCAGCAGTCAGGAATACTTTGAATGTATTTTGTAGGTATTCCTGACTCTGGCTAAAATTGCCTTGTTGGTCTTTAAATTAATGCTCAGGAATAAATACTGTATGAACTACATGAACAATACTATATAACTGTGGATAAGATCTCTTTTCCCTCTATAATATAATATTAAAACCATAAAATCTTTTTTTCAATACATTGTAGATCTAAAATATTATCATAATTAGTGATAATGACATCATGCTTACGTTCTGTCTTCATCTTCGGGGATGGGGTTAGTACATCGTAGCCTATTATATTTGGCCACAAAGTTGCACTGCCTGAATGGTGCTGATTTGTCTTCCAAAACGTGCCTGATGCAGAATGCGTAGCCATTGAGCCGCCTCTGCTTGCATAGCTTGGTGCTGAAGGAGCATAATGGTTTGTTGTCGAACTCCGAGAAGTGTATGTTTTTGCCTTCATACATCACTTGGCTGCCAACATTGGCTACAGGAATGAATGGAAAAGATCAGGGCATTTAAGGTTATTCAATCAATATTTGTTGCATACCGTAAACGTTCGCCTAATGGCGCACCTGGGCTCCTTTGCATTGGGGTAAATTTCATGTACAAATAGAGAGCTCTGTTCAAGAATTAAGGGTATGTGCCCTTATTTGCTGGTGGGATTTTTATGGGAGTGCACTTTTGGTTTGTGTATAAAATTCCAGTTATGTCAATGGAGCCCATAGCGCCATTAGGCGAACGTTTACGGTATGACTACATTATCTGGTATTTAGGTAATTACTGGACTGTTGAAATTAATGCCATAATGAAAAAGGTACTGATATACACCTAAAATGGCTCTACTGAGCAAGTTTCAGAGGCTGGGGGCCTGATAGTTGACACATATTGTATAATGGCATTCTCTTTTAAAATGTTCTCAATATAGAAAATAATTGTAAAAACAGTAAACTGTCTTTTTAATTCTTGGACACAACATAAGTAACAAGTGTGTTAGTGTATGACATTGTAAATTACACAAAACTCAAAGAAATTTAAACAATCGCAGGCCTTGTCTTTTGAGGTGAGTGAGAGTGATCATTCGCCTAAAATGAAGCTGAGGAGAGCTTTTTATCATTCGCCTACATTTGGTGTAATAATAATACAAGTGATTAAAATCACTTGCCTACAGCTCAACCTGGCAAGTTTTGAAATGATGAGGAGAGTGATTTGTCACTCGCCAGCAATTTTCAAAAGACAAGGCCTGCAATCGATCGCGCTGTGACAAGGTTGGAGGGTCTGTACGCACATGTGCAATGCACAACCCCAGGCATGTACACCCATGTCCGAGATATGACAAGAGTAAACATAATCGTGTACGGTGTCTACCACATTTTTCAGGTACCGGTACCGGTAGCACATTAACGTGATAAATAAAAAGTATCAAGTAACACAAACTTGTATCAAACTTTAAGGTGGTACTACACCCCCAGATATATTTTGTGACTAATTTTGCATTTTTCTCAAAAGTTATGTATATTATAGGGGCAAGGAATCCAATTACTTCACTGAAATTTCAGTGATATAAGACAAGTGGTTCATTATATATTTATGTTATTAGAAATGAGGTACATTCTAGCGGTACCTCTTTTCTTATCATAAATAACATACATGTACCACTTGCCTTGAGTCACTGAAATTCCAGTGTAGTAACTGGATTCTTTGCCCCTATTTTTTATACATAACTTTTGTTACCAGTGTGTTTAATATTATTTTTTCAATAAAATGCAAAAAATAGTCACAAATTTATCAAGGGGTGTAGTACCACCTTAAGTGAATACTGAGCAGAATTGGCTTAAATGACATTGACTATTAAAATATGACCAAAATTGAGCTCAAAAACACACACATTTTCCTTTGCATACTTGTGCATAATTATGTATCAGACCTGTCAAAAATAGGTTGAAAAAATCATCCTGGAATTGTTCTAAAATTTAATATATTTGGACTAACTTGAGATTAGATTTCATACACATAATTGTAAACTTGTTAAATACAGTAGGACTATCAATGCAGATAGTCCGATACGGCCAAGTAAAATAAATACCATACCATAAAAACTTGATAGAAGCATATGTGCTTATTATCGAGCGCTTTCAAAAATCGGTGAGGGCGGGGACGATACATGTTATTTATTTTGCGTGGCCTGATACAGTTCTAGCTTCTCAGCTTAGTAAGATCAGTCTACATTTGCAGTACCGGTACCGGTATACATATCTTATGTTTATGTTTAAAAGATGTTCAAAGTTATAGTCTTTATCTACCGCCAGTCAGCGGCACTAGCTTTGAAGTTCAGCGTGTGCTGCATTAAAGGTCCGTAACCCGATCGACAGCATCATCCCCCGATTTTTTTCATTGTTGATGAGGTTTTGGTATCACATAATAGATACTATTTTTCTCATTACTATCCTGAAATTTGACGCTCCAAGTCGATGTATTTCCGGAGAAATCATGAAACACAGCGGCTTTTACAGGCTACCGGTTTGTAAACAATGGTAAATACTTTGGATTTCTGGGGCGGGAATTATGAACGAAATAGCTCGAAATATCAGTCTCCTCAACAGCTACTTTGGTTTCACGTCATACACATTCTGTGAAAAAAGCGAACCACACTAACTGCTGAGGAGACGCGTCTAGACGGTGTGCCGTATTTAATTATAAAATTTCCACGATGGAGGCAGCGGGCCGATTAGCTTAGTCGGTTAGCGCTTCATGTTTCTACCGAGAGGTACCGGTTCAAAATCCGTATCGGAATGTGTTTTTCCTCTCCATTTTTAACCCAAACTTTTTTTATATTCATTCGAAATGTACATATTGCAAGGGGAAATATATTTTGTTTCCTTTTTTTCTGAAACGGTACGAAAAAAAACAAATATTTTTCGTTCAATACGGGCCGGGCATTGATTGTACAGCATGTCAGCATTTAAAATTTGTCATACGAACGGAAATGGTTGTTGTTACTTGCCTACCCAGAATGCAATTCACGTATAGCAAGGTATTGGATTGCAAATTTGGCTATTTATTCACATTACGCTAAAAATGCTCTCGTTTTTTCACAAAGCAGCATAAAGGGGGCGATATTTGATATTATTATGTAATTTTAAAGACAATCCATATCCAAAACCAATAGGGTTACCCCCCTTTAACTTAGCATTGTTTCTTCCATGTACCTACGGGCCACTTTGATCATGCTCCTATGTACACGCACCAAGTAACGCAAAGCTCACATAGAACAGGCTGAACTTCAAAGCTAGTGCCGCTGCCAGAGGTAGATATGTTTAGGAGTTAGGACTATAAGTGGGGCCATGAGTGAGGTATCAAAATGTACACAACAAAAAATAGCCCCTGGTTCATTTAAAATAACCCCTGGTTCCCTGTAAAACCCTGTGAACCAGGGGCTTTTTTTTACAAAGTAGCCCCTGGTCTGGCACTTCTATTTCCCAGCCTGGTCCAGCGTGACATCACAGGGGATCGAAGTACATGTACATGTAGGCTAGCTGGAACATATCTAGGTATGGACCGGTAGTCTACAAGCCTCACTGTACTCGAGCTCAAATATTAATGTTTATGACATATCTATACCGTATAAAATACAGTAGGGATCTTTGATTATGATTCGATTAATATACCATCTACATGTATGGACCAATGTAGTCTACATCAGTCTGGTCCGGTAGCCAGTACTCGATACTCCATAACTCCAGACCCTCCTGGTGTACAAAATATTTTCGGGTTCTGAACCAGCGCCCAGCTGAATGATTTGGATCACCAAAATTTCCTACGTACGCCTTTGGCCTACACAAGTTATTGAAATATACCCTACACATTTTATTGGTCAGACTTTGACTATAATTTGGTACATTCACTACAGAGTACTTTTTAAAACAGAACATAACAAAGGTCATGTCACAAAACAAAGGGCAGTGGCAGTGCACTGTGATGCAATAGCTGGAGGTGTCAGGACTGTCACTGACTGCAAACAAATTACAACTTTACAAGATGATTTATAATTGAAATAATTCAAATAAGGTCAGTTTTACACGAATCTGTATCTATATATTATATTTGCATGTGTTGTGCATTTGTCCAGCCAGACCCATTTGATCAGACAAAGCAATACAATAGTTTGTCCACATTTTTTCATTGCCATTGGTCAAAGGACACGAGGGGTGCACATCAATTTTTTGTTGACACTAAAAATAAAAATCGTTGATCAGGACACAGAAGGATTTTTAAACACGAAATCGAAACTTTATTTTCCACAGTAGTTTCTTTCATTTTGGACATATTTGGATATACGATAATCGTACTTTATACGTCGCACTTCTTGAAAAATAAACAAGGCCTACCCTAAAAAAAATATGCGCTGGTCCAGAAAAAAATGAAGTTCGCGGAAAACATTACTTAAGGCCTAAAATGCAAACTCGAGGGCGTTTTAGCATTTATATTTACTTTTATTGATCCCTAAAATTCCATAATGAGATATTTTGGCCGAAATCGGTCTTTAATGCCGGTGATAATGCAATAAAGACCCGAATAAACAAACATTTCGTGCCTACGAATCCGATCAGATCACACCCGCCCCCATTTTTAAAGTCGGCGGTCGCCATACTGCCACGCGGAAGTCGCCCTTAGGAACCTCGGATGCTTTTTATCACATTTCAATGTTTTTACCAACGATTTAAGACATTGAAAATTGTAAAATTGTTCACAGGTGACATAACGATGTAATTTTGGTAATTTCTTTGAGGCAACTCCCTGACGACAGGCACGTTTTTCCGGAAATGAACGACGAAATCGTAGCGAAAGTTCGTCCCGTATTCTCCATTTTTTACGAATTATTATCCAAGATTTCCAACTCATAACCGATCCAATATATTTTTAAAACATCATGGATAACCTACCGTAAATACGATGTGATTTTCGTGGTGTAAACAGTGTCGAAAAATCACGAAATATTTGTCCAGTTTTAGCTTTCAAAATGGCGGACGTCTTCATGCGTTTGCGTACAGGGTTTATGCATAATTTCGCTTGCGGATGGGGATCGCATCAGACAATAGACTACTACAACCTCCCTATGTGGACTGTAGTTAGTTGTACTTTGCATGTAAATTCCGTTTTACACGAAAGCAAAAACATTTCATGCATTGGGATCTTTACAAAAATGTAGATATGTTACTTCTCCAAGTCTTTTGAGCTCTTTTTTGGCTTGTCGAATCCTACAAATAGGTTTATTTTGGGCCAAATAAAAACTATACAGGGTGAAACAATATTTCATATACCGACATGAGCAAGTGGTGCAAGGGTTGTTGTCGTTTACTTTTCAATGTCCCCTTGTTATTCATTCATATTTGCTTTACCAGTATTTGCTGTACCTTATAAACAAACTGTGCTGACATTGTTAGATATTTTAAATGCGTCAATTCATCAAATTACATGAACACATGAAAATATTAAAACACAATAAAATATATTTATTTTGGAACACCCCTATTGAAACGCCATCACAGCCCACGAAAGTCTACAGTGCAATGGTATGGGTAGTGTCTGTGTGCGTCCGAAAAACACTCTATTGCTTACATGCCTCTGATTTAAAAGTGTTGACATGAAATGTTGGTGTACAAAATATATTTTGTTATGTACTGCAATTAATCATTTTCATTAGATTCTTGTTTCTTTGCTGGTATTTTGATATTTCTAAGGCCGGGCGATGACACACTACCACAAGTTGACCTTTATTGCGTCCGGATGCTAATAAGTTGGAACATTCCAATCAGTGATTGGTCAGCTGAGATAATTAATTGGATTTCTCAAAGTACGATTGGTTGACCTTTGGGTTCAAATATGAATATTCATAAGGTTAATAAATAATGTAACAGGTCATCATAACACACGACAAGACATGAGATTTTCAATGGCCGTAATGGTTTTGGGTGGAAAATATTGTTTTAAAGCTTCGTATTGAACTTCAAGACAAGGTAATCGGTATAAGGTAATATGCTCATAGTGTACGTTATGTTTTTCTTCAATTGTGCATATACTGACAAGAATGATTATAGTAACATGATCGCAAATGCAGTCTGCTGTAAATATTGGCAATCGACCATCATTCACTGCACTGTTCAGTCACTGTTGACAGTCAATGTATTGCATTGTGCATGTGTACGGTGTGACACTGCACTGTCAAATTAATACTCATGTGTATGTGCATGCATGTACTGATGCTGACATGACTACTGTATTGTAAATCAGTGGTATTAAAATTGTATACAATTTATATTCAGGCCCAGGGTTCCCCAGCTGAATTTATACTGAGAGCTGAAAAGCGATTCTCAATCTCATGCATGCTCAACTTGATCATTGATGTTTACTTCCGTTTTCAGAGCGTTCAAGCCGATCACATGATCAATCGATACGCGATACAAATCGCCAAGCAAAATGTCGCTTTTGCGAATTGAAGAAATCTCAAGTTTCGTGAATGCATCAACCAATCATTGATCAGAAAGGAAAACGAGCAAGGTACACCAACTTGATGTACAGACTAGACCATATGCAGGGGGGGGCAAAACCAACAAATGTTTAGCGTGTCTGTTTATATGCACAGTGACTTTCATCACTTGTTCTAGTGCAGTTTTGTATTGCCATTGATCCTTGTTGTTTTTGCAGGTTTAGCACTTTTGTGAGCCTTGGAACTGGTAATTTTTGGCTATCGAACTTTGCTTACCGGTACTTCCTATGCCTACATTTGCTGGTTTTGCCCCCCCTGCATAATTAATAGTCTGTATTTTACTTGTTTCCCCACATCAAGTTGGTGTACCTTGCTCGTTTTCCTTTCTGTTGTTTATATTCAAGGTATCCTCTTGTATCATTTATTGATCCTTGATGTGTTTTGTGTCCTCGTCCGTTGGATTCACCATTACCCATTTTTTCAATCATTGATCATTAATTTTCAGTGATGAATTAATTCAAAGCTTTGACAAGTAAAATATAGTACAATAAGTCATACCTAGAATATTTTCTCAATTTGAATTTTATCCTTTCTAGGTATGACTGCCATATTGGATTTTTACTTGCTTCTTCATTGATTCTCGCTTTTAACCCGCCATTGGAGCCTTTTAAGACTTTTTGATGTCGTATTCTTGAAATTCTAAAATTATTTTGTTGTGTACTTTTTAACGCGCCGGCTTGGCCATGGGAGTACAAAATAAAAAAAAAAAAAAAGAAGAGAAGAGAAAAAGAAAGGAGAAAAAGAGAAGGGAAAAAAGGAGGAGAGAAAAAAGTTGCGCGTATAGTCGTGATAGTAGGCCTAAAAAACCGCGCAGTCAGGGCGATCGGAAGTAGGTCTTATGATATAGCCCTGCGTGTATACACCGGGTCACTCATACTCATCGGCAAACTTTGAAAACACCCCCTTTTGAATCTCATTTTGCGAACTTTTCAGGATAAAAAAGCAATTTCGCAAATTTTTTGCCACAATGCCACTTTTTTTTGCTAAATCACGAATAATATTTCTAATATACCCCTTTTTGATGGAAACGCGTTAATGAATGTACGGCATCCGGCACCCGCGGTTGTATATGCATCGTATAATTTATGTGACCTAATGTAATGTGCACTAAACGGAATACCGTAATGAAACTGAAATTCGTAAATGAATTGAATAATGAAACTATTTTTACATGTGATTGGTGCCCTTTTTTCAATTTTGTGAACAAGTGTATGAAAAATGACCCCTTTTTTCTTAATGTATTTCGCGAATCGCGTTTCTTTTAGTGCAACCGGTGCGGATACACGGAGTGCCAGAACTGGGAGGTGCGCGAGTCCTTGTCATAAAAGCATGTGAAAATTACTGCCAGCCCGATTTGCAGGGCCCTTCACATTTTGTCAACAATGTCGGCATTATTAAGACGGACTCCATGCTGAGTCTTAACTTAAATAGCGTAAAAATGAGGCACCAAAATGGCTTCAATTGGCCCTTCATTTTGCAAAATTTCCCAAGTTCTGAAGGGGGGAACATCCCCTCAAACACCCCCTGCATAGTGGGTAAACAAGTGCCCATTTTCGCTTCTGCTTTCAACATTGCCAGTTTAGGCCCTATGTTTAACAGAATTTATAGGCCTACAATCAGAGTCTTAGCCAGAAATCAGAAACCACCCGTCCAAGCAGATACCAAAATTTGACCCTCAATTATATAACAACTTGTCTTTACCCATGGAAGGGACATTGGGGTCAAATATGTCCTGATTTGGCCTTTACATGTCACTCTGAATTACTCTCAAGTTCATATAACCTTAAAATCATCTGTTTTAGACCTATCACATCTGTAAAATCCATTAAATCCACCCGTCTAAAATTAGATTAGCCCGTCTTAAAGACGGGTGGACGCATGGCTGGCTAAGACCTTGCCTACAATAATAGGGAAAACTACTTGTCCACGAAAGGCTTCATAGACCGTCATTTCACAAATTTTCGGCTTTTTCAAACTAAACTTTTCTCACTAATAGTGCTAAAATGGTCCACCAAATCGCTTCAAATAGGTCTTCATTTTGAGAGTTTTGGACATATTTCTCATTATTTGTATGAATCTATCATCACTATTTATATTAATATCATGCAGAATTCTTATTTATTTATCTTTCAAATTAATGTCTTTAAAATTTATTGCAACTGTGTATATTAGCATGAATGGATATTCTTTGATTTTAATGCATTTCATTAATTTGGCTGCCTACAATTCCCAAATTTGTGTTATGGTGACAAGGTCTTGGACATGCTGATTTAACTTTCAAGTACAAAATAGACCTTTTCAATCTGATTTTTAGTAAGAATCGTTATTATTGACAAGAACAATAAGCAATTTTAATATCCATTCACATCATCAGACTTATGACTGGACAGATTAATCAATGCAGACAAAATGCTGTCCAAAAAAATGTCACCATTGAACAGTTTCTGTCAAAGGAATTGTCACATTAACATAAATACATGTCCAAAAGAGATGTAATGATAGCACTGTTTTGGTCAGTTACTGTCCTAACATTAGTCACGTGCGCATGAATTTTGTATTCAGTCACCCTTTGTCGTTTTTAAGTGAAATGCAGGCAGGGGTAGCATTAAGGTCCGAAAGTCAGGGGTTGTTTTCCCGTGTTTTTCACTCCCGAGCTTGCAGAAAATCCAAATACATGGGATGAAAATTAAATCTCTGGGGTGAAAAATATTTTGCAGTGTAGTCAGGGGTAGGAGTAAGGTCCAAAAGTAGAGGGTCAGAGTTCACCCCCGAGCTTGCACATATTCCCAATTTAGGGGGTGAAAAATTAATACTTTTTAAATTTAGGGGGTCATTCACCCCCCGATCGGGAGTTAACGCTACCCCTGAATGCAGGTACACCATTCCATGTGTACATTAATAAATACTGATATCAGTCACATGTGATCACTTAACTTTTTGACCAGATTTTTTCACCAGTTTCACATATTTCAACCCTAAACATTGCACCGGTTTGTGCTATTGTTACAAGTGAAATTATAACTTATAAAAATATTAACAGACATATTTGAGTATATACTCTGCAAAGAGTGTACATATCTTGGCTGCCTTCCCTTGACATTTTGTTTGTTCTACCTCACGCCATGTTGGAAAAGACCGTCTTGTTTCAAATCTTGCAACTGGTTACATTTCTCGCTAGAAACAAAAAGTGATATAGTTACCAAATTATTTGGACGGACGTCACCATAGCAAAATTAAAATCATATTTTCATCTTTAGTAATATTATTACCGCCGAGATTACATTACCCGGCAGGAAATACCCTGCCCGGTACCAAATTAAAAAAAAACAAAAACAAAAAAACATGAATAATCCTAGCATTTAGGTCTAGGTCCAGGGACACTACAAAACCGAAAAAATAAAAACTTAACTTTTTTTCTTTTGCAATTTCGGTACCCGTTACCCGCCTGAAAAATGCGCCTGGTACAAAATTACCCGAAAATGCCAGGCCTACTCCGGACCCCCTACTTTTTAATTTTCTGCAAGTTCGGGGGTCCCTGCGGACACTGGAGTGTTTAGTTCTAGCGCTACCCCTGGTCTGGTGTGCTCTTGGTCCCACAAAAAATACTGTGCATACGTTGCTATCCGATCCCTTTTAAAGTCACTATTATTACATGTCAGATAGATTTGTTTTTTGATACCCTGCATGTACAGATGCAAGAAAGTGGACTTTGGTCCAGAGCTATTAAGTATAGGTAGCTGGGCTATATACAAGATAGCACTATATTCTAGATTCTAAACCTCAATAATAGGCCTATATGTTTGCTTTTCCTTTAATGGGCCTCTTCAGTGATAAAATAAATTTACACCAAAATATTGTTGAGCTGAAAAGGAAATTTTCCAAGAAAGGTCATGCACACAGTACCAGGGCTTATCTATGGAGTAACGTACTGTTAACACTTTTATATGTAATCATCAAGTGGAACATGTTGGATCATTGTGACTTTCCTGCTTTGCCCTGTATACAATGTTCATGCAGCTTTAACTCATCTATTTGTTTGTCTTCCGTATTTTGTTTTCAGAATTGAAACTTTGGTCTACGGTATCAAATGTGTTTTGTCAGCATTGTCTCAGGATCTGTTTTTACTTAAATGCATTGAGGTAAGGTTTCATGCACTTGTTTTCGCTTCATTAAAGCCATAATGTACGATGTTATATAAAATATAATATGAAATTGGTTGGTTTTTTGGCCCCCACACATGTGTGGGGCTTATTATCATCCAAATGTCTGTTTGGATGGCTGCCTGCCTGGTTGTCTGGGCGGAAGCAAATTCAACTTCATTATTATGTTTTCAGGGTTATTAGGAGTTAAGAAAGTTTAATAATGATAATATTGATGGCTTAGCATGATACCATAACATATCGGATTCGTCATACAAATATCAAACTCGCCGTTGGCTCATCCGATATTTTTATGACTCATCCGATATGTTATGGTATCATGCTCAGCCATCCAATATTATATCAAACTTGGTATGGTGATAGTATATGGTGGCCTGATGTGCATATAGTTTTGTCATGTTATTTGCATATTATTTGTATTTACAAACCTATGGTATTTACACAACTTGGGGGGCACCTTAATTACGAACCGTGTAATTCTAGTTTCAAACCTGATTTTTTGGCATATTTGTATTGTTTACACATGTCCCAACTGACACCTAAATGGAATCATAATGGATGGATTAATTCCAAATAGTGGTTATTTATATAAGAACTTGGGTACATGTGCACAGAATTCTTGATCTTGGACAAATGATAAGGAGAACTGCATTCCATATTTGAATTTTTGACATTATGTGACACGATCTGGACCATGGGGGCCAAAGGAGGCATTTTTGAAAATTGAGTTACTGTAATTACTACATTCTACATACAATAGGCTATCATATACTGAAAACACCAAAGGTCTAGCATACTTGTTTCTAAAGTTTTTTGATGTCTATTTTCTTATGTATTTTATTGTTTTTTACTCCATATTTTTACCTTTATATCTCAGTTTCAAATTTGCCGCCTTTAGCCCCCATCCATGGACCAGATCATGTCACATATTATTTGTCCATGATCACTGGAGATAAAAAACAGGAGAATAATTTGTGCAATGATTAAAACTGCAAAGTAATCAAACACAATTTATTTGTCACATGTATATGCTCTTTGTAAACAAATCATTTTGAGTTCACTTGACTGTGTTTATCATCCACCAGTGTCAATTTCAAGTGGTACAGTATTAAAATATAATGTCATCACTACATCTACAAAAATAGCAACAAGGTTTATTTAATGTCAGTGTATATTTCTAGTAGCGGCTAAATTGTATTGACTTTGTGTCAAGAGATACATGTCAAGCGTGGGCATATTCATTGTGTATGTGCAGTGTTTTCACCATTTTATCCAGGTACATAACCCAATACATCTGATACATCCCTTACAGTATATAGTTACCAAGTCTGTGTTATAGCATAATTGCTGCTGCAATCCCACAATTCAATGCAACTTCCAGCATTTTTTCATGTGATTGTAAGATAGTCCTATGGTCGCATGTCATGAATTGGTCATCTTTTGTGTAACATAATGTTTTATGATAAAAATATCACCAATTTTGATTCACTTCAACACAACTTTTAACGAATACATTTTAGACCATTAAAAGTATACATTTCTGGAAAGCTTATATTACAAGGAGGCCAAATCAACAAAGTATAATATCATAATACAGGGTGGGTAAGAAATATACAGGGTGGAACATCAACAAATTTAACATCTTTTGTGTCATGGTAAACCCCATATTTTTTTTTTCTGAAAGCTATGTAGCTCAAAATAAATATGGATTCAGAAAGACATTGCATGGGCCCTTCCAACAAATTAGGAAGAAAGAGTTTGGTATCCCTTGCGTTAAACATACAGGGTGGTCAAAAATTGTAAAATAATTTTACAATTCGTATGACATTATCAATCAAAACTTTTTTCCTCCATGTCTGACACTAAAACTAATAGCATAATTGAATTCCTCATCAAATTTCCTTAAAAATATGTGTACTTTTGAATAAGCAGGGTGACTTGGGCAAGAGATAGGCCATTTAGAAATGTCGGAGCATTACATGCACACTTTGTACAGTAACATATAGGGAAAACTGTCTTAATTAGTATTTAATTAGGCAATTAATTAGTTACATCTTTTGTTACAGTTGATCTACTATGAGGTAGATTAACAATCCAGGATGATACATGTGCAATTTGGTGCCCATGCTAGTTGTACTTTTTAAGATACAAAGGTTTGAAGTTTGCCATATTTTCACAATTTTGTGTACAACCCTATGGGGCTCACCCGCCCCGGCTCACCCGCCCCGGCTCACCCGCCCCAGCTCCTCCATTGACACATCTTACATATTGAAGTATAAATCTCAAAGTAGTTGTCCAATTGACTTGGGGTTTTTTGTATTTGACAAAGAACATAATTATCTACAAAATGACACCAAACTTTCTAAAATAGGTATCATACTTTTAGAATAAACTAAACTTGAAGTGGGAAGAAAGCATTTTCATGTTACGGCTCCTCCATTTTTGGGTGACCTATTTGTGACATGCGACCCTATCTGTATATAAGTAGGCTCCCATCAGTGCAGGCCCGTACGCAGGATTTTTTTGGGGGGGTGCTGATTTTGAAAAAGTGGACCTTTTTTCTAAGGGTGGGGGGCAATTTTGTAAAAGTGGACTTTTCCTCAAAAAATTGGACCTTTGTTGACCAAAAAAGCGTAAAAACCCCAATTTTTTTGCTCACTACGTTCGCAAATTGTCATATTTTGGGACTTTTTGTATACTTTTGCACATTTGGTGCGGCCGCATCCCCCCCCCTCCATCCTAAGAAACCATACCTCTGGTATCTCTTCATTAGATGTTCTGTGCCCAGTGACTTATGGGAAGACTTGTATCCACCTGCCGTCATTTAGTCGGTGATAGAGAACAGGTGTTCTCATATTCACAACAGCCCTTGATTAATGATGATAATAACTAAATGCATCTCCTTGCTTCTTCACCAAATGCGCTATTCCAATTGAAATGCATACACCCCATATGGGAGACATGACCTTAGTCTCCTACACAGGGGGAGGTCGATTTCAAATGGAATTACTTATTATAGTAACCCCATTTGAAACTCTCACTCCCTACATCTTCTATGGGGGTATATTGATTTCAAATGGAATAGCCCAACGATAATGGCTGGTTGTACTGTACGCAATTGGAATGATTACAGGCTAGCAGTGTATGACCATATTATGACTCAATAATCATTTGTGTATTTATTTTTGCCTCAGAATATGAAGAGAATCTCCAATCTGTAAGAAGATAAGTCTGAACACCTCTGAATCTGCAAACAAAGATACGCTGAACAGGATCGGACAGTCCGGATTATTAAAAGGTAAATTGTCACCCTATGTCTTATAATTTTGCTCCCTTCACTGTGATGGTGATGCTAAATCATTGAACCTGGTTGAAAGCCTTCTACTATTTACTTTCTCTTGTGGTAGGTTAGAAATAAAATGTCTGAATATTTTATTGTACGGTAGTAGTAACAGCTGGTCTTTTTTGCCAAAGGCAAAAGTGACTTCTTGTTATCAACAAATTTTAGTAACATGAAAAGGCATCTTATACAATATACATGCACAGCCATCTTCTAAAAAAGGTTTTTCACAATCACCAGACTATATCTGATAGGAAGTTCATGTGAAACTAAGGAAATGTTTTCATATTGTGGTTCCTGGTTTCAAGGTTAACATGTACCATATTTATACCATTTTCTGCCTATGCCCCTATAAGCACCCAGCCAGTGACTTTACTACACATGATCGTCCATCATTTTATGTTCAGTATCCAACTACAAATGATCCTCCATCATCTTGTGCAGGATCTAACTACACAAGCATGTATCAAACATGGAACATCTTCAACCATCTATACATAAAATCCATATTTTGTCCATTGTTTACATATATGCAATTATGTAAACAATATAAAATATAACCCCCACCCAAAATGAATTTGTTATAAAGCACCCTGGGCGGTTAGTGGACCAAACATGGTAGATGTACACAGGGTTCATTTGAAAGTGCATGGGTTTTTTTTTCTTCATAACATTTTTTGAAGATTTCAAAGCTGCTAACTATTATTACAGTATAACCACTGGATGCTTGATAAGTTGAACATATTTTATTTTAGACCAATGTATAAGGTTTACCGTATTGTCTGTAATAAATGCTCCCTCCAATGTGAAAAATTGACAAAAATGCAAACATTTCCATGCTATATCGTGTGAGAAAGCTTTAAAAAAACTTGCATCAGTCATGTCAGACTTGTCAGCGACGATCGCTAAATTGTATGGACAAAACCTATTATAACTCAAACTTCCATCCATTGCATTGCCTAATTATGGTAGAATTTCACCAGATTCTTGCTTACTGATGCACTTACGGGTGGTTTTTTTTCACTCATGGTTCACGTTCAATAAATGCCCCCCTTTTGGAAAAATGCAATGCCCCAGGGCATTTATTATAGACAATACAGTATTCCTTTTTGTCTCGCCTGATAAGGCAGGAGACTATATAATCACTTTTCCGTATGTATGTGGGGGTGGGTGGGGGTGTGTGTGCGTGTGTGACAAATTTGATTAAAGTTTTGGTTTTCGCCTATTTTCTCGGAGACTAGGAGTCGCACGTTTCTCAAACTTGGTGGGTGGGTGCATCTTGACCCGAGACAAAACCGGTTTGTATTGGTTAGTGGGTCAAGGTCACCGAGGACCTCTAGAGGTCATCTGAGGTCAAATTAGTAAAAACTGTCGTATGGGCATGAAACTTGGTAGGTACAGTCAACATTTCAAGCCAAATTTTTGAAGGTCATTTCAAGGTCACCAGGGTCATCTGAGGTCAAATTAGTAAAACTGTCGGATGGGCATGACACTTGGTGGGTACAGTCAACATTTAAAGCCAAATTTTTGGAAGGTCATTTCGGGGTCACCAGGGGTCATCTGAGGTCAAATTAGTAAAAACTATCGGATGTGCATGAAACTTGGTGGGTACAGTCAACATTTAAAGCCAAATTTTTGGAAGGTCATTTCGAGGTCACCAGGGGTCATCTGAGGTCAAATTAGTAAAAACTGTTGATGGACATGAAACTTGGTGGGTACAGTCAACATTTAAAGCCAAATTTTGGAAGATCATTTTCGAGGCCACCAGGGGTCATCTGAGGTCAAATTAGTAAAAACTGTTGTGTGGGTATGAAACTTAGTGGATACAGTCAACATTTAGAGCCAAAGTTTTGGAAGGTCATTTCAGGGTCACCAGGGGTCAAATTAGTAGAAACTGTTGCATGGGCATGAAACTTGGTGGGCACAGTCACCATCAGCCAGATAATCGTGCCTAGCCGATAACCGCCAAATTCATTTACCTGTACCAAAAGTAATCACAAAAGCAGGCGGTTGCGAAAGCAGGCGGTTGCGAAAGCAGGCGAGACTCGTGGTTCGAGAACCGCCTTGTATATACAAAGTCAGTCTTTGGAATGTATATTATGTTCAGTGCATACATTTGAGTGGCTTTGAAAGAATAGCATGCCTCAAGGTCTACATACATGTGTGGTTTCTTGAGCATTTTGCATGTGTATTTTTAAACAGTTAACCTTTAGGCCTATATATGAGGAATGGACAAGGTGTTTGTGATTCAGAGTTATTAAATTTTCATATTGTTTAGTAATGGCTATCATGACTCATGCAGTATCTGGGAAGTCTAAAGGTAGCCTCAGGACTTAATTCTTTCATGGTATTTTGGCTACTAAAAGCAATGTTATGTGTTCCATATATGTATTTCCTTTTATTTGCACAGGTATACAATCCATTGTATGGGTGTTTATTGGGGTGCTGAGGTACACTTGTGTGTGTTTATGTCATGTGCATTTATGTGTACTTATCCATAGTATGTGCACATGGTGTTAACATTAACCTCTAAATTTCTCATCAATTCTCAACAAAGTCTGTACCTATTTTCCATTTCAGAATAAACTTACTAGAATTCTTACCAAATAGGAAAAACAGAAAACGCCATCTAGATGATGCCAACAGAAAGAATTTTAAAGAAGTCGAGCAAGGAGAGACTATCTGTCAGACGTGCTCGCGATGCTGAGCGTGCCGCTGCTGTTGGTCATCAGCGGTCTCGCTCGTGTGAAGGGAGTGACAGCAACTTGCCAGGTGATGTACGTTCACGACTGTGGAAGTTGTTTGGTCAGATCGAGCAAGAGCTGGAGGGAATGTATGCTGAAAACATGGCATGTAAGTACATTTTGTACACTCCTAGAATATCCCAATCAGAAAAGTGGTTGCACTGAAATGTTGATGCGCAGGTAAAACATGCGCAGGTAATAAAAGTAATACACAGTTGTTAAGCTACCTTCGTTACCCTGTAATCAAAGCTAATATGGTGTAAGATTGATTACAACCTTGATTTCAATTATACCATGTAACTCTGGTCCCTCAAGACCTTACACTGACCAAAGATGCAGATAGTGGTTGATGTTGCTAACTTGTTGGCAAATTGCAGTTTTAGCACAGTTAAATTTGAATTTCCTGTGTCGCAATTGTCTGAATTGGAAGTAATAAAAAATTAACTTTAGTGCATCACATCACAATACCAGGCACATATATGCAGACAATCAATGGGCTATTCCAGTTGAAATCCATACACCCCCTAATGGAAGACATGATATTAATCTCATTCACAGGGGGTGTAGGTTTCAAATTGAGTGGCATAGAGGTTGTATAGATTTCAACTGGAGTAGCCCAACTTTAGATGTCCTAAGCAACTGGACAAGCACTCAAATGCTGCTTAGTTAGGCCGAAAAAAATTGTTTGATTAGCGTAACCCGACCTATCCTAAAATTAGGCCAGACCCTAGACTTTTTTTTCTTTTTTTGCAAAAAAATTAATTAATTAATAAAAAAAAAAGGACATGAAAAATTTAATTACAAAAAAAAAATAAAAAAATAAAAAAGATCCTAGGCTTTTATATCAAATGCAATTTACAGCTTTAAAAGTTGGCATTGGTAACTTTGCTAACTTTTTATCACAAAGAATGTCCTTGAATATACTTTTAAAAAAAGATCCCTACCTTTTTTTATGTTACGCCAATCAAACAATATTTTTAGGCCTTAGTAGTAACTTTTATGAACCTATGACTGATATGATAAACTGTTTCATGTTATTTTGCACACAGTACAAGACAAAGTTGAAGCATTGACAGTAAAGCTAGATGCTATTCAGAGTGGTAAAGCCATTCCCGAGGGAACAGATGCAGTGGATGGTTCTGTCAAATCAGGCAGTATAAAGAGTAAAGGTATGGTGTAAACTTAAAATAATGATTTATTGTCAACTCAAAGATGTTAGACATGGAGAGTCCAGACTCTGTGTAATTCTGTCATTGGATTGTAACTCATGAGGACCAAAATAGTGTAACTCAACTTTTTTGACAAAGACCTGGGGTCTATTTCACTAAACCTTTAACTCCTCTTAACTCAAATAAACACTTGTAAAGTTACAAATACCCAATACTAGACATAACTTTACGAAAGGTCCCTGTAGAAAAGCCCTATTACTTACGAATGGTACCGTTCGTAAGTAAGTTTAGTGAAAATTATTTCAAGACATAAGAAGCTTCGTAAAGTTTAGTGAAATGGACCCCTGAAGTAGAACTATAATCTGCACCTCAAAGCATGAATGTTACAAAGGTTTATACATGACATTGGTACCATTTTCATTTACAAGCTCTACCTTTATAATTTAGTCTGAAAATAGAAATTCAGAATCCACTCAAAAGTCATCAACTCTAACTCCACCTGACACTTTCTCCACAAAAATATGTTGGATGTTTATTAATGTCAATGCTAGTTGTTGTAGTTGAATTCAATTTACTAACAATGTCAGAGAGATGAAAAGAAATTTACCATCCACATATTTTTGTACAAAAGAAAAAAAACCAGAAAAAAAACACATTTTGCTTTTTTTTAAAAACAATTCTGGAATTGATGTTATTTTAGCAACAACACAAGTACCTGTGTTACATCTGTGTAACAGAATCACTTATTTCCAGTTTGTAGCATCAAACTGACACACTCAATTTCAGAAGTACTTTCATGTTCATAAAGTTATATTTTCCATTGTTCAATTTTTCAGCAGTTTCTACATCAAGTCAGATAACCAATTTAATTCTGAAACCAAAGTATAAATCAGCAGCTAGTAAGGTAAGTCCGTGGGGTATTCCAATTGAATCCATATAACCCCTATGGAAGACATTACTGTAATCTCCCACACAGGGAGTGTAGATTTCAAGAGGAGTCACTCATTCAGGTAACGCCAAAGACATAACCTTAACCTTCCACACAGGGAGTGTGAATTCCAAGTTGGGTTACCTGAATGTATGACTCCATTTGAAATCTACACCCCCTGTATGTAAGATTAATATCATGTCTTCCATAACAGGTGTATGGAATACAACTGGAATAGCCCATTTTTTTGCAATGCATATTACTTTTACTGATTTAGGTATGTCAAAAATGCCCTACCACTGCTAGTGTATGCACTGTGGTGTTATGTGCAACATTGTTTGAATCCAGGATACAATATATTTGCAATGTACAAATTTTTTATAAAATTATTCTATTTATATAAAGCAAGATGGATGGAGTCCTGTGTTAAATGTTCAATTCATTTGCTTGCTAAATTACGGACTCTGTAACCCACCCTTGCACAGTATTTTTTGTTGGACCTGGGAGCACATCAGACACACCAAATTGCATTCTCAATACGAGGAATGTCCTTCTGATATCAAATAATTTTGATATCTTTTTTAATTTGCAATATAATACAAATCTAGTAAGAAATTAGTAAAATGGACATTTTTAGGTCTTTTGGGAAACTTCATGTACTCCCATATCTTCGATACGAAAGGACAAAATGCTCATATTTCATATGATGGTTAGTCTTGATTCAAGCCTGTTCATATCCACCCGAGGCCACATACTGTATGTTATTGCACCGGTTACTGCAGCATGCTGTGCTGTGTTGTGCGTAAGTTATTGCGTGGAAGTAACAGCTGAAGACGGTGATAAATTCTCTAGCGATGGTTTGTAAAAACATTTGATTTTGTTGGCCATATAAAGCGGCTGGGGCCTGAGGAGATTAGCTGGCCATTAGTATATATAGACCATCTTGAACAAGACTATATGATGGTCGGTTTTTCATCCCAGCTATACTTTAAGTACATATCATTAGATTTATAAAGTTTACTTTGAGGACTGTTAAATGTCAAAAATGTAAATTTTTAATAATTGGCCATAAAATGTGTATTATATCGAAATTATTTGCTATCAGAAGGACATTCTTCGTATTCAGAATTCAATTTGGTGTGTCTGATGTGCTCTCAGGTCCAGCAAAAAATACTGTGCAAAGTGGGTTACAGAGCCCGTACTGTACAATAACTATGGAATTAGTTGATTTGTGAATAAGTGGTGAAATATTACAATTGAAACAATCTTTCTTTTATTTTGGTACAGAATGTATTTAGTTTCAAAGGTACCGGAAATTCTCCATGTCAGTTTGTTAGACATTATAGAGGGCATAGAGATGGTGTATGGGAAGTATGTGTTTCCAGAGGGGATATGCCACTTTTAGGAACAGCTAGTGCAGGTAAGATTTTTTATCCCAATATTTTTTTCAACCAAGGAAAATGTTTGAAAATTTAAGATAATTTGCCACTACATTTTATAACTTACTTTAGAAAATCAATTCTTCCCAGTGATATCATTACAGTACATGGGGTGTTTCATTTTGTAAAATTGCAAGTTCCATTTGCAGGGTTCTGGTCAGATTTTTGAAACTTAACTTCTTGAGAATATAGCCATTTGCTCTCATTTGTGTTGAGAATCATGTGCTAGCATAATATGCAAAACTTTATCAATTTTTACTGCATGTGCCATTATTAGTATGTATGAAATATGTAAATTTGCGTATAATTATCAGGTAATGAAATACCTGTTTTTTGCATATCAGGTAACAGTTTTAAAGGGGCACTCTGATTGACAGCCTCATCCACACACTACCCCCAAAATATTGAGATTTTTTTCATAGCAACAGAAACCTAGGACTACATGGTGTTTGTGTTCATAATCTGTCTTGCAGATTCAGTTGTTTGCAAAGACATTGATCAGTATGTAATTTACAATACATGCAATTATGCGTAACTCCCAAATTCAATCCTAATCAAATCAAATTTGGGAAATAAGCTATTTTTGTGGATGGACTATACCCTAAAAAGAGGAAGTTAAATCACACAATACCCCTTTTAACAAGAATGGATGCAGTGATTCTAGTCTTATGTACACCTGTTGGTGTATCAGTAACAGTGTCTGTGTATTCATTGTCTTTGTTATTACAGATCGTACAGCCAGACTATGGTGTATAGAAACAGGTGCTTGTGTATTGGAATATGTTGGTCACCTTGGTTCTGTTAATTCTCTACGCTTCCATCCCACTGAACCTCTTGTGCTCACAGGTAAGGCAAAAACATATCGTTTACTTGTCCACATCACCTCTCTAGGAGGTGGGATTTAGCATGGTAAGGCTAAAAAATAATGATATGTCTCAAAGCCCATGGCCGTTTCAAAAACGTATGCGGAATGAGGGGGTTTTTTTCAAGATTTTTTTTAAAACAAAATTTTGAATTGAGATGTCATTTTCAAGTGTTTGAAAGTTCACAGCATAAAATTGTGGTTGATTTACACAATTGAAGTACAAATATCAATTGTTTTATACCTAAATAATGCGAGTATCAAATCAAGTAACTTTTCTTCTAAATTTGTCTCAGAATTTCATGATTTTACGGCAAAAAAGTAAAAAAGTGTCAGATTTTTAGTGTTGAAATGCACAGAAAGGTTGTTAGATTTAGATAGAGAGTTGTATTCTAAAGGTTATACCAAGATGCATATTTTTACTTAGCTTTTCTTAAACTATTGACCATTATGTGTGTTTCATTTATATGACTGACAGCGTCTGGTGACAAGACAGCACATGTTTGGAAGTCCACTGTTACCTTACCTCCACCATCGCAGGTCATAGCAGAATCTAATGTAAGTTGAACACTTTCTCACAAGTTATCTTTATCAAAGCTAAAAAGTTCTAAAAATGGGATATTGTTTCAAACTCAGAAACAATTTATTCACGATTTGTTGTGATGATTGAAATTTCTGAATGTAGCAGAAAAACATCATGTCTGTACTTCATTTTGCACCTTCTATACATACAAAAGTTACTTGTAAAAGTTGCACCATTTTCTATACTATTAACAAGTCCTGTGTATAAGGTATATTGCTGATAGCAATCAATAGACAAACATAATGCATGCTGGGAATGAAAAGGGGTCAAAAGTTATTGAATTCATCACCCACAACGGCCAATTTGAGACTTTTCATTCCCAGTATGCATCACTTTTGCCTATCAATTGCTATCAGCAATATACCTTATTGGGAAGTTTATCGTTAGATGCAAATCAGTTTCTTTATCTCTAGCACTGATTATACCATTGATAGGTCAATGTGAGGTTTTCATCTCTGCGTTGTGTGACCTCAAGTTGCAAGTCTTTCCCATTCATAATTATTGAATATGGCCTTTTAGAAAATGTCATGTTTTTATAAAAAGGCCAAAAAAGGTGAGAACCTTTCCATTGTAGGTAGGAAGTGTTCCTACCCTGTTAAAGGCACCCAGCTAGTTTCCTCTTGGTGAGATGTGAGTTAGCAAATACATATTTCCAAAGGTTAAAACCTAGCAACAGCCTGTATCAAGGATAATGTCCAAGAGATTCAAAATGTGTAAAGTGAGTTTACTAGGGAAGTGTATGAAAATTGTTTTGGTCAATTCTGTTGCTGTATTTGAGGCCATCTTTATATATAGATATTATCATGTTTCTTTTGTTTTATCCACTCACCTTCCAGAAATCTGCTCCATCCTCTGGTGAAGAAGGAGTTGATGGATCAGCAGAAGATGATGTTGATACCGGTAAGGTTGATGTTCACCATCTGATAAAACACTATAGAGTAATTGGTTTCTCAAAACCTTTCATATAATATTGTAAAACCTTGTAAGCAAGATAGCCCTAGTCAACCATTGTGATGACTTTGTTGGTAATACTGTAGAGTCAAGTTTATTAGTTGTATTGCACACACTAATATATGTTGCAAACTTACTGAAGGCCAAAGATGTTGATTATATTAGTATCTCCTTTTTGATGACAGTGTTAGATTTTCTATGCAAATTAGGCGTATTTTCAGTAGGCACATTCCATGCGGAGCTTACTACCTTTCCTTCCTGATACCATCATATGGTTTTTTGTACATTAATAATTATATAAAGACATTACATACCATATTGTCTGTAATAAATGCATTGTAAATATGTAAATGTAAATAAATTTTTCAAAAGGAAAGCATTTATTACAAGCAAATTTTCAGTGAAAACTTATAAATCAGGTCGAAAATCAAAAAGTATGATTTACCTCCGGTTTATTTCCGATTTCAAATCCAATATGGCAGTGCCCAGTAAATACTACAAAATTACATCTGTAAGTGCATTGCATGAATGTGATGTACTTTGTGAAATTTTACCTTAATTTGGCGCAGTGAACTGGGTAGAAGTCAACCAGAGTAAGTTTGTCTATGTAATTTAGCGACCGTGACAGCCAGCACCGATGTAAGTTTTCAGCCTACTCACAAGAGATGGCATGGAAGCTTTTGCATTTACCGTATTTATTCATTGAAAAATTGCAGGGTGGCATTGATTAGAGGGGTTGTTTATTACAGACAATAGCAGGGAGGCATTGATTAGAGGAATGTTTATTACAGACAATATAGTGGTAATCTGGGTGATTGGGATGTACAAGTTTCCTCAGGTTGGTCAACACATACAAATTTTTAAAAAAAACATGTTACTCTGCCGGGTTTGAACTGGCAACCTTTGGGTCTGTAGACTGACACTTAAACCACTAAGCCATATAGATGTAATTTAGTCCTTCCAATGTCAACTCAGTACTAGTTGCTTAGTGGTTAAAGTATCGGTCAAGAGATCCAAAGGGAGTCGATTTGAATTCCAGTTGAGTTCTCATGTGTCGTTGTTTGTTTTTCAATGTTTTCAACGCACAGGACCATCTGGGGAAAGATCCAAAACTTGTGCATTAATCATATATGTTCTATGTGGCCAGAATGCTTCATATTTGGGTTGCCTATTACACACCTACCAAATACCAACCTGTAGGCCTATACCATAAAAACTCGATAGTTAACATATGTGCTTACTATCCAGTGCTTTTAAAACATGCAAACTTGAAGAGCCCCATCTACAAAAGTGTAAAGGGTTTTGAGCAAATCATCCATACACATCTAGTTATATACGAACAAGTGAACCTGCAATTTCATGTTTTCAAAACCGCTTGATAGTAAGCACATACGATAACTATCGAGTTTTTATGGTATGTCCTATGGGTACCTTTTTGTTCCTTTTGGCAGTGCATCAATTATCTCTTTTATATCATGGCCCAATGCTAGGCAAAAAAAAAAAGAAGAAGAAGTTGTGTTGGCCTGTATAAATTAAAGTAAATCTATCTTGTGCTTTTCGCACTGGCTTTTCGGTTGGTCAGCTTTAATTATATTTTTTTAAGTAAGTGCCTACTTAATACACAAATTGTACTCTCCAAGGTAATCTGGAAAGGTATTTCTAAGTGTAATTATGTACTCTATCAACACAGATGTGTATGTGGTCATGTAATCAGTAACCCATGGAAAAAGCACCTGGTTATGTAGTCAAGTTGGGTGTACTAGAGGCAGCAAACAGTTTTAATATATTTTTCAATGTTTGTTTATTTATTTATTCATTTTTTTGTTTATTTGTTGATTTATATTTATTCCAACTTCCCCTACCCTCTTTTTTTCCTATTAATCACTTGATCCATTTCCCCTGTGTCTGAACCAGTAATATGTTTGGTTTCCAATCAAAAATTCACAACATCAAGAGTAGTATAAAAATATATCCTTAAGATTAGTAGAAACGGTTTCTTTTCTGCTTAACGGTAACACTGGATGAAAACACTTATAAATTGGATGTCACTCTCCCCAACCTTTTTGATTATTATGTTGTTTTTACCACACTTTTTGTTTGTTTGTTTATTGCTTGCTTCACCCATTGACCACACCACACATACACACATGTTCATTCCTCCTGTATGTCTCCTAGGTGCTGCCGATTATGATATGAGGTCCCCGCCATCGCTCAACTCAACTCAAGCAGATGGCTATATGGCCATACTACAAGTATCAACAGATTGGGACAGGCCCAAAAGAGGTGATATTTAGTAAAACCAAACAAAATCAAATCAACTAAAAATAATTGCATTTGTACTGAAAAGAGGACTAACATTTGACCTGATATTCTAAATTAACATAAATTTGCATATTCATTATCATTTGATTAAAGAATTCTGCTTATACTTATAGGATCTGTATAGAGTTAGTTATTCAGTAGTCTAAACCAAGGATGCACATTTTCATTAACTTTAATACAGATCATAGATAGTTGTTAGCTTACATTTGGAATAATGGCATTATACTGCATTAGTCACAAGATGAAAACAATTTTCTCAAATATTCAGGGAAATTTGGTTGACCTGCTTGAAAATTGGTCCAAATCTAGCGGCACAAAGACATATTTCCATTAGCTAATGTATGTGTGATTTCCTGTGATATGTATGTACTCATGCACTCCTTTTAGGCCCGTTATCGATTGTCGAAAGTATCGATAGTCAGAAAATTCATAGACTTCCGACATGTTGGTACACTCAATGGTAGTATCGATACACAAACGATATGGCACATATGCTTAGATTATCACAAATTGTCGTCTCCCAATTCCAAGCTGAGCCATCATGTCGTCTCAAACCCCTCCTGAAGATCCCCCAAAAGAGCCTGCACGGTTGTTTTGTTATATTGGGGCCCTATTCTGTTGTATAATAAACATTGAAGAAGCGTAAATTGCATCTTGAAAATGTGTCAATATATCGATACTGTATCGATATGTCGCATAATTTGCTTCTGATATATCGACTTCAAAAAACTGTATCGATAACAGGCCTAACTCCTTTACAGGGCATGTACTGCCAATCATACATACAGCAGCTGATGGAGATTCATCTTTGTGCCGCTGATCCATTAATATGAAGCAAACTTTGGCTGGTAAAAGAAACAGTTTAACATTTTGCCTTGGCAATAATGGAATAGTAGCAGTCTAGTTGAGAATGGGGGTTATTAATGTCTCTAATATATCATTGCACAAATTCCTGCATGACTTCACTCCATGTATGCTGCATATTCATCAGTATAATTATATTACGTTATCATACACAGGCTACATTTGATGCATGATACACTTTATTTTGATGCTTTTGTTTGCAAGAATGGTGGTGGACATGCTTTTCTTGAGTTATATATAGGGAAATAATACTGAGAATAATAATCACATTACTGTGGGTATAAGGTATCATCAGAAATTTTCATAAACCATGTTAATTTTAGGTCCTACATATATACTGTTGTGAACGTTACTGTTGAGATTTAATATTTTGGTTCTTTCTTTACCCAAAAACTAACTGTAATTTGTGTAGTTTAAGGGTTGTCATTCTTTCCTGCAATCTATCTGCAGTCAATTTTGCTTCTAATCTCCACTGTTCTTGGCCAGAAGGCCTGTGGTATTGTAGGCTATATATTCCTATCAGGACTTTAGCATGTTTTCACATGGAATGACTAGTAAAAATGATTTCTTCCCCTATCCATTACTACATCATACTGTTTCTCTTTTATTTTATATATCTGTTACTGCATGAAGTTTCATCAAGCACTATGCCCTGTTGTAAAGTGTGCATCAAAGTATACCCATTGTGTTTTATAATGAAATATTGTCCAGTAATTAGAAGATTATTATTAGAAAATAATGTGTAATTCCATATTGTGGCATTGTTTTAGACTAATCTAGTCTGTTTTAAATACTCTAAATAATGATGATAATTAAACTACTTTGAATATATTAGTGGTTTTTTTATAAATAAATATAGGTTACTAATCATTTCAATCTCCAGGTAAATAAAAGTTGATTACTAACTGGTTCAACATTTATTGGCAGGTTACAGGTTGTTTTAAGCTATATGATTGTTAGAGCATGGTACCATGCACTGCTTTCTGCTGCACTCAGTTCACTCCACAGTATGACCACTTGCGTGATAATGACTGGGGAAAATAAATACAGAATTTTGTTGGAAGCATTCAGTTTAGAGTTGCACTCCCATTTGATACATTTATACAATTATAGTAGGGTAATTGAACCATGAGAGTGGGTTGTCATTGAGCTTGTCTTCCCAATAGATCTTATCTATCTCAGTAGATACCTGGTTTCATGATTATTATAAATACTTAACTTATATGTAGCAAGAAAGAAATAACTTTGTTTGTATAACACTATTGACAGGCTTTTCATACCTAGGAAATAATGTTACCTGATGCCCCCATGTATTTTCACTCAAACAGGTACTGTACCATGATTCATGACACTTCCTGTCCACCAATTTGACCTTACTGAACATATACGGCTCACTGAGGAGTTTTTAGCCTGACCTTATATGTAATTGGTTGCTCAAGCTCCATGTGCTCTCATTTCCAAGCAATTTCTGATGATTTCTGAATGGTGTTTGAAAAGGTCCATAGTTTTGTTCAAAAAACACAATTCATCTTAGGGTATAAGCAACAAATATGGGTCTTTTAAGGGCAAGTAGTTTCAAGGGTTTAAATGCTGATATCCTTGCACACATGGGCAAGCTATACTTAGAATACTTATACTCAAAGAATTTATATTTTTATGAGGGCTATTTTATCAAATTTCTTCAGATAAATCGCCCTGTCCGTGGAGTTGCTCATTTTAGAGACCCTATTTTAGAAAATATGAGGTGAAGTGCTCATGAGCCCTGGTGAAATGGTGTAAGAAGATAAATCTACTTTTTGAGTTTAGAGAACAAGTGCAAACTTAACCTTCACTTCACCCAAATGTACATTGTATTTTTGTAAATTACATAACTCTACAAATTATACCTTCTTATTGTCTATATAGGAGCAGAAAATGAGAATATAATCTATGTGAAATCACCGCAGTGTCAGCTAGAAGGCCATGCATCTGTAATCAATGCTGCTGATTGGTTAGCTGATGGGAAGCAGATAGTAACAGCATCATGGGATAGAACAGCTAACCTGTATGATGTAGAGACAAGGGCTATTGTACATACATTAACAGGTCAGTTACAAAACTGCTCTATGTCAGTGTAAAAACAGGAACAAAGTCTGTAGTGAGATAAAATGACTAACTAAGTAACTTGTATGATGTCAGTATAAAAACTGAAATCAAGGCTGTAGTGAGATGAAATGAGTAACTTGTATGATATAGAGATAATTGTACATACATTGACAAGTGAGTTAGCATGCTGCCCTACGTCATGTTCAAACCTGACTTGTTTTAGGGAGGTGGAACAATAAACTTGTATGATGTGGATACAAGAACTATTGTACATACATTGACAATTCAGTTAGAAAGCTGCCCTATGTCAATTTAAAAACTGAAATCAAGGCTGTAGTAAGATGAAATGAGTAACTTGTATGACGAAGAGATAAAGGCTATTGTACAGATATTGACAGCTGCCCTATATCCTTTCACAATAGTAAGATAGTTCTGTAGTGAGGTAATAAAGACAAGAATATGGTACATACATTGACATACGTCATGTTAAAACCCAATACTTTTAGGGAGGTGGAACAATAACTTCTATGGTGTGGATACAAGAAGATCTAATAGTACGTACATTGGGTTATTATTCCAGTTGAAATCCATACACCCCTATGGAAGACATTAACTTAATTTTCCACACAGAGTGTGAAAATTCTGTATCTGTATCTGTCATGTCGGTAGAGTGTCCTTCATCGGGTAACATCACCAACCTAGACTTAACGAGCACAACTTGGATGGATGCTTTTCATGTGAATTTTAGTTTAGTTTACATAGACTTTGGTGACTTGGTTCTTGAAGGCTTCTGAAGTAACGGCGTTGACAGCTGATGCAGGCAGGTTGTTCCAGATGGGGATTGTGGAAGGAAAGAATGAGTCTCCATAACGGTTGGTCTTGTAGCGGATCTGCCGCAGTTTCTTGTTATGACCGCGACTCCCTGATTTGGTACACAAGATGGTTGGGAAGTGAGATGTCTACCAGCCCATGATGGATTTTGTACATCATGGTACACTTTTTCACCTTCCTACGAGCTTCTAAGGATTGCCAATTCTACTCTCCTATCAATCTGGTGACTGTGCCTTCTTCCCTGATGTAGTTATTCTTGCAAAAGCGGGCTGCCTGGCGTTGAACTCCGTTAAGTTTGGTGTTGTTTGACTGGTTGGATGAATCCCAAACACAACTTCCATATTCAAGCAATGGTCTAATGAGGGTGGTATAGGCAGATGATTTAACCTTCTCGTTGCATCCCCACAGGTTACGCCGGACTAGACCCAAAACACGCTGAGCTTTTTTAGAGATTTCTTGTATGTGATCATTCTAGGTGAGAGTGCTGTTAAAACAAACTCAAAGATGCGGGTGCGAGTCAACAGACTGAAGTTGTTGTCCACAGAAATTGTAAGTGTGCTTCGGAGGATGTCTGGTCCCAATCGTCATGGTGACACACTTGGTTGGGTTAAATGACATTAACCAGTCATCCTGCCATTTTTCAAGCTGCTTCAGATCTCTTTGAAGAGAGGGCGAAATCTTATCCACCTCTGTAGCTGTGTACAACAAACAGTCGTCCGCAAACAAACGTACTTGTGAAGTGATGTTAGAGGACAAATCATTGATGTAAAATAAAAATGCGATGGGACCCAGCACTGTTCCCTGTGGAACACCATAAAGAACTGGAGCTTGGTTAGAGAATTTACTATCCACCACCACTCGCTGAGATCTGCCAGTCAGAAAATCTTGAGTCCAGTAAAGCTTTTGGATGAGTCTCTTATGTGGCACCTTGTCGAAGGCTTTTGTGAAATCTGAAATAGCCATATCAACAATTTTGCCTCCATCCATCTGTTTAGCTATGTCATCAACCGTTAGGATTAGCTGTGTTTCTGTGGACCTACGTGCTCTGAAGCTGTGCTGGTTGTTGTTCAGAATGGAATTAGCTTCTGCATGCTTCATAACATGGCTGGCAACGATGTGTTCAAGAATCTTACATGCAACTACAGTCAGCGAAACAGGGCGATAGTTGGCTGCCTCACTCCTGTTACCTTTTTTAAAAACCGGAGCAACATTTGCTTCTTTCCAGACAGCAGGGATTTTACCAGAGTCAACGGATGTTTGGAAAATGTCAGTGAGGTATGGAGCGATGTCTTCCGCATCAAGCTTCAAATACCAAGGTGGTATTTCATCTGGTCCTTGAGCCTTGGAGCCATCAAGTTCACGTAACTGTTTCAAAACACCTTCCTTGGATATTGTTAGCCGACTGATGTTTTCATACGGGCTATCCCCAAGATCAGGAAGATCACCTGTTTTTCCACGGTAAATACACTGGCAAATTGTTGGTTCAGGATCTCTGCCTTCTTTGTGCTATCACTGACTAAGTTGCCGTCATGTTTCAAATCTGCCAAATATTATTTCAAGTTGGGTTACCAGAATGGGTGGACTCCATTTGAAATCTACACTCCCTGTGTGTAATTAGTCTGACATGTCAGCATAAAAAATTCATCTCAACAACAGCAGTACATGTAATGTATAGGGTTAGAATACAGCATTGTTTCAGTACTTACCATGATGTTCTTTCATACTTTTTGCTTATTAATCCAGGTCACGATCAAGAGTTAAATCATCTGTGTACACACCCAACTCAGAAGCTGGTAGTAACATCATCATCAGACACTACATTCAGGCTATGGGATTTCCGTGATCCAAGTATCCATTCTGTTAATGTGTTCCAGGGACATACAGAGTAAGTTGTGCATGATGCCTAGAACTAACTAAGAAAAGTAAAACTAGGTCAAAATCAACTCCAGTTTCTATCGGTATAGCCATAGAGATTAGATAAGGAGAAACTGACCTCTGCATAGCATTATGCCACATTGGATTGTTATACAAGACCAAAATAGTGTACCTTGTGTATTTTTGGAAAAGGCCTGAAATCTAACCCAACAGCCCTCAATACTACTCTACAAAGTGATTGCAAGCCTAAAGCATCCCACATGATTGGATTGTGCAATCATTCGAATGGACTTATATATGCAAAAACACTGCATGGGCAGCGTAAACACTCATGGCTTGCTATCCCCAATCTTGTGTTCCGCACCTGAGGATCCCTGGTTCAAAACCGGACCGGTTAAAAATCTTTGCTTCTTTCTTTCTTCCTTCCTTTCATTTCCCTTTGCCAAATAGCATAGGGGCTGTTAGGGTTAAAACATTAGTGTTACAAAGATTTGTATATGTGTACAGCTTAATTCAGTTACAAGGTCATCCCATTTAAATTAAAGTGAAATACTGATTTTTTGATTGCAGTTCTGTAACATCGGCCATGTTTGCATCAGGCGACAAAGTAGTAAGTGGATCAGATGATAGATCTGTCAAAGTCTGGGATCTGAAAAACATGCGTACCCCAATCACCATGATACGTACAGACTCCGGGGTAAACAGGTAAGGAGTTCATTTCTTCTCGGCTCTGTGTAGTAGTCTCACTGAGAATGAATTAGAAAAATAAGTGGAGTGTAAATATTCACATTGCACATAATCATCTGCTGTAGATCTGTATGGTGGTCAAATGGATATATTTTTTTCATTTCCTGGAAGCGAGTGATGGAATTGTTTTTTCCGGCTAAACACAGGAATGAATCCCTTGCATTAGCATGTGTTTACTTAAGAAATAAAGGGTAATGCATTATCCTTGACACACGCAAATAATGTGTCCGAGTGAGTAAAAACGTAAATAATGGGTGAGTCGCAGCAGAACCCATTAAACGTTTTTACTGCCGAGGACACATTATTTGCGTGTAAAAGATAATGCTGCACCCTTTATTTCTATTCTATTACCACAAAATAGTGCGATTTAAAGAGAAAATGTCACATTTTTTGCCCAAATATTTCAAGTTGTTTACCTGAAAGTGGAGGGCCTACACGTAGCCAAAGCGTAAGTGATAGCGAGTATTGCAGAAAGTGAAACCACGGTTGTTTGATGGGATCATTTATTAGTTTTTCAATCAAAACATCATGTACAACCAAATTTTAGGCTTAAACAGCTAAATGTGATATCATGCTAATGTATACAGATGCTTTTGAGTCATTCTCAACTTTAATTTCCCCTCTTTTACACAATTATTCACTTTTATATCATTTGTTTAGCTTTTTCGGATATAAAATGTATCTATTAATGACAAAATTTGTGGCGCTATTTAGTTACCGGAAATTACTCTTTCAAGCTTTTAATACAAATAACTCCTTTTATTGTTTGATAAAATATGTTTATAAAATTTCCTTGTTACCTGTTTCACCTATTCCTGCTGTTTTAATGGCAGCATTAATCACCTGCCCCTTGCAAATAAAGAAATATGATTTAGGATAAAAAGCGCCATCTATAGTTTGCATTTACTTAATAATGAAGCTAATTCTATATACATCAAACAACCGTGAAACCAAGCGTAATGCTTTGCATAGAATGCGTAACGACGCTAATATACTGCATCACGCTTTCCTGTGCGCTGAGATGCGAGAAGAACATAAAGTTTGTTGCCCTGGCCACTTTATTGCTAATTAATGGTCATTCACGTGACGTGTTTCAACAAATCACAGTGCGCGATTTTGAATAATGGGTCGTGGGGGTAATAGAATTGTACATAAAGACAGGATATTGGTAGATATGTAGTAACGTGAAGAATTGTTGATATAAAAAGTAATATATATAATTAATTTCTGTATCTTTTCAGGTTATCAGTGTCTCAAACCAAAAACATCATAGCCATACCACATGACAATAGACACATCAGGTTATTTGATCTCAATGGTATGCGCATTGGAAGAGTACCGAGAACTAATAGAATGGTAAGTTTTGATTATCAACTACAGTGCTTGCCTGGCAGTTCTTGCCTGGCAAAAATGAGTTTTTTATTTCGATCGAACATAGATGGGTGGGCGATCTTTGTTACATATGAAATCAATTAAGTGACTATTGTTAATGATAGTAGCATTTGAATATTTGCATGTAATGATTTTAAGCAATACAAATTTACCAATAATGCTGATCAGTTAATGGATAGTTCCTTAATAACAATGCTTGATCCAAAGATGAAACAAATTTGGCTCTGGTACCTTACAGCAAGCAGGGTGGAGGCCCAGCAGTTAAGTGATCAGACTAATGATCACAAGGTTGTGGGTTCGAGTCACATCATGGCCAGTGTACCTTACAGCAAGCAGGGTGGAGGCCCAGCAGTTAAGTGATCAGACTAATGATCACAAGGTTGTGGGTTCGAGTCACATCATGGCCAATGATTTGAGTCCTTGAGCAAGTCATGTAATCTTTGTTCAAGGCCTTGATCTCCTTCGTAATTTCTATAGCCGAAAACACTGGCAAATTGTTTCATTTACTATAGTGAAGATGATATTCATGATGGTGAAAGAACAAAATAATTGTTATTCAAATGCAATATAGAGTTCTAATTTGATTGAAGTGAAATTATTGATATAGTAATCATACATTTCTGAAAAGGTAATACGCAGCCCTTACCCTATGAAATATAAGAAAAGATCACTTAGGGCGTGTTCACATTACACAATGTGGGTTCGTACCTAGGTAGTGAAGTGGTGTCGATCCACATCGAATCCACATTGAGTTCGCGTTCACACTACCAAGCTAATCTACATCGAAAGTGGGTTATGACGTAAGTGGAGCGAATCCACATACACGGATGTTAGAACAACCCAGAAGTAAAGTGCCGTTACCACGCAGCATAGATACCAAATTTAGTAAAGCCATCACCCCAGAGAAGCGATTAGCGGTAACATTGTATGGCTAAAGCGCCGAATAGACCTTTTTCTGATGACGTCACCTAATCGATATTGGGGTCTCGGATGTCCCACATGCCCACTGTGTGAAAACACCAAATACTGCATATTTTCTCCCCTGTTTTGTCATCTTTCACATTAGCTTCCATAAAATAATATTTTAAAGGGAACCGTATACTGCTTACCTTTGTTTCAGATTGTTTTGATACCACAAAATACAAAAGATACGGAAAAACCGTCATGCTATTTGAAAATTAATCTTTGTTTTGTTTCACATTTTTGTTTACTTTTTACACCGTGAGGAACTAAACGCGTACTGCGAGCTGGCAATTCCGCTGCAGGGCGCCTAGCGTGGCATAAAGTTGATCGCGCTGGCCGGGCGCCGGTATTTGCGTTTGGGTGCTAAATGTCATGAAGTCAATTCCCAGTGAATACAGTTCGTTTTGTTCCATTGACATTCACCATTTCGGCCAGTACGACCACGGCCACTTCCGGTATAAGTGGAGTCGATCTGGATCGACTCCACATTATCGCGTTCACATTACGGAAATTTAACCCACCTCCTAGGGTCGAAACTACCTCAACCAGGTAGTTTCGATCCACATTGTTGATGTAGGGTCGAATCCACTTACTTTGTGTTCACACTACACGGGGAAGTGGTTTCGATGTAGGGTCGACTCCACGTCCCTACATCAAAAGTGCCTGATGTGATCATGCCCTTAGGGTACCTCCACTTAAGCAAGGTGGGAGGAGTTGTTGCTGCACTTTTGATCCAAACTATATTTTGCAAGCCTAATTTCGTGTAAAATTACATGAAGGAATAACCCAAGTTATGCTGAATGTGGCACGTACAAATGTTAAGTGGGAAGGTGTGATAATATACACCCTTGTTACACCAAAATCCACTTGCCCTTGTATTAAACAGGTGTTGGTGTACATAAATGACATTCCTTATTGGAATTATTGCAGAGAAAATGTATTGATTGTCTAAATATTATGCTGTGTATAATTTTGCATTGCAGGGTCATCACCGCATGGTGTGCTGCACAGCCTGGAATGATGCCTCAACTAACTGCAATCTCTTTAGCTGTGGCTTTGACAGACAAGTATTAGGATGGCATGTTGGTACCACAACGCAGTAACCTGGTCAACTGTCACCTTGACAACAGATGCTGAACAACGAGGATTGACTTCCCAATAAGTGTGCAATTATAGCTTTCAGTAGCGTAGTACTGAGCTTTATGAATGGGCTTAATTGGTGAATATCGCAGGCACCCTGTAGTTTAGGTTAAAAGTTTTATTAAAATATTGTGGTGTCTGGGGTATTCAGCAGTTGATTCCATAACTGTATTATGTAAAGTGACAAAATCTTATATTACTGTATATAAAAATTATGAGTAAGCTGAAATGCAAATTATGTTGTATTTTAGGATAAATTAAACACTAAACTAAATATCATGATTTTTGTTCTTTGACACATCACACACACACACACATATCGTATATCTTCAAGAGTTGTAATGGTAATATATGACCGTCACTTGGCAATTACAACAAAATGTCTTATTTTGTCATCAAAAATACACAGATATACTCAGTAATTTTAACATGCAAAGAGCATAGTTCTACCCTTGATCATGGAAATCATCCCCCATGTGCAAGGGCTTATGTCTGGTATGCCTAAAATTGACTGATTTGTATCCTGTGTGTGGTTTCATTAGTTATATGAACCAAATGATAACGGGGATGGGAAGGTAGTGGTTGGATTGAATTATTTCAGTAACTAAATCCATGATACACCCTTTGTGGAAGACATGACTTTAATCTTCCACACAAAAAGTGTGAATTTCAAAAGGGATTGAAATTTTCATGTGACCACCCTAGTATTAAAGGTATAATGTGAGCTGGACACTATTCTCCTTGTTTAGTAGTTACGGAGAGAGGTAAGGAAGTGATTACTCTTGTTCACATCAAAAGTTGAGGCCTGGTCTTTGAGGGTAGGAAATGTTATGTTTATAAGCAGAATGCAACCAAAGAAATATACTTGTAAACAGGTCTACCGATGTTATGAACATTGGCAAAATTTCAGTGTTGGCAAAATTTCAGTGTTTGCATTAGAACTTTGTCAGGTTTACAAAAGGGAAGAATAATATGTGATGCGATCAAGCAAAATCAGTCGGAACTGTGAAATTTTGATTTTGAGATATGGCGAAACAAAGGAAACATTTCCTTTTGTTTCCTGTTGTTTTGGAAAATCTTTAATTGGTCATATCATTGGAACTGGTTGTTCAATTTCAATGGGGTTTTCTGCAAAATAGAACTTTGTAAATGTTTTTGCTTCCCTATAAGAAAAAGAAAATTTAATATTTCCGAGTTTCGACTGATTTTGTTTGATCGCATCACATATGTGAACTGGAATTGCTTGTAATTACTTGTTATGTCATCATTATATATCATTAATATATAATTTCATACACTTGTGCTTATAGTCTACATTTAAATAATTATATTAAATTTATAAGTAAGATAAAAATAATTATGATAATATTATTGTATTTTATTAATATTGCAATTCTTTGCCTGAAATCGGACGCAATTGTTAAACATGACAAAGTATACAGTGATTCATCAAGAGACCTGTCAACCTTTTATAAGAGAGATACATTGATAAGTCAACAGCACAACAAAGTATGTACATTATCTTCAGGTGTATGTATGTTTGCCATTGCATGTCCTGTATAAAGAGTGCACGAAGACATATTCTGTGCATGCAAAGAGTCATGCATATCTTGCATATATCATCATCAAAATTATGATTTGGTATCGGAAGAAAGTGCACATTTTTCTCATTACCCCAGTATATCCAAGATATGTTTCATTTAGATGGTGTGAGCTAGGGGTTGTGGCGCCCAGGGCCAAGGATACATAATGGTGCCCCATTCTTGAAGCAATTACGCACGGAGCGCGCAAATATTTTGGTTATAATGAAGTGCAGTGAATTTCTGTTTTAAATTGATCTTTCAAATGAGTATTTGTGCTGAGAAAAATGTTGACTTTTATCGCTTGAAGAGGGTGCAAAATTGATACTGAATTGGTCACTTCGGCGCCCAGGGCACGTGGCCCCCACCCCCCACCCCCCCAATCGCTACGCCACTGGTGTGAACAGAAACAGAAACGTAGTGAATTCTGGTTACCACACCAGAAGTATGTGACTTCCCAATGGGGCATAGTTATAGAAAAGAGAACATGAAATGATTGGACCACACCCCTTTAAGAATGTAAACCATTATGTGTCACCTGAACAAATGTTTTATGGATGTAGAGATGGATTTCACTACCTGTTGTAACTATCAGGAGTTTTTATTATAAATCACTATAACTTGTGATGCAATCATAAATTTTCTTTGCAAAATCAACCCACCAAATCATAACGGTATATTTGAGTTACGATTCCTGCATGCAATGTACCATGTGATGTAAGTGAAATCTACCATCAATTGGTTTACATGGGTTTCCAAGGAGGCTCTTGCATCAAATAGTGGCTGATGCATCAGGTGGCCTCACCCTCTTTCTTTTGGTTTCCTTCGTCTACTAATTTTCTTCTCTCATATGTCAGGTACCCCTGGAATACCTGGGCCCTGTAATTGAGGTCTGGTTTAAGGATTTACAATTGCAGTGCATCAACTGATATTAACCCTATTCAAAAACAAAACTGCTTTGTATTGGTTGGCTAGACAACAAAGTAACTGTGAATATTTAGTTTTCAAAATTTGCACATGTGTAAATTTTCTGTCTGTGCATTTTACTTACAAAGAAGCTGGAACTGAAGCTGAGTTGAGACTCGGAACCACCCTGTTTTAATTGTGTATTGAAACAATTTAAAAATTGTACTTTATCTTGTAAACATGAAATATAGTTTTATACAAAGGAATTATGTGCTTGCCAGCTTATGTTCTATTTTGAAATATTCTTTTTAGTTAGAACAGAACGAATATGTGTTAAGTGATGAACTTCACAGGATTACAATATATTATGTTGTTAAAGTGTATCCTAATATATTGGAATGTGACAGGCCAAATAACCAAGCAGTTTGTTGTGTAGATTATTTAAAGATATGGTCCAAATGGACTATTCTAGTTGAAATCCATACACCTGTTATGGAAGACATGACCTTAATCTCCCACACAGGGGTGTAGATTTCAAATGGAGCTATCCATTCAGGTAACCCCATTTGAAGTTCACACTCCCTGTGTGGGAAATTAAGGTCATGTCTTCCATAGGGGGCGTTTGGATTTCAATTGTAATAGCCCTATATGTGATCAGTTCTCACAAAACCAAGGACATGTCAGTAGACCTCATTTATAAGATAAAACATTCTCTAAAAGTTTGCCATGTTTTAAAATTGAGTTGGTAAAGTTTTTAGTTGCGATAATACATGTTACATTTCAAAGCAGTTTAAAAAAAAATGATGATTATTTAATCATTAAATGCATGTTGATGTTTGTTAACCCCTATCCAATTTTGTACAATTAGAAAAATGAATTGCCTTATTTCTCAGAACTACATAGAAGCCTGGCATGTGACATATTTACCGGCAATTATGGCTGAATGCTCATCTTTGTTCAACAGGTGCATGCTAATAGCTCTAATATACATAACAGTTTATTACACAAACCAGAGGTCGGTGGTTCAAATCCCGCTTCAGCCAAGTTTTCTTTACTCCCTTCATTCATTAGTTTATATGTGACACGATCTGGTCCATAGGGCCAAAGCTGGCAAATTTGAAACTGAGATAAAGGTAAAAATATGGAGTAAAAAAACAATAAATTTTCAGTAAATGATAGCCTATCAATTTTCAAAAAATGCCTCCCTTGGCCCCCATGGACCAGATTGTGTCACATATATTGGATAAACAGCATTATGATTTGGGACACAAGTTTGAAATCATATTTAAAGCATGCAGGGCTTCTATTAAGGGGGTACTACACCCCTGTGGTAAATTTGTGACTATTTTTGCATTTTTCTCAAAAAATAATAACACAATGGTAACAAAATTTATGTATATTATTATTGGGGCAAGGAATCCAATTACTACACTGAAATTTCAGTGACCCAAGACAAGCGGTTCAGTATATATGATAGGAAATGAGGTACATCCTAACGGTACCCTATTTCTTATCATAAATAACGAACCGCTTGTCTTGGGTCACTGGAATTCCAGTGTAGTAATTGGATACCCTGCCCCAATAATATACATAACTTTTGTTACCACTGTGTTATTAGTTTTAAGAAAATGCAAAAATAGACACAAATTTATCGAGGGGTGTAGTACCCTTCTTAACACAAGTATTTGAAGTATTTTATGGCAAATGCTATCATATCTTCCAAAGTATTCAATTCAATCTCTTTAGCCTTTTCAAAGCATGGCGTACCCCATTTGAGGGCAGTCTTCAATCTGGGTAAAACCCGGCAAATTCAAAAGACTTTAGCACTTCGTGCAGTGCCATCCTATTGTGTACGCCATACCACAAATACTTATTTTAGCAATGTTCTTGGTTTTGTGGGACAAGTCACATCTATATTTTAGATATTGTTTTAGTCAACAGTAAGTCTAATTTGATGCAGCTTCAGCAAATTGTGGGCTTTGATGCAATTTCATCTTTTTCAGCTATTTTAAGCAAGAAGGATGATTGATGTTGCTTTTTCTGGAAGCTGTCATAATATTTTTTAACAATCAAAAAGGGTAACCATTTATATCAACCTTTCTGTGAAACAAGGAAGCCTTAAAGTGAATCAAGCTAGTGATGACAATGATAAAAATAACTTAATTGTAAAAAGGTCATTGTGCATTGTTTCTATAAAAATAAAAGGTGAAATTATTTTGAAACATTTACTCATGAACACAAATCCCATACTCTTGGGAGGTAATATAATAGTTTCACAGTAAACTTAATTAAGTGAAAGGTTTGTCAGTTGGAAATCAAAACTGAACATGTGATAGAAAATAAATAACTTGAAAGTACAGTTTGGAAGATTAATGTGATGTTTGATTTCAATGTCTCTTATAGAGCTGGTCTTTATTTTGCTTTATAATATATGGTAATCTCCAAAGAAGGAGAAAAATAGTGTGAATGTGCTAAAGATATTCTCTACATAAACAAATAACACACTATGCAGTGAACTAACTTTCATTGAGTGAAGACACAGCCTATTTTGCTCTGAGCTTGTTATCTTGTTTGCTTGTTCAATTTGAACTTGCAACTAGTTTTTACTTGAATTTGTTGCAACATTGCATGGGGAGAGGGGGTGTTCCAAGACTTATTTCCAAGATTGTTGCTCTCTTTTCATTTGTTCGCATATTCAAGGCACCCTCTTGTATCATTTATTGATCCTTGATGATTTTTGTGTCCTCGTCCGTCCATTGGATCATAATTACCTAGTGTTTTAATGAGATGTAACATTTCTTTGTTGATCCTTTTAAACTGGACACTAATTTTAGCTTTGCCATACCTTCATTGCACAATTTGGCATCTGGTACTGGTTTACTGGTAATCCAAAAGTTACATTGGATCACTTCTTGACCTCTGTGTTGTAGAAGGCAGACAAGTATGTATTAGCTCACTGAATAGACCAAGAATGATCACAATGAACTTGCACCAGTGTATCAACCCATTTTGTCACATAACATCACCAATGGCATGAGTTATGAGACTGTTGCATGATGTCATGTGACCATGAAATCATGTGACCATCAAGATCATTGGCATCAATTTGTCAGAGGTATAATGATAGACAAAGATAAAAAGACTAGTTTGCGTCTGACGTCATCTGTCAATCAAACTCCGAGCACGGTTTGTTTACAAGTGTCGTGATGATATGAGTTGCTGAACACGGCGGTTAAACTGGGCGCCTTATTGTTAATTTTGCACCTTTTAACATACAAACCATCTCAAAAGTTAGGTCTTAATAGTAAGAAACTTTTGGCGAAGGCACCATGTCCACAATGCCTAGAAAAGTTGCTTTTTGCCTTGTAAGAGTACGTATTTTTCGCCATTCACTGCTATTCCTTTTCTCCGATCGTCACCAGCCATGAATCGACCTTCCTTATACGCGCTATTAGCCAATCAAGGATCGTAGAGAATTTGATTGACAGTGACGTCAGACGCAAACTAGTCTTCTTATCTTTGTCTTTCATTATACAAGAATCACTGAGTCAAAACCTCACATAAGTGATCATAGCTGTGTGTGAATGTCTAAGTCTGCCATTTGGTAATCATATCATTTTATGTGACAACAGAAAAAGTTAGTACATGAAAATTGGGGAGTTTTAACAGTGATCACCTTCATGATGGTCTGTTCTTGTACAATGATGTAATAAAATATAAGCAAACACACATAAAAGCGATTTCAAATGATAACTAATAAACCGGCAATATAAATTAATTTGACCGTCATCGACCTTTGATACGGGTTTTGATACAGGGAATTGTGAAAATTTATAATGTCAAGGGATGTTCTTTGGTCTGCAGTAAATAACAACCAGGTATTTTTTTTATCTCAAATAAATATAAAAACATTTAAGTATTTATACAACTTCAACCAAATCAAAACAGTTCTTTACCAAATTAACATATTTGTTGGATCTAATCAACACATTTGTTAGATCTGCTCACATTGGGGTGTTATGCAGTTGAATGAAAATCTTTTCTCCTGAAAAACAGATCACAGAATGTATGAGCGCTTCTCCCAGCTGCTACTTTTCAGGTATTTACCTGACACCCCACCCCTCTTGGCCCTTCCACCACAACCACAAACCTGTGCAATTGTTACAGATAAGAAAGGTTATTTTCAAGTTTTTGAAAACCAAAATGAGTGCAATCTCTATTTCCTAAAATTCCAGCAAATTTCATTCTGTTGGAAATTTCAAACCATATTCACAAACAATGAATTCTTTTTATTAACCTGAACTGCACCAAATCTGGGTATGGGTTTCATGGTAAACAGAAAGACACAGGCGCTAAGAAAAAACAATTTACCAGTGCCGCCGACAAGGGGGGTAAAAATTGAAGAAAACACTTCACTATGGGGCAGTAAAAGCAAAGAAAAGGGACCATATGGCCTGTAAAAGGTAAAGAAAAGATACCTTGTAATTAAGGCATATTTTCTTTGCTTTACTATACGGGCCAACAAAGGTCTCTGTTCTTGTCCATTAGGCCTAAGGTATCTTTTCTTTGCTTTTTACGGGCCCTCCGAGGTCTCTGTTTTCTTTTATGATTCCAGTAAAGTATCATTTTTTTGCTTATTAAGATGCCCCCTCCCCACACACACACACTTAAGAAGTCCTGCACCATCATCACTGATCAAAGGGGGTCCGCGCGTTCACATTGCCCCCGGGCCTGTAATGGCTCTTGGCAGTACTGCATTTTACTAAGTATTTCACTACTTTTAAAAAGTCACTTTCTGATCTTGTTTTGATGGTATGCGCGTGTTATAAATCCATTAAGTTACTTTTAAGGAGTGTCTGAGTAATCATAGTCATTCAAATAAAAATAATCTAGATTAGGGGATTAATGAAAAGTTACACCTTGAAGATTTGAACTGGAATGGAATGCAAAACATGCGCTTTCAAACATTGCATAATGTATTATTGTTCTTGAGATATGTTACCTATGAAAGTGTAACTGATATTTGAATTCTTTGTTAAAATAACCACAGCAATTTTTCCCAGATGTCATTACTATTCACAGAATACCATGCTTTGACCAATCACAACAGCTAACTACTCTAATTGGCCTTAAGAAATATGACTTGATGGATACTGAAATATCTATTCTTTGAAATCTTGGAAATTGATGATATTAAAAACCACTATATATGGTGTCATGTAACTTTTGTATAGCTTCTTTCTCAGAAACGCCCACACAATTCAGCTCTATACTGAGGAAGGCTGCAAAACATTCTCCTGTGTGATGTGATACTATCTGGTACTGTGAGAAATCTAACATCATTTATCATGTATATATGTGTTGTCAATTTATAACTTGCATGGGCTGGCAATGTAGAGAACATCATACATAAATGCAGATATACAAGATATAAACAGGAGTTGATGCACTGATTACACTTTTTATTACTCGTATAGATCATGATTCTCTGGCAACATCGGATATGTTTATGTTTGTTTGAGGGTGATGGCATGATTGGCCCATAATCTGAAGTTTGTAGTGCTAATTCTTGTGGCGTGATATTTCAAAATTTGCCATGACTTTTTTTCTGTAAATCATTCATTTAGCTTTCAAAATCATGCCACTTTAAATCATGGGGGAGGGGGGTCCTCCCAAATTTTGACCTGGTGATGACTAATGATGTAATTTATCCCCTCATCATTAGGGGCTATTTTTAACCAATCATTGAATCACATGATTAAGAGATTCTCTTTCATTTCATTATTAATATTGACATGCTTGGTTATAAAAATCATAACAATGATTGTATTTTGTGTTTGGCATTATTTCTGCATCTTCAATTCTGTAGATACTCTGGGGCATTCCCACTTGACCCCCATGCCATGATACCTGCATTTCAACTTTTCCCATACTCCCCCAGCTTCATCCCTCATCCACTTTCTACAACAAATCTATGCTCTGCCTACATATAATTTGAAATCACAAACCTATGAAATTATGGTAATGGAACTTTGGCCGCCCTTTACCAGAAATGCCAGCATGTTCCAATCTATGTGGATCTGTAACTGCAAGACATGATACTATGATGAGTAATGGTCTAATATTATTTAATGTCAATTCAAATCTTACATAGTGCTGTCAGGATATCCATGTATATTTATAGGTTTCAACATACATAAAATGGACACCATACATGTATATAGATGAATGCATTAGTCTTTAGACTCTGTTTCACCAGGTTGCATGATTCTCAGACAGTCGTGCAATTTTCTTGAGTGTCGGATCCATTAACGTTTCTCCCTTCTTCAGATTTGGAAAACGATGCCTTTTTATAGATGTATAGATATTGCAAAATTGTCAACTTGAAACAGTTTGGAAGTGTGGGCGAGGAATGAAAGGCTATGAACTGAAGAAATTGCTAGACTTTAACTCAAGGAAAGCAAAGCTGTTGAGTCTGCATTTTGACATGTGCCCTCTATGTCTATCCCAATTGAGTTTTGTGAGGGAAGGGGAGGGCTGTGAAATGAAATTGTTCATATGATTACTCTTAGTACCGGTATTCTATTTAATATGTGTGCATTATATTGTCATGGTGACTCCAGTGCAAAATAGTAGGATCTGGTAGATCTTTTAAAATCACAATCCCACTTAATTAGACAATCATAATTAAAAGCTGATGTCATTTGTTTAATATCTAGGAAAGCTGTGAGGCCTGCTTTCTGCTACTTTAATACAAGTATTAGATGTCTGTTGAACATGTACAAAACCACTGATACAAAACTACAAGTTTGGACAATCTGCAGTGGTGTGCAGGGGGGGGGGGGGCCTTTGGGGCCTGAAGCCCCCACACTTTGTTAAAAATCATGTAAAATCAGCCGTTTTTGGCGATTTTAGCCTTTAATCACTCGGGGTGATTTTTTAGACAGCAGAAAAGAACAATTTTCATTGTAAAGGGCTGTGCTCTTGGTAGAGTGCTTCATGCTTGTAAATGCTTCTTTATAGGCCCAAAGACAAAATAATTTTAATAAATACTCCTTTTATATGATTGTTTCTTTAAAATAAGTGAGAGCAGAAAAAAGTGTTATAGTTTGTAGAGCATAGACCTTTAAAAGATATATGAAATCAAATCCATGATAAATTGTTGCATGTAAATTGTATTAAACCATGTCATGCTGTAGCAGTTCATTGATTGTGCCAATGGTGGTGCTAGGAACTACTTAAAGGTTCAGATGAATTAGGTTTCTCAAAAACAGGCAATTTATCCAATTTGTGATTGATTTCATGACTTATTTATGCAGGATAAATCCATATTTCCACCTCTCACATCCTGTATTTTCTGAAGACATAAGCTAAATTTTGAAGAATACTTAAAATCAAATCTATATTTTCACCAAGAAATTCTTATTTTATAGATTACAAAAATGTCCCACTGCAGGGATAGGTATTTTCCTGGTTTTTTTTGGACCCTTTCTATTGTGAATTTTTCCTCTGAAGGGGTATAAAACATTGCCCAGGGGGTATTTTTTTATTTTAACAATGTGTGTCTCTAATTCACTGAATTGTTGACCCAAATTTGTTTTGGCCAGGATACACTCGAAATCTAAAAAGTGGGTGGGTGCAAACCAAAAGTTTCACTACTAAATTATAAGCTATATTTTCTTCGTCTGTCATGACCAGATGAAAATATCGGGTTTTTCATTGAATATGTGAACACGTACATTTTCAAGATTTTGTACACGTTGGACTTTTTACTTTGATTTGAGGGGTACGGAAAGTGTATGAACATGTAAAAGTATTAAAGTAGATCCTTTTCCATGGTCCAAATGAGAATATGAAACATTGCTTGATTTTATTTTATTCAGCATGATAAAATGGATACACATTACAAATATTATATTGCACTTACAGGTAAAATACTTATTAAAAACATACAATTTTTTACATACATAATCCATAACACCATAGCCCTTTAAGCTTAAAAACCTATTTCCAAAGGGGTCCTTATATTACAGAAAAAAGATATTAAAAGTTAAGACTGGTAAAAAACACCAAAATAGAAAAACCAAAAAAACAAAGCATTGGAGCAAAAACAACAAACTAGACATTCATTTGATTTAAAAGGTGAGCTTTGCCATCTTTTGTAAACTTATATTTCAGTGAAACAGATCTAATATCTTCCGGCAAGCTCTTTCAGTTTTTGATAGGATTAAAATAAAAAGAACCAGAACTAACAGACATGTTGATCCTACATGTAGCTTATCCAGAGCCATTTCAGTCGTAAGATACATAATTGCACCAATTCTTCTGATGTAAACCGTATTATTAAAAAGGTATTCTGCGGTCTGTATAAAACTTATGTTACTAAACTTTGTTATGGTCATGTAGGTTCAAAATTAACAGGGGACATATTATATGACTGTAAAAGCTAACATTTGTGGAAAAGAAAAATACTGTAATCTATTTTTATGAAAATGTTGCACAATATGGCTTAAACTTCTTACTTGGTAGGATGATAGGCTATGATCACTTCTTGTGTTGTATAGTTTTGTATCAGGTTATTTGCATATTTTTGAATATTAATGAATTTATTTGCATATTCTTTGTATTTACAATCCTTTGTGGGTTGATCCAACTTAATTACGAATCTTGTATTTCTATGCTGTTACACTAAAAATCTTTCGCCAAAATTTAGAGGTCAAAGGTCAAATTTCAATATTGGTCCAATCAAGCTCAAATTGAACAGGCAAATCACTATTGGTTGTTGTAGGTTCATTTACTTCTGCCAAAAGTAATCTCGAAAGTAAGCGGTCGCGAAAGCAGGCAAGACTCATGCTTCGAGAACCTCCTTCAGTTGTTGTAATTGCTTGAAAAAGTCCATTTTCCAAAAATATGCACCCTGAAAAATAAATCCTGGTTTATGCCCCTGCATGATGGAGCAATTTTGATGTCAAAATAGCCTGCTGAGTTTAGACATATTGGATTGAATGATGATTACTGGGTCATGTAATGGAATCATAGAAATGGCATTGGGAACAGGGATATTATTAAGGAACCAGACATGGGAAAACACTCTAAAAGGTTGGAGTGGTGCTTTTATCTCTGTAAGTATACTGGGGTACTTATCTCAGTTTAAAGAGCAAACACACACAACTTTTTCATATGGACAGCCGCATTAAGACAACTTCACAATGACCTTCATATTGAGCACTGGCTGTGGTGCAAATAAAACACAGCCCTGGATGTTCTGTGGTCTGCAATAATCGTGGTGATATCGCAAAATTTGGGACCGACTGTTATTCCGAAGAGGTGTTATTCCAAATTTCATACAGTCTTAGATAGCGAGAACCAATCATAATCAGAGCAAATGTGACACGATCAAGGGAAATGAGTCGCATGTCGCTAATATTGATTTTGAGATATTGGCAAAGAAAGTGTTCAAATTCTTTTGTTTTACATTGTTTTCAGCGATTGTTAAATTGACGTAACTTTGCAAAACAAAGTCACATCAACATGGGGTTTTCAGTTTCTGAAAGTTCTAAATGTCCTCTTTAGGAACCTATGTAAAACTCATTTTCAACCAGGGTGGACATGCGACTCATTCCCCTTGATCATGTCACAAATGTTATCAAATGTGCGAATCATGCATTTATTATGTATATATGAACGCACACGTCCCTTGCTTGTACTTTGCAAAATTTTTAGTGACAATTTTGTTTAAAAATAGCAAAATCAAGGAATTGTTTTCTTGTGTATGTAATGGGTATCACTTATTTCCTAATTCGCAAGCTCAATCGGAAATAAATCATTTCCAATTGCGCCTACTTCTCTAGGATCTATCAACCTGCAAAACAAACACACAATGATACAGTTTATCTTACCAGGGAATATTGTTCGTCAGCTGCGAACTACGAGACGGACATCGAGGCGGTCAGACCCGCCTATAACGGGTGTAACCGTGAGAAGCTAGAAGACCTACTGATAGGTCTGCGATTCATAAAGAATAGTATAACAAGACCTATATGCTAGGTCCAATTATCCTTCACTATGCTCTGCTCAAGAAATCGTTTCTTCATTGAAGGCCTAATATAGGCATAGCCTTAAACCATATAACGCCTGTCAACATAGATACTATTTCTATGCAGAAAGCAGAAAACGTTTACGTCACATGTATTTATTATAACATGAACTTAAACATTGTTAAACAAATCAATCTATGCCATGCGAATAAGAATCACAATTCTTTAGCCCTAAGGAACCAAAGTCCTAACAATCAGAAGATTCGAATAATATGAATTCTGAGCATCAAACATCTCCCATCTACCCAAATTACTGGACGGACTGTGACACGGATCAGACACAACCCAAGCTATCACAAATATCATCAAGCAGGTCCCATAGGGCCTAGGCCATACGCCATTGGACATGTTGGACACAATCCAAAAAGAGATAACTGAACATAAGTTTTAATAAGCCTACGGAAAATTAGGCGTCCGTAGTCCTCGGTGCTGGCAACAATCAATGCCTTGATCACACCACGCTGTACACAATTCGTGCATACCTCTGAATTGTCCATTACGTAATCCTCGATCCGCAGGCCTCCAAAGGAAATGTATATTATTTCCTAATTCGCATGAAAGCTCAATGGGAAATAAATCATTTCCAATTAGCCTACTTCTCTAGGATCTATCAACCTGCAAAACAAACACACAATGATACAGTTTATCTTACCAGGGAATATTGTTAGTCAGCCGCGAACTACCCCTTATCAAGATATAAAGAAGCAGGCGGCAAGCGGTCCACACTGAATAATTGCCATGCAGAGCTCAAACTCAAACTAATCTGGAAAAATTTATTCCGAGCTACAAAGCCCCTCGATGAATGTGATACTCCTATAGGCCTATATATAGACATTATGCTACTAGTTCTTATTTCCCCCGCACCAGCCCTCAAACATTGTCAAAACAAAAACAAATCACATTGCCCTTAGTCCTGATCCCAGGACCTCGGGCCCCCTCGGCCCTGAATCGCCAAATAAATTGCCACCTCAGTACTGAGACTGTAAAAACCAATGCTCTTTTAGCTAAAGTAAAAGATGCCTATATATATATTAACTATATACATGAAAATCACCAGCGTTTAGCATGTTTAGTGTAAGCACAGATCTGTGGTGTAAGCATACAACATATTTATAACATACAACATTGCACTAATGTACAGAGCTTGGACCAATAAAGTCACTTTGACTCTCTGTGTAAATATCTCGACTAATCAAAGACCCTATGGTCTCATTTAATAAGAACCACTACCGAAGAAACTCAAACGCTTCTGCCAAACTGACAATCAACAGGTTCATGAACTCCGACGCCACAGATACTTGTGTAACAGCAGAAGGTCTATAACTCAGTACAAGAAGCTATTGCAGCTTTATTTATACTGCCTTGAGTGTAGTCACAAAGGCAGATGCAACGTCTGATGAATTTTGGCGCATCTCACAAATTTACTTACTAAAATACTAGTTACTGGTGAAACATGAACACATATATGCCTAATATGAAGAGCAGAACCGCAACTAAATATGTGGATATTCAGATCCAAGTGCTTCTATGAATAAAATAATTCTTCTGACATTTTACTTTCACAAAACACTGCCCTTGTCACATACGATATCCTTAAGATATAGGCCTATATAGAAAAATATTATGTAGACCTATATAGTAAACGTAAATCTAGCTCAGTCGTGCATACTACATGTACTATAACTATACATAAGCAAACAAAAATGGACATCCATGAATAATATAATGAGAATACTCTCCGAAATGCTCACATCTGTCTTCAGGAATAATCCAATTACTGAATCTTGAAAAACAAACCAAAACACCGTACCTATAATGTATTCTTTAAGGAATACGTTAACATCTACTCAGCTAGGAATACCTCGTGAACATGGAGAACGCCTATATAGAAATCTCAAAAAAAACCAACTTGGTGAAGCTGTACATATCATAAGCGTCAAAAACATGAACAGACTCGAATATCCATCTCCAATACACTCACTTAACCCATGCACGAAACTTACGAATTTCTACCTTCCATGATCTTCATGATCTTTGATAATAATAAGCAGAAACCCAGCATGTCATCGAAGACACACATTCACTGCTAACAATACAACATGCATGTATATATCCTAATCATGAAGGTAATGCTGTGGAAATGCGTATCCATATCCCAATCCATGCCGCTGGTAATACAGTATAATCCATTTCATCCGTTTACCCCTACAAGTGATGCACTTCCAAAATCTTTCATGACGACACAATGATGGTATAAAACATATTGCTATAAATGCTTAGCTTGCTCATCTCCGGGGCTCGTCTATTATGATCATGATGAGGTGTACCCAAGACTACCCGCTACGGAGTAAAGTTCATTAACAGTCACCCAAATATCGAGATATTAGCCCTAGTTTAACCGGCTGAGGGACAAATCAATTGATTTAGTCTATGGTCTATTAGAACCTACATTTACTATTGTCACAATCTTCCAAGTCCACGATCCATGTCATGTAAATACTCTTGCATTGCCACGTCCATGGAAAAGCTCCAACAGAGATCTTTCATATCCACGAGACTGTCCTAAGCTTTATCAATGGAAAGCTCCCGTATAAATCTGAAGGAATGCTTCCTTCTATACTCTATCATCCATTCTGCTCATTCCGAATGTCCTCATCCATTATGCACAGAAAAAACCAAACCAACCGGAACTTTAATGGGAATGATCAAATTCCATTAAACACATCCTCTGTATGTATGAACCCAGATATGCCTATACATCCTCCTTTGCTCCATACACCTCAATAGGAAATTCCATACACATCGATGATACTGCTCCTAAAAAGGCCTAGACACATCCATATGGGAATGCTCCTATAAAATAATGTTATGTTATACGCAACCTTTGGGACCTTGCTCCCATACACATCTACAGCCAGGATCCATGAGAATACTCCCATCCACATCCATGGGGAAAACTCCCATACAAACCCATGTGATGCTCCCATATATGCACCCATGGGATGCTCCCATCCACGAGATACTCGATCCCATACACATTCATCCCAATGAGCTCCAATGCTCCAATACACATGAAAAACTCCCGTACGCATTATGTAAATGCTCCCATGCACGTTCATGGGAATGCTCCCATACAATGTACTCGTTCATTGGAATGCTCTCCATAAACTCTCCCATGAGAATGCTCCTATGTATACCAAATTCATGGGAATGCTCCTATAGACATTCATGGAATGTTCCCAGACACATTCATGTGAATTCTCCCATACACTTAATATTCAAAAGCTCCCATATACATTTATAGAAATGCTCACATACACTCTGCGTGATGTTCCAGATAGAGCTTATCAGATGCCAAACCGAGACACCGCACATTCATGATAAACATAAATTGCTCCCAAACTCATTCAAGGGAATGCTCCCATACACAATCATGTGAATGCTCCCATCCACGTCCATGGAATGCTCCCATACACACTCATGTACGTTCATGGGAAATCTCCCATATATAATCATGCGTCTGCTACCAAGCATGCACATCCTCACATACATTCCGTGAGAAATCTCCAATACGTCCCTGGGAAGCTGCCTTTACCCACAGTAAGTACTTTACTCATCCACGGGAATGCTCCCAAGATCAGAAAGCTCTAGCCTCTGCAAACCTCAGAAATTATGCGAATCTACATTTTCCTGTAGGAATACTCCCATGGTAATACAAATCCATATATTCATATTGCCCACATAACAAACATATTCATGCCAAGCTCATTAATTTCTTATTTACTCGAAATTTTTAAGACCACGTTAGGTGGTAAAAGGCGACAATGCTCACGCCCATGGAAAAGATCCTATATGCCTCAATGAATCCACGTGAGAGGAATGATCTCATAAAGGCCAATATGGAATTCCTCCTAAATTCCGCCTAACAACACTGGTAATCGTCTAACCTAAGCAAAACCGAAAATGACGAAAATGTTGAAAAACATCCTGAAGCATATAGGCTTAATAAGTACCTACATTCTTATGCGACATTACCATAAGCATAATCAGTATGAATTTGCATTCTACTTCTGCACAAAAGCTTCAAATTAACGTTCTTATATTAAAGTTCCCGCTTTGAGGCCCAAGACCAACGAAAGGCCAAACTGAACACAGCCATGCAAGCTGACATGATAAAGCAGCGTTCCCTGACATGTGCAGCGTTCTGAATAACGGCCCTTCTTGATCTCAATCTCGCAATCCATCGAGCTTCAAACTGGTATGAAACTAATCAATCGTAAGCCAGGTGTTATTCTGGATCAAATTTAATTTAGAAATTTTTGAATAAATTAATACATGCGAAAATCAATACTTGCGCAAGAAAAATATATCGGTGCGTTTCCAACGGCAAAATTAATCATGTAACGTACTAAAAGTATGACAAAAGCTTCCAAGAAATCGAGATGTCAATACCATTAAACCAATCTACAATCTCTATTATGACTACTACTCTATCGCAGTCGAGATTGAAACCTATGTACATGATCATGATAAAAGGGTAGCGAGAACAACCTCTCTGCCTGACAGCACAACCGCATTTATGTCATAATATGATATAACAATTATTAGAAGATACCGTATAACAAGATTTTATTAAAAACGTACACAGGTATTATCTATGGTTTTATACTTTATCCATATTGATTTTTAGACCTCGTCAAGCGAGTCGCGTACAATTAGAACCCCGGGTTAGAACCTTAACCCCCAAAATCAAATGAAAGCAAAACCATATTAAGTACCCGCATCGATCACACGATATGATAATGATGCCTATTAATTTATCTGATCAATCAATATACAATCTCAATGCGTTCCCTAAGCAGTCTTGTACCCAGACTAAATGTAGCCCATCGTAAAGATAACGACAGAAAATCCGGCTGTGACGGAGACCACAGAAAACCGTTCATGCGGGAAATTGGCGACCCAGGGATGGCGACAATTACTATACTGATGACATGGTGTATAACCACCATTTATGTTTGATACCATCCTAAATGTTGATACCAACTCCTATGCAATTCACATCCAATGTACTGGCCATGAGTCATTTCAGTAAGGCCTATCCATAGCCCCATAGGCCTCCAAGGCCTATGTATTTTGAGGAATAAATCACCTACCTCCTTACATCTGTTGCTTCTTGTCAATCAAAAACATCTTACCAGGTCTCCCAGGCAACCGCCATACATACCATAGGTACTTTTCAAACCCCGATTCCAACTTGGCCTACAACAAGCTTGATAGTAATATTTTTACTAGGCTCATATCTGTTTTATCTGAACTAAATCGCCATCCTTATAGAATTTGACCAAAAGGTGTACACAAAGTCCAGCGCTGGAAATTAGACGTACGTAGTCCTCGGTGCTGGCAACAATCAATGCCTTGATCACACCATGCTGTACACAATTCATGCATACCGCTGAATTGACCATTACGTAATCCTCGATCCGCAGGCCTCCAAAGGAAATGTATATTGTTGCTTCAGAAATTGTACAAAATAACACACATTGTACTGAGCCCCGCAGGAGGGAGTGCATTAGATGCATCATCAACATCTCAGTACGTGTGCGTTATTTTGTACTTTTTCACTCCCAGCAAGTGATCAAATTTATTAACCTATATTAGGGATGACCATCATAATTTCATGTTGCCCCTTTTGCTACAAAAGATTGTTTGCTGGAAAGAACTCATCAACAGAAGTATTTTGGTGGTTAAATGGTCAAAATCGGTCAACAACTTTTTGAATTATGAATTTTCAAAGTTTCCCATTCTGACCGGTCATTGGAACGAAATAAATTGACAAAGTCTAAATATAGCAATGTGAGCAAAATTGGTATTATAAGCATATATTTACCTTTTTATATTTCTTTATTTTAATATATATGCAAACATGAAACAAGCATATTGTGAAAGTATCAAAGGGTTTCTTATGAAATGGCACTTTACTAGTCAATAGCATGAAGTATTTCTTCAAACCAGGCACTGAAATCATGCTTTTAGAAAACATTTGCCAAAAATCATCCATAATGGCCAAAGTGGCACAAAATCAAAAGTCCAGGTGAACTTTTTTTCCACAACAATATACACTACACATAAGAAAAATACTAATGTACTACAAGGGATTTTCAACATAATGTAGGAATCCAAACAATCAAGTACCAACATGCACAGCTTTGTCCTGATATCACTTCTGGGGTTTTAACAAAATGTTTAACCTCTATTGTGATTGGCAGCAGCATAAGGTATCTCTTTGATAGCTGATAATGCCCAGCCATTCAGCAAGTGGCTAATAACTGACCTTGATAGGCTTGAATGAATACTGTCATGTGCTACAAAACCATCACACTCCAGGGCCCGGTCACTCCATATGCTACAGGAGCACAGTACTTTAACAATGGAGTGAAAGACTCATTATTGATTAGGTAGCGTATTTTAAAAGTACAGCTCCTGTGCGTGTATAGCAACAAGTCAGTGCAGATGGTATAAATATAAGAAAATGTTTAGGGTTGAGATCAGGTGATTAATACAACAAATGAGCATGAAACTTCACATTTATGTTCAGAAAGGTGTCTATTTAACATGATTCGAAAGGTGTTTGGAAATTCCAAAGGGAAGCTGGTGATTTATTTTTTAACTCGAGATCTACTTGTCCGGGTTTTTTTCCTTTTTACAGAGGGTATGATAGAGGTAATAACAACAACTCTGCCAAATTACAGCTCAGTAGGTCAAGGTGTTCACCTGATCTTATTCATCTGAATATTTTGTGCCATTCTGAGCAGTGCTGCACTGGGCCACTGGCAATTAAAGCGCACTGTGGCGATGGACCAATTTTGACTCACACTTACAGAAAAACCAAATAAGTTATGATGCTGTAATTTGCAGGATAGTTACAAAACATAATTGGCATTAACATCTCCAATTTTTACAGACAAATTATGAAAAATAAAAGAATGAGCTCAATTTAGAAATGTCTGTGCAAGCAGTGCACAGTTGAGCTCCCTGCATGTCTATGGGAGTGTTCTAATCAAGTTGATGGTTCATTGGTCATCCCTACTATAATTAGAAGAACAGGCATTATTCCAAAGAGGGTGTTATTCCCAAAATTTTGGGTTGTGGTACGGGTTACTGATAGGGTTCGGGATGGGGTTATACTTAGAGTTTTCCTCAATTGTGACAGGATCTGGTCCAGAGGATGATTTAAGGAAGCCCCATCATGCACTGTAAAAGTGTTATCACTTGAGTTTCAACTGCCACTTTACTTTTCAAATCCCATTGAACTCTGTGCAAAAGATGTTGTTTTAGAATTGCCCGTGTGTCATTATTACTTGGTCGATTTCAGATTTAAAGTGATGTATGCATGAAGGATAGTTCACACCTTCTGTAGATAACATAAAATGTGAAATCGACCAACTTTTTGAAGGTGTTTTTATTGTAAATATATCTGTCCAAATTCAAATTTAACCATGCACGTGTGTATGCAGTGGGCGGGCAGTGGTGTCATGTTCACTCACACAGCTGTGCTAACCATAAGACTTGCTGGGAAGTGCTTAAATCATCCTCTGGATCTGGTCCATGGGGGCCCAAAGGTGGCAACTTTGAAATTGGGATAAAAGTAACAAATATGGAGTAAAACAACAATAAAACACATAAGAAAACAAACATCACAAAACTTCAGCACTTTAAAATCAAGTATAATAGACCTTTCAGTATATTTTTTCAGATATGATAACCTAATGTTTTTATAAGGTAACAATTATAGTAATTCAATTTTAAAAAAATGCCTGCTTTGGCCCTATTTAGCAGATTGTCACAATTTGGAATAACTCCCCTTGAAATATTAGGTTGGAACTGAAAATTCAACTGTCATTCTGACATATATGTACCAGTAGTGGCTGTGGGGAAGCACCTGCACACTCCCACCCTCCCCCATCTGCAAAATATTAGACTTCCCTTCCCCTAAAAATACAATTGTTCAAATCCTGGCCTGTATTCCCCTTAATACAACCACAAATATTTTTGTCTCAGTTCTCATGCCATACCCAGATCAAATACTTTTGTCTCAGTTCTCATGCCATACCCAGATCAATGTATGTCACACTTAATCCATGGAAGAAAGAGATGAGAAGGAACCACAACGACTTCGATCGGCCAAGTTTTAATCCGCTTATCCATTGGCGCATGAAAAGAAAAAGCCATCAATGGTACTTACTTTCATGTATGATCCATTTACCGCGATCGATGCTTGGTGAAATCATTACTGGAAAAAAACTATAACAAACCCATCCAAGAACAAACAAACGCTACCCAGAAGTAAGATTATGGAATTTCACTGATGCTCTGAACATGTATAGTAGCTTTGTTTTGGGATCTACAGTCAAACTGTTTTCTTGATCGTGTTGTGTAGAAAATGTCCTTTAACACATCGAAAAGGTCATCAAAATCGGCCGTTTATTTGCTGAGTTTCATCTTTAGCAAATAAGGTAAGATTTTAGTGACTTTTCGATGAAAAATAGATGCAAAATGTTCTTAAATAATGCACAATGTTCGGTTGAGTCCGGTACATGAAACCTGTTTAATTTAATAGTTTATATGTGTATAATCGTAACTAGCTAACTTCGTTTCAGTGCCAAAGACTGCCAACTCTGAGAAAAAAGTCATCAAAGTTAGGAAAATTGGGCGAAATGGAAGAAAAAGATGTAGGCCATCAATGACCGATGATCACGTCACCAGAGAAAATCCTATAGAGTGCTTGCGGAAGGTCATTAGTTCAAATCATCCTTCAGACACGCTCCAGAAGACATGCAAATACATAGAGGACAATACCAATCACCTATTTAACGCGGGGTATTGATCAAAGTAAATCCTCATGAATAACAATGTCAATTAAATGTCGGTAAAGGGAGTGGACAAAGTGAATGTGTTCGTTGTGGTTCCTTCTTATCTCTTTCTTCCATGCTTAATCCATCTGTCTTAAAATTCTTCACAACTGACAACAAATCCCAGGAGGTTTGATCTGGTTGATAAGTATTTATACCATTGCAGTGAAATTGACCCCAGGAGAATAATTGCCTCCTCAAGGGTGCTCTTTGAATGGTATTCATGTTGGGAATGATATCACTGTTTAAGATTTTGAATTGGTTAGATGGTAATTGATGATACCTGAAATTTGATAGATAATGTAGTAAGTTAGATATGTGATGGAGATAGTTTCTATCCAAGACTAGCGGAAGTTGGGTATAGCAACTACACCACTATGGGCTGTGATGGGAGGATGAAATTAAACTTGAAGCATCTAATGGGGTACTTAAGTTTGCTTTGGGTAGGGGTAGGTGAATAAGAAAGTGAACCTATCAATATATATACAAATTTTCACAGAAATTTGGACCAATCGATATTCCACAATTCAAACATTTTGGCCAAATTTAACACAAATTGTCTTAGTTTTTCCAACTTTTTCCTCAAATGTTGGGAAAATTTTGGCTACATTGAGGCAAAATTTACCTATTGTCCAAAACAAATTTGAGAACATTTTGAAAAAGGCCCCATTTGTATACCAAAGTGGCCTAGAAAAGGGCTCATTGATATTCCAAATCCGAAAATGCTACCCCCGGCATTTACCAACACAGCTCAGGTTGATGATTTCAACAGTTTTTGGAAATATTTTCCCAGGTTATTTGAGGGTGGAGGTGGGTTCTTATGGAAATAATAGACATTTCTTAGACATGGGAGAGGGGTTCTCATTGGAATCTGGGTATGTGTGACTAGAAAGGGTAGATCCTCAATGGCTCACAGAAAAGACATACTTTTCCATACAAAATCATTTAAAAATCCTACATTTTGGTTAATTTTCTTGATTGTTTTTAATCAAACAAAAATGTCAATTAGACACCCCCATCTTAGGGTGGCTATAGTAAATCTGTAATATTTCACTGGGGATCTGCAAGGAAATTTTGAGGGTTGAGAGCCAGAAAGCCTCAACTCACAATCACCTGCTCCCGCAAAATGAACATAAAGTCGGCAGGGCACTATAGAAGATATGCGGTCTATTAATTAATTATGACAAAATTCAATAGAAAACAAAAGGAAATACTGATTTTTAAAGACAAAAAGCAAGGAGCCATCTTTTTGCTCATTTTGTGAGAGCTGGTCATAGTAAGTTACGGCTTTCTGGTTCTGAATCCTTGATTTCTCAATTCTACTCTTGATCTTATGCACTTATCAAGTCTTTCCCCGGCCCTGGGGGACCCGGGACTAGCGGGGACTTAGCCGGGGAAGTACATTTTGCCAGCGTGACATCCCCGGCACTGACCCTGTTAAAGTCCCGGCCTACGGGGCATAAATTTTCTGTACGTCCCCCGCTATGACTCGGCCCCCGCTAGCTGGGCTACAGTGTGACAATCCCGGCACAATCCCCGACCCCATGGGCCAGGACTTGCGTTAAAACAATGTACAATCCCGGATATGCCCTGGCCTATCTTGCAGAGTTTGATATACGGTATATGGGCATAGATAAAAAGAAGAAGAAAAGTTCAAAGTTAATTCAACTTTTTAGGGCAATAATATTGCATTTCGTCAGTAGCGGGAGAGGGGTCAACGAATTTAATAGCACATGCTAAAGTTTGCAGCGTGGTATACCAGTGTCGATTATTGAATGAACGACACAATATAGGCCTAATAAAAAAAGATCGATTGGATTATTTGGATAGCAGTGATCGTACAAGACACGACCGATTTAATAGTGCATGCCGATAATTTTAAGACATCAACATGTTTGAGCCTTAATTTACATGCATAAGGATTTCAACAAAATAAAGTGTTTTAAAAAAAGTAGACTTTCATTTATAGATGCACGAAATTGGTTTTAATATAATATTGGTTACTTAAAACAAGTAATTACCCCACTCCTCTGTTTGCTTTGTAGTGCCACAATCGTGAAAATAGCGCATTACAGATGAGTATTCAAAATTGGCCGTTCTTGATATACTGATGTTTTTTAATGGTGTGACTTCTTCGTGAAAGTCCCAGCTATGTCTCGGCAGTGTGGGGGAAAAAAATTGTACACCCCTGCAAAAGCCCCCGCTAACATGAATGATTGGCCCCGCATAGCAAGGGCGATCTGCTGTACATCGGCCAAGTCCTGGCTAACTTCCCGCCTCTTGGGCAATGATTTGTGTACATCCCGGCTACGTCCGGCATGTTCCCGCTATGTCCCGGGTCCCCCAGGGCCGGGGAAAGACTTGATAAGTGCATTAATGTCACTTCAAATTAGTGAATAATTAATATAGGTACTGCAGTTTTTACTTTGTCATCCTTGTGTTATGCACATATACCAATTATCATTTAGGCCTATATGTGATTTAATTTGATGTAATTCATGAGCATTGAAATTACTATAAATGAACTCTTCTTGAAGATATGACAAATACATTGTACTGAAAGAGGGACAATATAGAAAACAAATTTGAGTGCAAGTTTGAACAAACAATCCCAGGGCAAGTAATACTCGTGTTCATTTGAAACCAAGATACTTGGTAACACTTACCATACAAGTGTATAATTAGTACTAAAATGCACACATCCATTAACTAATGTCATCCTAGTATTATAGGCCTGTATGTTATCTGCCATAATTCATCATTGCTAATGATCATTTCAAGAATGAGTTAGTACTAGTAAGTGATCCTGTAATTATTCATAAATAAAAAGGCAGTGAAGTAAATTGCTACAATATTTTGGTAACTCGTCTGTATAGGTCTAAGTGAATTCAATAATCTTGGTGAAATCAAATGAACAATTTTTTTAATTCAACCATTTTTTGTCTGAGCAAGTTTGTGCACAAAAATTTACCCATTTTTAAATCAATTTACATATTTTGAAAAACTCCAAGTATAGTATGATCGGAAAACTACCTTTTCTTGAAAGTAAATGGGTATTTTGCAACTCCTAAATGCATAACACACAGAAAAAACCCACAAAACAACAACAAAAACCCAGAAAAGCAAATAATATTATAGTATATAACTTGCATATAAATTTATTGGTCATGCATGTGTACAATATAATCTCAAGGCCCTCCCCATCCCCACAGAATTTGTTCTTGCTCTTAAATGTACTAGTCATGAACTTGATTATAGTGTGTCATGGCTTTGAGGACATTTCCGTGATTTTTGTTGATACAACACCAGATTCAACACCATTTTATTGGACTTTTCATATACCTTGAAATGTGTACAAATATGAATGATATGGGAAAGAGTGGTAGCCATATTGTACATCTATTGTCAATTTTATTTGTGAGTAGTCTAGCAGCCTGACCTATATTCATCAGAGTTTTAAAGGGGCACTTCCAGAATTGTACATTACTCACATTGCTCTGTAGTAAGCAGTCAGCATAGCAGTCATCACTTAAATTGATATGGTGGCATTCCATCAGCCTGGGGGTACTCAAGTTTGATATAAAATTGGATCGATTGAGCCCATATTTATTGGTCGAGCTATGAGTTTAAAAATGTTGGACGAGGCGTAGTCGAGTCAATATTTAAAACTCATAGCGAGATTCAATAAATATTAGGCGTAAAAGCATCAATTTTATCATTAATATGTTTTGGATCCAATATTTTCACACACTTGGATTCATCAAAACATAATAATGGGTAGTAATACATATACTTACATACAAAAGTTCTTAGGACGCAATTCGCCAAAGCAACATTGCGTTTACAAAAATAACATGAGCAAAATACATAAGCAATAACAACCAGAAAGTCAGAACAAGTGTGTTTTTAAGAGTTTCTTGAAAGTGATTGTAGATGAGGCTCCCCTGATGTGTTGTGGTAGACCATTCCATGCTTTGGCAGCAACAACAGGAAACCTGTGTTCTCCAGCAACAGAGTTGAATCTGTCAATTGCAAGACGTGAAGGATCATTTGAAGATCTGAGTGGGCGAGCAGTAACATATGAAGAGAACATTTGAGCAATATAAGTAGGTGATTGATGTGCCACTGAGAATTTTAAAGTGCCACTGAGAATTTTAAGTGGACTCATCCATATACCAATTTTTTTAAACAATTGGACCCATCGTTATACCAAAATTCAAAGATTTTGGCCAAATTTTATGCACATTGCCAAAGTTTGTAAATTAGAAAAATTATGGCTATATACAGTTAGGCAAAATTTGGAAAAATATGACCCATCCATATATCAAAATTGGCCAAGAAAAGGGTCATTGATATGCCCAATGGACAATATGTGAACCACGTTTGTGGCAAATCCTCATATGGTCATTTGTACTGAGTACACCTTGGGCATTCTCCTTTATTGTTAGGGGTACAATATCTGTGTAATAATATCTAGGTTATCACATGGTTTTCTTTTATATTTCAATCCTCAGCATTAAGCATTTAACAAGAATTGCTTATCAGACTAGATATAATTAGTAAGAAATTTAGGTCACTACACACATATTTAATTACATCAAATTGAAATTTTGAATGAAGTCACACTTCCATGTACCCATATACTAAAAAGAAATCTGGTCAATCTGACAAACAAAATCTTTATCCATGTCCTTGCATAAATGTAACACATGACCATGTCCACTACTACCTTTTGCCTTCCCCTTGTATCATCTCAACCAAATCAAACCCTTCAGTATCCTGAAGTGGAAAAGTGACTACGGTTTCAAAGGATAGGTTTAGCTATGGCCGGACTGAAAGTTTATGCCTTAGGGTATGCGTATGTAGTGCTCTATCCAGCCACAACAAATCGATTGACTTGCTTGTGAAACATACATCTATAGGTAACCTTGTATGGCCTTGTTGGCAGGACTCCCTCCTGATTGCCTTTTAAGAGGTTCAAAAATGAGGATTTTCTGATTTTCCTATAGTGTAACAAGATACTTTTGATATCTCAGGAGAGCTCTTACAGGAACTTCTGTGCAACAAATGGTTTTGTTCAGCATATCATATCACAATAGTGTGATCAGTTGGATGACCAACACCCAGGCCTTGAAATAAACACTTATATCAGCACTTCTGTTAAAAGGTCAGTTGGTGAGGTTACAAGAAAGGGAATACTATATAAATTATAGGTTTGGTACCAAGGCCAAATTTGAAATGAAAAAGATGCTTTTGTGGCCTCACTTAATTTTGAGGCTTGATGCTCTAAACTTTACCATGCTAACCTAACTTGCATGTATCTATTCTAAATCTACTGCTAATAACAATGTGTGTGTCATTGAAACAGGCTATCTACTGCTAATAGGAATATGTGGTACATTGCAACAAGCTATCTACTGCTGATAGCAATGCATAGTACATTGAAACATGCTATCTACTGCTGATAGCAATGTGCATGTCATTGAAACAAGCTATCTACTGCTGATAGTAATGCATGGCACATTGAAATAAGCAATGTGCGTGTCATTGAAACAAGCTATCTACTGCTGATAGCAATGCATAGTACATTGAAACAAGCTATCTACTGCTGATAGCAATGTGTGTGTCATTGAAACAAGCTATCTACTGCTGATAGCAGTATTATTATTATTATTATTATTATTATTATTATTATTATTATTATTATAGCAATGTGCATGTCATTTAAACAAGCTATCTACTGCTGATAGCAATGCATAGTACATTGAAACAAGCTATCTACTACTGATAGCAATGTAAACTATCAACGTTTGTACATTGCAAAAAATTATCTTCAGCATTGATGAACCAAGCAATTACATTGAAACAAGCTATTTCAGTACTATTGATAGCAAGCAAGACATTGATATACATGTATGAACTTATGGATTGGACTGATTGCTGATAGCAGAAACAATATATTGAACATTCAACTCATATTCTTATTGATGAATTTATGACTATTCTGACAACTCATATTCTGCTGGATATAAGGTAAGCTAGTGTTATGATTCACATGTAAAAACAAATCTCTTTAAGTGGATCAAGCAAACAAGAAGAAAACCTTCTTTTATTTCCTGCATAAATATCCCAATCACCTGCAGGTGGTGGATTTGATGTAGTACTGTGTAAAGAGCCAGCTCAGTCTTATAGTACGCTGATAAACAATTCTTTTATACTGATATTTTCACAGGTATTTTGAAAAAGAAGAATGATCATTTCAGGTTAGATAATAATAAAAGAGATGGGTTTTCATAACAGAGTAATTGTGTTAATTATTATGTGTTATGTGCTTAAGTGAACCTGCTTAAGAGAAGAAAAAGAAGATAAAAAATGAAAGAAATATAAAGATGTTATGAAGAAGGGCAAAAAGGTGAAATAAAATAGAATGAGACTGCTCTGTTTTACAAACAAAAACTTGTATTACTCACCATCACCATACAAGAAAACAAGATGCATTTATAAATGAAAGTTGAACCTTAGACCTCAGAATAATATGTGATGAACAAAATAGTATTATTATTGCTGACTTTCACTGGATAGAATATACCCAATCATAGTAAATTGTGCTTTTTTTCCATATTTCCATTTCTACTTTTGCCCACAATGAGCAAATCAGCATTGATTACCACAAATAGGGCTATTTCCGTTGAAATCCATATCCCCTCTATGGAAGACATGATCTTAATTTTCCCCACACCGGGGTGTATAGATTTCAATTGGAATCTCCCATTCAGGTTAACCCCATTTAAAATTCACACTATGTGCAAGATTAAGGCTATGTCTTCCACAGGGGTGAATGGATTTCAATTGGAATAGCCAAATATGATCAGCCATCAACATTCTAGATAAACACTCATTGTTAGTCCCCCTGCTAACTCAAGCATCAACGTCACTTCCTAATCATGTCCTTACAGCAATATGGACATACCCTAGGCCACTCTACTATCAATCAAGAACATCTTAGCCTTTCATCAATAACTTGTGAAGCATGCAATTTTTCGTCAAAAATGTCCTTGCTAGATGTGGTTGCCATGGAAACTCGATGTAGTCCCTACTAGAATCCAGACAGCACTCATCTCATCGTCATTCAGTTGTGAGATATTGCTAGGTACATTCCCTCATGGATGTCCTCATTTCTGTATAGTTAATGTTATCTTTATGTGACTATAAGATTAGTACAATATATCTATGGGGCCTTTTCAAACCCAATTCATTGCAAACAGGTCCCTGTTTCAACTCCCAGTGGAGGCAAATATCAAAGAAGTGTTACCTGCTCTCTTTGTTATTTAAATTGTGGGGCAGTTGACAAGACTTTGTAGCCAGTTCCAATCAGAACACTGCCTGGCTGTCTATGCACCCTTACTAACCTGTTTAATGTACTAGTCATGAACTTGATTATAGTGTGTCATGGCTTTGAGGACATTTCCGTGATTTTTGTTGATACAACACCAGATTCAACACCATTTTATTGGACTTTTCATATACCTTGAAATGTGTACAAATATGATATGGGAAAGAGTGGTAGCCATATTGTACATCTATTGTCAATTTTATTTGTGAGTAGTCTAGCAGCCTGACCTATATTCATCAGAGTTAAAGGGGCACTTCCAGAATTGTACATTTACTCACATTGCTCTGTAGTAAGCAGTCAGCATAGCAGTCATCACTTAAATTGATATGGCATTCCATCAGCCTGGGGTACTCAAGTTTGGGTAGTAATGTGCCACTGAGAATTTTAAAGTGGACTCATCCATATACCAATTTTTTAAATCAATTGGACCCATCGTTATACCAACATTCAAAGATTTTGGCAATGTGTGTGTCATTGAAACAAGCTATCTACTGCTGATAGCAATGTGTGTATCATTGAAACAAGCTATCTACTGCTGATAGCAATGTGTGTGTCAAAACATTGCCTAAGTTTGTAAATTGCAAAAATTATGGTTACAGTTCTAAGGCAAAATTGGGATAACAAATCGGAAAAAAATGACCCATCCATATTCCAAAATTGCTTAAGAAAAGGGGTCATTGATATACCCAATGGACGAATATGTGACCCACGCTTACGGCATATCCTTATATGGTCATTTGTTATGTACCCCCTGAGCATTCTCCTTTATTGTCTTGGGTACAAGATCTGTGTAATAATATCTAGGTTATCACATGGTTTTCTTTTATATTTCAATCCTCAGCATTAAGCATTTAACAAGAATTGCTTATCAGACTAGATATAATTAGTAAGAAATTTAGCTCACTGCACGCATATTTAATTACATAAAATTGAAATTTTGAATGAAGTCACACTTCCATGTACCCATATACTAAAAAGAAATCTGGTCAATCTGACAAACAAAATCTTTATCCATGTCTGCGGTTAATGGTACACATGACCATGTCCACTACTACCTTTTGCCTTCCCCTTGTATCATCTCAACCAAATCAAACCCTTCAGTATTCTGAAGGGGAACAGTGACTACGGTTTCAAAGGATAGGTTAAGCTATGGCCGGACTGAGAGTTTATGCCTTAGGGTCCAAGTATGTAGTGCTCTATCCAGCCACAACAAATCGATTGACTTGCTTGTGAAACATACATCTATAGGTAACCTTGTATGGCCTTGTTGGCATGACTCCCTCCTGATTGCCTTTTAAGAGGTTCAAAAATGAGGATTTTCAGATTTTGCTATGGTGTAACAAGATACTTTTGATATCTCAGGAGAGCTCTTACAGGAACTTCTGTGTAACAAATGGTTTTGTTCAGCATATCATATCACAATAGTGTGATCAGTTGGATGACCAAACCCAGGCCTTGAAATAAACACTTATATCAGCACTTCTGTTAAAAGGTCAGTTGGTGAGGTTACAAGAAAGGGAATACTATATAAATTACAGGTTTGGTACCAAGGCCAAATTTGAAATGAAAAAGATGCTTTTGTGGCCTCACTTAATTTTGAGGCTTGATGCTCTAAACTTTACCATGCTAACCTAACTTACATGTATCTATTCTAAATCTACTGCTAATAACAATGTGTGTGTCATTGAAACAAGCTATCTACTGCTGATAGCAATGCATAGTACATTGAAACAAGCTATCTACTGCTGATAGCAATGTGCATGTCATTGAAACAAGCTATCTACCGCTGATAGTATAATGCATGGCACATTGAAACAAGTAATGTGTGTGTCACTGAAACAAGCTACATTGTATCTACTACTGAAGCAATATAAACTATCAACGTTTGTACATTGCAACAAATTATCAACAGCATTGATGAACCAAGCAATTACATTGAAACAAGCTATTTCAGTACTATTGATAGCAAGCAAGACATTGATATACATGTATGAACTTATGGATTGCTGTAGCAATGCTGTAAGCTTACTGATTGCTGATAGCAGAAACAATATATTGAACATTCAACTCATATTCTTATTGATGAATTTATGACTATTGTGACAACTCGTATTCTGCTGGATATAAGGTAAGCTAGTGTTATGATTCACATGTAATGCTTCCCATTCAAATCGAAAAACAAATCACTTTAAGTGGATCAAGCAAACAAGAAGAAAACCTTCTTTTATTTCCTGCATAAATATCCCAATCACCTGCAGGTGGTGGATTTGATGTAGTACTGTGTAAAGAGCCAGCTCAGTCCTATAGTACGCTGATAAACAATTCTTTTATACTGATATTTTCACAGTTATTTTGAAAGAGAAGAATGATCATTTCAGGTTAGATAATAATAAAAGAGATAGGATTTCATAACAGAGTAATTGTGTAAATTATTATGTCTTATGTGCTTAGGTGAACCTGCTTAAGAGAAGAAAAAGAAGATAAAAAAATGAAAGAAATATAAAGATGTTATGAAGAAGGGCAAGGTGAAATAAAATAGAATGAGACTGCTCTGTTTTACAAACAAAAACTTGTATTACTCACCATACAAGAAACAAAATGCATTAAATAATGAAAGTTGAACCTTAAGACCTCAGAATAATATGTGATGAACAAATAGTATTATTATTGCCGACTTTCACTGGATAGAATATACCTAATCATAGTGAATTGTGCTTTTTTCCATATTTCCATTTCTACTATTGCCCACAATGAGCAATTCAGCATTGATTACTACAAATAGGGCTATTTCCGTTGAAATCCATATACCCCTCTATGGAAGTGACATGATCTTAATTTTCCCCACACAGGGGTGTATAGATTTCAATTGGAATCTCCCATTCAGGTAACCCCATTTGAAATTCACACTATGTGCAAGATTAAGGTCATGTCTTCCACAGGGGTGAATGGATTTCAACTGTAATAGCCAAATATGATCAGTCGTCAACATTCTAGATAAACACTCATTGTTAGTCCCCCTGCTAACTCAAGCATCAATGTCACTTCCTAATCATGTCCTTATAGCAATATGGACATACCCTAGGCCACTCTACTATCAATCAACAACATCTCTGCCTTTCATCAATAACTTGTGAAGCATGCAATTTTTCCTCAAAAATGTCCTTGCTCGATACGGTTGCCATGGAAACTCGATGTAGTCCCTACTAGAATTCAGACAGCACTCATCTCATCGTCATTCAGTTGTGAGATATTGCTGGGTACTTTCCCTCATGGATGTCCTCATTTCTGTATAGTTAATGTTATCTTTATGTGACTATAAGATTAGTACAATATATCTTTGGGGCCTTTTCAAACCCAATTCATTGCAAACAGGATGTACACATACACAAGTACCAATCAGTACATGTCAGAGTCATTCTGTCACCTGTTTACTTCACCATGACGACCAAGAGGTATTTATCAATGAACTGGGTCAAATACAATGTGATGAGATAGTTTCATGTTCCTCTTGTCCTCATTTCTTTAGAAATAGTATATCAATGGCTAAGGAATCGGTAAACTTTTACAAAAGTAAAATGTCACCTGAGTGAAGATTGAACACTATTAGCTACTATTAATATTGGATCAGGTGCATAACTCAGCATTACAGTGAAATTGGTCAAAAAGAACTTGCTTCTTTGTCATATAATTTAGCTTGAAAGTAATATGTCCCTTGCCTGTATTTGTTGTGGACACTTAATGGCTGTGAATTAAGACCAATGACACAGTCACCAAAAACAACAAGAATGCTACAACCACTTGTGGTTTGGCCCCCTCCCAGTCAACTGAGCAAAACACAAATCACATAAATTGTCACTTTCTTGTGTTGCCACTGGTGACACCACTGTGTTTGGAAGATAAATTAACTTCTTGTGCACTTTTTGATTTTGTATGTGAGCTGTAGGTTTTCATCAGATATCCCCAGGTTGAAAGCTTACACAAGTCATAAAATGTACTTTGGTGTCATAACAATCTACCCAATACACCAGAATCATAACAGCATAACTTCTTCCAAACTCAAATCAGCTTCACCAACAATTGTGTAATTTTTGCATTAATAATTCATCAGTAGGTTCAATTTAATACAGCACTGCGGTCCATTGGTTAATGTCATTGTGTCTGGTGCAAGAGGTCACTGGATCAACTCCCAGTGGAGGCAAATATAAAATATAAACTAGTACCTGCATTGTGGGGCAGATGCAGTAGATGACAAAGACCTCGCAGCTAGTTCCAATCAGAGTAACGCATGGCTGTCTGTACACCTGTAGATCATGGGAGAACAGTAGTGTAACAGTGTCTTTAATATTAATGATTCAAGGTTAAATAAGAAACATACTGCTTCTAATATTAATTAGTTAAACTTTTAGTAGAGGTCAGAATAAGAAATGACCATTGCCAGTGAAAGTGAAAGTTGTTTGCTGATCAATATGTGCAAATATATTCACCTGCCTTGACATTGTATTGAAACCTGTTATCACATCTTACAGTTTTGCTTGTCCAAAAATAACAATCAGTTTATAAAAGAAAATATTGCTGCAGCTTTTAAAAGGACAACTATCAGTAGATGTTTGCGAAAATCAATAAGAAACCAATTATTGCTGGAATTTAGCTTGCTCTTATGCTACCCCTATAAACCAGCATATGTAACTGAAAGCTAATAATGTAGGAAATGTGACAAATTATCAATTATATTTTGCCCAGAAAGTGGCCAATAACATCAGGTCAAAGGTCAAAAAGATCACGACCTGATACAGTCACTCACTCGCTGATGAAAGATGGAGTACCATCTGAAAATTCCGAGGTAGGAATTAATTCCTTGTGTTTGGATCAAAAGTTAAAATCAAAATCAACATTAGTATGTATATATAACTGTCAGTAAGGTTGCCCATTTATTGTGACCTTAAATGATGATGAGGTAAAACACAAGAGTACAATTCTATATGCCATTCACATTTGAATAAACAGCTAGAGATATTTCCCTTCAATGACATTTATTTCTCTAGATGCATAATAGTGTCAGTTATCAGTCAGCAGTAGGAAGCTGGTTGATATCAGCAGTAGATAGCTTGTTTTGATATACTATCCATTGTTATCGGCATGCAGTAAATTGATTGTTGAAATACATTAAGCATTACTGTTAGCAGTAGATAGCTTGTTTCAATATATCTGTATTGCTATCTGCAGTAGATAGCTTGATTTAATGTACAATGCATTGTTATCAACAGTAGATAGCTTGTTTCAATGTGCCATGCATTGCTATCAGCAGTAGATAGCTTGTTTCAATGTACCATGCATTGCTAGCAGCAGTAGATAGCTTGTGTCAATGTGCCATACATTGCTATCAGCAGTAGAAAGCTTGTTTCAATGTACCATGCATTGCTATCAGCAGTAGATAGCTTGTTTCAATGTACCATGCATTGCTAGCAGCAGTAGATAGCTTGTGTCAATGTACCATACATTGCTATCAGCAGTAGAAAGCTTGTTTCAATGTACCATGTATTGCTATCAGCAGTAGATAGCTTGTTTCAATGTTCCATGTATTGCTATCAGCAGTAGATAACTTGTTTCAATGTACCATGCATTGCTATCAGCAGTAGATAGCTTGTTTCAATGTACCATGTATTGCTATCAGCAGTAGATAGCTTGTTTCAATGTACCATGCATTGCTATCAGCAGTAGATAGATTGTTTTAATGCACCATGCATTGCTATCAGCAGTAGATAGCTTGTTTCAATGTACCATGCATTGCTATCAGCAGTAGATAGCTTGTTTTAATGCACCATGCATTGCTATCAGCAGTAGATAGCTTGTTTCAATGTACCATGCATTGCTATCAGCAGTAGATAGCTTGTTTTAATGCACCATGCATTGCTATCAGCAGTAGATAGCTTGTTTCAATGTACCATGCATTGCTATCAGCAGTAGATAGATTGTTTTAATGCACCATGCATTGCTATCAGCAGTAGATAGCTTGTTTCAATGTACCATGCATTGCTATCAGCAGTAGATAGATTGTTTTAATGCACCATGTATTGCTATCAGCAGTAGATAGATTGTTTCAATGTACCATGCATTGCTAGAAGATAGCTTGTTTCAATGTACCATGCATTGCTATATCAGATAACTTGTTTCAATGTACCATGCATTGCTATCAGCAGTAGATAGCTTGATTTAATGTACCATGCATTGCTATCAGCAGTTTATAGCTTGTTTCAATGCACCATGCATTGCTATCAGCAGTAGATAGCTTGTTTCAATGTAAAATGCATTGCTATTAGCAGTAGATAGCTTGTTTCAATGTACAATGCATTGCTATCAGCAGTAGATAGCTTGTTTCAATGCACCATGCATTGCTATCAGCAGTAGATAGCTTGTTTCAATGTACAATGCATTGCTATCAGCAGTTGATAGCTTGTTTCAATGTACAATGCATTGCTATCAGCAGTAGAAAGCTTGTTTCAATGTGCCATGCATTGCTATCAGCAGTAGGTAGCTTGTTTCAATGTACAATGCATTGCTATCAGCAGTAGATAGCTTGTTTCAATGCACCATGCATTGCTATCAGTGTAGCTTGTTTCAATGCACCATGCATTGCTATCAGCAGTAGATAGCTTGTTTCAATGTACAATGCATTGCTATCAGCAGTTGATAGCTTGTTTTAATGCACCATGCATTGCTATCAGCAGTAGATAGCTTGTTTCAATGTACCATGTATTGCTATCAGCAGTAGATAGCTTGTTTTAATGTACCATACATTTCTATCAGCAGTAGATAGCTTGTTTTAATGCACCATGCATTGCTATCAGCAGTAGATAGATTGTTTCAATGTACCATGCATTGCTAGAAGATAGCTTGTTTCAATGTACCATGCATTGCTATATCAGATAACTTGTTTCAATGTACCATGCATTGCTATCAGCAGTAGATAGCTTGATTTAATGTACCATGCATTGCTATCAGCAGTTTATAGCTTGTTTCAATGCACCATGCATTGCTATCAGCAGTAGATAGCTTGTTTCAATGTAAAATGCATTGCTATTAGCAGTATATAGCTTGTTTCAATGTACAATGCATTGCTATCAGCAGTAGATAGCTTGTTTCAATGCACCATGCATTGCTATCAGCAGTAGATAGCTTGTTTCAATGTACAATGCATTGCTATCAGCAGTTGATAGCTTGTTTCAATGTACAATACATTGCTATCAGCAGTAGAAAGCTTGTTTCAATGTGCCATGCATTGCTATCAGCAGTAGGTAGCTTGTTTCAATGTACAATGCATTGCTATCAGCAGTAGATAGCTTGTTTCAATGCACCATGCATTGCTATCAGCAGTAGATAGCTTGTTTCAATGCACCATGCATTGCTATCAGCAGTAGATAGCTTGTTTCAATGCACCATGCATTGCTATCAGCAGTAGATAGCTTGTTTCAATGCACCATGCATTGCTATCAGCAGTAGATAGCTTGTTTCAATGCACCATGCATTGCTATCAGCAGTAGATAGCTTGTTTCAATGTACAATGCATTGCTATCAGCAGTTGATAGCTTGTTTCAATGTACAATGCATTGCTATCAGCAGTTGATAGCTTGTTTTAATGCACCATGCATTGCTATCAGCAGTAGATAGCTTGTTTCAATGTACCATGTATTGCTATCAGCAGTAGATAGCTTGTTTTAATGTACCATACATTTCTATCAGCAGTAGATAGCTTGTTTTAATGCACCATGCATTGCTATCAGCAGTAGATAGCTTGTTTCAATGTACCATGCATTGCTATCAGCAGTAGATAGCTTGTTTCAATGTACAATGCATTGCTATCAGCAGTAGATAGCTTGTTTCAATGTACCCTGCATTGCTATCAGCAGTAGATAGCTTGTTTCAATGTACAATGCATTGCTATCAGCAGTAGATAGCTTGTTTCAATGTACCATGCATTGCTATCAGCAGTAGATAACTTGTTTCAATGCACCATGCATTGCTATCAGCAGTAGATATCTTGTTTCAATGTACCATGCATTGCTATCAGCAGTAGATAGCTTGTTTCAATGTACCATGCATTGCTACCAGCAGTAGATAGCTTGTTTCAATGTACCATGCATTGCTACCAGCAGTAGATATCTTGTCTCAATGCACCATACATTGCTATCAGTAGTAGATAGCTTGTTTCAATGCATCATGCATTGCTATCAGCAGCAGATAGCTTGTTTCAATGCACCATACATTGCTATCAGCAGTAGATAGCTTGTTTCAATGTACCATGCATTGCTATCAGCAGTAGATAGCTTGTTTCAATGTACCATGCATTGCTATCAGCAGTAGATAGCTTGTTTCAATGTACCATGCATTGCTATCAGCAGTAGATAGCTCGTTTCAATGCACCATGCATTGCTACCAGCAGTAGATAGCTTGTTTCAATGCACCATGCATTGCTATCAGCAGTAGATAGCTTGTTTCAATGTACAATGCATTGCTATCAGTAGTAGATAGCTTGTTTCAATGCACCATGCATTGCTATCAGTAGTAGATAGCTTGTTTCAATGCACCATGCATTGTATCAGCAGTAGATAGCTTGTTTCAATGTACAATGCATTGCTATCAGCAGTAGAAAGCTTGTTTCAAAGTACAATGCATTGCTATCAGCAGTAGATAGATTGTTTCAATGTACCATGCATTGCTACCAGCAGTAGATAGCTTGTTTCAATGTACCATGCATTGCTACCAGCAGTAGATATCTTGTCTCAATGCACCATACATTGCTATCAGTAGTAGATAGCTTGTTTCAATGCATCATGCATTGCTATCAGCAGTAGATAGCTTGTTTCAATGCACCATACATTGCTATCAGCAGTAGATAGCTTGTTTCAATGTACCATGCATTGCTATCAGCAGTAGATAGCTTGTTTCAATGTACCATGCATTGCTATCAGCAGTAGATAGCTTGTTTCAATGTACCATGCATTGCTATCAGCAGTAGATAGCTTGTTTCAATGCACCCTGCATTGCTATCAGCAGTAGATAGCTTGTTTCAATGTACAATGCATTGCTATCAGCAGTAGATAGCTTGTTTCAATGTACCATGCATTGCTATCAGCAGTAGATAACTTGTTTCAATGCACCATGCATTGCTATCAGCAGTAGATATCTTGTTTCAATGTACCATGCATTGCTATCAGCAGTAGATAGCTTGTTTCAATGTACCATGCATTGCTACCAGCAGTAGATAGCTTGTTTCAATGTACCATGCATTGCTACCAGCAGTAGATATCTTGTCTCAATGCACCATACATTGCTATCAGTAGTAGATAGCTTGTTTCAATGCATCATGCATTGCTATCAGCAGCAGATAGCTTGTTTCAATGCACCATACATTGCTATCAGCAGTAGATAGCTTGTTTCAATGTACCATGCATTGCTATCAGCAGTAGATAGCTTGTTTCAATGTACCATGCATTGCTATCAGCAGTAGATAGCTTGTTTCAATGTACCATGCATTGCTATCAGCAGTAGATAGCTCGTTTCAATGCACCATGCATTGCTACCAGCAGTAGATAGCTTGTTTCAATGCACCATGCATTGCTATCAGCAGTAGATAGCTTGTTTCAATGTACAATGCATTGCTATCAGTAGTAGATAGCTTGTTTCAATGCACCATGCATTGCTATCAGTAGTAGATAGCTTGTTTCAATGCACCATGCATTGTATCAGCAGTAGATAGCTTGTTTCAATGTACAATGCATTGCTATCAGCAGTAGAAAGCTTGTTTCAAAGTACAATGCATTGCTATCAGCAGTAGATAGATTGTTTCAATGTACCATGCATTGCTACCAGCAGTAGATAGCTTGTTTCAATGTACCATGCATTGCTACCAGCAGTAGATATCTTGTCTCAATGCACCATACATTGCTATCAGTAGTAGATAGCTTGTTTCAATGCATCATGCATTGCTATCAGCAACAGATAGCTTGTTTCAATGCACCATACATTGCTATCAGCAGTAGATAGCTTGTTTCAATGTACCATGCATTGCTATCAGCAGTAGATAGCTTGTTTCAATGTACCATGCATTGCTATCAGCAGTAGATAGCTTGTTTCAATGTACCATGCATTGCTATCAACAGTAGATAGCTCGTTTCAATGCACCATGCATTGCTACCAGCAGTAGATAGCTTGTTTCAATGCACCATGCATTGCTATCAGCAGTAGATAGCTTGTTTCAATGCACCATGCATTGCTACCAGCAGTAGATAGCTTGTTTCAATGCACCATGCATTGCTATCAGCAGTAGATAGCTTGTTTCAATGTACCATGCATTGCTATCAGCAGTAGATAGCTTGTTTCAATGTACCATGCATTGCTATCAACAGTAGATAGCTCGTTTCAATGCACCATGCATTGCTACCAGCAGTAGATAGCTTGTTTCAATGCACCATGCATTGCTATCAGCAGTAGATAGCTTGTTTCAATGCACCATGCATTGCTATCAGCAGTAGATAGCTTGTTAAATGTACCATGCATTGCTATCAGCAGTAGATAGATTGTTTCAATGTACCATGCATTGCTATCAGCAGTAGATAGCTTGTTTCAATGTTGTGTGTATTGTTATCACTTAGGCCTATATCAGTAGTAAGATAGCTTCAACCCTAATCAGAAAATATGAAAAAAACATTTTTACTGTAAAAAAGAATATTGATCCTAATTTTGAAAATTCCATGTTTTGGGTTTTTTTTTCAAACTTCAAACAGCTTACAATTAATAGCTTTTTATTTATTTATTTACTTGTTTATTTGATAAATTATACTGATTTAATGATGATGCTGATGATCCAGAGAAGAAATCTTACATGTCCCACAATGCATTTCTTCCCCATACAGATTTGCTATTCATTGCATCATGAGTTGATAGTTACAAGAAATACCTCAATTCCAAGATCTGGATGAGCTCTGTTAATTGAGGTATTTTTGATCATTATCGACCATGTTGCACTGAATAGCAATCAGTACAGGAAATAAATGGATTTTGGGAAGTGTAAGATGTTTTCTCTGATAATGATTAGTGATAAGACAAACAAATAAATAAGCAAAAAACAATGCAAAGACTGGGGGAATCTGATGCAGTCAACAGTCAATAAGAAAGTATTTTTAAGCAGCCTCAAATGACAGCTTTGACTTCAATGGTTGAAGCACATGTGACAGACTCATCAAAAATGTCAAATTTCAATTATAAATCATTTAAATTGTAAAAATAGATGATGTCATTGTACGATCTAAAATGTCAAAGACACAAAGTACAATGCATTCAATAATCATTAAGAGCTGTAAGCTGAAAAATGAGGCAGCCTTAAACAAACACATGTCACGTACACAGGATTAAAAGCCTGTACGTTTTGTATTCCTGGGACTATTTGGCCTCAATCTTACACACCCGTTTCACACATTAACGCAAGACCATCTGATATCCCTCTCTGGTGATATGAATTTGACTACGATGGTAAGCTTAATGTTTACTGACATACTTGGTATAATTACTGATGCAATTTAAGGTTAGCAACTATTTTAAACTGTTGCAATTTGGTAGTTCACAGCATCTTGAGAATGGTAGTGAGCTTTGGCAAAAATTGCATTGATCATTTCATAGCGAGCACGGAGCATGTAGAAGAATTCAAATATCACAGATATGTGACCAGCTCCAACAAAACCCGAAACAAGTCGCCAGACATGTTTTTGAGTTATAGGCCTTTAAAGATGACATTCCCATAAAAAAAAAATCAAATTTTGGAATTTTTAATTTCATGGTATTTGACCTTGGGACTGAGTGGACTTTCAATTCCTTGAAAGGACTTATTAATTGACAGTTGAACTATGATAATCCGTATTCAATCCTGTGTAAGGGGGATGTCATTTTCTTCTGAAAGGGGTGGGTCATGAATATGTCGGTGACCAGAGTAAATTTTGTTATGACCCCCCTATCGTGGGCTAAATTTTGTTATGAATCTCAGGTCGAAAATTTGTTATGACCCCCCCCCTTCCGCCTACACAGACTGACTACAAATTATTCATTGGCGGAACTATGGCGCGAAGCACACAAAAACTTAAATGCAAAGATCTTGTACGGAGCACATTAAAATCTTGATTGTAAGTGTACAATCTTGATTGTAAGGTGCGCACATTTTGATTGTAAGGCAAAAGATTTGGGTCACTTAGCCCTTAATAATTCTATAACCCCCCTAATTTTGGTGTAAAAAATTATAACCCCCCTATTTTTGGTCTAAAGAAAATGACAGTCCCCTAAGGCAGAAAACTAATTAGTATATTATTCAGACTAGCAATTTGGCAAAAATATCAAGGTATCATTTACAAAATTATCCATATCTTGAAAAGTATTGATGCTATGTATATAATTTTGGTATAATTTTGAAGCTTATTGTCCCATGCTTACATTTTTATTCAAATCATGAAATGTCAAAAATGCGACTTGTTCCTGGTTTTGTCGGAACGTATACCTTTGTAGGTCCTGTGGTTCTTGAGTTATGTTGTAAAGAGGGCTGAAACAACAATACATTTGTAAAACGTACATAGCTCATTAACAACAATAAATCAAGCAAGTTTTCAAAGTATATGATTTGTAGAATGAACTTTTGCAAAACATTTAAGTGTTATTAATTTGTCAATAATATATTGATTTAGATAATGAAAATCATTTTTTTTGGTGCTTCGACCAACAATACACAGTCTACCCTTAAGTGATAAGTTGGTTTGTGAGGGGTATAAAAACAAGTATGATACTAAACTTGGACAAGCTAGGAGCAACTAAAGTTCAAAATAGTTTTAAAATTTATTTTGCTGCTTAGAGTAGGTGGGCATTTTCCCCCTTTAATCAAGCATCCATGAACTAGGACTGGATAAAAAATAAAAGAAATGCAATTTCTAAAAAGTGGTATTACTGACATCAGCAGTTTCACATATCTTGGAGTTTGTGAAATGTGTGTCACAATTCTAAAAAAAGTGATTGGTCGTGATTCTAGAACCGCAAAACTTACTGAAAGGCAAAGTTTTCTATAAAATGCTTGTAAAATTATCTTACCCAGAGATTTTGTTTACTTTCAAAAGATGAAAAAGAATGGATGGATGGAAAATAACTTTTATTCAGAAATGTTTTAAGAAGGCAGCTTTAAACTGAAGAGATGACAAAATAACTTCCTTGAAATGTTGGCTTGAAATATTTCTTGAACCATAAGAGTATCTGTTGTATCATTAAGTCTTTCATCAGATCCTCCTCCCATGTGACCTGTAGACAAGCTAGATTATCGCTACCAGTTTGTCAGTTTATAGTGTTGTCATACAAGGATTATAGAAAGTCATGCATTGTGCTACTGCATTTGCTATTAAAGCAATTTTTCCAGATTTGATCACAAGGAGGCCTTCATTTTGTTTCACAATTTCTGATGTTCACAGGATTAGTGCTGTGCATCAATCTCTTCATATACCCTGTGAACAAAAAAAGCTTAATGCTCTTATCTTATAGTGATGAAATGTCAAATCTTATATTTTACTTTCTACATTACACCTATTCAGCCCAAATCACATAATTATAAATTCCAACTGATTTTGTAGTGATCAGAGTATGGAGGCAATGATGAAGTTGTCTGTTTGTAGGTCATCTATGTGATCAACATGCCAAAAGGAGGTAGAGGTAGCATAGTTTTTGTTTCAGAAATGTGGTATTAGGCAGGAAAAAAATCCAAGACCTTTCAAGTAGGGTCAGTTGGTCTGGTGTTTTTTCATTTTGGGCATATGACCAAAAATCACAAAATTCTGTACAAAATTTGCAGATTTTCCATGGATGAATCATACCTACATTTAAGGTAGCCCTTGCACTTACACTTTTCTTGTTTGTGATTTAAGATTAAAAACATCAGCAGGTCTGTTGTTAGATCAGCACATCAAATAACTGGACTATTGATAGCAAGTATACTAAGTTTGTGTCATGTCGTGAAACCTAGTTATATAAGGCCCCAGAAGATGCTCATAAAATGAGCTAAACCTCGAGTCATGGCACAATATCGCCCCAAGCTGGACTATTTGACCACTGCATAAACAGTCAAAGTCTGGAAATTAAGGAATACCAAATTGCATAGAATATAGGGCTGGGTCACAGATACGGGCTGAAAAGACTTTGAGATTGACAGCAATATCCATTTTGACATAAGTGAATCACAAACATGAAATTAAATGTAACATTGACAGTTGGGATATTTTGGTAATGTAATTAAAATAATATAAAATACTTTCATACACTCTTAGATAGCGAGAACCAATCATCAAACATTGATAAAATACAATATGTGCATAAATATTGTATAATTGTATAGGCGCAAACTCTGCGCAGCATGTGCAGTCTTTTTGGACACACTCATTTTTTTTGGGGTTGATGCATTTATATTTGCTTACATTCCAACATTTTTAGTGACAATTTTGTTATAAATTTTCTTGTTTTCCTTGTGTATGAATATACTTGTGCTGAGATGTTAATGCTCCCCTCGTGGGGTTTGTGCATTTAAATAATAGATGCACTTTTTCACTCCCAACAAATGATACGCTTTTATTAATCTATAAATAAAGCTTACTCCCACAAAATAGAATAAATAATTAGTTTTTCGCGGAACATGAGCATCAATTTGATGTGATTCAAGAAAGCCAATTAATTACAGCGAAGAACTAATCCTGTCAAATATACCAGACCTCTATGCATATTTAACCTGATTTCAACCCTGATTATTAAAATATTTGCATCTGAATTAATTCTGTGCAAATGATGATTGTTAATTAGTTTACTTTAAAATATTTATCAAGTGATTTTTATGGTAATATTGCATGTTTGAATAACAACTGGGGCACTGTACTTTAAAAAAGTAGGTTAAAATCTGATTTTTGTTCAAATAAATGTTCTGCCCACTACTTCCATAATATAGTTTTGTGTGTTTTTTTTCTTTCTTTTCTTATATTAGATTAATTCTATAGAATAATCCAGAACACTGGTACATAATTATGGCATAAATAGCTTTTAACTGCTCATCACAACCAATGATTATAAGTGGGAAAAGTCAATTTTACTCAATCATTTGAATAGTTGCAGTAAAAAATACATGTGTGTTTCATTCAAGTGAGTTTCTCTTAACATACAATTAATGTAATTGCTTTTGAAAATAGATATTGTTACCTTTTTATGGGTATGAAAGTAGTAATACTGATGCAGGCATCATTTAATACAATTTTAATTATCACTCTATACTTATATTGCCAAAATGTACCTTTATCTAAATTATATTGCCTGTAACAGAATAATCAAGTTTCTAATGCAATGTGACTTTGTGTTAATATTGCATAAATATTTAATGATAAGAAAACATTATTGCTAAATGTTTTGATATTTCCATTAGGAATATAATATTTTACTTCACTGCATAAATTAACACAAAGCCAGACTGTGTGGTGCTGGAGTTCTTTAAGAAACAGTAATGATGTTATATTTAGTAAGTGTATTTAGTATTTCTTGAGAAACACTAGTATCTTTCAAATATGTTCAAAAACAAATAGAAAGCATCCTTTGCCTACTGTAGTCATCTTTATGGAACAAAGAGGTGAAATCAAAAAACTTTCAATATCTGAAGAGGATAGTATTTTGTACTACTTCTATAGAACCTAAAGTAAAATTCAAAATCATATCTTAGAAGGTAATACTTCTCCTTCATGTCAGTTATCATTGGTGTAAAACCAGAAAGTGGATTTACACAACTTAAAGTCATAATGTGTGATTGCCTCCATATCGACAATCTGAATTTTTCTTGAATTTCTTCTTTTTGCATGATTGTAATGCCCAGTGGTGTACTAAAAGACCATGTGAAGGATCAAGCCTGAAGTGCTTTAATTACAATAAAATTTGAAAGTTTTTATACTAAACCTGGGGACCCCGCTTTTAGTCACCTGTTTACTGATTGAAATATTAGTGATGACTGAAAATGTCTTGTGAATCATTGACATAATAAACTGTGCATATAGGTTAAATACCACTAATTATATATTACACGGGTTTCAATGGAAAAATGGCTAATTTCGGTGGAATTTTCTCATATTCAGAACTCTCACAGTTAAATGCCACTAATATCAGGTGAAACTATATGATTTAGATGCCAAATGATCAAAAACTCAACATAGGTTGACCTGAGACTTTTCTTGTTTTAACGCACTGAACCGTAAACACCTTAAAATGGCAGTGCGCCCTCAAAGCTGAAAGTTACAATATGGTAGGGCGAATATTTACTAAAAACTGAAGCTGTGCGTATGAATTTTGGTACTATTACAACAAAAATGTCATATAATGAGAGAAAATATACCATTTTGAAGTATCAAACCCTAAAAAGTACTTTTTTGGCTATATAACTTAATAAATTTCAGCGATTTTAATGCAGTCTTTTCAGATGCCATGCAAACAAATAGTTACTCGTCATATTTCCATGTATCGTCCAGGCCTATTAGTGGTATATAACCTATCCTATTGTTATTCTCCCTTTAGAAAAAAAAGAAAAAGCAATCAAGTCACATAAATATAAAGCCAATTATACTTGAGCCATCTGCTGATTTAGCGCTGTTTACAGCATAAACATGGAAGTGGAGTTCTGGCTGGCAAATTGAATCAAGTCATCATCACAATGGCACGCCATTCGCCGAACAAGCTGAATAGTAACACATTAACTATAACTAGTGCTTAAGAACCTTGATGAATACTATAGTTGTCTTGTACTTCTTGTTCATATGAACTGGATTGTCTAAGTTAATGGTCTTAATAGTGTATTAGCTTACTCTGAGACAATTAAATACAAATTGATTGCAGGGTGTGTGCATTTTGACAGGTTTGATGGCACAAACTAAACTTTGTATGGGAGAGGTTTGAAGACAATAAAGATTTGATTTCTCAATATGTAAAAATAAGCACTTTAAATGCTTGATAATGATTGTATCTTCAGTAAAGAGCTTTTATAACCCAGAGAAGTTGCATTATCAGCTTACAGTTTGTGTCATATAACATGGTAGAATTCTCATTTTTCAAATTTAACATGTTCATCTGTTCATGGGACACCCAACTTAGTTATTTTCAGATCATATTGTACATAATTATGTAAGAAAAAAGAGAACAAGAAGCTCATAAGACAGATGTAAATGAAGTCAGTTAATCCATACAAAGCAATATCTGAGTCAATGAGTAACCCGATTCCTCTTTTACTTTAAGCTTCCGTATGACTTTACTCTCTGCCCACACATTACCAATTATTGCCATTTTTATATAAAATATTGTACTCTTAAATTTCCCACCTGCGCCACACTTGTACAATCTGAAGTATCCTTGTATAAATCTTGTTAGTCCTGATTTCACTGACTTGTGAAACTTATTATCTTTCCATATATATAGAGAAGATGTCAAGTTATTTGAAAACTCAGTACTTTTGCAGAACTGACTTGGTCCTCCCCCACACCATGTGTTACTTTTTGTAGTATTTGGTGACAATTAAAAATAGTCACTATCTTCATGAGGTGAATTTTTATTTGAAAGGTTACTATTTATGATCATGTTCTTACAATTCAATGGAAAAACAATGGAAAAATTATTTTAATAAACTATTGGTTAAAAGTTTTTAGTTAATTGCCTGGGTTTTTGATCCTAACCAAATCAAAAACAAAAATATTGGCTATTGCAATAACCCTAATAAGGATAGTATACAAATATTAACTGTCTATGAGTGTGATGGTGGAAATATAATCAGGAGGTGAAAGATGAATACATCTTTCACCGAGTGATTATATTTCGACCATTATACAAATTTAAGACAGTTAATATTTGTTTTATATCACTCATGCATAAATTCTAGTACTAAAATACTATTTAAGGCAGGAAATACATTTTTTCATCAACATATCACCATGTTTTGCAGTGATATACTTCACATTTTGGGGTCCACCCCATAACTAAATCGGCAAGTCCAAGAGTCAGCGCACGGCTTGGCGCAGGCGCACTACGGCAGAGCACTATGATGGTAAAGACTATCACACGGAGAGGGTGATGGTAAAAATGATAAATGGTAATCTACCAATGAACTGTCTAGAATTTATGTATGAGTGATATAATTATTATTATTATCCAGCCACCAGGGTTCAGACCCTACCGAGTCCTATTTTTTTTCTTTTTTCCGATCCTTGCATATATTAATTGTGTCTTGCATTGTCTTACATGGGTGAAGCATATAGGCCGCCTCCTTCATTATTATCATTATAGCTTGTTTCAATGTACCATGCATTGCTATCAGCAGTAGATAGCTTATTTCAATGTACCATGCATTGCTATCAGCAGTAGATAGCTTGTTTCAATATACCATACATTGATATCAGTAGTAGATAGCTTATTTCAATGTACCATGCATTGCTATCAGCAGTAGATAGCTTGTTTCAATGTACCATGCATTGCTATCAGCAGTAGATAGCTTATTTCAATGTACCATGCATTGCTATCAGCAGTAGATTGCTATCAGCAGTAGAAGCTTGTTTCATTGCACCATGCATTGCTGTCAGCAGTAGATAGCTTGTTTAAAATGTTAAATGTACATGCATTGCTGTTAGCAAATGTTTTCATGACCTTTGTTTCACCCAACATTTTGAAGGTTATCAAAACTATTTGGCCTCAATCTTTCACACCCGTTTCACACATGAACACTAAACCATCTGATATAGATATCCCTCTCCGATAATATGGTTTTGACAAGTTCGACTACGATGGTAAGCTTATTATTTACTGACATACTTTGTGTGAATACTGATGAAATTTAAAGCCAAGTGACAATTATGATGGTAAGCTTATAATTTATTGACATGCTTAGCTTCTAAAATGTAAATATTGATAATATTTAAGTGGAAATGACAAGTATGGTTGTAGAGTGAGGTTAAGCACAAAAAACAGGAGCTACAGGTAATTCACTCTGAAGTACAAAGTGACAACGCACGCGTATACAGTGCGTAGTGCAGCGTCTCTGCTGCAGGTGTGCGTGCCTTCAAAGTCAGCACAATGTGTGCGTCCGCATCAGTACTTTGTACTTCAGAGTAGACCGACTGTAGGGTGGTAGTGAAAGATTGTGGGAAAAAAGTTATATAATATTTTAGATGTTATAAAATAGGAAAATATACTTATACATCATTCAAACTTGGTCTGCTCTGAAAATAGATGGGAGATATATCCCTCACAATCAAGCTATAGTCACCATCACCACCAGCACTAAGAATCAACTGAACAAAAATATCAAACTGACACTTTTTGACTAAAAGTTTGTTAAGTTCTTGACCACCCTCACCTAAATCAATCTTTGCTCTGCACCTTCATTCCACTGGCATTACATACATGTATGTTTTGTATTCATGGGCCTATTTAGCATCAATCTTCTACACCCATTTCATACATTACTAATGCCATACCATCTGATATCATCCATCTCTGATGATATTATGGTTTTGACAAGTTCAGCTATGATGGTAAGCTTATTATTACTGATATACTTCATCTGCATACTGATGATATTTAAGGGCATTTGAAGTGACAATTATGCTGGTAAGCTCATCATTTACTGACATGTTTCTAAAATGTAAACCTTGTGATGTTAAGGAAAAGTAGTGACAGTTGGGTTTTAAGCTGTTGTAGGATGAGGTATAGCAAAAAACAAAGCAGGATGAGAGTTACAAATAATTGTTGTGATTCATGGAAAAATTTGGAAAATTATATCCCAAACAATCAAGCTCCCCTCACCACCACCAACACCACCATCATTATCTAACTTTTTTTGGACTAAAACTGTACGTTTTTCAAAAGTTCTGAATTTCTTCTCATTCTTTTAAATTAATCTTTGCTCTGTACCATCATTCTTCCAAAGACACAAAATCTTCCATGCACAAAAATCACCCTGATAAATGGCATCAATTTTAATACTTTCACATGCCTTCTATGAGATGTGTGCCAAAGTTGACCGTTTTAATTTGGATTTGATACAAGAACATCAAAGCTTACTGGAAGTAGTCTTCTATAAAATTCCACAACTTTCTGTCCTCCATTGCTGCCCTGAAGTCTGCTGCCGCCAGTCCAGTGTCATCTTTCAGAATGTCAATGTAGGTCAGAGCAGGTCTTCCAGGTTTCCGCCTCCCATGCTTGGGTATCCAATGAATCGTTTTTGATGCGGGCTCCTCACTTCTGAAACATTGGCCAGCAAACCGAGGTCTTCTTTCCCTGATCAACTAAATAGACAGAAAAATAACTTTTATTCAGCTAAGTAAAAGCTTAAAATTTATCTTTCACTCATGCAAAAAAGTCACATGCACCATCAGAACATCTGTGGTATCATCTAGTCTATCAGCAGATCCCTCCCATTCTGTAGACATGCCAGATTATCTCTATCATTTGCTTGTCTATACTTTGATCAGAGCCAAATAGGCAGGACATACACCATAGTGTGGTGTGGACATGATAAAAATATTGAAAGTCTGATATTCTTTACCAAAAAAAAAAAGGTATAAGGAAAGTATGCAGCATTATTAATTTTTTTTCATTTTGTTCCCCATGCCAAACTTGTGATTGATTTTAATATGGTGGATCTCCAACTTTGCCAGGAACCTCATTGGGGTCAAGAAAAAATACTTACCTCTATGTCCATCTCTTTAGCAATAACTACACCAGAAGAGGAAAAGGAAAGAAAGAAACTAGAGAAAAATTATTATTGTGAACCTTATAATTAAAGACAGAGATAAAAACAATTTATCGCGTCTGATGTCACTGTCAATTACGATCCTTGATTGGTTTACACAGGTTAATCAGCGCGTAAAAGGAAGACCGATATATCTGGTGCTGATCGGAGAAAAGGAATAGCAGCAAATGGCGAAAAATTACGTACTTTTACAAGGCAAAAAGCAGCTTTTCTAGGCATTGTGGACATGGTGGCTTCGCCAAAGAAAGTTTCCTACAATAAAGACCTAACTTTTGAGATGGTTTGCATGTCGAAAGGTGCAAAATTAACAATAAGGCGCCCGGTTATAAATCCGTGTTCAGCAAGTCATCATCACGACACTTGTAAACAAACCGTGCTCGAATTTGATTGACAGATGACGTCAGACGCGATAAATTGTTTTTATCTCTGTCTTTAATTATAACTACATTTAAGAATCACAGCGTCATAGCCTGGTATGTGACACTAGGTCGTAAACTTACGTTATGCATGAATATAGGCTATTAATCTTATCTTAATACGTAGGCCTACATCTCGTAATAAAATACACAAACAATGTAATAATGTTGTTACAGCATGATTCTATTACTCAGAGTTTCACGCCCCAACAGCGATCATCAGATAAAATTGCTGCTGAATTCTGATCAAAGAATTCCAAAACAAAACTCCAAAAAGCAAGTCTGTTGTTAAATAACTGGACTACTGATAGCAAGTATATTGAGTTTTGTGTCATGTGGTGAAACCTAGTTATATAAGGCCCCATCGGATGCCCATAAAATGAGCTAAACCTTCAGTCACGGCGCAATATATCCCCAAGCTGGACTATTTGACCACTGCATAAACAATCAATAGCAAGACAAAATTGCATAGAATATAGGGCTAGGTCACTATCCAGATCCTGTCTGAAGAGACTTTGGAAAAGAGATTATGCTGACAATAATACCTGTTCTTGAAATAAGTGAATCATAAACATTGTAACATTGACAGTTGGGGATTAGGCATTTTGGTAATTCCATCATGCTTTATATTAGCACCTTACGTTTAGTTATTACAAAGTTAAATACTGGTGTTCACTCACACAAAATACTATACCACTCACAATATACCAACAATTAATATAAAACAATATAAAGGCCATTGCACACTTTTATATGGATGTAGGAATATTTGATATAACATGTCTTTGTTATTTAATCAATTCCCATTCTATTTCCAGTAGTGTTTAACTTCTAACGAATGTTAGATTGATAACACACCAGATATTCGGATTTTACATCAAACATTCGTGTAGAATAGGAATAGATTAAATAGCAAAGACATGTTACATCAAATATTTTATGTCGAAATCCAAAGTCTGTATGTTCCTTAAGATAATATAAAGCACACTCTCACAAAATAATTGATGGGATTCGTTTTAAACATCAATTTGATGTAGTTCAAGCTGAGTGCTGATTGGTTACATAATCACACATTCTGTGCTCATGAATCAAGTTTACATGTGAAAAACTAGTCCTATCAAATGAACAACCAGAATATTTAACCTGAATTTTACCTCTGAGTTTAAAATATTTGCATCTTTAATAATGATTGTTGATTTGTTTTCAAATTAACATTTTCAAATATGCTATACTTTATTCAGTTTATAATTAGCAAAAATTATTTGGTGTATAATTAGCAAAAATTATTTGGTGTATAATTGGCAAAAATTATGTTTTTTTGTTACTTGCCATTTCAATAAAGACCCAACTTACGTAACTTGCGTAAATTCACACGAGTGTTTGCCAGTCCTGCATACACAACTAGCGTAGGTGCTGCACCTCATGCCATTCTATATCAATTTGCACTAAAATACTTTTTGCTAATTATAAGTCGAACAAAGTATAATATTGCATATTTCATACCTTTGAAAAAACTAGGGCAAAGCACTTCATAACAGCACATATTTGTGTGAATAGAGTTTCTGCAAATGACTGATGTATGTATTAATGCAAACGTCACTTTTGATTGTATGTTTCTTTCTCTTAAATTCATTAATCCATAGCACACCTTTGTATCTGGATCATTGAAACATCATTAAGGTTGATGTAAGTAGCTTTTTAATTGCTTATCTCAACTGACTGATGATAACCAGTGGAAAAAAAACCCACAATGTTGCCATAAAAATCATTCAAGTGATTTCTCTCAAAATATAATTAATTTAATTGCTGGTGTTAATGGACATGAAAGTAGCAACATTGATATAATCTTCATTTATTACAATTTAAATTGTCACTAGTATATTTTTATTGCAACAATGTATATTTATCCAACTATTATTGTATTGCCTATAACAAAATAGTCAAGTTTCTGATGGGTTTTTTAATTTATTCATTATGGCATAAATACTTAATGATAAGAACACATTATTGTTAAACGTTTTGATATTTCCCTTAGGAATACAATGTCTTAGTTTACTGAATAAATTTACACAAAGCCAGACTGTGTGGTGCTTGTGTTCTTTGAGAAATAACAAACAGTGTTATATTTGGTGAGTACATTTTAGTAATTCTCATTTGAAGAGGGTATAGTATTTTGCAGCACTTTTTGTCATTGGTTTAAAACCAGGAGTGAATTCACAAACTATAAGATACCTTGATAGAGTAACATTTTGTACCACTTCTTATACCTCAAACTACTTGACTCCAGTAGTCATCTGTACATATAGATTAATATTAACAAAACTAATGAGATTTTCAGAAGCTAGTATTTTATTCCACTCCTCATTAAATTTCACATTTCTTTTGAATTTGATATTGTTAGTTAACACATAACTTGAGTTGGTTAATTGACAAACAGTTTATCTGGGAATTGTTCATTTGATATCCTCGTTATGATTTATTAATTCTGCATAGTTTTGTTTTTTAATAGTAAAACCTAATTGACTTAGCTGTGCACTTTCCAAAAAACAAAAACTCAGTCAAGTCACATAATGCGAAGTCAATTAGTTACCTTGTTCATATGAACTGGATTGTCCAAGTTAATTGTCTTAGCATATCAACTTACTCTATGAGAGCCTATGAGACAATTAAATGTAAATTGATCTTTATAGAACACAGGGTACTTGTGCAGAAGGGTTTGATGGCAGTAACTAAATTGTGTACAGGAGATGTTTGATGAGGGCCACAATTTAATATGCATTAATGTGTTTTGTTTGGTTCCAAATGATGTAAATAAAAGCATGGAATTGAGAAGTGCAGGTACTTATCATGCTTGATATGATGCTATCTTCAGTAGATAGCATTCAGTGGGAGTATTGAAAGCCTTTTCAACCCTACAGGTTGCATAACATTCAAGTTTGTTTTATTTATGACACACAAGAACAAAGAAAAGAAAAGAAATGCACAAATTGTACTTTTTCAAAGGTACCACTTTTTCAAATGTAACATGTTTATACATTTGAAAAGTAAAATGTCTTGTTAAAACATATTTCCTAACTTTAAACAAAAGTTATTTTGATATTACATCGTTATGAACATGGCAGAGTGCCGAATACGCAAAATTGCTTGTGCCCTCCAATCAGACCCAGTGCCCCCCAATCATGGTCGCCCCCCCCCCCAATATGATGACCCACACTACGCCACTGGTAAAATACATTCTTAAGCACCTCAGAAAGATCCTGCAACCTTATTGGTTCTTACCTCAATTTGAACCAGTTGGAGGGCGCATTGCAACAATGGGACTAATCAATTCTAAGCCCAAGGTACGTTCTTGTAAAATGTAAGATTTGATTTCATTAAAAATTGGAACACTTATGATTCATATTTTTATTTGAATTGAAGTGTTTAAGAATGAAAATAAGGTATTGTTTTTTTTGCCGCTGTTGTACATCTACCATCTCCTATAACACAGGCGACAACATAATATTTTGGGTAAAACAACTTGACTTCACCTCATTGTTCTACTTAAAATAATGATGTTTCACATGTTATGAGATGATAGCTAAAAGTAAAACCTTTATTGATAAAATGATATCCATGTGTATTATTGCATTAATGTTGTTATTTCATTATTTTATGTAAAGCAGTCCTTTGCGACTTTTTTATCAAGGAGCACTAACTTCAGTGGATACTATAACCATTAAAAAAGGAAAATAGAAATATCCACTCTATTGCGCCCCCAAATATATTTCTGCCCCCCAGTTTCCCCCCCTCAATTTAGAGGCAAAACCCCCAAATCACATAAATTTCCACTTTTTAAGGCAATTTTGTGCCAAATATTTTGATTTCCCACCCCTGAAAGTCACTTCCCCCCATGCCCCCTAAAAAACATTCCCAGTGCTGCCACTGTGCATTTTGGTGGATTCTTTTAAAAGAGTGAGCCAATGTAACACTTACGTCATTTGTGACCACTTCTTGGTGACTGTTTATGATTGTGACTTGCCGCAAGCATTATAGTCATAAAAATGATATTCCTTTCCTTTCCATAAATAAGAAAGGCTGATTTAGAATGTTTTTACTTTCAAGGTGTGAAAGATATCAGGCTAGGCACTTGGATGTCAAATATATCAAATTTTAATAATTTGCCTGTATAAAATTTGTATTATATTGTGAATTAAAAAAAAAACTAAATCATTTCACATTCCTTGTATTCAGAATGCAATTTGGTGTGTCTGATGGGCTCTCAGATCCCACAAAAATACTGTGTAAATGTTGCTATCTGATCCCTTACTAATTACTAATTTAAAGTGTTAATCACATATTTTTACCAATATTTTTGCAAAAAAACAAACAAACAAACAAACAAGAACCAAACAAAAACCAAACAATTGATTGGGGAAACTACAGGGGGGACCTTCAATAAGAAATGGATATAGGTGTAGGGCTGACAATTTCACAGGAAGGGGCATTTGGTTAGAGCAAAATATACAAAAATAATATGGCGTCATTGGGCAAGAGCATGATTTTTGCCATTCAGTGAGAAATATGAAAAATATGGGGTCATTGGATGAGAGACAGACTATTTGGACCTAAACATGCCGCAAGTGGCACTGGACACTATTTCTCATTGGGTTCCTATGGTCAGTCACTATTTTCATCAGTATGCACAACAGGCCTTATAATAAAGTTTAAACACACATGCATGGTGCCAACGAAGTCTAACACATAGAGTAGCATTCTAGCACCAAATAAATTAAGACCCAAGTAAAATGTCTTGCTCTCTCCAGTAACACTATACAAAATGCCATCTATGGTTACACTTTGGAGGTTAATCACACAGTCCATGGTGTGAAAATTGTAGCATCTGGGACAGAACTATATCTACAGTGTGTTTTATGATTCAGTTTCATCTGGACTCACAAGAATGATCTATAGTGTGTTGCATAGTAAAACACCTGATTCCATACTTTAAATATTCACCTGGCGTACAGGCCTCCTTTGCCTTAGGATTAATTGTATGTAGGCTACATCTATAGACCCCATAATTTGAGACTAAAACATGATAAATATGTCAAAAGTTGTGTCTACCCAAAACAGTTCTTATCTTTGGTATCCCATAGTTTTACAAACGCACAGCTTATGGGGTCCCATTATAGATAGCATGTTTCAATATACCACAAATTAACATTTTCAAATATGCTATACTTTATTCAGTTTATAATTAGCAAAAATTATTTGGTGTATAATTAGCAAAAATTATTTGGTGTATAATTGGCAAAAATTATGTTTTTTTGTTACTTGCCATTTCAATAAAGACCCAACTTACGTAACTTGCGTAAATTCACACGAGTGTTTGCCAGTCCTGCATACACAACTAGCGTAGGTGCTGCACCTCATGCCATTCTATATCAATTTGCACTAAAATACTTTTTGCTAATTATAAGTCGAACAAAGTATAATATTGCATATTTCATACCTTTGAAAAAACTAGGGCAAAGCACTTCATAACAGCACATATTTGTGTGAATAGAGTTTCTGCAAATGACTGATGTATGTATTAATGCAAACGTCACTTTTGATTGTATGTTTCTTTCTCTTAAATTCATTAATCCATAGCACACCTTTGTATCTGGATCATTGAAACATCATTAAGGTTGATGTAAGTAGCTTTTTTAATTGCTTATCTCAACTGACTGATGATAACCAGTGGAAAAAAAACCCACAATGTTGCCATAAAAATCATTCAAGTGATTTCTCTCAAAATATAATTAATTTAATTGCTGGTGTTAATGGACATGAAAGTAGCAACATTGATATAATCTTCATTTATTACAATTTAAATTGTCACTAGTATATTTTTATTGCAACAATGTATATTTATCCAACTATTATTGTATTGCCTATAACAAAATAGTCAAGTTTCTGATGGGTTTTTTAATTTATTCATTATGGCATAAATACTTAATGATAAGAACACATTATTGTTAAACGTTTTGATATTTCCCTTAGGAATACAATGTCTTAGTTTACTGAATAAATTTACACAAAGCCAGACTGTGTGGTGCTTGTGTTCTTTGAGAAATAACAAACAGTGTTATATTTGGTGAGTACATTTTAGTAATTCTCATTTGAAGAGGGTATAGTATTTTGCAGCACTTTTTTTCTTTGGTTTAAAACCAGGAGTGAATTCACAAACTATAAGATACCTTGATAGAGTAACATTTTGTACCACTTCTTATACCTCAAACTACTTGACTCCAGTAGTCATCTGTACATATAGATTAATATTAACAAAACTAATGAGATTTTCAGAAGCTAGTATTTTGTTCCACTCCTCATTAAATTTCACATTTCTTTTGAATTTGATATTGTTAGTTAACACATAACTTGAGTTGGTTAATTGACAAACAGTTTATCTGGGAATTGTTCATTTGATATCCTCGTTATGATTTATTAATTCTGCATAGTTTTGTTTTTTAATAGTAAAACCTAATTGACTTAGCTGTGCACTTTCCAAAAAACAAAAACTCAGTCAAGTCACATAATGCGAAGTCAATTAGTTACCTTGTTCATATGAACTGGATTGTCCAAGTTAATTGTCTTAGCATATCAACTTACTCTATGAGAGCCTATGAGACAATTAAATGTAAATTGATCTTTATAGAACACAGGGTACTTGTGCAGAAGGGTTTGATGGCAGTAACTAAATTGTGTACAGGAGATGTTTGATGAGGGCCACAATTTAATATGCATTAATGTGTTTTGTTTGGTTACAAATGATGTAAATAAAAGCATGGAATTGAGAAGTGCAGGTACTTATCATGCTTGATATGATGCTATCTTCAGTAGATAGCATTCAGTGGGAGGAAGCCTTTTAAACCCTACAGGTTGCATAACATTCAAGTTTGTTTTATTTATGACACACAAGAACAAAGAAAGAAAGAAATGCACAAATTGTACTTTTTCAAAGGTACTACTTTTTTCAAATGTAACATGTTTATACATTTGAAAAGTAAAATGTCTTGTTAAAACATATTTCCTAACTTTAAACAAAAGTTATTTTCATTTTACAATTATGTTACCTATGCTAGAAAAGAGAAAAACAAGCTTATCAAACAGGTGTTAATGAAGTCAATCATATCTGTACAAAGCAATATCTGAGTGAGGCAACTTGAGGAGTTCCAATGTAAAATACAGTGGCGTAGCGTCATAGGGGCACAGGGGGTTGGGCACATGCCCCCAATCGATCTGAAATTTTTTTAAATCCCATAGGAAACTGGCCATTAGGAATATAATATTTTACTTCACTGCATAAATTAACACAAAGCCAGACTGTGTGGTGCTTGTGTTCTTTAAGAAACAGTAAGGATGTTATATTTAGTAAGTGTATTTAGTATTTCTTGAGAAATACTAGCAGTATCTTTCAAACATGTTCAAAAGCAAATGGAAAGCATCCTTTGCAGTGGCGTACCGTGGCTGCCCCAACCCCGGGGGCTGAAGAAAATGCAATTTTGCCGCCCTTCCTCAACGGCCCGCAAGTTTATCTTCTTTATCAATTTTTCCGCCCCTTTTTATTTACTAATTCTTTTTGCCGCCCCTTCATTTTTACCGCCCCTGTTTTTACCGCCCGTTCTTCTTCCGCTGCCCCTTCATTTTGGCCGCCCCCTGCTTTTACTCTGGTGGGCTGGCGCCCCCAAAGCCCCCCCCCCAAAAAAATATGTGCATGCTTTGCCTACTGTAGTTATCTTTATGGAACAAAGAGGCAAAATCAAAAAACTTTCAATATCCGAAGAGGATAGTATTTTGTACTACTTCTATAGAACCTAAAGTAAAATTCAAAATATACTTCTCCTTCATGTCAGTTATCATTGGTATAAAACCAGAAAGTGGATTTACACAACTGAAAGTCATGTGTGATTGCCTCCATATCAACACTCTGAGTTTTTCTTGAATTTCTTCTTTTTGCATGATTGTAATGCCCAGTGGTGTACTAAAAGACCATGTGAAGGATTAAGCCTGAAGTGCTTTAATTACAATAAAATTTGAAAGTTTTTATAATAAACCTGGGGACCTCCCCTTTTAGTCACCTGTTTACTGATTGAAATATTAGTGATGACTGAAAATGTCTTGTGAATCATTGACATAATAAACTGTGCATATAGGTTAAATACCACTAATTATGTATTACACGGGTTTCAATGGGAAAATGGCTAATTTCGGGTGGAATTTTCTCATATTCAGAACTCTCACAGTTAAATGCCACTAATATCAGGTGAAACTATATGATTTAGATGCCAAATGATCAAAAACTCAACATAGGTTGACCTGAGACTTTTCTTGTTTTAACGCACTGAACCGTAAACACCTTAAAATGGCAGTGCGCCCTCGAAGCTGAAAGTTACAATATGGTAGGGCGAATATTTACTAAAAACTGAAGCCATGCGTATGAATTTTGGTACTGACAAAAATGTCATATAATGAGAGAAAATATACCATTTTGAAGCATCAAACCCTAAAAAGTACTTTTTTGGCTATATAACTTGATAAATTTCAGCGATTTTAATGCAGTCTTTTCAGATGCCATGCAAACAAATAGTTACTCGTCGTATTTCCATGTATCGTCCAGGCCTATTAGTGGTATATAACCTATAGGGCCTATTGTTATTCTCCCTTTAGAAAAAAAAAGAAAAAGCAATCAAGTCACATAAATATAAAGCCAATTATACTTGAGCCATCTGCTGATTTAGCGCTGTTTACAGCATAAACATGGAAGTGGTGTTCTGGCTGGCAAATAGAATCAAGTCATCATCACAATGGCATGTCATTCGCCGAAAAAGCTGAAAAGTAACTCATTAACTAGTGCTTAAGGACCTTGATGAATACTATTATATAGTTGTCTTGTACTTCTTGTTCATATGAACTGGATTGTCCAAGTTAATGGTCTTAATAGTGTATCAACTTACTCGGAGACAATTAAATGCAAATTGATCACAGGGTACTCATGCTTGTGTGCATTTTGACAGGTTTGATGGCACAAACTAAACTTTGTATGGGAGAGGTTTGAAGACTAATATTAAATAAAGATTTGATTTCTCAATATGTAAAAATAAGCACTTTAAATGCTTGATAATGATTGTATCTTCAGTAAAGAGCCTTTATAACCCACAGAAGTTGCATTATCAGCTTACAGTTTGTGTCATATAACATGGTAGAATTCTCATTTTTCAAATTTAACATGTCCATCTATTCATGGGACACCCAACTTTATGTTATTTTCAGATCATTTTGTTCATAATTATGTAAGAAAAAAGAGAACAAGAAGCTCATAAGACCGATGTAAATGAAGTCAGTTAATCCATACAAAGCAATATCTGAGTCAATGAGTAACCTGATTCCAGCTTTGCTTTAAGCTTCCGTATGACTTTACTCTCTGCCCACACATTACCAATTATTGCCATTTTTATATCAAATATTGTACTCTTAAATTTCCCACCTGCGCCACACTTATACAATCTGAAGTATCCTTGTATAAATCTTGTTAGTCTGATTTCACTGACTTGTGAAACTTATTCTTTCCCTATAGTGAAGATGTCAAGTTATTTGAAGACTCGCTACTTTTGCAGAACTGACTTGGTCCTCCCCCACACCATGTGTTACATTTCATAGTGTTTGGTGACAATTAAAAATAGTCCCTATCTTCATGAGGTGAATTTTTGTCTGAAATGGTTACTATTTATGATCAAGTTCTCACAATTCAATGGAAAAATTAGTTTGATAAACTATTGGTTAAAAGTTGTTAGTTAATTGCCTGAGCTTGTGATCCTAACCAAAACTTTATCAAACACAAAAATATTGGCTATTACAATAACCATGATAACCCTAATAATGATTATTATTATTATTATCCAGCCACACAGGTTCAGTCCCTGCTGAGTCCTGATTTTTTTCCTCTTTTCCGATCTGCATATTTTAATTGTGTCTTGCATTGTCTTACACAGGTGAAGCATATAGGCTGCCTCCTTCATCACTATTATTATTATTATAGCTTGTTTCAATGTACCATACATTGTTATCAGCAGTAGATAGCTTGTTTCAATGTACCATGCATTGCTATCAGCAGTAGATAGCTTGTTTCAATGTACCATGCATTGCTATCAGCAGTAGATAGCTTGTTTCAATGTACCATGCATTGCTATCAGCAGTAGATAGCTTGTTTCAATGTACCATGCATTGCTATCAGCAGTAGATAGCTTGTTTCAATGCACCATGCATTGCTATCAGCAGTAGATAGCTTGTTTCAATGTACCATGCATTGCTATCAGCAGTAGATAGCTTGTTTCAATGTACCATGCATTGCTATCAGCAGTAGATAGCTTGTTTCAATGTACCATGCATTGTTATCAGCAGTAGATAGCTTGTTTCAATGTACCATGCATTGCTATCAGCAGTAGATAGCTTGTTTCAATGTACCATGCATTGTTATCAGCAGTAGATAGCTTGTTTTAATGTACCATGCACTGCTATCAGCAGTAGATAGCTTTGTTTCAATGTGCCATATATTGCTATCAGCAGTAGATAGCTTGTTTCAATGTACCATGCATTGTTATCAGCAGTAGATGGCTTGATTTAATGTACCATGCATTGCTATCAGCAGTAGATAGCTTGTTTCAATGTACCATGCATTGCTATCAGCAGTAGATAGCTTGTTTCAATGTACCATGCATTGCTATCAGCAGTAGATAGCTTGTTTCAATGTACCATGCATTGCTATCAGCAGTAGATAGCTTGTTTCAATGTACCATGCATTGTTATCAGCAGTAGATAGCTTGTTTCAATGTACCATGCATTGCTATCAGCAGTAGATAGCTTGTTTCAATGTACCATGCATTGTTATCAGCAGTAGATAGCTTGTTTTAATGTACCATGCACTGCTATCAGCAGTAGATAGCTTTGTTTCAATGTGCCATATATTGCTATCAGCAGTAGATAGCTTGTTTCAATGTACCATGCATTGTTATCAGCAGTAGATGGCTTGTTTTAATGTACCATGCATTGCTATCAGCAGTAGATAGCTTGTTTCAATGTACCATGCATTGCTATCAGCAGTAGATAGCTTGTTTCAATGTACCATGTATTGCTATCAGCAGTAGATAGCTTGTTTCAATGTACCATGCATTGCTATCAGCAGTAGATAGCTTGATTTAATGTACCATGCATTGCTATAAGCAGTAGATAGCTTGTTTCAATGTACCATGCATTGCTATCAGCAGTAGATAGCTTGTTTCAATGTACCATGCATTGCTATAAGCAGTAGATAGCTTGTTTCAATGTACCATGCATTGTTATCAGCAGTAGATAGCTTGTTTCAATGTACCATGCATTGCTATCAGCAGTAGATAGCTTGTTTCAATGTACCATACATTGTTATCAGCAGTAGATAGCTTGTTTCAATGTACCATGCATTGCTATCAGCAGTAGATAGCTTGTTTCAATGTACCATGCATTGTTATCAGCAGTAGATAGCTTGTTTCAATGTACCATGCATTGCTATCAGCAGTAGATAGCTTGTTTCAATGTACCATGCATTGTTATCAGCAGTAGATAGCTTGTTTTAATGTACCATGCACTGCTATCAGCAGTAGATAGCTTTGTTTCAATGTGCCATATATTGCTATCAGCAGTAGATAGCTTGTTTCAATATACCATGTATTGCTATCAGCAGTAGATAGCTTGTTTCAATGTCACATACATTGTTATCAGCAGTAGATAGCTTGTTTCAATGTACCATGCATTGCTATCAGCAGTAGATAGCTTGATTTAATGTACCATGCATTGCTATAAGCAGTAGATAGCTTGTTTCAATGTACCATGCATTGCTATCAGCAGTAGATAGCTTGTTTCAATGTACCATGCATTGCTATAAGCAGTAGATAGCTTGTTTTAATGCACCATGCATTGTTATCAGCAGTAGATAGCTTGTTTCAATGTACCATGCATTGCTATCAGCAGTAGATAGCTTGTTTCAATGTACCATGCATTGCTATCAGCAGTAGATAGCTTGTTTCAATGTACCATGCATTGCTATCAGCAGTAGATAGCTTGTTTCAATGTACCATGCATTGCTATCAGCAGTAGATAGCTTGTTTCAATGTACCATGCATTGCTATCAGCAGTAGATAGCTTGTTTCAATGTACCATGTATTGCTATCAGCAGTAGATAGCTTGTTTCAATGTCACATACATTGTTATCAGCAGTAGATAGCTTGTTTCAATGTACCATGCATTGCTATCAGCAGTAGATAGCTTGATTTAATGTACCATGCATTGCTATAAGCAGTAGATAGCTTGTTTCAATGTACCATGCATTGCTATCAGCAGTAGATAGCTTGATTTAATGTACCATGCATTGCTATCAGCAGTAGATAGCTTGTTTCAATGTCACATACATTGTTATCAGCAGTAGATAGCTTGTTTCAATGTACCATGCATTGCTATCAGCTGTAGATAGCTTGTTTCAATGTACCATGCATTGTTATCAGCAGTAGATAGCTTATTTCAATGTACCATGCATTGCTATCAGCAGTAGATAGCTTGTTTTAATGTACCACACATTGCTATCAGCAGTAGATAGCTTGTTTCAATGTACCATGCATTGTTATCAGCAGTAGATGGCTTGATTTAATGTACCATGCATTGCTATCAGCAGTAGATAGCTTGTTTCAATGTACCATGCATTGCTATCAGCAGTAGATAGCTTGTTTCAATGTACCATGTATTGCTATCAGCAGTAGATAGCTTGTTTCAATGTCACATACATTGTTATCAGCAGTAGATAGCTTGTTTCAATGTACCATGCATTGCTATCAGCAGTAGATAGCTTGATTTAATGTACCATGCATTGCTATAAGCAGTAGATAGCTTGTTTCAATGTACCATGCATTGCTATCAGCAGTAGATAGCTTGTTTCAATGTACCATGCATTGCTATCAGCAGTAGATAGCTTGTTTCAATGTACCATGCATTGCTATCAGCAGTAGATAGCTTGTTTCAATGTACCACACATTGCTATAAGCAGTAGATAGCTTGTTTCAATGTACCATGCATTGTTATCAGCAGTAGATAGCTTGTTTCAATGTACCATGCATTGCTATCAGCAGTAGATAGCTTGTTTCAATGTACCATACATTGTTATCAGCAGTAGATAGCTTGTTTCAATGTACCATGCATTGCTATCAGCAGTAGATAGCTTGTTTCAATGTACCATGCATTGTTATCAGCAGTAGATAGCTTGTTTCAATGTACCATGCATTGCTATCAGCAGTAGATAGCTTGTTTCAATGTACCATGCATTGTTATCAGCAGTAGATAGCTTGTTTTAATGTACCATGCACTGCTATCAGCAGTAGATAGCTTTGTTTCAATGTGCCATATATTGCTATCAGCAGTAGATAGCTTGTTTCAATGTACCATGCATTGTTATCAGCAGTAGATGGCTTGATTTAATGTACCATGCATTGCTATCAGCAGTAGATAGCTTGTTTCAATGTACCATGCATTGCTATCAGCAGTAGATAGCTTGTTTCAATGTACCATGTATTGCTATCAGCAGTAGATAGCTTGTTTCAATGTCACATACATTGTTATCAGCAGTAGATAGCTTGTTTCAATGTACCATGCATTGCTATCAGCAGTAGATAGCTTGATTTAATGTACCATGCATTGCTATAAGCAGTAGATAGCTTGTTTCAATGTACCATGCATTGCTATCAGCAGTAGATAGCTTGTTTTAATGCACCATGCATTGCTATCAGCAGTAGATAGCTTGTTTCAATGTACCACACATTGCTATCAGCAGTAGATAGCTTGTTTTAATGCACCATGCATTGTTATCAGCAGTAGATAGCTTGTTTCAATGTACCATGTATTGCTACCAGCAGTAGATAGCTTGTTTCAATGTACCATGCATTGCTATCAGCAGTAGATAGCTTGTTTCAATGTACCATGTATTGCTATCAGCAGTAGATAGCTTGTTTCAATGTCACATACATTGTTATCAGCAGTAGATAGCTTGTTTCAATGTACCATGCATTGCTATCAGCAGTAGATAGCTTGATTTAATGTACCATGCATTGCTATAAGCAGTAGATAGCTTGTTTCAATGTACCATGCATTGCTATCAGCAGTAGATAGCTTGATTTAATGTACCATGCATTGCTATCAGCAGTAGATAGCTTGTTTCAATGTCACATACATTGTTATCAGCAGTAGATAGCTTGTTTCAATGTACCATGCATTGCTATCAGCTGTAGATAGCTTGTTTCAATGTACCATGCATTGTTATCAGCAGTAGATAGCTTATTTCAATGTACCATGCATTGCTATCAGCAGTAGATAGCTTGTTTTAATGTACCACACATTGCTATCAGCAGTAGATAGCTTGTTTCAATGTACCATGCATTGCTATCTGTGGTAGATAGTTCAATGTTTCAATGTACAATGCTATCAGTAGTAGATAGTATACATGTAACTTGTTTCAATGTACCATGTATTTCTATCAGCAGTAAATAGCTTGTTTCAATGTATCATGCATTGCTATCAGCAGTAGATAGCTTGTTTCAATGTATCATGCATTGCTATTACTCGTAGTAGATAACTTGATTTAATGCACCATACATTGCTATCAGCAGTAGAAAGCTTGTTGCAATATTCATGCATTGCTATCAGCAGAGCTTGTTTCAATGCACCATGCATTGCTATCAGCAGTAGATAGCTTGTTCAATGTACCATGCATTGCGATTAGCAGTAGATAGCTTGTTTAAAATATTAAATGTACATGCATTGCTGTTAGCAAATGTTTTCATGACCTTTGTTTCACCCAACATTTTGAAAGTTATCAAAACTATTTGGCCTCAATCTTTCACACCCGTTTCACACATTACTAACACTAAACCATCTGATATAGATATCCCTCTCCGATAATATGGTTTTGACAAGTTCGACTACGATGGTAAGCTTATTATTTACTGACATACTTTGTGTGAATACTGATGAAATTTAAAGCCAAGTGACAATTATGATGGTAAGCTTGTAATTTATTGACATGCTTAGCTTCTAAAATGTAAATATTGATAATATTTAAGTGGAATGATAAGTATGGTTGTAGAGTGAGGTTAAGCACAAAAAACAGAAGCTACAGTTTATCCACTCTGAAGTACAAAGTGACAACGCGCGCAAAGTGCGTAGTGCAGCGTCTCTGCTGCAGGTGTGCGTGCCTACAAAGTCGGCACAATGTGTGCGTTCGCATCAGTACTTTGTACTTCAGAGTAGAGTGACTGTAGGGTGGTAGTAATATAATATTTTAGATGTTATAAAATAGGAGAATATAATTATACATCATTCAAACTTGGTCTGCTCTGAAAATAGATGGGGGATATATCCCTCACAATCAAGCTATAGTCTCCATCGCAACCAGCACTAAGACTCAAATGAACACAAATATCAAACTGACACTTTTTGACTAAAAGTTTGTTAAGTTCTTGACCCCCTCACCTATAAAATCAATCTTTGCTCTGCACCTTCATTCCACTGGCATTATACATCTGTACATTTTGTATTCATGGGCCTATTTAGCCTCAATCTTCCACACCCATTTCATACATTACTAATGCCAGACCATCTGATATCTCTCTCTGATTATGCGCCTGTCACACTACACCGAATAGGCCTTCCGTACAAGAAACGGATGGTATTTTAGTAAATCCGTTGTTGTTCGTCAATGATCGTTTTATGTTCTTTTTATGTCAATGTTTTTGAAATGGAGTGTACCGAATACACATGTTCGGTATTTATCCGATGTGTGTTCGTATGGTGCTGCATATTGCCGGAGTTTGTTCGCTCTCCTTTCGTTCATGTTCGTTCTTTGTTCGTTGCACTCGGCCCGTGTTCGTTGCAAATACGTTCCTGTGAGGCCTTCACCACCGGATAGCATATTTTTGCATTCGGTGATGTACGTTGACCCAGACCGTCTTAGTGTCACACTACACCGGATCGGTCTTCCGTAAAAGAAACGGATGATATTTTAGCAAATCCGTTAGTGTTCGTCAATGTTCGTTTTATGTTCTTCATATGTCCTGCTATTATCCGCCAAATGCGTTTCGTGTTAGGTGATGTTTGTTTAGTCCGTCGACAATACGTTTCAAGTTTTGTGCATGCACAAAACTTGAAACGGAGTGTGCCGAATACACATGTTCGGAAGTTGTCCGATGTGTGTTCGTACTGCTCTGTATATATACCCTGGGTTTGTTCGTTATTCTTTCGTTTATATACCGCAGGTGTTTGCAAGGTTTCGCAGGCACTTGTGCCGGATGTAGGCCTATGGCGAACATGTGCATCGCTCGTGGGGGGGGGGACTTTCTGAAGGGTGTGTGACGCAATATCATATTTCCCCCAGTACTTTAGTGACTGACAAGTAGAAAAAGGGGGAAAGGAGAGAAAAAAAGAAAAGAAAGTGAAAAAAATTGAAGAGAGAAGAGAAGAGAAAAAGTTAAATTGCACGTAATTTAGTAGGCCTATGCATGTAAGCAGTATTGAGGGAGGGGCACTTTCTGAAGGGTAGAGGACGCAATATCAAATGACAAGAAAGAAAAAAGAAGAGAAAACATGGAAAAGGTTAAATTGTACGTTATTGAGTAGGCCCAGGATAGTAATAAGCCTAAGTATAGGCCTCAGTGATTATTATAGGCAGTGCTTAAAATGAATGTGGTTCCTTAGCCCAAAAGCCTGTGAAGTCAGTATTTAAGACGGACTCAGGTCTATTACTGACTTTAACATATCAATCCATGCATGCTTTACCTGAAATTACGAGTCTGAAGTCTTCAGTGGATAGTGTAACATTTTAAATTTTGCAAATTCAATTCGGGCCTTCTTTGTTTTTTGTTTAAGGTAATAATAGTGTAAAAATGATGCACCAAAAACAATTTTCCAAATTTTCCATTTTTAAAACTAAATTTTTACACAATAGGCCCAGGCCTAATAATGTAAATAGGCCCTACAGTCCCCATGCAAATGGCTTCAATTGGACCTTCATTTTGAAAAATGGACAAGTCTTCCTTTTTGCTTCTGCTGTGTTATTTTTAAAACAATTGTTTATATTATACAATAATGGTGAAAATTTTTCAATGGCTTCAATTAGGCTTTCGTTTCACCAATGTGCGGCTGTTTCAAACTAAAATAGTACCCAATATTAGTGCTAAGATTTATCCAAAAAATGACAAATGGCTTCAATTGGGCCTTCATTGTCCAAAGGTTTTTCACCTCTATTGCCCCCGGGTGCTGGTTGCCCTGATGTATCAGATTTGTAGCCCTTTTGTACTTATTAGCCAATATTTGACCATTTTCGTCAAAGTTTCCACCCTTAAAAGTTGTCTTTCCCCACTTTGTTCACCCTCTGAAAAAGTGCTTGCTACGTCACTGCCTCTAAGGGGTCAAAAACCCTCTTAAACACCCTTTCCTCCCCCACCTCCCCCAACGTCCCTGTTGGTGCCACATGCGACGGATTCGCCGGTCATTTGTCGGACGTTGAACGATTGAATATAAAACGCCTGCAGGATTATTAGCGGCCACAACGCATAGAGAGACGAACGGGAATCGGACCCCAAATCCGGCCATTTGTCGGACGTTGACCCCCAAATCTGGTCATTTGTCGGACGTTGAACGATCGAATATAAGACGCCTGCAGGATTATTAGCGGCCACAACGCATAGAGAAACGAACAGGAATCGGACCCCCAAATCCGGTCATTTGTCGGACATCGAACGATGGGATATAAGACGCCTGCAGGATTATTAGCGGCCACAACGCATAGAGAGACGAACGGGAATCGGACCCAAAATCCCACCGAATCTTCTGCCGGACTGGTGATTTTTCCACCGAATAAAATATTTTTGTATTCGGTGATGTACGTTGATCCAGTCCGTCGTAGTGTGACAGACCTATTATGGTTTTGACAAGTTTAGCTATGATTGTAAGCTTATTATTTACTGATATACTTCATCTGCATACTAATGATATTTAAGAGCATTCGAAGTGACAATTATGCTGGTAAGCTCATCATTTACTGACATGCTTCTAAAATGTAAATCTTGTGATGCTTAAGGAAAAGTAGTGACAGTTGGGTTTTAAACTGTGTAGTGTGAGGTCTAGCAAAACAACAAAGCAGGATGAAATTTACAGTTACATAATTGTTGGGATTTAGGGAAAATGAGGGAAATTATATCCCAACAATCAAGCTTCCCCTCGCCACCACCACCACCACCATCATTATCTAACTTTTTTGGACTAAAACTACGTTTTTCAAAAGTTCTGAATTTCTTCTCATTCTTTTTAATCAATGTTTGCTCTGTACCATCATTCATAGCTATTCAAAATCATACACACAAAAAAAAAGCATCCTGATACTGGCATCAATTTTGTGTGTGAAATGTGTGCCGAAGTTGACCATTTTGATTGGATTTGATACAAGAACATTGAAGGTTACTGGAAGGCAAAATTATCTATAAAATGCCTGTAACAATTTTCTTTTCTTTTCATTTTGTTCCCCATGCCAAACTTTGTGATTGATTTTAATATGGTGGATCTCCAACTTTGCATGATCTCATTGGGGTCAAGAAAGAATACTTACCTCCATGTCCATCTCTTTAGCAATAACTACACCAGAAGAGGAAAAAGAAAAAAAATTATTATTGTGAACCTTAGGTACATTTAAGAATCACAGCGTCATTAGCCCGGTATGCAATACTCGGTCGTAAACTTACAACAGTCACATGTCATGCATGAATAGGCTATTAATCTTATTTTAATACATACATCTCCTAATAAAATACACAAACAATGTAATAATGTTATTATAGCATGATTTTATTACTCAGTTGCCCCAGCGGCGATCATCAGATAAAATTGCTGCTGAATTCTGAACAAAGAATTCCAAAACAAAACTCCAAAAGGCAAGTCTGTTGTTAAGATCAGCACATCAAATAACTGGACTAATGATAGCAAGTATATTAAGTTTTGTGTCATGTGGTGAAACCTAGTAATATAAGGCCCCATCAGATGCCCATAAAATGAGCTAAATCTTCAGTCACGGCGCAATATCTCCCCAAGCTGGACTATTTGACCACTGCATAAACAGTCAATAGCAAGACAAAATTGCATAGAATATATATAGGGCTAGGTCAGTACAGATCCTGTCTGAAGAGACTTTGGAAAAGAGATTATGTTGACAATAATATCTGTTTTTGAAATAAGTGAATCATAAACATTGTAACATTGACAGTTGGGCATGAGGCATTTTGGTAATGCCATCATGTTCAATATTAGCAACTTTAATAGGTTTAGTTATTACAAACACTCACACAAAATACTATACCACTCACAATATACCAACAATTAATATAAAATAATATAAAGGCCATTGCACACTTTTATATGGATGTAGGAATATTTGATATAACATGTCTTTGTTATTTAATCTATTCTCATTCTATTACTAGTAGTGTTTAACTTCTAACGAATGTTTGAGGATGTTAGATTGATAACACACCAGATATTCGGATTTTACATTATCAAACATTTGTTTAGAATAGTAATAGATTAAATAGCAAAGACATGGTACATCAAATATTTTATGTCGAAATCCAAAGTCTGTATGTTCCTTAAGATAATATAAAGCACACTCTCACCAAATAATTGATGGGATTTGTTTTATTGAAGTGTACATAAACATCAATTTGATGTAGTTCAAGCTGAATCACACATTCTGTGCTCACAAATCAAGTTTACATGTGAAAAACTAGTCCTATCAAATGAACCAGAATATTTAACCTAAATTTTACCTCAGAGTTTAAAATATTTGCATCTTTAATAATGATTGTTGATTTGTTTTCAAATTAACATTTTAAAATATGCTATACTTTATTCAGTTTTAGCGAAAATTATTTGGTGTATAATTGGTAAAAATTATGTTGTTTTTGTTACTTACCATTTCAATAAAGACCCAACTTACGCTTGCGTAAATTCACACGAGTGTTTGCCAGTCCTGCATTACACAACTAGCGTCTACAGGTGCTGCACCTCATGCCATTCTATATATCAATCTGCAATAAAATACTTTTTGCTAATTATAAGTCGAACAAAGTGTAATATTGCATATTTCATACCTTTGAAAAAACTAGGGCAAAGCACTTCATAACAGCACATATTTGGGTGAATAGAATTTCTGCAAATGACTGATGTATGTATTAATGCAAACGTCACTTTTGATTGTATGTTTCTTTCCCTTAATTCTTTAATCCATAGCACACCTTTGTATTGGAATCATTGAAACATCATTAAGGTTGATGTAAGTAGCTTTTTTAATTGCTTATCTCAACTGACTGATGATAACCAGTGGAAAAAAACCCACAATTTTGCCATAAAAATCATTCAAGTGATTTCTCTAAAATATAATTAATTTAATTGCTGGTGCAAATAAATGTTAATGGACATGAAAGTAGCAACACTGATATAATCTTCATTTATTACAATTTAAATTGTCACTAGTATATTTTTATTGCAACAATTTATATTTATCCAACTATTATTGTATTGCCTATAACAAAATAGTCAAGTTTCTGATGGTTTTTAAAATTTATTCATTATGGCATAAATACTTAATGATAAGAACACATTATTGTTAAACGTTTTGCTACTTCCCTTAGGAATACAATGTCTTAGTTTACTGAATAAATTTACACAAAGCCAGACTGTGTGGTGCTTGTGTTCTTTGAGAAATAACAAACAGTGTTATATTTGGTGAATCCATTTTAGTAATTCTCTCATTTGAAGAGGGTATAGTATTTTGCAGCACTTTTTGTTTCATACTTCTGCTTGACTCCAGTTTAAAGCCAGGAGTGAATTCACAAACTTAAGATACTTTGATAGAGTAGCATTTCTTACCAAACTTGGAGGCAAATTCAAGAGGAAATACCTCAAACTGACTCCAGTAGTCATCTGTACAGATTATAGATTAACAAAACTAACGAGATTTTCAGAAGCTAGTATTTTGTTCCACTCCTCATTAAATTTCACATTTCTTTTGAATTTGATATTGTTAACACAAAACTTTATTTGGGAATTGCTCATTTCATATCCTCGTTATGATTTATTAAAGGGGAATTTCGTGATCCACAGCCTCATCCCCACTTTTTTCAAAAAAGTTGAGATTTTTATACCACTGGAAACCTCTGGCTACATAATGTTTATGTACCAAAAATTTCTTGCAGATTAATTCGTTTAGCAAAAATATCATCAAATTTGAATTTCGTTCTGGTGCACCAGAACGAAATTACACACAGTGGCCTATGGAGCAGTGTAATACACATAATCATGCATAACTCGCAAACGCAAAATCGGAATCAACTGAAATTTTGGAAATAAGCTTTTTCGTGAATATCTACTGAAAAATGTCATAAAAAGAGGATGATAGGATCATGAAATCTTCCTTTAATTCTGCATAGTTTTGTTTTTTAACAGTAAAACCTAATTGACTTAGCTGTGCACTTTCCAAAAAACAAAAACACAGTCAAGTCACATAATGCGAAGTCAATTAGTTACCTTGTTCATATGAACTGGATTGTCCAAGTTAATTGTCTTAGCATATCAACTTACTCTATGAGAGCCTATGAGACAATTAAATGTAAATTGATCTTTATAGAACACAGGGTACTTGTGCAGAAGGGTTTGATGGCAGTAACTAAATTGTGTACAGGAGATGTTTGATGAGGGCCACAATTTAATATGCATTAATGTGTTTTGTTTGGTTACAAATGATGTAAATAAAAGCATGGAATTGAGAAGTGCAGGTACTTATCATGCTTGATATGATGCTATCTTCAGTAGATAGCATTCAGTGGGAGTATTGGAAGCCTTTTCAACCCTACAGGTTGCATAACATACAAGTTTGTTTTATATATGATACACAAGAACAAAGAAAATAATAAATGCACAAATTGTACTTTTTCAAAGGTACTACTTTTTCAAATGTAACATGTTTATACATGTTTAATTTGAAAAGTAAAATGTCTTGTTAAAACATATTTCCTAACTTTAAACAAAAGTTATTTTGATATTACATCGTTATGAACACGGCAGAGTGCCGAATACGCAAAATTGCTTGTGCCCCCCAATCAGACCCAGTGCCTCCCCAATCATGATCGGTGCCCCCTCAATATGATGACCCACACTACGCCACTGGTAAAATACATTCTTAAGCACCTCAGAAAGATCCTGCAACCTTATTAGAGTCACGCGGTAGCATGACCAGCAAGTTTTAAAAAAAAACGACTGATAAAGAAGAATAAGAAGATGCACCGCGGGACTATTAGAGTCACGCGGTAGCATGACCAGCAAGTTTTAAAAAAAAACGACTGATAAAGAAGAATAAGAAGATGCACCGCGGGACTATATTTACACGAAACAAAACGCTATTGGTCTATGATATTTTTCGCTGGGTACAAAATATATCTAAAACCATGCTAAATCGTATTTACTATCCAAAGTGTAATATTTTAATAACTCATTAATTCAAAAAGTTACACCAATCATACAGTCAATCCGATTGTTTGATAATAAATAAACATTCTTGCTTTATTTCACGCGGTATTTCATAGCCAAAATTAGTGGAAAATCATAGCTAATCATACTGATATCCACAATCTTTCGTCACTGCTACAGCCATACATGGCTGTCACTGTCGCACTACCTTTTGAGATTCACTTTCAAATATACCCTAGTATATTCCTGGATACCCTACATACAAATTCTGGATCCCATTCGCCAAAAATCAAGTTTTTCGCAATTCTTTTATTCTTTCCGGACCACAGCATACATTCATATTAATAAATACTCCACTTTCACACGTCGTTATAACGGGTCGTCCCCGTGGCGAAGCAGTTAAGGTCCTGGACTTCTAATCCATTTATGAATTTTTGCTCAGGTTCGAAACTTCCCACCACTTTTTTTTCTTAATGTTTTATTAACCAATGTATTGTCATAAATCAAGAATAACACCATCTCGAACATCCATTGCTATTATGATATTTTTTTTCATCAAACAAACATGTCTGATTTTTTATTCTCATCTAGGCCAGGCCTAGGCCTACTTTCACCATCCAGATGCTTTCACCATGCCTGACTATCATGACATCTTCGTTATTTAAAACACATTTATCATTGGCTCTGTTCACAGTTCAATCTGAAATTATATTTGCAATAAATATTATAAATTGTCACAAATTAAAATCACAAACCGCGAAACATAGGGCCTGCACTTTGGCTCGTTTTTGCAGGTTTACATGGTCCAATAATCACAAGATGACTGACATGTGGTAACAAAGGAAGCAGTCACTGCAATTTGATTATGTCCCATATGATTGGCCATTCAAGACACCCCTGTGAATATACTATAGCGGCCTTTTCAAAATATAATACCTGTTTGCTTGACTGTATTGACAATACCCGGAACAATACACACAGTATATGCATTGGACAAACTTTTTACAATAAGCATGATAAGTGATGATGTGACCTCCAGATTTATACATCGTTCGTCTCGCACACTGACAACATTTGATTGAATGGACTGTAGGCTACTGCGCCGTGATTACGGTGAAGGACACCGGTTCAAATCCTTTGTTTGGAGCCAATCGATAAAACCATGCAGGGCCTCTATACCCATGTACAGTTTATCCCTACATAACCTATGTCTTGAATACGCTGGCAAAGTTATGTAATAATCGGATTAATACTATATAGCAGTAGGTAAAAACAAGTTTTGAATAATCCGCGCTATAAAGTCCCATTCAGTGATCCCAGCGAAAGTGAAAAAAAATCAAATTGTTACGTTTATAAATTTTTAAATGAAAAACAAATGGCAAAAAAACAAAACAGGAAAACGACAGTATTGACGAAGTTGAAGCCCCATTCAAATACATGTAGCTAATTTATATACTGTCAGTACCGGTATATAAATTACAGACTCACGTAAATGCATTATTTTTTGTCTTAGACACACGGCGCGGCTTTCGGCTGAACCACTGCACTAGCAAGCTATGTTAGCACATCTATGACAATGACGAAAGGTACAAAATCAGCCATAGGCCTTTAGATAGCAGAAGACACAAAAGTGGTGTTTTATGACCTTTGACATTCTTTTGTGGCGAGTGACATGGTCTTTCAATTCACGCCGAGTGTCCTTGACAGGTTTGACTATGCTTCAGTGGTCATGAAAGAATTCAAAAGATAACCTCTGCCCCAATAATCCCAAGCAATTGTCTGAAACTGCTCCTCGGATCATAAGAACTCAGTCCTCAAATGATAGTCATAATAATGTCCAAAATATAAAAATTACTGACTATCATTGAAGACTGAGTTCCACAGTCTAGTATCCAAAATCTGAATTTTGATGATTTTTTACGATCGTCGGAATGAAAAAAATCAAAAAATCACTGAATGGGCCTTTAGTTCCCTCCTCTCCTTACCCTGCAATATAAATCAACGAAAAATAAAGAAAAAAATAAAGAAAACAAGAAAAGAAAATTAACCAAATTAAGGGATCTGTTTTGAGCGTTTCGATAGTATTTTTGTGGGACATGAGAGCACATCAGACATATCGAATTGCATTCTGAATACGAAGAATGTCTTTCTGATATCAAATAAATTTCATTATTTGAAATTCACGATATAATACAAATTTTATGACAAATTATTAAAATTTGATATTTTTCACATTTTTGATAAATAACAGTCCTCGAAGTAAATATCATAAATCTAATGTTATATTCTTAAACAGTCCCTGGCATACAGATACCATACATGTATAGGCCTATGTATAGTAAATTTGTCTGCTTTATCTGTTTTGTGCTGTTTAAGCAAATAGTTAAACATAATTTCCATAAAATGTAAGCTTTTACTGTCAGATATGTCCCCTTTTAATTTTGAGCAGAACAAGTGCGGTAAAGCAGAGAAAATTGAAATTTACTACTACTAGCGCCAATGAATGTTATACGATTGTAAAACGGTACGATCCTCTGGGTGTGTGGGGGTGTGTGCGTATGTGTGTCCTGCACGCGTATTTTTTTCTGCGACTATAACGGGACGCAATACGATACCGGTATGTTATAAGAGTCAAACTTACAAGAAAGATGGCTCTTGTCAAATCCTACAATTCTGTCAGAGAAAATATGCATATTTTTAATTAATTGACATAATTGATTAATTAATAAATATTTTATTTAATGATTTACCATAATTCCAAATATGTCAAACAATATGTCAAATTAAAGCTAATGAAATGCTTTATAAATTGGTCAGAGCGCATTTTGCAGAATGCATTTAGTACTTTAGTTACATGATTCCAAACATTCTATTCCAATTTTTTGCTATACACGCATAGGAGCTGTACTTTTAAAATCCGCGCCTACTCAATAATAATAGTCTTTCACTCCATTGTCAAAGTACTGTGCTCCCTGTAGCATTATGGAGTGACGCGGTCCTAGAGCACACCACTCCACGCCATACATAAATTCTCCCAGTCACATTTCCCCAATATGAAATTTAAAAAAAGTTAAATTTTAATTTTACTTCTTTTAAAGTTTGGCAGAGGCGGGGTTCGAACTCACGGCGCACCACGCCGCTTTGGAGATGCTCTATGAGCCTAACGCCTTAGACCACTCGGCCACTTGTCTTGATGGAATCTTTTATGAAACGTATTTGAAGATATAATCGCAACTTCAATATAGGCCTAGCACGTGACAAGCAAAAGCAGAAAACGTACCATATTTTGGAATTTTATTTGCCTAAAAACATTAATGTGTATTAATAGCGCTCAATTGTTATTAATCCGACAATAAACATGATAAATGCGCGTCTATATGGACAATACATTATATCGATTTTGACATGTGCTCGCACGGTGTCAGAACATTTCCATGGTCAGTAAAATACTATAGAGGAACCTACCATTTTTCTTGTATACACGTTTTTATCAATTACATAAAAAATCCATTTTAGACCCCAAATGTTTCTTCAGGAAATAAAAGATTAGATTACCATAAAAACGAAACAGTAATCTTTTGCCGGGTCTAATGTTATTTATACATAGAATTTTCAACGTTTTTTCTATCCTCATTCTTGCTCAATTAAAAAAATATTTTGGCGTATATAAAATTGAAATAAAATTCTCTGCCTCATAAACGACCTCAAATGTGCCACAATTGGGTATCACGAATCGTTATATATGATGTGCAGTTAATATTCATATTTTCTTTTATACAGAGGATGCTTCAGTTTTTACAGGAAAAATATTTTCTTGAAAACCCTCTCACTCGGTTATTTCAAAACGGTAACCACGCTTCCCTAGAATGTGCAATAATTTAGCATTAAAATTTTTCTTATTCTAACAGCAAGCGTTTCTAGAATGCAGTATGGCGAAATGTGGTGTAGTCCTAGAGTGTGATGGTTTTGTAGCAGATGACAGTGCTCATTCAAGCCTGTCAAGGTCAGTTAGTAGCCACTTGCTGAATGGATGGCCATGATCAGCTATCAAAGAGATGCCTTGTGCAGCTGCCAATCACAGTAGAGGTTTGATAACATTTTGTTAAAACCCAAATGTGATATAAGGACAAAGCTGTGCATGTTGGTACTTAATTGTTTGGATTCTTACGTTGAAATTCCCTTGTATTAGTATTTTTATGTGTAGGGTATACCCAGCAAACATTATACAATCGGCCCGATACTGGCTCTATAAAAGCTGCTATAATGGACCAAGAATGGCAGCCTGTATTGGTCCGGTACGGTCGTGCACACGGGCATTCGACTGGCCCATTAGATATTGCCAGCACTGGGCCAAAATGGGTTGAAATTGGCCCAGTACATGTCCAATTTATTCAATACTGTACTGGGCCAATATAATATTGCCAATATATTCCCATTATGAAACCGTAAACGGTAATGGTCCAATTTTGGTCCTTTTTATTTTATTTTATTTTTTTTGGTCCACATCTAGCTGTGCAGTGTTTCTCTATTCCTCTTTTACCTGGTTCAGGCATTATTGGTCAGTTTCACCTGTTCAACCAGATATTTCCTTTGTAAAGGAAACTTATACTTGCACTCAGCATAATTGAATTGGTATTACCTGATGTGCAAAGTTTTAAAGTTCGATAACAAACTAAGCTCACAAAACTGAGCCATTGATAAATGAAATATATTCTATGGTGTCATCAGATAACACTTATGGCTTGATCATGCACGTAGATTATTTACAAGGCAGTAAATGAAATATTCGGAACAAGCGTAAACTCGCTGCCTTTTATTTGTAATAATAATAACATGTGGCCCTTCAAAATGAAGATGATAATGATCAAATATTGTATTTTGATAGTAAAAAATGTCAGGGTTTCAAAACCACGCCCACATTAATGCAACATTGGGCCAATACAGGGCCGGTACTCGGGGCCTACAAGCCCGGCCAACAAGTTTCTGCCGCAACTGGGCCAGTATGTACATGCCGGTTCGATGCCATATTCAGGTTGTCTTCAATTGGCCCAATAATGGACCAAGTACGGCACAGCTTATCCTGGTAAGAAAACGGCGGCCAGACATTAACCAGTATCGGATTTGTATTGGCGTTATTCCGTCAGCCGTGTCCGGTATTGCCAAAAGTAGACCGGTTTAAGCCATTACTGGGCCAATATTACAATGTTTGCTGGGTAGTGGTCATAAATTATATAGCTTTTAAATTTTGGGCATTTTTGCTCTGTTGCACTGTACCATTATGGAATTTGAGCAAATCAATTACCGACACAAGCAGGTATACAGTGTATTATTTGATTTTTATTTCGTATCTCAGGAGCACAGCTCACTTGGTAAGGCATCAGAATTTGGTACACTAGCGCTTCGAACTTTAAATCGGAAGGTGGTGAGTTCGAGCCTCATCACGGTCACATTAATTTTATAAACCAAATATTGTTCGAACTTTTCATATTTGTTTTTCTTTTATTGTTTCCTTTCTTTGTCTTTTTTTTTTCTTGTTTTCTTTTTTTCTTCTTTATTTTTCTTTGATCCATATTGCCAGTGTAAGGAGAGGAGGGAACTAACGGCCCATTCAGTGATTTTTTTCATCCGGACGATCGTAAAAATCATCAAAATTCAGATTTTGTACAAGACTGCGGAACTCAGTCTTCAATGATATAGTCAGTAATAATCTTTTGGTCATTATATGACTATCATCATTTGGCGACTGAGTTCTTATGATACATCATCCGAAGAGCAGTTTCAGACAATTGCTTGGGATTGTTGGGGCAGAGGTTATCTTTTGAATTCTTTCATGACCACCGAAGCAGAGTTAAACCTGTCAAGGACACTCGGCGTGAATTGAACTGACCATGTCACTCGCCACAAAAGAATGTCAAAGGTCATAAAACATCAACTTGGTGTCTTCTGCTAGTGGTTCAGCCCTAAGCCGTGTAGGCCTATTTAAGGTAGAAACATCGGCTATGGTGTCATGCACAGATTTGTTTTAAAATGATACAGGATGTGTAGTTGGGTGAGAATAACTTGCCTGCCAAATTTTAATTTTTGCCAACAAAGCGTTTTTGAGTTATGGCATTTTTTATCATTAGGAAACCCCATTGACTTTGTACATAAAGTGGTTTTGACACAAAGCCTCGTTCACTAAAATTGGTAAAAGTTTGAAAATGGATACTATGTTTACATATTATTTTTTCTCCTTTCTATCCCCTTTATAGAACTGCTTTTTGGATCTTTTTATTACAAAAATGTTACCAAATAATATTAATGACTTTTTTCCTATATATTGGCCAGTAATAAAGGGGATATTTGAAGGTAATGTTAGTACTTGCTCAAATTTTCTTAATTTAATATAGAAACACTGAATGACCCAATATCATAATTATTGTCTGAGCTAACCATAGGGCCAATTTTAACAAACAAGGTGTCATATGAAAGGTTATTAAATTTAGAAACTTTTCTCGCCAGCTTTTTTTAATAAAGTGTTTCTATTATAAGTTATGGGTGTTTCTAGATTTCCATAATTTAAAAATGGAAAAAATGATTTTTCTCAAAAAATAAACACTTTATCAAAAAAATCTGGCGAGAGAATTTAGATATTAGGCTTATTAACCACCCCACAAACTATGGAAACCATATCACATTCCCTCTAGGCTAGCAATAATTATTTGTAGAAAAAATAGGAAATTTTCAAAAAATAAAGAAAAACATAAGAAATGTTTAAATTTTCATGAAACATTAAAAATAAGTGGAGTAAAGACTTATCTTAAATTGGTTATATATTTGATATGGATACATAATTCTGATTTGATATAGTGGCTATTTTCCTGCATGGGCCTATTATCCGATGATCCTACCTTAAGACAAAAATAATGCATTTACGTGAATCTGTAATTTATATATACTGACAGTATATATAAATTAGCTACATGTATTTGAATGGGGCTTCAACTTCGTCAATACTGCCGTTTTCTTGGGTTTTGTGCCAATTTTTTCATTAAATTTTTTATAAAAGTAACAATTTGATTTTTTTTTCACTTTCGCTGGGATCACTGAATGGGGCTTTGCAACGCGATATATTCAAAACTTGTATTCACCTACTGTTATAGCATTAATCCGAGTATTACACAACCTCGCCAGCGTATTCAAGACATCCAATGCAAATAATCACCTAGATTATGACGTATCATACCGTAAATATGGCGGAGTACTCAAATTCATTCAACAAAAGCATGATTACAAGCTATTGCAATCTACCGCGACAGCTCGTCTCACACACATAACAAATGCACAAATACGATCCAATAGGTTGACGACAACGTTTGATTGAATGCACTGCATTGTGCCATGATTACGGTGAAGGACACCGGTTCAATTCATTTGTATGGAGCCAATCAATAATTTCACGCACATCCTCTATTATTGCCTAATTATTGCCCGGATGATTGCACACTGTAAAAGAGCTATTGTTATAATGTTTGATGAAATCGTATTTAACTACCGTATGTATATACATATAGGGAATGTGTGTGAGTCGAGTATTACCTAATTATAATAGGGGCGTATCCAAAAATGAATTCACGCCCCTTTCAAATGTCGAGCCAAAGTGCAGGCCCTATGGATCGCCAACAACTGCCGCTGAATATTGATATCAAACTAGATTTCACCGCAGGGCTATAAAGAACCACAAACCGCGACATTTGGATATCCAGCTAGATAGCCCAGCAGGGCTACAAAGAATCACACACCACGAAATATGGATATCCAACAGGCTTAAACTATAAATTAGCTCCCGATAGAGGGCAGGGCCTGATAAGGGTAATTAAAATCACAAACCGCGAAAGATCGCTGACAACCGCCGCTTAATAGGGATATCCAACTAGATTGCCCCGCAGGGCTACAAAGAACCACAAACCGCGAAATTTGCATATCCAACAAGATTGCCCGCAGGCTTATCGATTATAAAGAACCACAAACCGTGAAATATGGATATCCAACAAATTAAGACCACAAACCGCGAAAGATCGCCAACAACTGCCGTTAAATTTGGATATCCAACTAGATTGCCTCGCAGGGCTATAAAGAACCACAAACCGCGAAATTTGGATATCCAACAAGCTTAAACTAATTAACTGCCGATAGAGGGCTTGATAAGGGAAATTAAAATCACAAACCGCGAAAGATCGCCGACAACCTCCGCTTAATAGGGATATCCAACTAGATTGCCCGCAGGGCTACAAAGAACCAAAAACCGCGAAATGTGGATATCCAACAAATTAAGACCACAAACCGCGATAAAATGAAATGAAATGAAATGAAGAGCCACAAACCGCGAAATTTGGATATGCAACTAGATTGCCCCACAGGGCTACAAAGAACCACAAACCACGAAATATGGATATCCAACAAGCTTAAACTATAAATTAGCTCCCGATAGAGGGCAGGCTTGATAAGGGAAATTAAAACCACAAACCACGAAAGATCGCAGATAACCGCCGCTTACTAGGCATATCCAACTAGGTTGGCCCGCAGGCTACAAAGAACCACAAACCGCGAAATTTGGATATCCAACTAGATTGCCCACAGGCCTATAGATTATAAAGAACCACAAACCGCGAAATATGGATATCCAATAAATTAAGACCACAAACCGCGATAAACGAAATGAAACGAAATGAACAGCCACAAACCGCGAAATTTGTATTTGCAACTAGATTGCCCCACAGGGCTACGAAGAACCACAAACCACGAAATATGGATATCCAACAAGCTTAAACTATAAATTAGCTCCCGATAGAGGCCAGTGCTTGATAAGGAAATTAAAACCACAAACCACGAAAGATCGCAGATAACCGCCGCTTAATAGGCATATCCAACTAGGTTGGCCCGCAGGGCTATAAAGAACCACAAACATTCAAACACGATTATCTTGCCTAGTCGGGGCATTTAGACGCTTCCGTAGTATAGGCTTATATATATGCGCATTTACCAGTTCCAACTTGGAAGTAAATCGGACTTACTCTCCGTATCTCTCTGGCATTGTCAACATTGGGTGTGTGCTGTTTATATTTACATTTTCTGTACATATTTACGTTGCCTTGAATAATTAAAGTATATTAAAATATATATTGATCATTGTGTACGCCTAAGTCACGCGTGACGAGCAAGTTTTAAAAATAAACGACTGATAAAGTTTTGTTTAATTATTTATTGTCATAAATCATAAACAGCAACTTCAAACATCTATTTTTCGTTTTATGGAGCACTTTGTAACCTGATGACTTTCCAAGCTTGGAGCTACTTGGTTACATTCATAAAAAGAAAAGAAATCTACCAAAAAAACGTTGACAACGTAAAGAAATCAAAAAAAAAAAAAAAACCCACCTCGGCTCACTTTTTGAAACTTGGTCCCATTTTGAATACCAACAGGAAATCAGTGTTTTTATTTTATTTCAACAGAATACAGCGTTTCCAACAAGATTACAAGCCTACTACACTTCTGGAAATGTTTTAAATTTATATAAATATGATGAAGTTTAAATTAATACCTTTTACAAATGGGACCAAGTTTCAAAAAGTGAGCCGAGGTGGGTTTTTTAAACTTGCTGATTTCTTTACGTTGTCAACGTTTTTTTGGTAGATTGGTTCTTACTTCAATTTGAACCAGTCGGAGGGCGCATTGCAACAATGGGACTGATCAATTCTAAGCCCAAGGTACGTTCTTGTAAAATGTAAGATTTGATTTCATTAAAAATTGGAACACTTATGATTCATATTTTTATTTGAATTGAAGTGTTTAAGAATGAAAACAAGGCATTGTTTGTTTTGCCGCTGTTGTACATCTATCATCTCCTATAACAAGGCGACAACATAATATTTTGGGTAAAACAACTTGACTTCACCTCATTGTTCTACTTAAAATAATGATGTTTCACATGTTATGAGATGATAGCTAAAAGTAAAACCTTTATTGATAAAATGATATCCATGTGTATTTATTGCATTAATGTTGTTATTTCATCCAGGAGCACTAACTTCAGTGAATACTGATAACCATTAAAAAAGGAAAATAGAAATATCCACACTATTACTCCCCAAATATATTTCTGCCCCCCAGTATCCCCTCAATTTAGAAGCAAAAACCCCCAAATCACATAAATTTCCACTTTTTAAGGCAATTTTGTGCCAAATTTTGATCCCCCCCCTGAAAGTCACTTTCCCCCCTATGCCCCCCAAAAAAAAACATTCCCAGTGCTGCCACTGTGCATTTTGGTGGATTCTTTTAAAAGAGTGAGCCAATGTAACACTTACGTCATTTGTGACCACTTCTTGGTGACTGTTTATGATTGTGACTTGCTGCAAGCATTATAGTCATAAAATGATATTCCTTTCCTTTCCAAGAAAGGCTGATTTAGAATGTTTTTTCTTTCAAGGTGTGAAAGATATGACTAGGCACTTGGATGTCAAATATATAAAATTTTAATAATTTGCCCGTATAAAATTTGTATTATAATGTGAATTAAAAAACAACAACTAATCATTTCACATTCCTTGTATTCAGAATGCAATTTGGTGTGTCTGATGGGCTCTCAGATCCCAAATGTTGCTATCTGATCCCTTACTGAAATATAATTACTAATTTAAAGTGTTAATCACATATTTTTACCAATATTTTTGCAAAACAAACAAACAAACAAAAAACCAAACAAAAACCAAACAATTGATTGGAGAAACTACAGGGGGGGGGGGGCTTCAATAAGAAATGGATATAGGTGTAGGGCTGACAATTTCACAGGAAGGGGCATTTGGTTAGAGCAAAATATACAAAAATAATATGGTGTCATTGGGCAAGAGCATGATTTTTGCCATTCAGTGAGAAATATGAAAAATATGGGGTCATTGGATGAGAGACAGACTATTTGGACTTAACCATGCCCCAAGTGGCAATGGACGCTATTTCTCATTGGGTTCCTATGGTCAGTCACTATTGTCATCAGTATGCACAACAGGCCTTATAATAAAGTTTAAACACACATGCATGGTGCCAATGAAGTCTAACACATAGAGTAGCATTCTAGCACCAAATAAATTAAGACCCTAGTAAAATGTCTTGGTCTCTCCAGTAACACTATACAAAATGCCATCTATGGTTACACTATGGAGGTTAATCACACAGTCCATGGTGTGAAAATTGTAGCATCTGGGACAGAACTATATCTACAGTGTGTTTTAAGCGTAATTTACATGGGGACTTTACCCTTGCCTACATAATAACCATAAATTTTATTTTGATGGATTACTTGCCCTGGCGATGCAATTTACATGGGGACATTTGTTTCCAGCAATATGATCTGAATCAACTATATCTGGGGCCCCTATGTGACCTATAAAACCATAACCAGGTAAATACATAACAAAAGTGTGCATATGTCATCAACATACCAGAGAAAACTCTCTGGAGAGTGTATACTGTCCTGAAAAAATAGCCCCGGTTCTATTTTGAGGAAACTATGAAAGGTCAGAGGGCCAGGAGCATTGCCTGGCAAAATTACCAATATACACGGGGACTTTCCCTTGCTGGAAATAAATTTCCAGCAATAGAGTCTCCGTGTAAATTAAGCTTTATGATTCAGTTTCATCTGGACTCACAATGATCTATAGTGTGTTGCATATTAATACACCTGATTCTATACTTTAAATATTCGCCTAATGGCTCCTTTGGCTTAGGATTAATTTTACACCAAGACCCCATAATTTGAGACTAAAACATGATAACCATGTCAAAAGTTGTGTCTCCCCAAAACAGTTCTTATCTTTGGTATTCCATAGTTTTACAAATTGACAGTTTATGGGTCTCATCATAGATAGCATGTTTCAATGTACAACCCATACACACATTTCTATCAGCAGTAGATAGCTTGATTTAATGTACCGTGCATTGCTATCAGCAGTAGATAGAGCATGTTTCAATATACCACCCATTGCTATCAGCAGTAGATAGCTTGTTGTTTCATGTGCCATTCATTGCTATCAGCAGTAGATAGCTTGTTTCACTGTACCATGCATTGCTATCAGCAGTAGATAGCTTGTTTCAATGTACCATGCATTGCTATCAGCAGTAGATAGCTTGTTTCACTGTACCATGCATTGCTATCAGCAGTAGATAACTTGTTTCAATGTACCGTGCATTGCTATCAGCAGTAGATAGCTTGTTTCAATGTACCATGCATTGCTATCAGCAGTAGATAGCTTGTTTCACTGTACCATGCATTGCTATCAGCAGTAGGTAGCTTGTTTCAATGTACCGTGCATTGCTATCAGCAGTAGATAGCTTGTTGTTTCATGTGCCATTCATTGCTATCAGCAGTAGATAGCTTGTTTCACTGTACCATGCATTGCTATCAGCAGTAGATAGCTTGTTTCAATGTACCATGCATTGCTATCAGCAGTAGATAGCTTGTTTCACTGTACCATGCATTGCTATCAGCAGTAGATAACTTGTTTCAATGTACCGTGCATTGCTATCAGCAGTAGATAGCTTGTTTCAATGTACCATGCATTGCTATCAGCAGTAGATAGCTTGTTTCACTGTACCATGCATTGCTATCAGCAGTAGATAACTTGTTTCAATGTACCGTGCATTGCTATCAGCAGTAGATAGCTTGTTTCAATGTACCATGCATTGCTATCAGCAGTAGATAGCTTGTTTCAATGTGCCATTAATTGTTATCAGCAGTAGATAGCTTGTTTCAATGTGATATGCATTGCTATCAGCAGTAGATAGCTTGTTCAATGTACCATGCATTGCTATCAGCAGTAGATAGCTTGTTTCAATGTACAATGCATTGCTATCAGCAGTAGATAGCTTGTTTCAATGCACCATGCATTGCTATCAGCAGTAGATAGCTTGTTTCAATGCACCATGCATTGCTATCAGCAGTAGATAGCTTGTTTCAATGTGCCATGCATTGCTATCAGCAGTAGATAGCTTGTTTCATTGCACCATGCATTGCTATCAGCAGTAGATAGCTTGTTTCAATGTACCATGCATTGCTATCAGCAGTAGATAGCTTGTTTCAATGTACCGGGCATTGCTATCAGCAGTAGATAGCTTGTTTCAATGTGCCATGCATTGCTATCAGCAGTAGATAGCTTGTTTCAATGCGCCATGCATTGCTATCAGCAGTAGATAGCTTGTTTCAATGTACCATGCATTGCTATCAGCAGTAGATAGCTCGTTTCAATGTATCATGCATTGCTATCAGCAGTAGATAGCTTGTTTCAATGCACCATGCATTGCTATCAGCAGTAGATAGCTTGTTTCAATGTACCATGCATTGCTATCAGCAGTAGATAGCTTGTTTCAATGTGCCATTAATTGTTATCAGCAGTAGATAGCTTGTTTCAATGTGATATGCATTGCTATCAGCAGTAGATAGCTTGTTTCAATGTACCATGGATTGCTATCAGCAGTAGATAGCTTGTTTCAATGTGCCATTAATTGTTATCAGCAGTAGATAGCTTGTTTCAATGTGATATGCATTGCTATCAGCAGTAGATAGCTTGTTTCAATGTGCCATTAATTGTTATCAGCAGTAGATAGCTTGTTTCAATGTGATGTGCATTGCTATCAGCAGTAGATAGCTTGTTTCAATGTACCATGGATTGCTATCAGCAGTAGATAGCTTGTTTCAATGTGCCATTAATTGTTATCAGCAGTAGATAGCTTGTTTCAATGTGATATGCATTGCTATCAGCAGTAGATAGCTTGTTTCAATGTGCCATTAATTGTTATCAGCAGTAGATAGCTTGTTTCAATGTACCATGCATTGCTATCAGCAGGAATAGCTTGTTTCAATGTACAATGCATTGCTATCAGCAGTAGATAGCTTGTTTCAATGTACCATGCATTGCTATCAGCAGTAGATAGCTTATTTCAATGTACCATGCATTGCTATCACCAGTAGATAGCTTGTTTCAATGTACCATGCATTGCTATCAGCAGTAGATAACTTGTTTCAATGTACCGTGCATTGCTATCAGCAGTAGATAGCTTGTTTCAATGTACCATGCATTGCTATCAGCAGTAGATAGCTTGTTTCAATGTGCCATTAATTGTTATCAGCAGTAGATAGCTTGTTTCAATGTGATATGCATTGCTATCAGCAGTAGATAGCTAGCTTGTTTCAATGTGCCATTAATTGTTATCAGCAGTAGATAGCTTGTTTCAATGTATCATGCATTGCTATCAGCAGTAGATAGCATGTTTCAATGTACAATGCATTGCTATCAGCAGTAGATAGCTTGTTTCAATGCACCATGCATTGCTATCAGCAGTAGATAGCTTGTTTCAATGCACCATGCATTGCTATCAGCAGTAGATAGCTTGTTTCAATGTGCCATGCATTGCTATCAGCAGTAGATAGCTTGTTTCAATGCACCATGCATTGCTATCAGCAGTAGATAGCTTGTTTCAATGTACCATGCATTGCTATCAGCAGTAGATAGCTTGTTTCAATGTGCCATTAATTGTTATCAGCAGTAGATAGCTTGTTTCAATGTGATATGCATTGCTATCAGCAGTAGATAGCTTGTTTCAATGTGCCATTAATTGTTATCAGCAGTAGATAGCTTGTTTCAATGTACCATGCATTGCTATCAGCAGTAGATAGCTTGTTTCAATGTACAATGTATTGCTATCAGCAGTAGATAGCTTGTTTCAATGTGCCATGCATTGCTATCAGCAGTAGATAGATAGCTTGTTTCAATGTGCCATTAATTGTTATCAGCAGTAGATAGCTTGTTTCAATGTACCATGCATTGCTATCAGCAGTAGATAGCTTGTTTCAATGTACAATGTATTGCTATCAGCAGTAGATAGCTTGTTTCAATGCACCATGCATTGCTATCAGCGGTAGATAGCTTGTTTCAATGTACCATGCATTGCTATCAGCAGTAGATAGCTTGTTTCAATGTGCCATTAATTGTTATCAGCAGTAGATAGCTTGTTTCAATGTACCGTGAATTGCTATCAGCAGTAGATAGCATGTTTCAATGTACCATGGATTGCTATCAGCAGTAGATAGCTTGTTTCAATGCACCATGCATTGGTATCAGCAGTAGTAATACATAGTTGCAATACATACAAATGTGTTTTTTTTTGTGAGACTGGGATATTTCAGGGTCAGAATATAAATTTAGTAACTTGAAAACTTATTTCTAAATTTACCAAATTTGAAAAAATATAATTATATGTTGTGAATTTCAGAGAAAAAACAGGGTAGATGGTGATTTATCAAAAATTAGAGAATAAAGGTATTGTTTTTAGCCCCTGGAGTGCATCTATCGACTCATATAACACGGGCGACATCATTATTTTAAGTAAAACAACGAGGCGAAGCCGAGTTGTTTTTAAGCTAAAAATAATGATGTCCCCCGGGTTATATGAGACGATAGATGCACGACAGCGGCTAAAAACAATACCTTTATTCTCATTCTTAAACACTTCAATTAAAATTAAAATATCATACAATTAATCAAATTAAATCTACATTTTGCAAGGAATTACCTAGGGCTTAAAATCGACCAGTCTCGTTGTTGCTGTGCGCCTCCGATTGGTCCAAATAGCGAGTATGCGTATCGCGTTGACGCACACGCGCTGACCCGTGTGATATCGTGTCATATCACACGGGTAAAGCTGGGTAAGAACCAATAAGATTGCAGGAACGTTCTCAAGTGTTTAAGAATTCTGCATATCCCCATACATCATCCATTTTATGAGCTTTTCAACAGGACAGCAGTAACATAAATTTCTTTATGGCATTGGTGGAGGGGTGTATAGTTGTAAAATCCTTCAACACATGTTGAAGTGGAGCAAAAGCAGCATCTTTTACTCCCAGAATACCAGTCTTGGAACAAATACATTCACGCTAAACACACAGAATATTGTCATTTTAAAGCCAAAATTGTCAAATATGATATTGAATGCTATCAGCAGTAGATATAGCTTATTTCAATGTACCATGTATTACTATCAGCAGTAGATAGCATGTTTCAATGTACCATGCATTGCTATCAGCAAAAAGGTGCTACTTGGAACCTTTTTTTGTCCTCTATGTAGAACCCTAAGCAGTAATAAGGTTCTAAAAAGAACCTTATCAGCAGTAGATAGCTTATTTCAATGTACCATGCATTGCTATCACCAGTAGATAGCTTGTTTCAATGTACCATGCATTGCTATCAGCAGTAGATAGCTTGTTTCAATGTACCGTGCATTGCTATCAGCAGTAGATAGCTTGTTTCAATGTACCATGCATTGCTATCAGCAGTAGATAGCTTGTTTCAATGTGCCATTAATTGTTATCAGCAGTAGATAGCTTGTTTCAATGTGATATGCATTGCTATCAGCAGTAGATAGCTAGCTTGTTTCAATGTGCCATTAATTGTTATCAGCAGTAGATAGCTTGTTTCAATGTATCATGCATTGCTATCAGCAGTAGATAGCATGTTTCAATGTACAATGCATTGCTATCAGCAGTAGATAGCTTGTTTCAATGCACCATGCATTGCTATCAGCAGTAGATAGCTTGTTTCAATGCACCATGCATTGCTATCAGCAGTAGATAGCTTGTTTCAATGTGCCATGCATTGCTATCAGCAGTAGATAGCTTGTTTCAATGCACCATGCATTGCTATCAGCAGTAGATAGCTTGTTTCAATGTACCATGCATTGCTATCAGCAGTAGATAGCTTGTTTCAATGTGCCATTAATTGTTATCAGCAGTAGATAGCTTGTTTCAATGTGATATGCATTGCTATCAGCAGTAGATAGCTTGTTTCAATGTGCCATTAATTGTTATCAGCAGTAGATAGCTTGTTTCAATGTACCATGCATTGCTATCAGCAGTAGATAGCTTGTTTCAATGTACAATGTATTGCTATCAGCAGTAGATAGCTTGTTTCAATGTGCCATGCATTGCTATCAGCAGTAGATAGATAGCTTGTTTCAATGTGCCATTAATTGTTATCAGCAGTAGATAGCTTGTTTCAATGTACCATGCATTGCTATCAGCAGTAGATAGCTTGTTTCAATGTACAATGTATTGCTATCAGCAGTAGATAGCTTGTTTCAATGCACCATGTGCTTCAGCGGTAGATAGCTTGTTTCAATGTACCATGCATTGCTATCAGCAGTAGATAGCTTGTTTCAATGTGCCATTAATTGTTATCAGCAGTAGATAGCTTGTTTCAATGTACCGTGAATTGCTATCAGCAGTAGATAGCATGTTTCAATGTACCATGGATTGCTATCAGCAGTAGATAGCTTGTTTCAATGCACCATGCATTGGTATCAGCAGTAGTAATACATAGTTGCAATACATACAAATGGTTTTTTTTTGTGAGACTGGCATATTTCAGGGTCAGAATATAAATTTAGTAACTTGAAAACTTATTTCTAAATTTACCAAATTTGAAAAAAATATAATTATATGTTGTGAATTTCAGAGAAAAAACAGGGTAGATGGTGATTTATCAAAATTCTGCATATCCCCATACATCATCCATTTTATGAGCTTTTCAACAGGACAGCAGTAACATAAATTTCTTTATGGCATTGGTGGAGGGGTGTATAGTTGTAAAATCCTTCAACACATGTTGAAGTGGAGCAAAAGCAGCATCTTTTACTCCCAGAATACCAGTCTTGGAACAAATACATTCACGCTAAACACACAGAATATTGTCATTTTAAAGCCAAAATTGTCAAATATGATATTGAATGCTATCAGCAGTAGATATAGCTTATTTCAATGTACCATGTATTACTATCAGCAGTAGATAGCATGTTTCAATGTACCATGCATTGCTATCAGCAAAAAGGTGCTACTTGGAACCTTTTTTTGTCCTCTATGTAGAACCCTAGCAGTAATAAGGTTCTAAAAGAACCTTATCAGCAGTAGATAGCTTATTTCAATGTACCATGCATTGCTATCACCAGTAGATAGCTTGTTTCAATGTACCATGCATTGCTATCAGCAGTAGATAACTTGTTTCAATGTACCGTGCATTGCTATCAGCAGTAGATAGCTTGTTTCAATGTACCATGCATTGCTATCAGCAGTAGATAGCTTGTTTCAATGTGCCATTAATTGTTATCAGCAGTAGATAGCTTGTTTCAATGTGATATGCATTGCTATCAGCAGTAGATAGCTAGCTTGTTTCAATGTGCCATTAATTGTTATCAGCAGTAGATAGCTTGTTTCAATGTATCATGCATTGCTATCAGCAGTAGATAGCATGTTTCAATGTACAATGCATTGCTATCAGCAGTAGATAGCTTGTTTCAATGCACCATGCATTGCTATCAGCAGTAGATAGCTTGTTTCAATGCACCATGCATTGCTATCAGCAGTAGATAGCTTGTTTCAATGTGCCATGCATTGCTATCAGCAGTAGAAAGCTTGTTTCAATGCACCATGCATTGCTATCAGCAGTAGATAGCTTGTTTCAATGTACCATGCATTGCTATCAGCAGTAGATAGCTTGTTTCAATGTGCCATTAATTGTTATCAGCAGTAGATAGCTTGTTTCAATGTGATATGCATTGCTATCAGCAGTAGATAGCTTGTTTCAATGTGCCATTAATTGTTATCAGCAGTAGATAGCTTGTTTCAATGTACCATGCATTGCTATCAGCAGTAGATAGCTTGTTTCAATGTACAATGTATTGCTATCAGCAGTAGATAGCTTGTTTCAATGTGCCATGCATTGCTATCAGCAGTAGATAGATAGCTTGTTTCAATGTGCCATTAATTGTTATCAGCAGTAGATAGCTTGTTTCAATGTACCATGCATTGCTATCAGCAGTAGATAGCTTGTTTCAATGTACAATGTATTGCTATCAGCAGTAGATAGCTTGTTTCAATGCACCATGCATTGCTATCAGCGGTAGATAGCTTGTTTCAATGTACCATGCATTGCTATCAGCAGTAGATAGCTTGTTTCAATGTGCCATTAATTGTTATCAGCAGTAGATAGCTTGTTTCAATGTACCGTGAATTGCTATCAGCAGTAGATAGCATGTTTCAATGTACCATGGATTGCTATCAGCAGTAGATAGCTTGTTTCAATGCACCATGCATTGGTATCAGCAGTAGTAATACATAGTTGCAATACATACAAATGTGTTTTTTTTGTGAGACTGGCATATTTCAGGGTCAGAATATAAATTTAGTAACTTGAAAACTTATTTCTAAATTTACCAAATTTGAAAAAAATATAATTATATGTTGTGAATTTCAGAGAAAAAACAGGGTAGATGGTGATTTATCAAAAATTCTGCATATCCCCATACATCATCCATTTTATGAGCTTTTCAACAGGACAGCAGTAACATAAATTTCTTTATGGCATTGGTGGAGGGGTGTATAGTTGTAAAATCCTTCAACACATGTTGAAGTGGAGCAAAAGCAGCATCTTTTACTCCCAGAATACCAGTCTTGGAACAAATACATTCACGCTAAACACACAGAATATTGTCATTTTAAAGCCAAAATTGTCAAATATGATATTGAATGCTATCAGCAGTAGATATAGCTTATTTCAATGTACCATGTATTACTATCAGCAGTAGATAGCATGTTTCAATGTACCATGCATTGCTATCAGCAAAAAGGTGCTACTTGGAACCTTTTTTTGTCCTCTATGTAGAACCCTAAGCAGTAATAAGGTTCTAAAAAGAACCTTAAAAGGTTCTATAAAGAACCTTAAAAAAGATTTAAGTTTAGGCCTGGGGACATTCTAATTCATTCATTCAGGGACTCATCACAAAGTTAAGAAAAGTAAAACGTAGTATTAACCCATTTTGGTACTAAAAAATCATTTTCTTGGATAAAAAACCTTTTTTCTGTTCTACTAAGAACCCTTTGAGGTTCTTTCTTTAAAATTCAAAAAGGTTCTTCAAGAAAAGGTTCTACAAAGACCCTTTTAGCTTTGCTACAGAACCTTTTTGGTTCTAAAGAACCCCAGGTTTCAGTTGGGTTCTTTGTAGAACAAAAAAATTTTTTATCCAAGAAAAGATTTTTTAGTATCAAAAGGGTTAACACTACGAAAAGAACCTTTCTTAACTTTGTGATGAGTCCCTGAATGAATGAATTAGAATGTTCCCAGGCCTATTTAAATCTTTAAGGTTCTTTATAGAACCTTTAAGGTTCTTTTAGAACCTTATTACTGCTTAGGTTCTAATACAGGACAAAAAAGGTTCTAAGTAGCACCTTTTTTTTTCTGAGAGTGCAGTAGTAATATATACAATCCAAAAAACAAACAAAAAAGAAGAAGAAAAAGGTACTTTTTCAGATCATGTTACAGGGTTGAAATATTTGATAATTTGAATATGAAAAAAGTACAAATTGCCCTTGAAAATCTGGAACAAATTGACCAAAAGTTGTAATGTGCATCTGTTTTGGCCTAATTTGAGACCACAATTGTCCCATTTTTTACTCCTTTTAGTGTTAAAATTGCACATTTTTTTTTGTGTTGTACGCATTTGTTCGAGTAAAGTAATTTTAGTAACAGGTCAGTGGGATGGTTTAGAAAATTTACCCACTTGGATTGGTGGGATACATGTACTTTTGCTTATAGGTCTGAACAAGAAGAAAATCACATTTATTGTAATCAGTTCAGATCAGGTTAATGTCTGAACATGAACATCCCAGCTATACACAAGTAAAATGAGTGGTGCGATTTATTCTGATAAAGTGCCTGGTATATAGCATTACTACAGCCTTCCTATTGGGAAAAAATATTTGGACGTTAAAATGGTTGAATCGCTACTCGTTTGTCTTGTTTGTGTTTGAATGGATGTGAACGTCAAGTTAGCTATCCATCCTCATTATTAGACAGCCTGCAAGTGCCAACTTGGCTTTGTCATATTAACAATTACCAGGATCAACATTAATGGTGCAAATGTGGGACTGGGTGCAACAAGAAGCTTCAGCTTGGCATGGTTTAAAAAGGTTACTATTTGTCTGGACTAAATATATTAAAAGATGGAAAATGCAGAAGGAAAATAAAATGAAATTAACTGAAATAAAATAAGGAATAAATTTAACTAGTTAAAATTAGTAGTAGCATTTTAATGTAAACACCTCAAATACTGAATTGAATGACATAATTTTTACTTTAGTAGATTATTAGATGACATTTCCTTTGTTTCAAATGAAATTTCTCAAGATCTGTGTGATGAACAAAGGGCCTAAACTTTACTTAGGAGAGTATAGGATGAGAGTCCAACAAAAAAGTCATTTTCGCAATGTTTGATACCTGACTTGTTTTTTCAAATTAACTTCTTGTCAAAATCTTTTTTTTGCGGGAATTTGTATATTTGAGCAATATCTCGAGGTTAAAGCAAGATTCTGGGTTTGGGTAAACATTACTTGGGCTAAGGTTAATTTACATTGGAGGATGGATTAGAGTTTATGAAGGCTACACATATGACCAAATGGGGGAAAGATCTAGGGGTAATTTGGAAACAACAATTTACTCTGTGATGATGGGGAAATTGATATAAAGTTTGGTATCAGAATAATTCTACAAGTTTTTTTCTTTCCAAATATTATTTTGATTTTCCCTATGCTCCTGATGCAAAATCTGAAGGTTCAAATATGTTTAGATTATTGGGACACCCTGTATATCAATGTTGTATGTGACTATCAACCGGTACTGTTTAAAATCAGGCCAGTAACTTTTGTCTTTAATTATGACCCATCTGGCTATTATAGTGTTAAACAGTTCACGTACTGCCCTAGTTCAAACGTTTCGTTTTCAGACTAAATTCTCACGCTCTTTCTGCTCATTCTTTTAAATCAATCTTTGCTCTGTACCATCATTCTTCCAAAGACACAAAATCTTCCATGCACAAAAATCACCCTGATTGACCTGATAAATGGCATCAATTTTAATAGTTTCACATGCCTTCTATGAGATGCGTGCCAAAGTTGACCGTTTTAATTTGGATTTGATACAAGAACATCAAAGCTTACTGGAAGTAGTCTTCTATAAAATTCCACAACTTTCTGTCCTCCATTGCTGCCCTGAAGTCTGCTGCCGCCAGTCCAGTGTCATCTTTCAGAATGTCAATGGAGGTCAGAGCAGGTCTTCCAGTTTTCCGCCTCCCATGCTTGGGTATCCAATGAATCGTTTTTGATGCGGGCTCCTCACTTCTGAAACATTGGCCAGCAAACCGAGGTCTTCTTTCCCTGATCAACTAAATAGACAGAAAAATAACTTTTATTCAGCTAAGTAAAAGCTTAAAATTTATCTTTCACTCATGCAAAAAAGTCACATGCACCATCAGAACATCTGTGGTATCATCTAGTCTTTCAGCAGATCCCTCCCATTCTGTAGACATGCCAGATTATCTCTATCATTTGCTTGTCTATACTTTGATCAGAGCCAAATAGGCAGGACATACACCATAGTGTGGTGTGGACATGATAAAAATATTGAAAGTCTGATATTCTTTACCAAAAGCAAAAAGGTATAAGGAAAGTATGCAGCATTATTAATATTTTCATTTTGTTCCCCATGCCAAACTTTGTGATTGATTTTAATATGGTGGATCTCCAACTTTGCCAGGAACCTCATTGGGGTCAAGAAAAAATACTTACCTCTATGTCCATCTCTTTAGCAATAACTACACCAGAAGAGGAAAAGGAAAGAAAGAAACTAGAGAAAAATTATTATTGTGAACCTTATAATACAATTTATCGCGTCTGATGTCACTGTCAATTACGATCCTTGATTGGTTTACACAGGTTAATCAGCGCGTAAAAGGAAGACCGATATATCTGGTGCTGATCAGAGAAAAGGAATAGCAGCAAATGGCGAAAAATTACGTACTTTTACAAGGCAAAAAGCAGCTTTTCTAGGCATTGTGGACATGGTGCCTTCGCCAAAGAAAGTTTCCTACAATAAAGACCTAACTTTTGAGATGGTTTGCATGTCGAAAGGTGCAAAATTAACAATAAGGCGCCCGGTTATAAATCCGCGTTCAGCAAGTCATCATCACAAGACTTGTAAACAAACCGTGCTCGAATTTGATTGACAGATGACGTCAGACGCGATAAATTGTTTTTATCTCTGTCTTTAATTATAACTACATTTAAGAATCACAGCGTCATAGCCTGGTATGTGACACTAGGTCGTAAACTTACATATGTTATGCATGAATATAGGCTATTAATCTTATCTTAATACGTACATCTCGTAATAAAATACACAAACAATGTAATAATGTTGTTACAGCATGATTTTATTACTCAGTTGCCCCAGCTGCGATTATCAGATAAAATTGCTGCTGAATTCTGATCAAAGAATTCCAAAACAAAACTCCAAAAAGCAAGTCTGTTGTTAAGTTCAGCACATCAAATAACTGGACTACTGATAGCAAGTATATTGAGTTTTGTGTCATGTGGTGAAACCTAGTTATATAAGGCCCCATCAGATGCCCATAAAATGAGCTAAATCTTCAGTCACGGCGCAATATCTCCCCAAGCTGGACTATTTGACCACTGCATAAACAGTCAATAGCAAGACAAAATTGCATAGAATATATATAGGGCTAGGTCACTATCCAGATCCTGTCTGAAGAGACTTTGGAAAAGAGATTATGCTGACAATAATACCTGTTCTTGAAATAAGTGAATCATAAACATTGTAACATTGACAGTTGGGCATGAGGCATTTTGGTAATGCCATCATGCTCAATATTAGCAACTTAAGGGTATACGAGGTATTGTTGGTCGAAGCAGCCAAAAAAATTGATTTTCATCTTCTGAATCAATATATTATTAAAAAATAACACTTTGGTGTTTTGCAAAAGTTCATTCTACAAATCATATACTTTTGAAAACTGCTTAATTTATTGTTGTTAATGAGTTATGTACGTTTTACAAAAGTGATGTTGTTTCAGCCCTCTTTACAACATAACTCAAGAACCACAGGACCTACAAAAGTATGTAGCTGTGATATTCGAATTCTTCTACACACTCGCTATGAAAGCTATGAATTGAGCAATGCAATTTTTGCTAAAGCTCACTACCATTCACAAGATGCTGTGAACTACATTTTTTTTGCTGCTGCTGCCAACAATACATCGTATACCCTTAAGTTTAGTTATTACAAAGTTAAATACTAGTGTTCACTCACACAAAATACTATACTACTCACAATATACCAACAATTAATATAAAATAATATAAAGGCTGTTGCACACTTTTATATGGATGTAGGAATATTTGATATAACATGTCTTTGTTATTTAATCAATTCCCATTCTATTTCCAGTAGTGTTTAACTTCTAACGAATGTTTGAGGATGTTAGATTGATACCACACCAGATATTCGGATTTTACATTATCAAACATTTGTGTAGAATAGGAATAGATTAAATAGCAAAGACATGTTACATCAAATATTTTATGTCGAAATCCAAAGTCTGTATGTTCCTTAAGATAATATAAAGCACACTCTCACAAATAATTGATGGGATTTGTTTTATTGAAGTGTACATAAACATCAATTTGATGTAGTTCCAAGCTGAATCACACATTCTGTGCTCACAAATCAAGTTTACATGTGAAAAACTAGTCCTATCAAATGAACCAGAATATTTAACCTAAATTTTACCTCAGAGTTTAAAATATTTGCATCTTTAATAATGATTGTTGATTTGTTTTCAAATTAACATTTTAAAATATGCTATACTTTATTCAGTTTTAGCGAAAATTATTTGGTGTATAATTGGTAAAAATTATGTTGTTTTTGTTACTTACCATTTCAATAAACACCCAACTTACGTAAATTCACACGAGTGTTTGCCAGTCCTGCATAGCGTAGGTGCTGCACCTCATGCCATTCTATATCAGTCTGCGCTAAAATACTTTTTGCTAATTATAAGTCGAACAAAGTATAATATTGCATATTTCATACCTTTAAAAAAAACTAGGGCAAAGCACTTCATAACAGCACATATTTGGGTGAATAGAGTTTCTGCAAATGACTGATGTATGTATTAATGCAAACGTCACTTTTGATTGTATGTTTCTTTCCCTTAAATTCGTTTTAACGAATTTAAAATTAAATTAAAATTCTTTAATCCATAGCACACATTTGCATCTGGATCATTGAAACATCATTAAGGTTGATGTAAGTAGCTTTTTTAATTGCTTATCTCAACTGACTGATGATAACCAGTGGGGAAAAAAAACCCACAATTTTGCCATAAAAATCATTCAAGTGATTTCTCTCAAAATATAATTAATTTAATTGCTGGTGCAAATAAATGTTAATGGACATGAAAGTAGCAACACTGATATAATCTTCATTTATTACAATTTAAATTGTCACTAGTATATTTTTATTGCAACAATGTATATTTATCCAACTATTATTGTATTGCCTATAACAAAATAGTCAAGTTTCTGATGTTTTTTTATATTTATTCATTATGGCATAAACACACATTATAGTTAAACGGTTTGAACACATTATAGTTAAACGGTTTGATACTCCCCTTAGGAATACAATGTCTTAGTTTACTGAATAAAGTTACACAAAGCCAGACTGTGTGGTGCTTGTGTTCTTTGAGAAATAACAAACAGTGTTATATTTGGTGAATCCATTTTAGTAATTCTCATTTGAAGAGGGTATAGTATTTTGCAGCACTTTTTGTTTCATACTTCTGCTTGACTCCAGTTTAAAGCCAGGAGTGAATTCACAAACTTAAGATACTTTGATAGAGTAGCATTTCTTACCAAACTTGGAGGCAAATTCAAGAGGAAATACCTCAAACTGACTCCAGTAGTCATCTGTACAGATTATAGATTAACAAAACTAATGAGATTTTCAGAAGCTAGTATTTTGTTCCACTCCTCATTAAATTTCACATTTCTTTTGAATTTGATATTGTTAACACAAAACTTTATTTGGGAATTGCTCATTTCATATCCTCGTTATGATTTATTAAAGGGGAATTTCGTGATCCACAGCCTCATCCCCCACTTTTTTCAAAAAAAGTTGAGATTTTTATACCACTGGAAACCTCTGGCTACATAATGTTTATGTACCAAAAATTTCTTGCAGATTAATTCGTTTAGCAAAAATATCATCAAATTTGAATTTCGTTCTGGTGCACCAGAACGAAATTACAACACATTGTCTATGGAGCAGTGTAATACACATAATCATGCATAACTCGCAAAAGCAAAATCGGAATCAACTGAAATTTTGGAAATAAGCTTTTTTCGTGAATATCTACTGAAAAATGTCATAAAAAGAGGATGATAGGATCACGAAATCCTCCTTTAATTCTGCATAGTTTTGTTTTTTAACAGTAAAACCTAATTGACTTAGCTGTGCACTTTCCAAAAAACAAAAACACAGTCAAGTCACATAATGCGAAGTCAATTAGTTACCTTGTTCATATGAACTGGATTGTCCAAGTTAATTGTCTTAGCATATCAACTTACTCTATGAGAGCCTATGAGACAATTAAATGTAAATTGATCTTTATAGAACACAGGGTACTTGTGCAGAAGGGTTTGATGGCAGTAACTAAATTGTGTACAGGAGATGTTTGATGAGGGCCACAATTTAATATGCATTAATGTGTTTTGTTTGGTTACAAATGATGTAAATAAAAGCATGGAATTGAGAAGTGCAGGTACTTATCATGCTTGATATGATGCTATCTTCAGTAGATAACATTCAGTGGGAGGAAGCCTTTTCAACCCTACAGGTTGTATAACATTCAAGTTTGTTTTATATATGACACACAAGAACAAGGAAAAGAAACAAATGCACAAATTGTACTTTTTCAAATGTACTACTTTTTCAAATGTAACATGTTTATACATTTGAAAAGTAAAATGTCTTGTTAAAACATATTTTCTAACTTTAAACAAAAGTTATTTTGATATTACATCGTTATGAACACGGCAGAGTGCCGAATACGCAAAATTGCTTGTGCCCCCAATCAGACCCAGTGCCTCCCCAATCATGGTCGGTGCCCCCTCAATATGATGACCCACACTACGCCACTGGTAAAATACATTCTTAAGCACCTCAGAAAGATCCTGCAACCTTATTGGTTCTTACCTCAATTTGAACCAGTCGGAGGGCGCATTGCAACAATGGGACTGATCAATTCTAAGCCCAAGGTACGTTCTTCAAAAAAAATGTAAGATTTGATTTCATTAAAAATTGGAACACTTATGATTCATATTTTAAGTGTTTAAATGAAAATAGATATTGTTTTTTTGCCACTGTTGTACATCTATCACCTCCTACAACACAGGCGACAACATAATATTTTTGGTAAAGCAACTTGACTTCACCTCATTGTTCTACTTAAAATAATGATGTTTCACATCTTATGAGATGAAAGCTAAAAGTAAAACCTTTATTGATAAAATGATATCCATGTGTATTTATTGCATTAAGGGATGGGTTTATATGTGTGTAAATGGAGGAGAAATGGGAGGATTTTGGCATGTTTGCTGTGATTGTTTGCCTAGCAATATTGATCACAAGTACACAATTGATGGTGCATATCAAGGACCAAACTCTATAGTTTTATATTTGAGCACGATCACTTCTGTAAGGTCATGGGAAATTATGTAAATCGGCTTTTATATTTGATGTTGCATATCGGCTCACGCACTTTTTTTTTGTACCCAGTATTTCACAAAGTCCCTGTACTCTGATGACTCTATGACTTTTTGCTGGTATGTTGAGCACTTTAAACAATTAATTATAGTACTTACCTCCTACTTTAGGAACATGCATATGCCTTAATGTTTGTCGACCATGTCAACAACCCAGTGTAGTTTTACATGGTTGGAAAAGTCTATTTCCTTTCGCTATTTTGCCAATCATAATTCATAAATTGTCCAACTTTTTTGACAAAAAGAGTTTTGCAACTATTCCGCCAGCAAGGAAACACAAATTTATGTGTATCCAGTGCGTCCTTTACGTTTAAATAGTTCAGTTTATTGTCAAGTTGTGCCTCTATACGCCATATTTACGGAATTGATGATACGAGCTGATACGGAATTTTTGAACCCAAATTTCTTGAAATATACATTACCTTTTTAACTTCTCGCCACGAAAGTGGATTCATAAGAAGGTCAAATACAAGCATTCCATTATGGCTGGTATCATCATCTCGATTGGTGTCTTGTGTTAGTATTATTCCATATTTTGCTGGTAGAAGTTCAATGAAACCCTCCATAATTCACGACTTCGTCACTTGTGTTATAAACTCGATGTGTTTACTATATTGTCGCTCGGGTCCGCGACTAATCGCAGGGACCGGTCTATCATTAGCTATTCTATACACGTTTCAATAGCCTTATTGTGATGTGTGGGAGTTTTAAAAGCCGAGCCATGAACAAAATATAATGCGAGCAGCCGGGGGGCATCAACTTTAGAGGTGACGGTATGTGCCTGTCAATATATGCCCCTCTTTTGAAGCCGACTATACCCGATGACCAGGCACCTTCAGTTTTCAAAATATTATACCCAATGACCCCTTTTTCATTTTGATTGTACATAATGACCCTAAAAAAAAAAAAAAAAACCCCAACGTTTTGTACTGATATGCGCGCTTGTAGGCACATATACCCATCAATTCTTAAGTTGAGTGCCCCGGGGCGAGCGCATACTGCGGGCCAATGAACAATGAGATAGTGGCTTTTCTGATATAGCTTTGAGGAACTGTTGAAGTATAAATCAGCCAACGAGTAGGTGTGTCCAAATTGCACATCTTGAATTGAGACCAAGACATGCTGTTATTTCAATTGTTATACCGTTCCGGATGGTTTATTACCTACCATTGCCTGCGAGATGCAGTTCTAAGGTGACAGAGATGGACAGGTCTGCAATTCGATTCCACAACCATTCATACCTTTCATCTGGTTTATTGTATTATCGTGCGAATAGCTCCGTGGTACCTTACGGGTACCTGAATTTTATTTGAATGAAGATGACTCTGTCATGCTCGACGTCATATTGCATAATTTCTATACAGTATATGCAATAAACCAACCAGAACAGTATAACAATTGAAATAATAGGCAGTTCTAAGATAGGTTAAGAAGAATATAACGTCATTCTGTATTATTATTCAAGGTTGTAACGTGTGTCTATGCTGTCATGTAGGCCTACCTGGCAACAGACACGCCCCGGTACAAACAGATGAAATTTGTAGAAAAGCGTGATTATGCCCCAAAACATTAAAAAATGATACTATGAGGTCTTGGTTTTTTAATTTTTGTATGGCAGATCATACATACACATGTGCTGAGGTCAAAAAGGTAAAAATGACCCCTGACTTGTCATTTTGACCCAATTCTGTATTATTATTCAAGGTTGTAACGTGTGTCTATGCTGTCATGTAGGCCTACCTGGCAACAGACACGCCCCGGTACAAACAGATGAAATTTGTAGAAAAGCGTGATTATGACAAAAACATTAAAAATGATACTTTGAGGTATTGTTTTTTTAATTTTTTGTATGGCAGATCATACATACACATGTGCTGAGGTCAAAAAGGTAAAAATTTTGTTTTTGACCCCTGACTCATCTGTCATTCCAAACAACCCCTTAATGTTGTTATTTCATCCAGGAGCACTAACTTCAGTGAATACTGATAACCATTAAAAAAGGAAAATAGAAATATCCACACTATTACTCCCCAAATATATTTCTGCCTCCCCCTCCTCCATTTTCCCCTCAATTTAGAGGCAAAACCCCCAAATCACATACATTTCCACTTTTTAAGGTGCCAAATTTTTGATTTCCCCCCCAGAAAGTCACTTTCCCCATGCCCCCCAAAAAAACATTCCCAGTGCTGCCACTGTGCATTTTGGTGGATTCTTTTAAAAGAGTGAGCCAATAATAACACTTACGTCATTTGTGACCACTTCTTGGTGACTGTTTATGATTGTGACTTGCCGCAAGCATTATAGTCATACAAATGATATTCCTTTCCTTTCCATAAATAAGAAAGGCTGATTTAGAATGTTTTTACTTTCAAGGTGTGAAAGATATGGCTAAGCACTTGGATGTCAAATATATCAAATTTTAATCATTTGCCCGTATAAATGTTTTATTATATTGTGAATTTAAAAAAACCCGAAATCATTCCACATTCCTTGTATTCAGAATGCAATTTGGTGTGTCTGATGGGCTCTCAGATTCCACAAAAATACTGTGTAAATGTTGCTATCTGATCCCTTACTAATGACGTTTTTCAAAGTTGAAAATCTTTTAAAAACCAGATTGTCTCAGCATCAGGGGAACTTGGGCATTCATGTGCAGCCAAGTCTGGACAATTATCCTATCAGTTCCACTTGAGCCATATCAAGTCCTCTTGAAAGTTTATGCTATTGATTTGGGTCATGGTATTGGAATGATGTAGGTTGTTGTGTTGTTATAGCAACAATCCCAGATTCTTGGCCATTCAGATGGCACTTTAGTGGGGTGCAGCCAATCAGGTCTCTGCTTTAATTCCATTTCTTTTGTTGTGTTCACACCTTTCTTAGTAAGTCACTTGCATTTGCTCCTCCGATCATGCTGGACCAAAAAATTGTTGTGCTCTTGGTGGTGAAAAATAATACTGTTTGTCTGATGTGGTAGTATTTTATAAAGTATAGGATTGATAATGATATGTTACTTAAGCAGTGGATGTGATTATTTTATTAATATTTAAGTGTATAGAAGCGCAAATCAACATCCACAGAGCAGCAACTGGTTTCATCATGGTCACATTGGCATTGGCCACCGGCTTCATGTTAGAATCAGCCAACGGCTTCAATTTATTTACAAGCAGGCAAGTAATCAACAAATTTATCGGTAATACTTTGCATGAGATAATGAACCCTAGTTACAGTCAAGTATTTTATAAGTTGGATGTTATTAATTAAATCCAAGTCTCCAAAATATTTAGTGTTGGCTGTAATTGACAAGTATTATATATACAATATATACCATTGTCTTTTTGGCATTATTAGATCACATATGCAAATTATTGGGAATGATTTACATGGTTTGCATGGTGCTCGAAATGGTCAACCTGTAGTATGCAGGCTGGTTCTATTACTGGAGATACAAATTTATATTATTACTGAATATAAGCCTTTAAGTTATAAGAATAGTAATCATGGTAGTATACCTTAATCTTCAAGTGTCTATTACTAGATAAATTCTAGGAGTTGCGAATGTTGGAACATCAGGCTTACCAATCATGTGATATAATCAGGCGCAAAGGTTTCAAACAACGGGGGGAAGGCACACGTAGTTTCTTTTTGCTGTTTGTTTCTTTGTGGTTATATTTCAGGAGTAATGATGCCCCCCGCTGATCTTGCACATCAATTGCAGTGAGGTTTGCTTCAAAAGACAAAAGACCTGTCTAAGCTGTTCGGGTTATCCAAACAATACAAGGACTCTCAACGCATAAATAGGCGATTAAAAGGCTGTGAAGAGTTTCCATGTGCTTCTTTTGTCCAGTTTGCCATCAACATTTAGAAAACTAGTTAAGACCCAGGACACGATCATATCAGTAAGCAAATAGTTTGTTGCGGGTCTGAGTTATCCGAACTAGAGTTTGGTTGGCTATGTGAATACTCGCAAGTTGTGCAAGCTGATTTCTTGCATTCTTCAGTCATGGCAGCTGTGCATCATCTACATATAATGCGCCACAAAAGATAAGAAGAAAAGAAGAAGACTGAGAACAATAAATTTGCAAGACCGGTAGAACATTTGATACAATGAATCAAGCAGACTTAGATTCTCATTATTTCCACAATCAAGAAGAACAAGACTTCATTCTAGATGAACAATTTTAATCGGATACCAAGGTTTTCTTTCTACAAAACCTCGCTAATTTCTTGTTCTACCTTGGCATCAATATCAGTCATTATTCTTCTGCAAATACGGTCAGTCGCAAATAACGTTAATCCAGTGACTCAACTAGACTCGCAATTCCTAAGACTCTGAAATTTGACTTTACATTATATTTAAAGCAGCTAAATCTGGTTATGTATGTATGTCTGGGTGTAAAACATTCAGTAATTAATAGAAAATGGTAACTGTGTGGTTATGTGCAAATAAATTGTTCTTTTATAAGGCAAAAAGACAAATCTTAATGTTCATCGGCACACATTTTCTAAATAAATAGACAATGTGCATTGTATCTAAATGATATACAAGATATCTTATACTGCATAGGTGCTTCCGATGAGCTATTGGCTTCTATGAAATATCAACAAGGAATGTGCTATTTTAATTATAAGGTATTTTGTTTATGCATCAAAAATTTATTGACCTGATATGACATCCTTATTAAGTTTGAAAGTTAACCTGCCTTCTATAGGTACATGTAAAGATAGCTCTTTTTACAGATCCTAATATGTGGTAAGAATTGCAAATCTGCTCAAAAGACTAGGTCAATATTAATGCAAGAGACAATTTTCATTATTTACAAGTTGGAAATTGACTTCATAATGACGGTATTAATTAATGACGTAAAAATATGTCTTATGTCTCACTTTGTTTCAACTTAAATAGAATTGTCTTGAGTATGTGAAGATGATATATGTAGGCTCTATTTGATATTACTATTAATACATCTTCCGTCATTTATGCAACAAAAAAGAAGAAATTGATAAAGTCTAGATTAGAGTGCCAGGTCGCTCATAAGACAACTATAAGCACACATATCATGTAAGATAGGTTAAAACATCAATAGACCTATAATAAAATTATATACATTAAGTATTGTTATGGATGGATTGGTCCTTACATTATATGGAACATATTTAATAACCTCTTGGTAATTCAATATTTGTTTTATGTTGTGGTTCAAGTAATTCAAACTTCATTGTATTATTTTATATTTTCTTTTACTACAAGAAGGCACAATGTGTAAGGTGAATGAAAATAAGAAAGGAGAATATAAGATTGCAATTGGTATCAACTATCAAGTTAAAGGAGAGGTAATTATTCATTGAATATTCTCTATTGTTTACATTGATCTGTTTAAAATATAGAACATTTATTTAGTTCTGAAACTTCATATGCTTAATGTAGACTTTTCTCACAAGCAAAGGGCAATTTCTACTTAAGTGACATTGACAATGAACCCAGGCCACTTGACCAAAGAAACTTCAAGCAAATGCTTGATTAATTTGTAGTACAGATATTTTTCAGTTCCTGAAAATATTATTAGTAGATATTAAACAATTCAATTTCTACAATTTTGCTGTACTACTGGGTATAAAAAGGGCTGGTTAAGTGAGCAACTATTTTAAACTGTGTAATTCAGTAATTCACAGCACCTTGTATTGTATTGTATTGTATTGTATTGTATTGATCAGTTCATAGCGAGTGTGAATAAGTTACAATGTAAATGTCACAGATACTTTTGTAGGTCATGTACTGTTCTTGAGTTATGTTGTAAAGAGGGCTGAAACAACAACACTTTTGTAAAATGTACATAACTCATCAAGCAAGTTACAGAGTATTTGATTTGTAGAATGAACTTTTGCAAAACAACAACACATTATTTTTCAATAACATATTGATAGCGAGTGTATAGAAGTCAAATGTCACGGTTATACTTTTGTAGGCCCTGTTGTCCTTGTGTTGTAAAGAGGATTTAAACGGCAACACTTTTGTAAAATGTTCATAACTTCTCAAGCAAGTTTTCAAAGTTTTATAGAAGGAACTTTTGCAAAACAACAAAGTGTTATTTTGCAAAACAATGTGTTATTTTAGATAAGATATTGATTAATCAAGATTCAAGATTTGGCTGCTTGGACCGACAATACCGCATCTACCCTTAAATTGCTTCAACAAGAATAATTGTTGATTATTGTGGGTGAGCAAGCCTATACAGTGCAATGCACTTAGATTATTTTGACATATTAGCGGTGGCAACTTTATTTTGTTCAAAATTTAAATAAGCAGAAAAGATAAATAGTTTCTGGGTTAGTATGTTGCCTTGTGATATCTGTTTCAACTAGTAGTATAAGGTACATATGGACACTATTCATGATCTTATCATTAAATGTGTCCTGAAATTGGAACTCTTAGAGTTCTGTGTTACTTGAAGGTTAGAGTTTGGTCAGATAGGCATTTTTACAAATTCGGTTTCAAAATCTTACAATGAGCACCCATTTCAGGTTTTATTCTCAAGTCAGATAAAGACCCAAAATATCTCTTGATAAACATATATTTCAAGTTACAGGGGAAAGAAGAATTATGCATCGCGCACTAGCACAATTAAGCATGAATTTACAAATGGAATTCCCTTGTTTATATATTTCAAGGTCGGTTTAAGAAATTCCAATAAGATAATTTTGTCGAATTGTGCATTTAAAAATAATGTATGTTACTTAGATAGTACATTACACTTGATTATATATGGAATTGTTGATCTATCTTTAAAAATATACATGTACATTGTATTTGATAAGTTGTGCTGTACACGCTTGAAACATGCGTGATTGTATTGTATTGTAATTATAGCTTAAACAACATTGCGTTCTAATTTTATACATATTTTGTGTATAATAGACATTTTGATAGAGGTAAAATATTTAAAGAACAAGTAATGTTAAACCGATACATGTATATGCCTTTATGCTATGCATGGGCTCCAGATTATTTGTTTCAGAACATAGAGTTTGATGATAAGCATCCGAAAATTATTGTCTTTTGATTCAATAATCTTTGTGTCTATATTATTAGGGTGCACCAGTGATTTTTCTGTGTTTTCTTGTTTTGCCTGGCTTTTGAAATAATAATCGTTAATAAGTCTTTATATTCATGTTTGCCAATAGCTTACATGCATGTCTTAATTATTTTATTTTAAATAAACCATTGTTCATACTTTGGTCTATATCTATTATATTGTTTCGCACTGGTGTTCAATAGATTTTTGTTAAGAAAACCGCAGAATGAGTTAACCAATATTTGTCTGGTCTTGGGGCCTACCCCAATGCCTAGGTGATTGTTCACTACAATTATTGGTGGACACTAACAGTAAATTAAGAGTTGATAGCCTTCCGTTGTCATCAGAGGGATTGAATTGGTTCAGGGTTTTTTTGTTGCATTTTGGTGCATCCCGATCTTTTGTTTTCCACCTTTGTTAATTTGCTTTTTGGGGGGGGGGGGAATTATGCAAGTTTCTCCATTGAGAAACTTGTATGGCATTGTTTCTTCTTTTGGAGATTTCTGTTTATTTAATAATTGCGTTATAAATATTGTTTTCCAATTCAATCCTCTGTTTGATCCAAAGAGGTATCTGTATTTGCTTAAGATGAAATTTGGTTAAATGTGATACAGAAGTCAATTCTTGCATGTCCAGCCTATATGGTTGGCTTGTTGTACACATTTTTTTTTTTTTTTTTGTATTGTGTTATTAATAATATTTATTGGAAGATAAATAACTATTTATATTATGTCTTAACTGCTATGAAAGTGCTATGATTATTATATTATTATTATATTATGAAATATATCATTATTTATCATTATTTATCTCAATTATATTTATGTATATGAATATAAAATTGTTGAATGGTCATAAATAGCTTAATAAATGGTCCTCATGATCGGGAGGGCAATGCGGAGTCTAATCATCGCTTTGGTGTTGTGTTTTCCTGATGTCTCGAGACAATGACGTTTTTCAAAGTTGAAAATCTTTTAAAAACCAGATTGTCTCAGCATCAGGGGAACTTGGGCATTCATGTGCAGCCAAGTCTGGACAATTATCCTATCAGTTCCACTTGAGCCATATCAAGTCCTCTTGAAAGTTTATGCTATTGATTTGGGTCATGGTATTGGAATGATGTAGGTTGTTGTGTTGTTATAGCAACAATCCCAGATTCTTGGCCATTCAGATGGCACTTTAGTGGGGTGCAGCCAATCAGGTCTCTGCTTTAATTCCATTTCTTTTGTTGTGTTCACACCTTTCTTAGTAAGTCACTTGCATTTGCTCCTCCGATCATGCTGGACCAAAAATCCACCCACCCTCCCAGTAGCTGGAAGGGTAAATCAGTTATCTCATTTGTCAAAGATGCTTCAATAAAAGTATGTCAAATTATGCTACTCTCCGCTTTGTCTGGAGTTTCTTCAAATCCTGAAGAATCTCGTCAGTAGATTGTCTCCACTTTCTACTACGCTGCGTTGTCTGGAGTTTCTTCAAATCCTGAGGAATCTCGTCAGTAGATTGTCTCCACTTTCTACTATGCTGCTTTGTCTGGAGTTTCTTCAAATCCTGAGGAATCTCGTCAGTAGATTGTCTCCACTTTCTACTACGCTGCGTTGTTGGGAGTTTCTTCAAATCCTGAGGAATCTCGTCAGTAGATTGTCTCCACTTTCTACTATGCTGCTTTGTCTGGAGTTTCTTCAAATCCTGAGGAATCTCGTCAGTAGATTGTCTCCACTTTCTACTACGCTTTGTGCTGGCTTAATGAATGCTTTGTCTGGAGTTTCTTCAAATCCTGAGGAATCTCGTCTGTAGATTGTCTCCACTTTCTACTACGCTTTGTGCTGGCTTAATGAATGCTTTGTATGGAGTTCTTCAAATCCTGAAGAATCTCGTCTGTAGATTGTCTCCACTTTCTACTACGCTTTGTGCTGGCTTAATGAATGCTTTGTATGGAGTTCTTCAAATCCTGAAGAATCTCGTCTGTAGATTGTCTCCACTTTCTACTACGCTTTGTGCTGGCTTAATGAATGCTTTGTATGGAGTTCTTCAAATCCTGAAGAATCTCGTCTGTAGATTGTCTCCACTTTCTACTACGCTTTGTGCTGGCTTAATGAATGCTTTGTATGGAGTTCTTCAAATCCTGAAGAATCTCGTCTGTAGATTGTCTCCACTTTCTACTACGCTTTGTGCTGGCTTAATGAATGCTTTGTATGGAGTTCTTCAAATCCTGAAGAATCTCGTCTGTAGATTGTCTCCACTTTCTACTACGCTTTGTGCTGGCTTAATGAATGCTTTGTATGGAGTTCTTCAAATCCTGAAGAATCTCGTCTGTAGATTGTTTCCACTTTCTACTACGCTTTGTGCTGGCTTAATAAATGCTTTGTATGGAGTTTCTTCAAATCCTGAAGAATCTCGTCAGTAGATTGTCTCCACTTTCTACTATGCTGCTTTGTCTGGAGTTTCTTCAAATCCTGAGGAATCTCGTCAGTAGATTGTCTCCACTTTCTACTACGCTGCGTTGTCTGGAGTTTCTTCAAATCCTGAGGAATCTCGTCAGTAGATTGTCTCCACTTTCTACTATGCTGCTTTGTCTGGAGTTTCTTCAAATCCTGAAGAATCTCATCAGTAGATTGTCTCCACTTTCTACTACGCTTTATGTAAGAGTAATTTATGCTTATTTGAAGTATCTTTTTGGCTTGATTGTTTTTGTCAGTGGATTATTTCATTTATTAATATTATTTTATAGTAAATTTTGGCTCACTTTTCAAATATTACCAGCTTATATAGGGATTTAAAGATATAATTCATTGATAGAGTTGGCATTGTTTCTTCTTTTGGAGATTTCTGTTTATTTAATAATTGCGTTATAAATATTGTTTTCCAATTCAATCCTCTGTTTGATCCAAAGAGGTATCTGTATTTGCTTAAGATGAAATTTGGTTAAATGTGATACAGAAGTCAATTCTTGCATGTCCAGCCTATATGGTTGGCTTGTTGTACACATTTTCCAATAATTCTTGTATTGTGTTATTAATAATATTTATTGGAAGATAAATAACTATTTATATTATGTCTTAACTGCTATGAAAGTGCTATGATTATTATATTATTATTATATTATGAAATATATCATTATTTATCATTATTTATCTCAATTATATTTATGTATATGAATATAAAATTGTTGAATGGTCATAAATAGCTTAATAAATGGTCCTCATGATCGGGAGGGCAATGCGGAGTCTAATCATTGCTTTGGTGTTGTGTTTTCCTGATGTCTCGAGACAATTACTAATTTAAAGTGTTAATCCATTATTTTTACCAATATTTTTGCAAAAAAACAAACAAACAAAACAAGAACAAAACAAAAACCAAACAATTGATTGGGGAAACTACAGGGGCGGGGCCTTCAATAAGAAATGGATATAGGTGTAGGGCTGACAATTTCACAGGAAGGGGCATTTGGTTAGAGCAAAATATACAAAAATAATATGGCGTCATTGGGCAAGAGCATGATTTTTGCCATTCAGTGAGAAATATGAAAAATATGGGGTCATTGGATGAGAGACAGACTATTTGGACTTAACCATGCCCCAAGTGGCAATGGATGCTATTTCTCATTTGGTTCCTATGGTCAGTCACTATTTTCATCAGTATGCACAACAGGCCTTATAATAAAGTTTAAACACACATGGGTGCCAATGAAGCCTAACACATAGAGTAGCATTCTAGCACCAAATAAATTAAGGCCCAAGTAAAATGTCTTGGTCTCTCCAGTAACACTATACAAAATGTCATCTATGGTTACACTTTGGAGGTTAATCACACAGTCCATGGTGTGAAAATTGTAGCATCTGGGACAGAACTATATCCACAGTGTGTTTTATGATTCAGTTTCATCTTGACTCACAATGATCTATGGTGTGTTGCATATTAATACACATGATTCTATACTTTAAATATTCGCCTAATTGGCCTCTTTTGCTGTAGGATTAATTATATGTACCTAGACCCCATAAATTGAGACTAAAACACGATAACCATGTCAAAAGTTGTGTCTACCCAAAACAATTCTGTTTCAATGCACCATGCATTGCTATCAGCAGTAGACAGCTTGCTTCAATGTACCATGCAATGCTGTCAGCAGTAAATAGCTTGTTTCAATGCACAATGCATTGCTATCAGCGGTAGATAGCTTATTTCAATGCACCATGCATTGCTGTCAGCAGTAGATAGCTTGTTTCAATGCACCATGCATTGATATCAGCAGTTGATAGCTTGCTTCAATGTACCATGCAATGCTGTCAGCAGTAGATAGCTTGTTTCAATGTACCATGCATTGCTATCAGCGGTAGATAGCTTATTTCAATGCACCATGCATTGCTGTCAGCAGTAAATAGCTTGTTTCAATGCACCATGCATTGTCATCAGCAGTAGATAGCTTGTTTCAATGCACCATGCATTGCTATCAGCAGTAGATAGCTTGTTTCAATGTACAATGCATTGCTATCAGCAGTAGATAGCTTGTTTCAATGCACCATGCATTGCTATCAGCAGTAGATAGCTTGTTTCAATGTACCATGTATTGCTATCAGCAGTAGATAGCTTGTTTCAATGCACCATGCATTGCTATCAGCGGTAGATAGCTTATTTCAATGCACCATGCATTGCTGTCAGCAGTAGATAGCTTGTTTCAATGCACCATGCATTGATATCAGCAGTTGATAGCTTGCTTCAATGTACCATGCAATGCTGTCAGCAGTAGATAGCTTGTTTCAATGTACCATGCATTGCTATCAGCGGTAGATAGCTTATTTCAATGCACCATGCATTGCTGTCAGCAGTAAATAGCTTGTTTCAATGCACCATGCATTGTCATCAGCAGTAGATAGCTTGTTTCAATGCACCATGCATTGCTATCAGCAGTAGATAGCTTGTTTCAATGTACAATGCATTGCTATCAGCAGTAGATAGCTTGTTTCAATGTACAATGCATTGCTATCAGCAGTAGATAGCTTGTTTCAATGCACCATGCATTGCTATCAGCAGTAGATAGCTTGTTTCAATGTACCATGTATTGCTATCAGCAGTAGATAGCTTGTTTCAATGCACCATGCAATGCTGTCAGCAGTAGATAGCTTGTTTCAATGCACCATACATTGCTATCAGCAGTAGATAGCTTGTTTCAATGTACCATGCATTGCTATCAGCAGTAGATAGCTTGTTTCAATGCACCATGCAATGCTGTCAGCAGTAGATAGCTTGTTTCAATGTACCATGCAATGCTGTCAGCAGTAAATAGCTTGTTTCAATGCACCATGCATTGCTATCAGCAGTAGATAGCTTATTTCAATGCACCATGCAATGCTGTCAGCAGTAGATAGCTTGTTTCAATGTACCATGCAATGCTGTCAGCAGTAAATAGCTTGTTTCAATGCACCATACATTGCTATCAGCAGTAGATAGCTTGTTTCAATGTACCATGCATTGCTATCAGCAGTAGATAGCTTGTTTCAATGCACCATGCAATGCTGTCAGCAGTAGATAGCTTGTTTCAATGTACCATGCAATGCTGTCAGCAGTAAATAGCTTGTTTCAATGCACCATGCATTGCTATCAGCAGTAGATAGCTTATTTCAATGCACCATGCATTGCTGTCAGCAGTAGATAGCTTGTTTCAATGTACCATGCATTGCTATCAGCAGTAGATAGCTTGTTTCAATGTACCATACATTGCTGTCAGCAGTAGATAGCTTGTTTCAATGCACCATGCATTGCTATCAGTAGTAGATCATAGATAGCTTGATTAAATGTACCATGCATTGCTATCAGCAGTAGCGGATAGTTTGTTTTAATGTACCATGCATTGCTATCAGCATTAGTAGGCCTAATACACACAATCCAAATGTTTTTGAGAGACTGGGATATTTTTGGTCAAAATATAAATTTAACAATTTGCAAATTTGCCAAATTTGAAAAAAATTTAAATGCTGTGAATCTTAGAGAAAAAACAGGGCAGTGAGCCTTTCCCCAGGACATCAGTGACACAAGTTTCTTTATGGCATTGGTGGAGGGGTGTATAGTTGTAAAAGCCTTGAACACATGTTGAAGTGGAGCAAAAGCAGCATCTCTAACTCCCAGAATATTGGTATTGGAATAAACTTTGCTAAACACACACAAAAATTGTCATTTTTAAAGTAAAATTGTCAAATATGATTGAACGATATCAGCAGTATTGGTGATTTAAAAATGGTCATTAACAAAATTTTTCATTTTTAAAAAATTGTAATTTTTAAAGTAAAATTGTCGAATATGATTGAACGATATCAGCAGTATACAACTTGTTTCAATGTACCATGTATTGCTATCAGTAGATAGCTTATTTCAATGTATGTGCATTGCTATCAGCAGTAGATAGCTTGTTTCAGTGTACCATGCACTGCTGTCAGCAGTAGATAGCTTGTTTCAATGTGTCATGTATTGCTATCAGCAGTAAATAGCTTGTTTCAATGTGCCATGCACTGCTATCAACAGTAGATAGCTTGTAGACTGGGATATTTTGGGTCAAAATATCAATTTAGTAACTTGCAAACTTATCTAAATTTGCCAAATTTGAAAATATATAATTATATGTTGTGAATTTTAGAGAAAAAACAGGGTAGATGATGAATTATCAAAAATTCTGCATATCCCTATACCACCAGCGTTGGAAATAGCTGGTATCATGTAGTGAAATGCTACACAATTTTATCAATTTGCTACATAATTCATTGCTATCAGCAATAGTAATACATACAATCCAAACCAAAAAACAAACAAAAAAGAAGAAGAAAAGGGTACTTTTTCAGATCATGTTACAGGGTTGAAATATTTGATAATTTGAATCTGAAAAAAGTACAAATTGCCCTTGAAAATCTGGAACAAATTGACCCAAAGTTGTAATGTGCATCTGTTTTGGCCTAGTTTGAGACCACAATTGTCCCATTTTTTACTCCTTTTAGTGTTAAAATTGCACATTTTTGAGGGCTTTGTATAATGCATTTGTTCCGGTAAAGTAATTTTAGTAACAGGTCAGTGGGATGGTTTAGAAATTTTACCCACTTGGATTGGTGGGATACATGTACTTTTGCTTATAGGTCTGAACAAGAAGAAAATCACATTTATTGTAATCAGTTCAGATCAGGTTAATGTCTGAACATGATCCCAGCTATACACAAGTAAAATGAGTGGTGCGATTTATTCTGATTAAAAGTGTCTGGTATATAACATTGCTACAACAGCCTTCCTATTGGGAAAAAATATTTGGTCGTTTAAATTGTTGAATCGCTACTCGTGTGTCTTGTTTGTGTTTGAATGGATGTGAACGTCAAGTTGACTATCCATCCTCATTATTAGACTGCCTGCCAACTTGGCTTTGTCATATTAACAATTACCAGGATCAACATTAATGGTGGAAATGTGGGACTGGGTGCAACAAGAAGCTTCAGCTTGTCATGGTTTAAAAAGGTTAACTATGAGTATGGACTAAATGTATTAAAAGATGGAAAATACAGAAGGAAATTAAATGAAATTAACTGAAATAAAATAAGGAATAAATTTAACCAGTTAAAATTAGTAGTAGCATTTTAACGTAAACACCTCAAATACTGAATTGAATGACATAATTTACTTTAGTAGATTATTACTATGACATTTCCTTTGTTTCAAATGCAATTTCTCAAGATCTGTGTGATGAATAAAGGGCCTAAACTTTACTTAGGAGAGTATAGGATGAGAGTCCAACAAAAAAGTCATTTTCGCGATACCTGACTTGTTTTTTCAAATTAACTTCTTTTTTTTGCGGGAATTTGTATATTTGAGCAATATCTCTAGGTTAAAGCAAGATTCTGGGTTTGGGTAAACGTTAATTTACATTAAGGTTGATTTACATTAAGGTTTGGAGGATGGATTAGAGTTTATGAAAGCTATAAGTATGACCAAATGGGGGAAATATCTAGGGGTAATTTAGAAACAACAATTTACTCTGTGATGATGGGAAAATTGATATAAAGTTTGGTATCAGAATAATTCTACAAGTTTTTTTCTTTCCAAATATTATTTTGATTTTCCCTATGCTCCTGATGCAAAATCTGAAGGTTCAAATATGTTTAGATTATTGGGACACCCTGTATATCAATGTAATTGTATGTGACTATCAACCGGTACTGTTTAAAACCAGGCCAGTAACTTTTGTCTTTAATTATGACCCATCTGGCTATTATAGTGTTAAACAGTTCACGTACTGCCCTAGTTCAAACGTTTCGTTTTCAGACTAAATTCTCACGCTCTTAAAAATGATCACTTAAATGAAGCAACATTTCACTTTTTGAAGATGAATTGCACTCCTTTTTCCAGAGTGAATAACATGCTTCATGTGTATAGATTTCAATGGAATAGCCAAATCTATTAGAGTGATTACTGTGGGTAATCTTTCTAAAAATTCTTTTTCACTCCCTTAAATTTAGAGAGCAGTTTAGCTAAATCATTTTTTTCTCTTTCATAATTTACATGTATAATCAGAAGTACTATATGAATCTGGACATTTTGAAATGTCAAGTCACTTGAGTGTCTTGTTTGTGTGTTATGGATGTGATCTTCAAGTGTCCTATCTATCATTATTAAATTGCTGCCAACTTTTCATCATGTTTCACGATATTCTTTTAAGTGTGGGTTTGGTGAGCTCTGGTGCAAGTACTTTTTCAAGTGATTCCTCAAGGCTGGAAATGAAAATAATGCTCCGTTAGATTAATTTTCCTACATTTTCAACTGATAAACATTTTTTGTAGACTAGTTTTACTGTAATTAGTTCTTGTCAAAGTGGATCAAATATGGACTCTAACCTAGATAAAATCCTGCAAGGATCAGTGAGTATGGATGGGCAACTTCAAAGCACTAGCAGTGGTTTGCTAAATCAGAAAATATCAATCATTCAGATTGTGGTAAAATGTTACATGTTGAAGAAGTCTGTCCGCATACACATATTGTCATATACAAAAACGGACAAAAGTGTTTCACATACAGAGCTATACAATACTGGTTTTTAGATTTAGCCTTAAACTTACATATTGCTAATTAACTTTCCTCAAAGGGAATTTTTATAAAAAAGACACTTGAAAGTTTCAATTTTGTTGAATTCTACATGCCAAATCTTCGAGTTACATTGTGTAACATGGTATTAAAGTTATAACTCTGTATGTGAAACAATTTTGTTTAAAATGGTATTTTAATTTATCGGTCACATCACATACAGACCTATAAATTTAAAAACTTATATTTGTAATTGTATACTTACAGAATCACTGATAGCATCTTTAAGGCACTGCCCTCTGTGGGAAGTCAAACCTGGACTGCTGCAGTGAGATGGAGGAGGCAAGTGCATCCATCGCTACAGCATCACTATAACAACCTGCATCCATCCTCTCAAATTGATGTAGCGGTTAATTTCAGATGTAATCCCAGTGGATTGCTGGTTTATATTTTCTATGCATATTGAAGTGATTTTTGATTCTAAATGTAGGACATCAGGTATTATGTAGAACTTGTTACTGATCTTGTACAAGAAACTTACTTTGGTTCCCTTTTGTTTTTTTAAAAACTTAAAAGTAGTCTATGTCACAGCCAGGGAAACTGAATAAAAACTGCACTGTGCAAGGAGTATGCAGTGAACTTCACCACTTGCAATTCCTGGATCAAAAGGGGCTTTAACAAAGACTAGTGTCCAAGTGACATTACAACCCAGATAATGTGTCTGTCTCCCCACCATCACAGACAAAATGGACAGCCTGTCACTGGACATACTTGAATGGGATGGATGTTATTAAACTGCTGCCAAGTGTGTTGTCATATTTCAACTTTCACCACTGATTTCCTCATTCAAGCCTTTCCAATGAAAATGTGGGTCTGTTGCACAGAGTTCATAAGGTGTTTTTTGTTAACCACTAAGATGGCTTTGTACTGACACAAATCCATGAGGGGGTGCATACAGGTATGTACCACAAACATGGGTTGCATTTTAGGCCATTTGGTTTATCATTGACGCCTTTTTCTAGGCCAATTTTGGTTTATGGATGGGTCTGGTCAAATTTCAAATATTCCTATTTTCCCCGAAAAATAGCTCAATCTTGACTAACTGTAGCCAAAATTTTTGGACAAAAGTTTTAAAAACATTGACAATTTGCATTAAATTTGACCAAACATGTATACCTTTGGTATAGCGATGGGTCCAAATGTTGTGTAAAATTAGTTGGTCCATTTTCAAATTCTGGCACATCCCCACCCAAACCAAACTTGAGTACCCGGGTAAAAAAATTGGTGACATCACCTTCTGAGTCAGAATACTACAAAAAGTTATGGACACACTCAGATGGTCATCTGCTATTTGTCAGGATTTGGTAATTGCAATGATGTGCTGGTTTTGAGGCTCATTTGCATATGCAACATGTATCCTTTCTTGGGCCTATGTCAAGACTTTATTGCGGGACTATATAGATCACTTGACATGTGACGTCATTGCCTGGTTGTATGCATGTGAATTATGGCAATTTCCATTGTTCTTTGCCCTGCTGTGTGCGTATGCATCATAGTTTGCTCAGGGCACATGCATTTTAAATTGCCCACCACATTTCATATACATGTAGTACAAGAAAGCCATTGAACAGAGTATTCATACACTCTAAGATAGTGCGAACCAATCAGAGCAATCGTTAGAAAAATCCAAACCATGCATTGATTGTGTATATTGTGCACTCCGCGTACTACGCGCAGTGCTTGCACATGCGTTCGCGTCGCGTAGGCTCGATTCATTTTTGGGCGGGTTGATGCATTTACATTTGGTTCCGTTTTCCAATATTTTTAGTGATAATTTTGTTTAAAAAAACAGCAAAAATCACATGTTTTTTCTTCTTGTGTATGAAATAGGTTAAAGAACACGTATTACTTGTTGCTGCTGATGTTGATGCATCTAATGCACTCCCCCCTTCGGGGCTCGTGCATGCATTATTTTGTCTAATTTATCTCCCAACAAATAATACACATTCATTAACCTATATTGGTTCGTTCAAGCATATCGGTAGACCAGTCCCTCGCCTTTGTTGATAAACAATGATGTCAAGTGGTCTATAGCTTCATTCTGTAAGCTGTATAATCCTTCTTGATAGTAGGCTAACTTTACAAAGTATTCGCTGCCGTAGTGCACGTTAGTAACCATTGGTTACTGGTTCAAGCCTGGGCTCATACACCTGTTCCGAATTATGATATGCCATAGGCTTTGTGTTGTGATCGTTTCAATCAGTGGTTTGAAACAAAGAAAGCGTGAGCCAGTTGACCTAGCAATGGTCATATTCTAACGTGCACTACACCAGCGAATAGGTTTCCTTGTATAGGTCAGTAATACCCATTTCTGTTTTCATCAATTTGATAGAAAATAGAAATCTATAAACAAAATTCTGCAGTTTCTGCTCATAAATAAATTATTGTGATCGAGGGGGAAGGATGAGTGACCATGGCCTTAGAGCTGAAGATGCATTGTGATTTCCTCAAGGTAAGCCTTCAGAATTCTGCAACCGAGCTGAAAATACCAATTGCTGCAGAGAAAATATTGCCAAGCTGCAGTCATTGGCATCCTGTTTGCACAGTGAGTTCATTACCACATGGAATCAACCAAACGCTTTTATCACTGTTATTTTTTAAGGAGAAATTGACTTTTACAGGGAGTTGCGTGCATGAAAAAAGTTCATATAATAAAGGTAGTTGATGCTATTATTTGTGGTTAGAAGGAATAAATAACTATTTATTGATCTTTAATAAGTGAGTTTGAAAGAACCTTGGATTTAAACGCTTCAAGTAGAAACTCTATAGGATAATGTCCTTTTGTATTAGATGACAATTGATTCCTTTCACTGATGACATGTAGTGCAACGTGTATAGAAAATGTTTTTGCTGCGGAATCGGTTCTTGTGTGTATTGGACATTTGATATCATGACTTTACCAATTGCCATACAACCACACATTAGAAATAAGCAAATATTTTGGCCCTTGAGTCTGAAATAGGTTATTCCAGTTAAAATCCATACACCCCCTATGGAAGACATTTGTGGGCTTACAGGATAGCTTATTGGTCAGTGGGTCTGCACCGATTTTCACAAGCTTTTGACCCAGAGCAGTGGCGTACCGTGGCCGCCCCTTCCCCGGGGGGCTGAAGAAAATCCAATTTTGCCTCCCCTTCCTCAACACCCCGAAAAGTTTGCCCCAATTTTTTTTACGGTCGTTTGAAAAAGTGAAGAGAAAAAAAAAAAGGATTTATAAGCGCTACCGCCCCAAAAGCATCAAATTTGGATGTATAGTACAATTTTTCACATTTTTCGCCGTTTTTTCTTTAATAATTCCTTTTGCCGCCCCTTCTTCTTTCGCCGCCCCTCTTTTTGCCGCCCCGTCTTCTTCCCGCCGCCCCTTCAATTTGGCCGCCCCCTGATTTGACCCCGGGGCCCCAAAGCCCCCTAAAATATGCGCATGCAGAGGGCACTTCCCACAAGTTCCTTTAGGTATATGGTATCTAGCCATTTTTATATTTGCATTGTGTTATAAATTGTTATACTACCATATTGACCCCGTATAGTCCCATATCGGATTATAATCCCAACCCTTATATTTTGAAACAAATCTAGAAATTCCAAAATGTCAGTGTATAATCCAACTTCTTCAAGATATTCAAAATCTGAATATCAAGGATTCAATTTGGTTGATTCATAATAGGATGTCGTCTCCAGTTGTTGCTAGGGACAAGCCAAAATATGCTGTGCATCATGGGAAAATGTTGACATCCAAAGCCTGTGTAAGACACACGAATAAATGTCATTGTGTGTTTGAATGTCAATAATTTTATATTGAAAGTAGATCCATTTTCTATCTATTCTATGCAGTCCTTTATGGAGCTGTTTTCAACATTATCATACTCTTGTGATAATCCAATGGTAGCTAGAACAGCAATGTCAAATTTGGAAGTCTGGACTGGCAAGAGCAACCAGTGGCGAGTCTGGCGGCACATCGTATTGTGAATCAAGAATTGGAGCTTAACATCAATTGTTTTCTAACATTTTTAATTCCATCTGCATCACATTTTCTGCTTTTAAAAGTGAAATCAAAAGATAACTCTTACTTTTATTTACCCTTCAAATGAGTCCTGCTTGCAGTGGCATAGATTTCTTTTTGACATGGGGGGGATGGGGTTGGAAAAAAATTCTTGAAGTAAATGGGCAAATATGAGGTTAATTTGGTCAGAAACCCATATTCAGGTGTCAACATTGGGAGAATGATTGTATGGACCATCACCCCCTGGCAAAATATTGGGGGGGATTTATCCCCCCATCCCCCTGGGATCTACGCCTATGCCTGCTTTTATGAAAGGTGACTTCTATGTTTTTTACTCATTAGGCCTGATTAGTAACATAGCGCTAGCAACCAATCACACTAGTGCACAATCAGGTTATGTCCAAGTACAGTGGCTAGCGGGTGTGTAAATAGTTTGAACGCATCACATGTCACACAACACAGTCATTATAAAGCATATTTATGTACTACATCACAAGACATGGTCCTTATAGGACATCAATATCCTACATTTCCATCACTGTGTTTACTAAAATATCATTGGATCACACAAATCACATTTACTCATGAGGTTATGAATTATGCACTTGCAAATTTGCTTTTAAGGTTAGACCACTATTTTAAACAGTTGCCATTTGGTAGTTCGTAGCATCTTTCGAATGGTAGTGAGCTTTGGCAAAAATCGCATTGATCATTTCATAGCCAGCATGTAGAAGAATTCAAATATCACAGATATACTTTTTGGTAGGTCCTGTGGTTCTTGAGTTATGTTGTAAAGAGGGCTGAAACAACAACAACACTTTTGTAAAACGTACATAACTCATTTACAACCATAAATCAAGCAAGTTTTCAAAGTATATGATTTGTAGAATGAACTTTTGCAAAACATCAAAGTGTTATTTTTCAATAATATATTAATTTCGACAATGAAAATCAATTTTTTTTTGGCTGCTTCGACCAAAAATACCTTGTCTACCCTTAAATACAGCGGTTACATTTATCTGATCAGATATCACTTAAATAATCATCACAAAAACACACTTTTTATAATTCATGGAACAATTTTAATACTACATGAACTGCTATTATATCTATAATGGTCTGTGACTTGTACAAAGTATACATGACCATATGCCGGCAGGAAAAGTATACAACACATTAGTTTTGCCAACATATCTGAAAACTGGGGCTATCAACACAAGGCATTGGAATAAATAAATCTAGATCCATAAATTCAGATTTTATATTGAAACTCACTCTATGTATTTGTGCATAGTCACTTCGCTGTCGTAGTGCACGTTAGAATATGACCGTTGCTAGGTCAACTGGATCACACTTTCTTTGTTACGAACCACTGATCGAAATGATCACAACACAAAGCCTATGGCATATCAAAAATCGGAAAAGGTGTATATGCACAGGCTTGGAGCAGTAACCAATGGTTTGATTAGCGTGCACTATGACAGTGAATTGAGTTGATTGAACATAATCTCCACAGTCCTACATCGACTTACATCCATGTAGGGGTGTGTATGCAGTATGAATTACCACAATGATCTGTGTTAATCTATAACAATAATGCTCTATGTGAATAGGCCTGTTATTTAACTCATTTGAATGAGCTTCAGTTTCTACCATGCATTTTTAATTTCTTATCAAGTTATTTACCAAAAAACATCACCACAGTTTTCAAATATTTCTCACGTATAAAACTTTGATATTAACAGGGTAATTCAGGACATGTGTATGAGCTTGTATGTATCTTTCAAAAATATAAATGCTGCATAATTTGCTTTTGAACAAAAAATATTAGCAAAGTTTGTACAATAGCTGAGTCAAATCTCTTTAATAATGTGACCTTAAAGTTAACTACAATAATTTTCATAATGCTGTCCAGGCAAGGCATGACCTTAATCTCCCACACAGGGGGTGTAGATTTCAAATGGAGTCACCGATTGAGGTAACCCCATTCAGGTAACCCCATTTGAAATTCACACCCCTGTGTGGGAGACAAATCAGGTGTATGGATTTCAACGCACTTGAATAGTCCAAGACAAACAATTAAAAATGACAATTACCGCACATAATAATCATCGTTCACTACCTAATAAACCATTAATTTGCAGCAGGATTTAATTGTTAGCATGTTTTTGGTCTCAATTATGGTACAAAATGAACAAAACATAAAAGAGTTTTCTCTATCTATTTAACACTTACTTACACATGGCCATTCAAATCAAGCCACTTAGTATCTTGTTATTTGAGATTCAACATAACTGTACAAGTAACTACATCGATTGAGACCGTGTTATCTTAGACAACAAGCTTTGTGATCAATTCATTTACTTCTGATGTCAAGCTGGCTTTTGGTTCTCTCGGCCAGCTAGTAAGGGCTAAACATCTGTAAGCAAATGCTAGCAAGGTAATGCAGGCATTCCTTAATAGTTGTATAATGGGAGGCATTTTAGTAGGCCATACAATATAACATCCAATCGATTTTGAGAATGTTGTTATAACATTAGGAGGACTGTATGACATACATCAGTCATGCAACACATAGGCTGTGTGTTCTTGCATGATTCCAAGGTCTAATGGCTGCCTTTTGTAATTACTTAAATTGTTGCATACCAGAGTCAACCTTTGCAGGGATTGAAATTGAAAGTAACTGTCAGCAGCTATTAGTTATATTATATATGATACAATCAAGACAAATGAGTCGTATATCAGAAAAATAATCACTTGTGAATTATTGCAAAACAAGTGGTCAAATTATTGTTGGCAGCGATCAAATATAGTCATATTTCAGGAACAGTAACATCAAATCTGGATCGAATTTTCAGTATATTGCATCCTATTAATTAAGCAAGTGTATTACATTGTAGGCCAGGTAAAAATATATGTTAGTTTCTCTTCCAGGGGGGCGTTTCACAAAGGGTTATGATCAATCGTAAGTAAATCTTTGTGAAACGGTCCCCAGGCTTTGTGAAAAAAGGAAGGACTAGGAGGCCCTTTTTTCAAGATGGTGGATGGATTGTTCCATTTTCAACCTGACCCATCATACAGAGTACATGGTGATGGTCCCTTAAGTCCAGATTCCTAGGATTATATTTATGGCTTAATGGCCACATCACATGTATTCATCGCCTTACACAAACACAAACAATGGTGAAAAAACCAAAATCTTGGGGAAAATGGGGGAGGCTGAAATAAAAAAGAAGTGGCTGGGGACAAAAAATAATACATTTTTACTTAGCCTTACCTGAAAAAATTGGAAATTGATTTTGAACTCAATGAGGTATTTTGCTCACTGATAATAGTTTGCAAGGCAGCAATTTGTACATAAACCATTCTTTATACTTGTACATCGCGATATAATTTCAGTCCTTCATTCATGAGCCAGTAACCTAAAACTAGACACGTCTGTTCTCATCATAAACACATTTAAAAGTACCACTGCATATTTTGTTTCTCGCATTCAAAACGTGATGACTATACAATGAAGTTAACTTTCTTTCCCACACTCTCTCTCTGATAGCACAACAGTACTACTTGTACTGATATTGCTTAAACATTGATGAATCCTATTAATGAAGGTGTGCAAAGCAATATCGTCTGTTTGGGATACTTCACCTACAGAATCTTTAATGGTAGACTACAATCAGGCATTTGAAAGAAAGAAGATGTCAGCAGATGAAGGGTTAAACAAGTACAGGAAATTTGTTGTTATTTGTATGTGGTTTAAAACTGATCTCAGTAGGGTTAGGACATACATTAAATGTCATGGCATGTGAGAGTCGCCCACATCTGCAGAACTATTTTATTTCAGTATGTACTGTAAACCTACAGGCAAAATAACTAATTCTTGATCATGAGAGGAGGTACCTTCTGCGTCAGCATACTTTTCAAACAATAACACGATCTAACGACTTACATGATCGAACATTGACCTTGCTTAGCAATGACTGTGCAATTGGTCAATTCTCAAAAGCTGTCTTTCCATAGTTCTCTTAACTCAAATACCTTTGCGTAACTGAGTTGGCTCTCATGATCGAGAATTAGATACTTTGCCTATAATACGTAAAGGAATACAGTCAGGATTATATTTGCTGGAGTTGTGTTGAACCAACATGTTTGTTGACACAAAGTGATTTGAGTTACACCATTATCAATCTGTCTTGAACCCTAATCAAACTGATCGCTACACAGACCCTATGGCATATCCAATAGATGTTAAAGCTCAACCATGAAACAGTCAATGTAGAATAGTCCTAAAACAATTTACTTTGTACAGGTATGCACACACTCAGATAAATATCTAGCATAATGAAATGTGTCTGAATCAGATCTTAACCCCATAAGAACTACCTGCCGATTGGCCAAAAAGAAGTTTTCATTATCGATTGGACCAATCAGCAACATTGTTAGAATAATTTCACCATGCAAAAAAATTGGGGTGAATTATTTGCAAAGCTCCATTCTGTTTGGTGATTAAAGTGAAGATATCACGTAATTGACCAATCAGAGCACATGTTAGATCGGCAGGTAGTGCTCAGGGGGTTAAAACAACCTCAGCTTTGTAAATGTGAATGTTTTCACCAACACACCACAAGTTAAAGATTGACTCAAGGTTCCTTCCAAAATTGTTTAATACTACAATAATCATTTACATTTCAAATACCAGTGATGTGATACACATTCATAATTTTAAGAAACAAAACTTTTAAGTTTGACATTTAAAAATGTCAAACAATATATGTAAATATGATAAAATATAACAAAAATGTGAACCAAATTTAAAGTTTTATTTTCTATAATTCAACATAAAATATACGCTTTTGTAAAGCAGTATATGATAACAGATCATCACTGTGATCAAATGAAATTTCACAATTCTAAGTTTAGTGTTTCATTCTCTCTTCAATGGAATCAACATCAAATTACAGTTAAAAATTCAATACAATATTACTACTCATATATCGTACACAAATACCTGTGAATGCAACACTTTCAACATCCTAAAATTTTAACAATAAAAGAAGTTAAAACAAAGTGTAGATGAGAAGAAGATAGTAAAATAAATGTTTTTGTTATCATCACTGCATCCTTGCCTCTTCCTGATTAGTATTTCATCACTAAGGTATCATGCAATCCAATAAACCATTTCTTAAGGCAAACAAATATTAACAGAATCGGTGACAATTTTATAACAAATCTTAAAACTTAGTTTTTGTGAAATATCTCTTGTAATATGTAACATTAACACCAGAAAATAAAACTATTTATCAGAAATTTACAATGTATAAATTATGCTGGAATTGGTTGAAGTAAACAATTAATTATCATTATTCTTAAAAATATTCTCCCAAGTTATGATCTTGTTTTAAAAAGAACCAGTTTGGTAATACATTTCCTTCCTCTTGCCATGAGCATATACCATCTTCAGCTTAGAAATGAACTGGAGCGTGTGCAGATATTACAAACAAATCTATATTAAAAACAACGCTTCTGTGTTCTCAACATTTTCATGAATATTATGGCTACACAACAAATGGGCAGAGCAAGGCCTGGTTCGTACTTTTGAATATTCGATGCAACAAATATTCTCTATTCTATTTTCAGTCATGATTAACGTCCAATATCTGTTGACGTAATTCGATAATATATTCCTACCAGATATTTGCCTTGAATGCTTGACGTCAAATTCCCAACTGCATTTTATTAACTTAAAAGAGACAAGAAGTGTACTTGAATAAAGAAACAATGGCAGGTAAGAAACCAATCAAAACTGGTGGAGATCTTGTGAGAAGCTTTAATATCAATTATTGCTCACTGACAATGATGGGGAAACCCTCTATTACGCATGCAATAGCATTTGGTAGGTTTGGTTTTATTTAAGGCATCAGCACGTCATTAGTGTACAATGATTAACAAAGATGACAGAATCAAGCTCAGAATTCCTCGGTATAATCTATGCATTAAATTATGTGCTCTCTACCACAAAGAATAAATCAACATATCAATTTGCACCAAGAAACTGGTATCTCTCTTAATACACAAAGAATAAATCATCATATCAATGCGAGCCAAGAAAACTGGTATGACGCAAAACTGATATAACCCAATTTCACCTGACCTGTTTTAGAAAATAATTTATCTGTCTAAATTATAAACAAGAATATAAATGTGTCGCTGAACACATTAACCCAATATTAGGTATATTGATTGTCTTTGTACATCAATTTCAGATTCCTAATACCCTATACAAAGTAAGCTTACCAAAGTTTCATTTTCATAAACGTTTGTAAACAATAACACTATACACTCTTTCACACGTTTGAACTTGAGAACATAATCATTATGTTATTTCCTGATAAAGCTCGACACATTTGAAGCTATACATATTTCAATAAACATCACCCTTCGCAAATACCTCTTTCCTTGACAACTACAGTGTTTTGATGCCTAACAGCACATGGTTTATTGCAGAATACACTTCTAGTGCCCGTTTCTATTCATCGTTATGTATTCTTCTCCCGTGCATTATTTTCGCGAACTACCCTTCACAGCCCAAATTATATAAACCTGCACGCTAAACAATGCATTATCTAAAACCTGCACGCTAAACAATAGATTCTAGATAATACGTGCACGCTCAAATACTAGAAATACTACTTTCACATAACCATATAGTAGAGTGACGCTTTCGATACAGAGGTCACATAACTATATAATTGTCTGTTCGATATATATACCATCAAAAAAAATACGAATATACATTCTGTGGTGTTAAAATGGTATAGTTACAAGCGGTGTTCTATAATAGGGTACAATTACGAATAGGGTGCAACTCGCTAGACTTGAGTCCAGTCCTCGTTTACGGAGTTTAGGGTTTAGGATTGGGGTAGGGCAATCTTGTAATAAGACTAGTAGAGTTGCACCCTATTCGGCAATCGCTCGTGCAAAGATCATTGTCATAAATTATGATTAATGACCTCAAATAAATCAAACATCAAATGAGAATAATCGAGCTTCTATTAATTAAAAAGGGCCAAAAACAGGTGGATCATAATTATACAAGATGACACCATTGCAAAATATTCAGCATTTTACAAATGAAATACATGTAGGCCTATATCTAAAATAACATAGCCGGGCCGGGAAACACACACTAGCGCATAATATCATGATCATGCTTTATAATACCATAGGCCTTCAAACACATGTGTTTGAAGGCCTATGATAACTAACAAATTGTTAAATCCCAATGTCGTGTGTTTTAATATAAGTAGATTTTAAAGTTCAAATTATAGAGCTATAAAGTCCAGTTGATATTCACCGTAGTACTAGTCGGACATCTAAATCGATCGTTTCCATGTGAACTGGTTCAGTGCTCTCTGTGTTCGAAACCACGATATTAAATGATCACAACATAAAGTCAATTGGTTACAAACCATGCGTGAATAAGTTACTAAAGTATGACGTATGGCTAATCGATACCATTGATAGCTAACTTATACAGGGATTGATTTTCTTTACCAGTTAAATGCTACGTAGCTGGTCAATGTCCTGACGGTGTTTTTAAAATGTAAGATATTTTCCCTAATATTAAAACTAATATAATGAATGCAGCAATTAATATTGCCTATTGTTTTAATAGGCCTACACTCAAAGTGTATGACGGATAATGTTCTCGTGCAAATGCATTCGTCAAGATAATTGCACTTGCCATGGAGTTATTGCATTTAGCTCTTGAGCCTATCGGCTCTCGAGCTAAATGCAATAACTCCACGGCGCGTGCGATTATCTTGACGAATGCATTGCACTCAGTTCATTATCCTTATCATAATACAGTAGCCTAGCTGTATCTCTTGTCTGTTATCGAGCAAAGGGAGATATATTGGGCAGATATAGCCATGATTATTAAAACATCTTCTGACAGTTATGATGCTAGTGAAATATACCACTGCTACTTAATACCCTAAGGATGGTAAATTTGGTTCAATTCACAATCCCTGCCTGCCATCAATCGGTTAAAATATTGCTACTGTATTTATGTTATAATATTCTTCAAGCATATAGCTACCTTTCAAATACAGAACTTTAAATTGCAAATTCCAAAGTTTCAAAAAATAGGTAACATTTTCATATGGTAAATTGAGTTCATTTCAGATTTTGCTACTGACAGCAGTCTTTAAAATGTCACTTTGGCATTTTCTGTTACAAGTTATTTCATGCTCTTTGTTGCATGTACAAGAGAGGAACTTGCACCGGTGGATAGTGGCAAAAGATGTTTTCAAGTGATCCTTCGAATTTGAGCAATTAAAATAACCCTTTCATTAAAAAGGATGGAAAAATAAAATTTGCACTTGTGATAAAACAAGAATGAAAATTTGGATATTTAAACAAAGAACCAAATCTCCTGTTTGATTTTTTCCTGGATTTGAACTTCCTGCGTTATACCTGCAGTTGCTTCACACTTTATAGGCAAATGTTTAAATTTATATTCAGGTCAAATTACCCACAATGCACTAGTGCCAGTTACAGTCATATTATTGGTTTCATAATGATTACAATTGATTCCCCCAGTAAATGATTTTGTCAAGTGTTAATTTGGTAGGTTCATTGTCCTGTTGGCACAATTACTCATAAATGCCAGCATGCTATGAACTCCTTGTTCTATATTTCTTAAACAAATTTATTTCTGAAAACATTTGATTTTTTGTTAACTGGTAAATTATACTTATGCATATTTACTGTAACAGTGGACATTTTTGCGGGAATAACTTTTGCACTTTGCCAATTTTGAACGGTTTCCCTTGTTTTTAGAGTCACGATTCTAAATTTCCTTACACTGACCTATACACAAAATATATTGGTGTATTGTTATTTTTGTGGTAGTAGCTTGTAACGCAAAAAGCTCAAAAATAAATGTAGCGCAAAATGTCCACTCTTACAGTAGTTAAATATAATTCTAAAAGAGATGATTTATTATGTGAAATTGTCTACCCATGAATTGACAAGCTTTTCAATGCTAGTGATTAAAATAAGCTGCTGCAAAAATAACGTTGCTTAAAGTATATTGCCATCATGGCACGATCACAGACTTTAATTCAATTTAATATTCAAGTAAATTTAAATATCCCAGTGCTGCATTTCAACAAAAGTCATCTTTATCTAATAAGATTACCGTGGCAACTGATATTCCTTTTTGTAATTTTAAATTGCAACATTACGATTCCTGGCCTGGCGTGGTGTTGTGCAGTTGGGCAAATTGCGATTCAACAAAATCTATTGGACTGTATTTGGGTTTGTAGTAGTCACAACAATGCAACTAAAGATATTAGTTTCACAGTTCGAATTCAACGTCACTGTTACAACAACCAAGGTATTTGTCCCCTTATATATGTGAGTGTAGCGCAAAGCTAATTTGCAATTCTTGTTCTGTTGAGTCTAGCGTTTGTAGTAGACTCCCAAATCCAACATTAATACTCTTTGCAGTGGCTTTTAAATGTTGAATGCATTGCCTTGAGAGTGGTTATTTTTGTCTCGCTTGGTTTGTAGGAGTAAAAAAAGAAGACAAATTATGAATGCTTAATAGTTTCTAAAATGGTTGTCAAGTGTCGCTTTCAAATAATACTTCAGTATCTTTAAAAATACTGACAAATGCAATTTAAAAGGATGTCTTATTTGTCAATTATTTTGAACTTGATAGTTTTACCTTTGAATTCCAAATACCATCATTTGACCTTCATCAGTCACACATTTGAAATGGGCTATTCCAGTTGAAATCCATGTCCCCTATGGTATATATAACCTCAATCTCCCACACAGGGATTTTCTCATATCCCTGATCTCCCATACAGGGGTGTCGATCAAATCACCCTTTTCAGGTAACCACATTTGAAATTCAAACTCCCTGTGTGAAAGATTAAGGGGGTACTACACCCCTGGCCAATTTTGTGCCTATTTTTTTCATTTTTCTCAAAAATGTAGCACATTGGTGACAAGTAAGATGTATATTATAGGGGCAAGGATTACAACTACTGCACTGGAAATTTTATTTCAGCACAGACAACAGTTGTGGAGTTACAGTCAAAAATGAGGGAAAACCAATATTTGACCAATAAATCAATAACTACTTGCTTTGAGTTGCTGAATTTTCAGTGCAGTAGTTGTAGTCTTTGCCCTAATATACATATCTTACTTGTCACCAATGTGCTATAATTTTGAGAAAAATGCAAAATAGGCACAAAATTGGCCAGGGGTGTATAGTACCCCCTAAAGGTCATGTCTTCCGTAGGTGCTGTATGGATTTCAACTTATAGCCCAATGTATTGGCCAACCATTTTGAACTTGAAAGCAAGCTTTTCCTTTGAATTTCAAACACTTGATCATCACAAATTTGAATATTCAAACTTGTTGTGCTTAAATGATCAAAAATATACATTTCTTCTAATGTGCCATTAAATTTCCAGCATTAAAAGTGGAACAGTTGAATAAGTAAAACATTTGGAATAAATAAAAATAAACAGGAAAAGTTATTATAACCAATTCCTCAGTTGTGGGTTTGTGACCCATAAGGTGCGAAAAACACTGTTTTTCAGGTGGATAGACTTTTCAAATATTGTAGGTCGGGTTGAAAAATCTGGCCAAAAAAAAAAAATTGTAAAACATTTTCGAAATAAGATTGCAGAAAATCTGTAAAAATGTTTTGAAATTTTTTTTCAAAAACTTTCCAGTAGAAATCAATAAATTTTGGCCAAATAAATGATCCCAAAATGCAAAATCTGGGTTGGTAAAATAGCTTTTTTTTTTGTCACCTAAAGGAATTCTTCCTGTGGCAATTGTACAATTGTAGTAGAGCAAAGATACTCTTTGGCTATTTTTACATGGATTTGGATTCATGGAGGAATTAAGCTGTGTACATGTGGTGTAGCAGTACTGTGAATGGATGAGTTACAGGTATTTATAGCTCATAGAGGAATTTGGTTGTGTACATGTGGGTGGGTCATTACAACCCCTATGACCACAAGTCAGCCCACATGAGTCTGTATGTCAAGCAGAACAGAAACATGAGTGACAACTTCAGCCAGGCTGAGACAGCATGACAGATGACAGACGGATGGCAATGCATTCGTCATGTCAGTATAATATTGGAATCATCAAAATAGTGACTTACATTAATGTGGGCATTGGAATCCTGCTTATGGTATTCAAGTTCTGTTTCAGAGAATTTGTATGGTTATATACATACTACAGTGTTTCTCAGTAGCTTGACATTCCAATAGTAAGCGGAATAACATAGCATTTGTACATAACGCAGTGCATCATTACCATGTGTTTAATTATGTAAAAGTATCCTATTTTTGTCATCATTGAAGCAAGATGTCGGGATTAGGAAGTCATCAACGAATACATCATCATCTTCCGTACCCTCCGTATAAAGTTTCAGATTTATATAAGGACATCTTGCCTTTCATAGTACATGGGGATCTTCTAACAATTCCTAGAATGATTGCATGCCTGATTTTGTCAATAATTGCATGGGCTGTGTATATGGCACTTTTCAATATGGATTCATTTGGGACACAAAATATACCGTAATATGCAATAACAAGCACATTTAAGCACCCTAAATTCAGTGATAATCACTTTGTAAGAAATTAAACAGAATACATTAAAAACTGAGGAAGATATACGAGTAAGTTCATATGAAATGGGGCATAAGGTCCCAATCATCTGTTTTCATGTATGAGCTCATACTGATACAAACTCAAAAAATCTCCAAAAGCCTAAGGATAGGAATTTAAGGAAATCACAAAGTATGTACATTTGTACATACATACATACTTCTGAAGTAGCTTCAGTTTGAAAGTATGTCAATACATAATTCAAGTTTATTTTTAACTTATTAGATTCCATTCACATCAGCCATTTGCATGGTTTATAAGCATGTGTATGCTCATTCAAAATTGGCCAAAATCGGAATGTTGATATACATCACATGATTTGGTCTAGCATTATCATGGTTTCATACATCCCTGGCAAATGCGCACCCTGTTCAACTTAAAAGCCAATTTAAAGAGGTGACAACTAAAGGCATAGAGCACAATGGAAGTTAACTTTAATCCACACCAACCCAGATTTGAAAATGCCATGTACAAACCCTAGAATATTTGGGGACGATGTAATGCAAACCACATTGAATTCTCGATAAAAATGGCTTCACTAATAGAGATACAATTTGACTAATAGCAATGTTTGTTTCAATGTTTTGTGTTACATTGCTTTATAATAGAATGTGTCCAAATTTTGACTACAAGGCTAACATTCTTGTAACAATTCAGTTATGTCAGCCTTTTTGGGCAAATGGTAACGGGAGTTGCCAAGCATAATCCAGAAGGTTGCAAATATTTCAGCTTACAGTTTTGTGAAAAATAGCAGAAAGCTATAACATAGAGCGCCTCCATATCAGTGTAAACTTGGCATACTTGTGGTATAACAGAAAGATTTCTGGTGATTCCAGGTAGCACTTTCCAGTAATCACTTTTAAGTGATACCTAAAACGGATATTAACACAACAAATTTGAGAACTGTTTTTCTTTTAATCCCAACTTTGTCAGTTGTATTTGAATTGCAAGCTCTGCTCAAAATGCATGAATTAGGACGAGATTTTTGGCAAACAAAACGATGTCATCCACACATTGCAGCCCCAAGATATCTCCAAATACCCTGCAAGACACTGATGCAATCAGACACATTGCATTGGCTTAATGAACATTTTGGTCATTGTATGAATTGAAAGAGTCTGGCAACAAAATCTAGCTACTAAAAACCCCTGTCAGCCAATGCTATTGCTTGTTAAACCAAAGCTAGATGGAAAAAAAACCTTTGCTTGTCCCAAATGATCACCAGCATGAGACAAGTCCATGTGTTTGCACAAAACAATGCAATACTCCTCTACTCTGCCTGACACACTACAACACAGCATTTACTGCAACACACTGCCACAAGCAAAAAGCATATCTGGCTGCTCTACGCAAATTTGTTAAGATCCTGCGCATCACAATTAATTTAGGCACAACTCCCATGGAGAGAAGATAATCTGCACAAAATGTTATCATTGTTGATTTTGTTTTTCCCACTAGACCTACGGGTTACTGACAGCCAATGGAGAGACTGTCACCATTAATAAATGCTATGTGCATGAATTATCTTCCCTTCATAGCCCTTCCCTTTACCAATTTTCATCAGCTATGCTGTAAATGTGAAGAATTTGTTAAAAAGATAATGTCATGATTGTTAGTGACCAAGCAGATTGATTTGACAATTCGCTGACTTGTAATAAAACTGTTTTAGCAGATATGTAAGCTTATTGATGTGTAAGATGGGACTAAAGGTTGTAACACAAATTAGCTAAAAATAAATAAATAAACAAGATCTTAAATTTGAATGTCTTACAGCCGGTTTTTATTTCGTAACTTGTACACAGTAATAATTATAAAAACAACAACTTACATAATGAAATTAAAATAATATTTTTACTGTAAAACTACATTATTTTACATCGTATTTAACTTAGTAAATTTTGAGATGAGCCCATATTCACAAATTTAAATACCAACAAATTCAACAAAAGTTTTTAAGTTTTGACATGTTTGGAATTAAATCCACACAATAATGCTGATCGTTTGCAAGTTGCAAAAGAAACAACCTGCCAAATTATTTTTACACTATATTGGTTCCTCATCACATTATACAAATCATTATTGTATTCAAATGTACAGACATAACTGAGCCGGTATAAGAAAAGTGCTTCAGGGTAGTAGCTTCCGTGTCAAAAAAATAAAGAATTTAAAAATTATCAAGGGAAACTTGCAAATAAAAACCAAAAAAACACTTTTATAAATCTTCAATCATGTGTCTGTGTATTCTTGCGATACTATCTTGTATATGATCTTCTAATAACGATCAATTTCATGATGAATTCCCTCATAAAGGATAATAACAAACATACAAATCACATGATACTAATCCCAAAATATGAGAGAGAAGAAATTGCATATCATCATTTTATTAAATCAATACAAAACATATCACATTATTCATCTTAATGAACTTGAGTAACTTTTCTTCTTCTCAATAATCCTGTCTTTGAATTGATTAAAATCCCTTGAAAGCCCGACAACGATATCCGTACGACAAAGGAAACTTCCCACATAATGCCTCCATCATTAGCCCTAACCATATCTACAGTTTGATCGGTGCAAAATAGACAAGAATATTGTCTCTTTTTTGGTCTTGTATGTAAATATCTACGTGGGGTAAAATGCTAACCATGTAACACTTCAATACCATTTTGTATGAAAGAATTAGGCAAGATGAGACTTGTAAGTTTTGTAGCGATCAAACTATAGCCATTATATGTCAGTTCTCTATTTATTAAAATCCCCCAAGCAATTAGTGATATTAATCAAAAGCAATGGTATACAATACATTCATAACATACAGCATGCTAATATCTACTACTATCATTATTACTACTTCATGATGACTACTTTTGAAGAAAAAAACATAAAACAAAAAAAGTGACATTTTGGTCCAGAATATCTGACACTTAGCTGGGTAATGCAAATTGTCATTCATGTGGTATGTAAACATAGGATTAATTAACAATTAATTAATTAAAAGCATGATAATGCAGGGAATGGTGCAAGGGTTAACATTGATCATGTTTCTTTGCATTACTGGTAAATTCACAAAGACCAGATTTTGTCTGCATTATACATTTTTTTGCTACATACATTTTTCTGTCATGCTGTAAGAAGTTTTGACTATACAATTTGTACATAGAGGAAAAAAGCGTCTCTCTCTAGCTCTCCCAGACAACTTACAGTAATAGTGTTTTGATGACACAAACATAGGAGAGATACTACTATTTACAGTCCTGTCATAAAACATTCAATTAAAATCATTAGAAATATTTACAAATTGTGTTAAATGCGCAGTGTAGAGTTATACACAGTCTCTTATACAGAATCACATTTCCTCACTACTAACTACTGATTTCATAATTGACAATACCGCATCGGTGAAAAGTATATATGCTCTGTACAGAGATATATTTGTGAATATTGTCAATCATCCAGGTACAGAGATGATCATCCTGTACAGAGATGATTGGTAGTGAACTTTTACAGATTAGGAAAGTAGAGAGCAACTTATACTTATGCTATGAAAGATTATTATTATTGATATTTCAGGAGATAGGTGGGATGGGAAGGAATGTAATTAAAATACCCCACATAAATTGAGACACATAATTGCGACCCTTTTTAATGAAACAGTAGTATCAAACAAGAATCATTTAATTAAAAAAATAACAACATGTCCCAACTTTGGAACAGAAACATGACCAGAAAATGAATCAAATCTGAAAGGGGAAAATAGTGCCCTCTATTCCTCCATCATAAATATCAGTTGCTCTCTTTTCATACTAAAGAAAGAAGATGCATCACACACTTACAAAGATATTGTGTCACTATGAAATGAGAATCAAGGGCACTTTTCATCCTATAATATTCTCCCTCTATCAAAGTGTTTAACTTGAGGGCTTTTCAATTTAATGTGTTTATGTAAGGCCAAAATACAATCAACCTTCATCTAAAATCCTGAAGGAAAATGAATCACTGAAATGCTACATTTGCTCATATTGAAATCGACGACTTCATATTAGCCTTAAGCTTGACTGGCTTTAGGAAAACACATTATAAGGTAATAGTAGTACTGTTAATAAACAGATCTTTCAAAAAACAAAATCATTGTTTTGTGCATTTATGCTTACTGCATTTCAAATTGAAATAGGAAAAATAAAGATGAAAATGAAATTAACTGTGTTCGTTCATCCTAGCGTAATGACTTGACAATCACATCAACTGATGTCAAATATAAGGCTCCTAGCCCACGTGAAGAACTCGGGTTTGAGTTAACAAAATGCCACATTCACTGTGCCAGTACAGTTTTACCATTTCAATAACATACTGTTTAGCTAGCAGCGCTTTGCCACTCTATAAATAATACAGACATGCACATTGTTTACCCAGAAAACCGTCAACACGCTCAACTGTCATCGTGCATTTTTCAAGTATAACAAACTGCATTAAAAACAGCACGTGTTACGGACTGCTTATGGTTAACTTTGTTTGGAGCCTGTCCATCTTTTATGAAGCATTAACTCTTATAAACACTCATAACTTTTAACTATTAATAAACATCTTCAAAATTCCCCCTAAACCATCCACTAAAACAATCAATCAATCATCAGCAATTCTAAATTTGTCTTATTTACATAGTTAACATTTTCAATAATGGCAGTTGAAGTCTACGGTATGTAACCTAACATATACAAAGAACATGACGCTGTAAGGTATGCCAAGTTTGATTTTCTTTTTCTCTCAAATTAGCTACATATTGTCGCACTATCAGGTGGAAAATGATGAGCACTGACAATCTGTATCTCCAACATACACATACCTGGTATTCAATAAAATGTGATGAATTGATCCAATTCTTGTTTTGACGGCATTCTTTACTAGACTAAAATCAGAACATCTTACAGCGTTATTGCCTGGTTTTTGTTCAAGAAATTTGATAAAAACTGTTTTCTTTACTGGGAACTTATGTGAATTTAATAACCAGGGTTTCTGGATAATTTGATAATCGACGAGAAACGGGATTTGCTCTGTAAGGCTAATAATGAATATCAACCATACTAAGTTGAACGTATACCTTTTTGAAACTCCATTGAAATTTCACTAGGAGTTTCATACTTTTGATCATTCTTCTTACAGATCATTCTTCTCACATGGTAAATATGGTAATGCATCAATACTCTACACATGTGGGGAGAGTTCTATGGTATACAACAATAGGCAGGTTATTTCCAATATTTGTCAGTGCAAATGAAGAGCAAAATTCATTTTGGTACCAAATAATTAAAAGCCATTTTAAAATGTTGCAAATGAAGGAGTCACACATTTTACACATAATTTTAAGTCTCCCTATAGGCCTAGAAGACAAAAATGAACTGCATGTTTCATGCAAATCTGTTTACGAGAATCTTTGCGAGAATCAATTCGCGGATTCTCGCTGAAATTTTGACCCTGCTGTTTGGAAAGGCAAAAAAAGAACCTCTTCAACATTATCCTTACATCACAAGCCATATGGTTGATGACATCATTTGCCATGCATATGGAGGGAGGATGAACCACTCACATTGTCAGCTACACCTTTTATGTCTAGACTGTGACACATTCACATGTCAACAAATTCTACACATTTCTAAAGTACACAAGTGACCTTTATTTGTACTACTTTTTCTGCCATTGGTTTGAAGTTGATCACCCTCTAACACCATCAATGTATCTAAGGCAAATACCATTGTGCTTAGTTCATTGCACAGGAGCCTGTAACATCAGTAGCAGTGAGGATTCACCACAGATCTTGATGATGGGATGTGTCAATGCTAAGGTTAATATCAGGTTAATACCAGGATATCCTTTCTTGACAAGATGTTGATAATCAATCAGCCTGCATCATGATGGATAGACAGATACAACTTCCTTCAGATTGTTACTATCTTTTGACCTGATATATATGAAGCAATTATGGGGTTTCAGGATCATTTAGGGATGACCAGTTGTATTGCAACCTGAAAATATGCACAATGTTGTTTATGAGCAGAAAATTCACTCAAAATCAGATTTGCCCCATAGTTTGTATTACCAGCATAATAAGTTGATCTCTATAGGTTACACTTTGATACAAATGAGCTATTCCAGTTGAAATCCATACACCCCTATGGAAGGCATGACCTTAATCTCCCACACAGGGGGTGTGAACTTAAAATGGGGTTACCTGAATAGGTGACACCATTTGATATCTACACTCCCTGTGTAGGAGATTAAGGTCATGCCTTCCATAGGGGTGTATGGATTTCAACTGGAATAGCTCAATTAGATTGAAGTGAAACTGATAAACTGCTCATTCTCGGTGCTTGATTTCAATCAAAAGCAAATTTCAATGTTTGCAACATGAAATATTATTAACAATTTTGTGGCTTCTTTTACATATCAACTTGATGCCAATAATGTGCAAAGCTCAACATATCAAAATCAATGATGCTTCAATGGATGTACAATCACCAAATGCTGTAACTATTGGTGGATTAAATACAGATGTCTATATTGCATGTGCCATATAGAAACTGTGCAGACAGCAGTGAACATTATCAACATTCATTTTTTGTCGCCATGATTCATTGCAGACTTATCAGAGAGGTGTATAACCCTAAGTTTAAATAATCAACTTCTTCCATTTTTGTTCCACATCCTGCACAACCTGCCAGCTGCTATCAGGGTGACAGTCACAACAACCATTCTTTTCACCAACTATTTTATGTATTAAACTTGAGTGAACCCATCTTTGACTCATCTTATGTATTACATATCTCCAGTGCTCAGTTTTTCTAAATTTAATCTATAGATTTCCTGGCAATGGAGAGTGAGTGAACAACGCATTTAAGTATTCACATGCCAAGTTGACGCGATGGTCAGTTTCCATCAGGACCTCAGCCATAATTGGCAAAGTTCTCACCTTTGATATACATTACACACTCATAAAATAACTTTTGAATGTATTTGGTCATAGACCATACAAACATTCTCATACACCTCAAGTTCAAGTCAGCTATTAAGCTGTGAAGGTTATTGAACTGCACCATAGATAATGAGTCTATTTTGGCTTGTAATGTGTCCTTTGAGTCATGCTTTTCCTGTATCATGCATACAGAGCAAGGTGGCACCCACAAATGAAGGTCCCTTTGAGCATTACAATAACACTGAGATCACTTAGTAGTTTCAAGCAACCTTGACAACTTGCATGTAGATTCTTTTTTCAAAAGTATCATTTGAAAGTTTGAATGTACTTGCCAACCTTGGATCAGTTTCATTCAACTTACAGTATTGATTTCAACATTTGCAATTACATTTTTCGTCTTGCCATGTCGCAGAGCTGAGTATGAAATTTGTTGTTGATTTTGTAAAGCCTGCAACCCACGTTATCAAATAGAGTGTATATTTCTTACTCTCATACTTTACAATTCCTCACTTAAAGATATTACACCGCATATTAAGTTTAAAAAGCTTTTTTTGTATCTTACGCTTTTCAAGAGAATTCAGACTTGAACTTGTGAAAAAATGTTTTAAATTGAAGGGTAACATATGGAAAAAATCACTCATATGTGAGATTGCGCCTTCTTATATCACGAGTCGAGTAATTGACAAAAAATAACTGAAAGTGATGAAACTAATCTTGTTTTTAAAACTGTGTTATAAAAGCAGCTCATCATTCATGTCAAGCAAATGTAATTAACATGTATAATAACACTAATAAGTGATGGAAGATACACTTCAATGCATACGCTATCTATGCCATGGAAGAGCACAGACAAGCCCACGGTTATCAATTCATCTAACTCATCACACTTTCTCATCATAGTAGTGACATACATCTGAATCTGATGACAAGTTCAAATAAAATTTGGTCTTATAATAATTTGCAACATGATAGGATCTTCCTTACTCGTGTTAATCAACTGCCACATTTGAAGTGGGAAAAAGTTCGTTTCAACACTTTGATTTCAAAAGATAAATAACCTATAACTGTCGTGTTGAGCTTACAAGAAAATAGTTAAACATTTATCACATTGGCAGTATATTAATGCTAATATTAATAGGTCACCAGCTATATAAACACTTAAGTGGGAGATTTAACCGAACATGATTTGTAGATATATAGTACACTAAAAACAATTTTCAGCCAGCAGCGTACAAAATCGTATGCAAATGGAAACAATATCGTCAACCAGGAAAAGCTAAGTACTTGAGACATACAACTCTCTCTCTTGATCGCTACGTTGTGCCGTCAACACGGGGACACTTGAGCTCACATAAAAGCGACCAGACGCTGCTGTTGTGAATGTTATTTGTTGAATAGTAGTTGAAGAAAAATGCAAGCTTAGAATGTCACTTTATTAGAACCAAAACCAGCGACTGAAATCTGCTCTAATAACTAGCAGATGCAAAGCAGATGCCACAGAAATCATCCCGACATGGAAACTAATACTCTTAAACGGGTTGATACACATTACTATTTGGTTACGCATTTCCTTGGCTTAATCATCCATACACTGTATAACTCTGGGATCGCAATTTTGATCCCTATATTTACAGATGTCAAACCTACCATTTATGGTGAAGCTGAACCAATATCATTTCTCACTTAATAATATCTGATACAGTTTGAATTGGTTTAAATTGTTTTAACAAATATCAAACCTGATGCTTGGTGAATCTGAAGTATATTACATATGGTGTGGATTTACAATGATATCAAATGACACTTAAAAGTAATACAATACTAAGCTGACCAGATTTACAAATATACTCTGAACCAGTTATTCCTGTATAACAGCAAGGGTAAAAGCATGTTGATTTGTTCAAAATCTGTTTAATGGTTATTAAGTTTGTGACTCTGAAATAGATTCTCACTGGTGTGTCCTCATACAAAGACACCAATGTGGCTTCTGTATCTTCATATGCTTAACGATATAGCTTAGAACTGGATCCAAACACAATGTCTGTGTAATTTGGGTGCTAAAATAGGTCCTGGTAGGATTTTGTTGTGCAATTAGTCATCAAAGGGCATTTTTGGGTGGAGAAATGTTCCTATTTCTACTGTAAAGAGAAAAGAAAATTGTGTGTATGAACATTTTGCCAACTATTTTCATACTCTCAAATATTTCTTTTCCTACAGGCCTTTACAGTATAAATTTTGGGAAAATTATGTGTCGTAAAAATAATGGTTCTGTTCAAAACATGAAATTGTTTGTGCTGCAAAAAGATTGTGCTTTACATTATTTTCATCTTGCATTTTACATCCCTATCATTAAAGTACACCCGGACTTAGCACATCCCTCTTTTCAAAATGTCTGCCTACAGGCCAAAAGAAATCTGTTGAACTTCCTATCATGTGTTTAGAATATCTCTAGTAATAAAGATCAAATATCAACACACAATAAAACATTGTACTCTAAAATATCTGTAAATCACTTGGAAATCAAATTTAAACAAAATTTAATCCTTAAATTTAAATTGCAATATTACATCCCACAGTACTGATCTTCAATGAGTTGAAATTCCCATGGATTGTACACATGTTGAATACAAAGAAAAAATCCACAGTATAAAATGGGACAAAAACATGTAAAATTGTGAAAATTAATCACGAAATTGGATCCGAGTTTGTGATTGAGAATCAGTATGACAGGACCTATGGGTGATTTGATTTCCGTTTGACATAAAACGAAATTACATTTGCTAAAATTAAACGGCAAGTTATGAAATTTACAGTGAAATTTGATCAAATTTCCAAATGAAAACATCATATAAAGACCCTGTGGTGCGCATTTTCTTCTTCAAAATTATGCAAGGTATACTGGAACAATATTAGCTTTTAATTCCTTACACAGATACTATGAAAATCTCATTTATGACAATATAAAACATATAGGTCAAAATTCCACCAATTCCCTACGAGCACTGGTGTATCATGTACGAAAGAATGCACAAACACAATAGAAACGTGGCCTCTTTGGTCCCCAGTGTTTTTTATCTCTGCAAACACCCTACATGATGCTCGCAGGGAAACCGGTGTAATCCAACCTCCTCTCTGCCTCCGCCGCATTTCCCAGTCTCACGAAATATCAATATGAAACATCAACGCTCCTGTTTTACTACATTATCTATCCATAATATAAGGCCTTTTCGTACTAGCCCATGCAACATCATTTTTTCTTTCAAGCCCACACATGTATTTCATTATAGTTTTCATGTGAGAATCACAAATGCTTGACAGATTGTCGGAGGTGAGAAGTCAGCGGCGAGACTTGAGGCTATACGCTATGAAATTAGCTCATAAGAAACCATCTTGCAAACACCCTGCGAGCATTCATATATAGCACAACTTGATGGGCAAATGCATTTTCACATTTTCTGTTTGTTTTCCTATTTTTCTTGAGTAATTGTCAAAAAATACCCTGAAGATAAATTTAAGCTACAGAATAGTACTCCGATAAGCTGAAGCACGCAAACTTAACTGATTTTTAACTTGATTTTTGTTTGCCTTTGACAGCGCCAGAATTTGTCGTTCTGTTTTTGCAATTATTTCCACCCGATGCATCAAAATTAACCGTATGTCAACAAAACTCGCAACTTGCTTTGGCTTACATCATCGACAACATTTCATCGCTAAATCACTGCCAATTGTAGTTAATGTATCAAAACATAAGCTTAATGTTTTGAGAAGAGGGTATGGAACATAAATACAGACATTAGGGCAGCTGAATTTAGTCATGAGTAAAAATCAGATTGATTTATAGAAAATTGTGTATCACAAAGAGGATGTCGATGATGATGATGATGATAAACATGATTATTTCGTATAAAAACGAGCGGGGAAAATCAAATATTAATCGGATGTTGTGACTTGGATGAGGTTATTGTAGGACAATGCCATAATATTAGGATATTCCAGTTGAAATCCATACACCCCATATAGAAGACATAGCCTTAATCTCCTGCACAGGGAGTATAGATTTCAAACAAAGTCACCCAGACCGGTAACCCTATTTGAAATTCACACTCCTTATGTGGTAGATTTAGGTCATGTCTTCCATAGGAGGTGTATGGATTTCAACTGGAATAGCACTTTACCTTTTTTTTGACATTGCAAAGAACTTATGGCCAAAGACCTCTTGTGCTCTTGCAAAAAACACTAATGTTAATTTTATATACAATAAAAGATAGATTGGTAGATACTGCACGACACTGCGGCTAACCATGTGTGTGTTCTATACTGTGCATTGATTAGCCATAATGGATCAGATTGGCCATTTACGCTACACTATAGATCATGACACGCACACACAAGTTCTTGTTGCAAGGTGCGTTTTGATGATTAGCATTGAAACGTGTTGAGATATATGGCTTGTCAGTTTCATTAGTTGGATCATATTCAAAGCTGGGTGAACATTTACTTCTCAGTTTACTTAGTTTATTCAAAACAGCTTTTGGGTGCAAATTACAGTAGGAAAGTTGTAAAATGGGATGTAAGCATGGCTGCCCTCACATTAATGAACAATATGTGACATGATCAAGGGGAATGAGTCACATGACGGCAATTTTCAATTAGACGTTTTTTACATCATTTTCTGGCAGTTTATGAATGCTACATTTTGATACAAACTCCATCAAAATTGGACATCTGGTTATAGAGTTATGAGCTATTTATCAATGGCTGAAAACAATATAAAACAAAAGAATTTGCCAGTATCTCAAAATCAATATTAGCGACATCCGACTCATCCTCTTGATCATGTCACATATTAAGACATAAATTACACAAGGCAGCTGTTGGATAATGCGCAACACAAGACCCATCTTTGGGTTATAAGCATAAGACCACTACTCCTCATTTTGAGTCCCCACTGAGTTTGGAATAATCTTCCCCACACAAACTAGCCCCTAATACCATCCCTAAGCCATTCATTCCAAATGCCTACATGTTCCACTTGAGTAAAACAGATGTGATAATGCTCCCATTCAAATTTGGTAGCACTATTTCTTTTCTTCCCATCTCAGCAGCTCTAAGGCATCTGCTATATAGTGTTAACGTCCGGACCCAAGTCACAACACAACCCCAAAACAACGATGCCAATGGAATTCAACAATTATGCCAAAAGGTTCAATAATACTTTCTACTAACTCACAAATGCCAAATCTGATTCCAACATATACTGTTAAAACTCAACCTTCTTCTATCTTGCAAGTATTTAAATGTCATGCCATGTCAAAGCTTTTTGAAAATACCCATTTCATATCGTCCATATAACCATTTACTACAAAGCTGTTATCAGTGGATTTCCAACATCTCATCTCTTTCACAACACAGGAAGAACCAGAGCCACACTTTATAGCCAAGTCTGACATTTAATGCTATCAACTTTCTATGTCTCTTGGCACACCAAAGAACATTCAAGTAACTTCTGCACCATTACAATCATTACTCAGCTCATAACACGTAGCAAAGAGCATAATCTTTCCCTCAAAACTACATCCATAAAATTCCTGTGAGGCCATTAGAAATTGAACACATCGAGACGTTTTCTTGGCCTCTTGGCCACTTGGCTACTACACACAGTAAGGTATTTGGATTGCAGTATAAATACAGCTTTGGCAATGTTAGGGTGGGATTGACATGGATATACTATATGAATCAGTTTAAATAAATAGATTGGGTGCTTGGCACATGCTGGGATGGTCCCTTCTGAAACTTACACAACTCTGCTTTCTCCAGGCATATATGCAGCATCTGCCAATAAATGACACAGCAGATACTGTCATATCACTAGGGAGACATGTGTGTTGAACTTGTCTGCTCCTAGAGTCAGAAAGCTGTATCTACAAGCAGCTATTGCAGTTTCATTTCTTCAATCAGTCTGTTCTATACACTAGGATCCACAACATGCTCATCTATTAGGGTGCAGTTCTTTAACCGCAATACATTTGTACATTCCTTGAATGACCTTTGAAAATTTGGGTACAAAAACTCATACTCTGTAACTTGAGGTCAAATTTTGCACTATGAATTTAATTGAGGTTATTGAACTATGCCATTGGGATGAGGCCATTGTGGTCCATAGTGATAGTAAAACAGAGTATCTGCTGGTAATTACCAAAGCAGATACTGCCCTATACTTGTGAATACAGGACAGATGTGTGAGCAACAGCAGAACAATACCAATGTACATATTTGCAACCGTTAGTGACACTCTCTAATACCTTCACATTGCTAGGTTAGTACACTCACCAGTTCATTATGAACGTGACCAGAACTGATACTACCATCCAACCCTATCCCAATGTAAAGAGCTTTGAGACAAGATTACACTCATGGAGAAATGCACCCTTCATGAAGTGACTGTGTTGGATATAAAAACGAATGACGTTAGTATAATTGGGTCAGGACGAAGCCTCGACACCTGATGCACTGAATAATGCATGCCGTGCACGCTTGGCTGCCAACCGATCATTTCCCGCTCAATCATACCCCCATCAAGCCATAAAAATAATCCTTCAAGACGGTGTACATTTCAGAGGGATGAAAAATAGAGTTTGCCTGGCTAGGCTGCACCGGCAGCCATTTAAGGCCATGCATCAATAGGGACTAAGCTTTCACTGCCAGTCATGTTGGATAAGATGCTGATCCATGATCTCTTGTAATGCTTTAGTGCTGATCCTTTCAATGTTGTAGTCTCACTCTCTTCCCCCTATACACTATAAACCCCAAATGTAAGTCAAATATATGCCATATTGTTCCACATAACCCATTGGGGACTGTTATGAAGTAGAGGGTTGGGGACTTTTGTTGTGATATCCTATCTTGTCTGACAGAGTGCAGCAAGGGGATTCTATATTTCATCCCTCCCAGGTAAAACCACAGTATCTGTCAATAAAATACAAAATACATACTGCCTTCTCACTTGTGAAACAGAATTTCAAATGTCTGCTCACTACATCAGAATGCTGCATCTACATGACATAGCACTTTGATTTGGGAGGCATATATTTTGAATCAGTCTGCCCCTAAAGTAGAAGGAAGTATAAGCTAGCACTAAGCAAAGCATATACTGTATTGTAACATGAGAGGGCAGATATGTGTGTGTGTTTACAACCAAAGGCTAGTCTTGCACGTGAAAGACTCTCCCCATGTTTGCTAAAGCTTTTCCATTGATACCTACCTCTTCTTGTATTTGTTCATTTTATCTCTACGCTTGTATCAATTTTACACAAATCACCTGGCCTCGCTAATAAACACCGAACCTGGTAGTGAACGTGGTGAGCTTTTTGTCAACATGGTAACGGTGCCTTTTGGGCAGCCAGCATAGCCCTAAGGGGCCCGTATCAATTTCAAACTAATGAATTTCTGATTTGAAGCAGACAGAAACATGGATAATCTAGCATATTTGTGCTCTCGCTACTAATTGTCAATCGTGCTTCAATTATACGCTTGTCATATCAAAGTGGGGGGATTTTGTGGCATGCAAATCTCATGAAATTTTAAAGTTACAATTCCTTCTAGGTTTTACTGTTCTGTCAATTAAATTGAAAGAGGAAGGTTGGGACAGGTAACCATGGTAACAGTGAAAATCCAAAAATGACATGTTATTTAGCTCTATTGCTTACTTCACAATAAGAGCCACAATCATACTGACAATTTTGATTTTTATGTTTGGCTTAATAAACAACGGCATCAAATTGATTAATCGCTTAAAATTGAATCCTATATATTTAAAATTGGAATGATGGATTACTTGACAGTTTTATATTTCAAGGATTTCCAAAAAATTTGCCCACGTTCAATTATTAAATTTCAATCTTATGTTCTGTAAACTATTTTTAACGTTTACACACTGCTTGGTTTTAAATTCAAAAATGCCAGCTCTGTAATCTATTTTCCCAACACAGTAATCTCTATTGACGACAGCACAAACTATTCCCGAGTCACCACTAATCCATGATAATATAATTTCTTCTTTGTTCTGAATTTACATCATCTACTATTTCAGCCGGACATTCCAGAGTTCTAAAAATATCTGGTCACACGAAATGCACTCTGGACTTTAGGAAAGCAATAAACAATCCTGTGAGTGCTTGTAAGTTTATCGCCAGTAGGAATATGGGGAGATGGTTTTACACAGATGCGACAAAAATACCCCATGTTTTATCACGGGCCTCTCTATTCTCACATACTACTTTTTTGAAAATCCTCCTTCACACCATTTCTAAGATACGTTATGTATTATACATGTTAATCGCTACTGCTCAGATGGTATTTGCAAACATTGCGTTATTCCAGTTGAAATCCATACACCCTATGGAAAACTTGACCTTAATCTTCCACACAAGGAGTGCAAATTTCAAATGGAGTTACCTGAATGGGCAACTCCATTTGAAATCTACACCCCCTGTGTAAGAGATTAAGGTTATGTCTTCCATAGGGGTGTATGGATTTCATCTGGAGTAGTCCATTGAATGGGAAAATAGAGTATTCATCTCATCTTCATCAGCTGATAAACCCAAAGAAGATGACTTTTTTTATCACATATGGAAACTATGAAATTCTCACCATGTGCGGTGCAAAATTTCACACTTGGTGACGCTGCATGGATCCAGATGGACTTCAAGTCTGTGCCCCCTAGGGTATGTGGTAGATAATACTGCCATGCAACATTTATAAACCCCAAACTCGCATCAGCATTGGGTTGCTATGGCAACCAGGTGAGATGATGCTGATGGTGGTGGTTGACCGTGACTCAAAATGAGATGACTACTTTTTTAAACCTGCATCTTCATACAAGTGACACAAATGAATGTGTGTGCATTACCATTATATCGTGATACACATGCTCTGCAAAAGTTTCTCAATAGGGTTTGAAATCTTTTAAGCGCTATAAAGTGATTGTTACTCTATAGATATGTACAAGAGGCAGGAATGCTCCATTCAGATGGAATTTGAACATGGATTGCAGCACATCATCTGCACATGTATTATACTTAAAGAAAATGCACATTTTGATAATGGATGGCAATAAAAATCAATCTAAAATGAAACGTGCAGCTGTGATATGATTAAGCTTGGATATTACTCCAAACACAATGACTGTGGCATTTCATACAATTTGTCTTTTAATAACACCACTCAATCGAGTTGGTAGTTCAAAATAAAAAAGGTCAAAGCCTTATAACTAATCTGGCCTCAGTAGCATCCACTACTATAATCGTCTAGGCTACATCTTATGATGTGATTCTGTAAGGAAACATCTACAGCTACACATTTAAGAATCAGAGTGGCATTCCAGAAAGTTTGATAATTTGTAAGTTGCATAATTGAGGAAATGGTAATTTTAAGGGATGTATGTACTTTTAGAGAAACAAAAATTATCCTTGTGAATCCCTGTGGAAAGCAGTGCTTACACTCATCAGGGTTAACTATCATTAAAAGTGTCATTAAAAAATATTGCATTTCCTTGCATTTGGAAATTTCTCCAAGACTTACATCCCTGATTATAAATCAGCTAAAAAAGAAATATGAAAACTCAAAGCATCAGTGACATCTCCTGATACTTCCTGTAATTTAGATTTGGAAAGCAGTTATACAACTTTCTGCTTATAAATGTCATATTAGACATAAACAATATCAAATGTCAGGAGTGAGGGAAAGTTTCATAAGGCAGCTATGTGGCATGGCTACACTGTTTTTTTGGTATGCTATAATATTCACAATCAAATGTCCATCAGTTTGCTCTTCAATAGTATTACTTCAAGTCAACCTAAAGATAGCCATTTCAGCAAAATCAAATATTTCAAACTAACTGGAACACCCCTCTGAAAATAACCCCAATGTACATATGATTTGTTTATTCAAATTGATCTTGTTCTAGTGGTTTCTTGATCCAAGTACCCAAACCAGCCTTCTCAAACGCCCCTACCATCTTAGCCTTTGTCTTGTGGTAGTCTACGGCGAGAGCTTTGGATTCAGCATATGTCTTTGGTGGTGTCTTGGGCATATTGGTGAGCATGGACAACTTTCCGTACAACTTCTTGAAGTGCTCAAATAGCTCCTTCTTGCAGATGCGCGATGATTTGCCTAATTCGTCCTTCCCTGTTGTTGTGTTGATTGCTTCTAACTCGTTATCGCCGATGGTCCAATTCACACTGAATGAGGGCGCCTTCCCTGGCTGACGACTCTCTGTGTTGCTGATGCCGCTTAGTAAAGGCTTGTTGAGGCGGAACATAGTTGGAAGCTCTTCTAGGCTGGTGACACGGGCGTAGACTGCTCTGGACAAGTGATCGCCATGGTAGAGTGACCCTAAGATGATGCTGTCCAGGTAAATTGGTTCTACAAAATGACTCAGTAGCGAACCCTGTAGTCCGAGCATGTTCCATCTGTAACAAAATCACACAGAACAGAAAATTCAATCATTTGTTTGTAACAATCTTGATATAAAATGACAAATAGATAACGCCACAGTAATATAATACTTGAATGGGCTATTCCACTTGAAATCCATACACCCCTATGGAAAACATGACCTTAATTAATCTTCCACACAGGGATTTCAAATGAGGTTACCTGAATGGGTGACTGCATTTGAAATCTACACCCCCTGTGTAGGAGATGAAGGTCACATCTTCCATAGGTGTGTGGATTTCAAATAGAATAGCCTAAATGGGCAGTCTAAAAATGCTTCACCTGAAACAAAATCACAGCAACAAATTTCAACCAATCAACTTATTTGCAACCAAATTCAAAAGGCACACTAGAAATAGACATATATTCATGGGTATCATTACATCCAATGTATGCTAGGAATGGGGTCAATAACCCATGTGAAGTTATCATTATACATGTGTGTTGTCATTTGCCTTCATGGAAGATATTTATGAAAATAGCTGCCTTCAGAAATTCTTGGACAAAACAACAACAACAGTAAGATAACAACAACAACAACAACAACAACAACAACAACAACAACAACAACAAAACAACAACAACAACAGTAAGATAACAACAACAAAACAATGTCAACAAAAATCTTGAACTGAATATCTTATACACAATTTGCGCACTGCTAATTGTGCAGTACCTATTATTTTGACCAAGGTCCAGTGCACACCCTTGACGTTGCGTGCAAACTACAAACTCCCGTGATGACTATGTTTAAAAGGAATTAGGCATTTTAGTTTAGTGTAAAATGAGGTCTACTGAAAATGTTACCAAATTTGCTACTTGTCACTGAATATTCTAAGCATTGCATACTGTTTATGTATCCCAACTATATACTACAAGTCAACCTCCTGCTTCTGTTAATCTGTGATATATCATATGCTCAAATTTCCAAACACTTTAAATGCATCAATGATTTCATCAGTGATATCTTAATAAAAATGTTTATTTGCTGAAACAAAGAAGGCAGCTACAATATATGTTTACACATAGATCTCCCTTGCACCAGCAGGATGATACAGTTTATCGTTAAACAATATAAGTTTAATTTCAGCTGCTTGTGGAATGGATTCATTCACCGTCAATCAAACGACATACTGTCAGTCACGCACTGTGACAATGCAGGGGTATCAACTTCGGATTTTTATAACGGCACTGTTTTGATATTACATGAATAGCACACATTATCGGGATGCCAATTATGTCAACTCGGCTGTCGACGGTTATAATTTGCTCCATACCTTTATAGTTTACCGCTTGCTGTAGGCTTTTCTAAGTATAAGTGAGTGAGTAAACATTGAGGTAGGTCTCTAATAGCTTCAATTAGTACACTATATAGATAGACTTGGATGTATAATATTCTTATTTTCATTGTCTCTCTATGCTCTTGGTCTGCATGGTTATCTAGATGTTTCTCTTACTATTTGTTTGTCTTCTGTGACTTGCCCTTACCAGATATGGAACAACTTATTCCATAAGGCTGATGAAAGTTGATTTTCATTTTACTGTCACCCGCCCTCACATCATTTTCTGACCCTCACTTGAATTCATTATTGTCATTTTCAAAAAATAACAATAAAAACTATTATATTTGCAAAATAAATGATTAATATCCATGCATTTGTAGTGGAAAAATCAAAATCAAAAACATATATTTTGCTACAGACCTTGCAGCCTCTTTTTAGTGTACTTTTATAGATCTCAATTGGGCTAAACATCCATCTTTGAGTTAGTGAGCGGTAAATAACAACACCTTTTACACTTGTGTTTGGTCATATAATGAAAGTCAGAAAAATAATGTTTTCAGAAATTATGTGACGGGAAACTCAAGATCAATTGTCAGTAGCCCAAGTTATATTTAGAGAATAAAAGAAAGGATTTTGTCTTTTGCCTATTCAATAATGGATGGATTGGCCAATATTTGATGCTGGCACAACTACAATAAAAATATTATAATATTTACATTATATTATAATATACAATAGAAAAAATATATAATATACAATAGAAAGAAAAAGTCAGAGCCTTCAGGTCATTTTTCCAGTTTTGGTTACTTTGCTCAAATAATATAGTTTATATATCTGCAGGACCACTGGGGGGGGGGTTGACCTATTATTTGTCTTAACTCAAAAATAGTATTTTTTTTAAATACATATGGAAAATAAAGCCTTTGGGATCTCGGGAATTGAACTCATACCTTTCCCTTTGAGTATTTGAGCACAAACACAGCTAGCTCAGCCCCCGCTCTGACTCGTCATAACTCTGGTGAAGTACACCTTTAAGTAGGTTAACAACATGTTACTTGTTGCTCGTTTGAGTTAATCATACACTTGGATGATCCTTGTCAAATGTGCGAATTCTTACCCAGATGACCCCAAAAATAGGTTTTAGTCAATGGATTCATCTTGTCATACCCATTTTCATATAACAAGTCACATAATCAATATCACCAGCAGGACAGAAGGGGACGAGAGAAGATGCAGAATGGTCATCAGAAACAAGTGTACCATCCTTGACCCAACAACCTGGATATGTCATTGAATTAGTCAACCATCATAATGTGAAGCGACTTAGAAGCAAAACGGTAAGTGAAAATGGAAACAAGTAGGCGATCAATTCTTTACTACAATTAGCCCCATTTGCAGACCGCGACATTCCCTCAAATAGTGCAAGCGAAGCGAGCAATTTAGCTGGTCATCTGCCCGGTCATCTGACACTGAGCTGGTGCTATTCTTCACTAGTTTACGATTTTTCAGCACCATGAAATTTCTCAAACGCACAGCACATATACTGTAACTTCGGTGAGATTTCAGCCAACCGTAGCATTTTTGCAAACGGGCAACTTCATGGCTTGAACCCACTCACATTGATTTTGTAAGCCAAGCGACACAGCTCACTTCATCTCCACATCCCAAGTTGTCCCAATTGATGCACCGGCTATTGAATAATTAACAGACTTAAGAGGAACTATCTGTTATTTTTGAGAATATAATTGCCACGGTCAAAAATAGATTTTCTTTATACTTTCATATTTGATGGACCTTGACCTCAAACTAACACACATGGGATAAATTTCGGAAAAATATCCCCGTTGCCATGGTAACAGGCAAATTTCAATTTTAGGCCTATTTTCACAATTTTTGCATTATTCAGCAGTCAAATTGTCAAGTTTTGAAGCCAGTGATACTAATATACGCAATATAAATATGATTTTTTCTTTATAAGGTATGAATAGGTCAAACCTTAGATGCTGCAATGAAAGTATAAAAATAATCACCAGATGTCAGGGTGGGTTATACCATTTATTTGAAAAAGGGGTGTTTTTCAATTTTTTCAAAGTATGAAAATATACCAACTTTGTATAGCTCATAAACCATATGGTAGTGTTCGATTTCAACATCGACCACAGCATGTTGAGATGATACATTGGTCTTATGAAAAAGTTACATTTGAGCTGGGGGAAAACACATCTGTATATACAGTGTTGCCAGACATTTTCCTATTTTTTTTTTTTTTTCACAAATCTCACCTTAAGTTAAATGATGTGAAAATGAAACATCATCCTTTCAAGGAACATTTATTACAAAGAGAGTTTTATTCATATCAAATTTGATCAGTTATAATGGTCAGTGTTGTTCTAAACCACATGGGTGTTGCCATAATTGGGGTTTAATTGTGATTTGTCGATATTTTCAACTTTTTACAAGTCATAAAAATACCAAAATGCATTTCTATAATAAAGAAAGAAACATCGACCTCGTCATGTTGAGATGATATATTGGCCTTATGAAAAGTTATTTTGATCTGGGGCGGGTAAGACATCAGTTTATACAGTGTTGCCAGATAAACCACATGGGTGTTGCCATAATTGGGGTTTAATTGTGAGGTGTGGATATTTTCAACTTTTACAAGTCATAAAAATACCAAATTGCATTTCTATAATAAAGAAAGAAACATCGACCTCGTCATGTTGAGATGATACATTGGCCTTATGAAAAAGTTATTTTGATCTGGGGGGTAAAACATCAGTTTATACAATGTTGCCAGATATTTTCCTATTTTTTCAAAATTCAACACAAGTCTCTAGCCCTAAGTTAAAAGATATGAAAATGAAACTTCGCCTTCATAACGGAACATATCTTTTTAGAAAGAAAGTTAATTTCATATTCAATTTGATCATCTGGGATGGTCAGTGTTATTTCTAAGCCATATGGGTGTTGCCATAGCTGGCGTTTAATATGACAATTTAGATATTTCCAGCTTTTTACAAGTCTTAAAAATAGTACACATCCTTAAAATTATTGTGGAATGAACGCAATATTAAGGTTAAAAATTACCCTAAGAACACTTAGTATGTGAATTTGAATTTTAAATTTGAGTTCGGAAAATATTTCCTTCTGTACAGTATTGCCAGTTATATTCAAAATTCAACGTATGTCTCACTTTAGGATTTATATTGTTTAAATCGCTGCCATGAATAAACCACATGGATGATGCCACTATAAATGGAGTTAATAGTGAAATGTGGATACATTTTCAATTTTAAAATGACACCTTATTAAAGTTACAGCTATAGTATTCCAATTTTTCACAAAAAACACCCAAAAAGCACACAAATTTGTTCTAATTTGGCGCTTTTATGGGCACTTTTGCCTTAATGCACCCACTTTGGTGTATTGTCTCCACTGCAAACCCACCAATCGACATACAAAAAGGTACCCCCAAAACCGTGGCACATCCCGTATACCTTTAACCAGGAGAACCCCTCCGGGGTCATGTCATAGGTATACTGTGCCCAGTAGTCCTCTTTTCTACTTGAAACGGATATTTCCTCAGACAACTTTTATCAACATTTGATGATTTTTTATTTTGCTTTAACCCTGCAAGTATCTGGAAAAGTGTTCATATAAATCTCCTTCAGTCTTGATTTAAGTTGCTTCCTTTTTACAAGCTCATACAAATTCATGTCATCAATGAGCAGGGGATGCTTGAATGACAGAGAATTAGCAATAATATCATGCCAGATTTCAATGATCATTTCTTCTTAATACTTTCGACTCTCCCAAGAGCTCCTCTCGGAAAGGTAACTGGACATTAATTTGTCTGGCTGTGAAAAGGTTCTGTGCGTTATTGTCTTTGACTATTCTCATATCTTTCGAGACATTTGCTGGATCTATATAGTTTTTTGCCCATTTCTTCCCATATCTTTTTGCAAGTATAGTTGGGATGTGTGCTTTAATAATATGGGGTAGGCGTAATTTAAACATGATCTTACTCTTATATGCATCTTTTTGCAATGTAACAATCTTATGTTATTTTAATTTATTTTAGCCTAGCTAGTATGTGTATATTGGTAAAAACATTATGGCTTTTATGTATATTTTAACGTATACATGTTTGATGTTTTCTGTGTTGTATTTTAAGGGGTTGGTCACCCACCTTTGCACAGTATTTTTGGCGGCCCTGAGAGCATATCAGACATACCAAATTGCATTTTGAATACGAGGAATGTATTTCGATACAATAAAAATTTTAGGGTAAATTATGCATATTGAATTTTTTTATTTTTTGACATATTACAGTTAATTTAATAAATCTAATGATGTGTACTTAAAGTGTATGTAGCTGGGATGAAAAGCCGACCACTAATCAATTAATTAATGTTAATTGAAAAATTTGACCTTTCATAGTGAAGATATAGATTTTCAGTCCCCAAAAGACCTTTGGAGTTTTGGTGAAAAAATCTATATCTTCAATACGAAAGGTCAAATTTTCATATGGACGGCTTTTCATTCCAGCTACATACACTTTAAGTACATATCACTAGATTTATACAATTTACTTTTGAGATCTGTTAAATTTCAAAAATATCAATTTTTAATCATTTGCCATAAAATTTGTATTATATCGCAAATTTCAATATATGTCTGATGTGCTCTCAGGTCCACAAAAAATATGTGAAAACGTCGCTATTTGAACCCTTATGACTTATAAAAATATCGACATCTCACTATTAAACCCTAATTATGGCAACACCCATGTGGTTTGGAACAACACTGACCATTTATACAACTGATCAAATTTAATATGAAAGTAAATTTCATTTTAATAAACTTTCCTTGTGAAGGTGAAGTTTCATTTTCGCATTTAAGGTGAGACTTGTGTTTAATTTGAAAAAATAGGAAAATATCTGGCAACACTGTATAAACATATGTTTTCCCCAAGCTTAAGTGTAAATTTTTCATAAGACCAAATATGTATCATTTCAACATGGTGAAGTTGATGTTTCACTTCCACATATTTTTTAAGGAATGCATACCATGGTATTTTGGTATTTTAAAACTTGTAAAAAGTTCAAAATAACCACATCTCGCTATTTAACCCTAATTATGGCAACACCCATGTGGTTTGGAACAACACTGACCATTTATACAACTGATCAAATTTAATATGAAAGTAAATTTCTTTCTAATAAACTTTCATTTTCAACCTAAGGTGAAACTAGTGCTGAATTTTGAAAAATAGGAAAATATCTGGCAACACTGTATAAACAGATGTTTTTCCCCAAGCTCAAATGTAAATTTTTCATAAGACCGATGTATCATCTCAACATGATAAGGTCGATGTTTCATTTTCACATCTTTATTTTAGGAATGCATGCCATTGTATTTTGGCATTTTAAGACTGAAAAATAGCTGAAAAAAGCTGAAAAAGCTGAAAAAAGCTCAACATACGTTGAATTTTGAATTATGAGATAATATCTGGCAATACTGTATAGAAGGAAATATTTTCCGAACTCAAATTTAAAATTCAAATTCACATACTAAGTGTTCTTAGGGTAATTTTTAACCTTAATATTGCATTCATTCCACAATAATTTTGAAGGTGTGTACTATTTTTAAGACTTGTAAAAAGCTGGAAATATCTAAATATTGTCATATTAAACGCCAGCTATGGCAACACCCATATGGCTTAGAATAACACTGACCATCCCAGATGATCAAATTGAATATGAAATTAACTTTCTTTCTAAAAAGATATGTTCCATATGAAGGTGAAGTTTCATTTTCATATCTTTTAACTTACGAAGCGAGACTTGTGTTGAATTTTGAAAAATAAGAAAATATCTGGCAACACTGTATAAACTGATGTTTTACTCCCCGATCAAAATAACTTTTTCATAAGGCCAATGTATCATCTCAACATGACGAGGTCGATGTTTCTTTCTTTATTATAGTATTGCATTTTAGTATTTTTATAACTTTTAAAAAGTTGAAAATATCCACAAATCTCAATAAAACCCCAATTATGGTAACACCCATGTGGTTTAGAACAACACTGACCATTATAACTGATCAAATTTGATATGAATAAAAACTCTCTTTCTAATAAATGTTCCTTGAAATGATGATGTTTCATTTTCACATCATTTAACTTAAGGTGAGATTTGTGTTGAATTTCGAAAAATAGGAAAATGTCTGGCAACACTGTATATACAGATGTGTTTTCCCCAAGCTCAAATGTAACTTTTTCATAAGACCAATGTATCATCTCAACATGCTGTGGTCGATGTTGAAATCGGAGCACTACCATATGGTTTATGAGCTATACAAAGTTGGTATATTTTCGTACTTTGAAAAAATTGAAAAACACCCCTATTTCAAATAAATGGTATAACCCACCCTGACATCTGGTGATTATTTTTATACTTTCAATGCGGCATCTAAGGTGTGACCTGTTCATACCTTTATAAAGAAAAACAGTATATATATATTGTGTATATTTGTAACACTGGCTTCAAAACTTGACAAATTGACTGCTGAAAAATGCAAAAATTGTGAAAATAGGCCTAAAATGAAAATTTGGCTGTTACCATGGCAACGGGATATTTTTCCCAAATTTATTTCATGTGTGTTTGTTTCAGGTCAAGGTGCATCAAATATGAAAGTTTAAAGGAAATCCATTTTTTGACCGTGGCAAACATTTTTTTAAAATTCTCCAAAATAACAGATAATGCCTCTTAACTATTAATAAACTGTGTCATCACCGGACGGACATCTATTTTATTCATCTGATCAGGTCAGAATCTCTCTTCCTTTTGATGGTCTGATATTGATCACACTTCACCACCTGCAAAACACAGGCCATAATTAGACCCTTGATTGAGAAACACAGTACTGATGGGTCAGAAGAGCTAGGACCCAAAATGACCAATCACTGACCACTTAGCATCTGAAACAAGCTCATCTGTCAAGGCATAGTTCTTCAACCTCAATAAATTTGTATATTCACAGCTTGACCTTTGAATATGTGGGGTACAAAAACTCACACTCAACACCGTGACATCAACTTTGGAAATACAAGTGTTGAATGTTACAGGACTAAGCCACTGGAGATGAGATGCTTTCTTTTCTCTAATTAGGATTATTTTTATAAAAAATTTGTGAGATGTAGAGTAGAATTTCTGGGGACGATGCTTGAATGATGCCAGAAATTGGGAGGACAAGCATACATAATTGTGTTATAAGGTATAGGACAATGTCAATTACTCCCATGTAAATATGAATTACTTCATCATAAGTACAGATACTTGTCTGTAAATACCAATGACCTGTCCAAATGCTTATGAACAAGTCTGAATTTAAAACCTGCAAAATGTTTAATATTAGTTATCAGTAACTACTAACTATCATATATGTTCGCCACAAAACAGTGAATGAGTGATGTTAAATATACAGGGCAGATGAACCCAACCATTCAATAAACTAAAACAACTTTCACTTAAAATCTTATAACATTAAGCTCAAGTTCTCTTCAAAAGAGGATGTTTTTTCTTTCTTATCAAGATGCATAAAGCTATTACAAAACAATTTTGCTTTACAAGCTATTTAAGGTCAAATTTATTGGCACAATTGCTAATTAATTCCTACTCGTTTACAAATGAATATTTTAAAAATAGTCTACGGTTACTTCTATAGACTAATCACGTGTATGTTTGACATGCGTAGGTTGTATAAATCATTGTAAATTAATACACAGAGAGTAAATGATGATGTAACAAGTAAATATCACTGGAGTGAAAGTGCAGTACAGTGATTACTGTCTACAGTCTACCTGTCTACTATTATAGATCTGTTCATACTGTGTGTCCAAATTTGGACATTTGTTTGAGTTTGTGTTGGGAAGAATCATGCATGATTCTAGGAATTAAATAAGGTGTTAACAACAAAATGTATGAAACATATATGTGAACATCTTCAATATTGGCTTTTTAGCTAAATGTCATCTGATAAATATTGCACAAATTCCAGTTTCGGAGAATTCATGTATATCAACTTTCATACCAGGTGGTGGTCGCATTGCATTCTCTAAATTTTCATCGTCAACCGTGTAATTGAATGGGATTATTTTGAAATTTTAAAATGAAATATCACAAACAAATAGGCCTACGTTAATAAATAATATAAATACAAGCTAAAACCATTGGGGTTCGATAATGAACCCCACAAAACTAACCAAGTATATGGAAAATGCCATACGGCCGGGCGGTTTCACAAGTTGCCAGCTCGATCATGCCATTCGCCGCCTGTTTCATACAATGAAGTTACTTTGAAATTTTGGAATACCTATAATACTGTTAATTTACAGTGTGATATACTAAACTCACAGGCATCTACACACTTCACAAAGTAGTCTGTGGCTTAAACCATATCAACACATATGGCTTCTTTTTAGGCTTAAAAATAACTAATATCAGTTTTCAGATTTAAGCTTGAATTTTCGGATTCATATAAAGTAGAATAAGAACAGAACTTTTAACAAATTGGCAAGGTAGTTTAGGTGGTTTTAACATTATACTATCCCACTGTGTACAAATCTAATATACATGTTACTATACACAAAAATGCGCAATTGTGCCTGATTGAGCTAGGTTTTTACCAAAGGGAATACCATTTTGTGTCATTCAATACATATGGGGTATGGTGGGTGGGAATGCAGACAAATTTGACTGAACGGACATTGCCTTTGAGACTGTAAAAGAGACAAAAGTGAACAAAACAATATTCATATTGAAACCATCTGAAACCCCCAAAGATACTTGATATTCTTTCCATAACAAAATATCATTGAGTATGCATGCAATACCAAAACTAAGAAAAACAACACTGATGAGCCAGAGCCGACGCCATGAACTGAACTGACAAACGCTATCGCATATCCCATGGGTAGTAAACATTTACTTATTTAAGTCCTAACGCTGTCAAGAATTGTAATAGTATGACGGTGTATGGTTTGCTATCTTATTATTATACGATATACTTGGTATCTTATATACACAGTAATTAATGATTTATGGTTATTTGGTATATTGATACACCATTATAGTACATGACATGCATACACACGCCTACGCTTGCGTCACTTCAAGGCTTTCGATAGCTCTTCATAAGGTACAATAATTGGAATCCTTTCAAAAGTTCATGGACCAATATGTACTTGAAATTTAGATGAGGGTGGGGTAAGGGTTGCAGATGGGTCCACCCTTTATGGATGACAGGATGTATATTGGGGAAGATGACAGTGTTTTTTTAATCATTCTGAGTCTGATATATACTCGCATGTGCTCACCAGAAGGCTGGAGTGGGGAGGGGTGTGTGGTTTATAATAGGGCAACTTCTTGTGATGACTTCTCACATAAGCCACCACATCTTACTGCACTGACTTCCACAAAGCTTTAGGTAACGCACCAACCAAAATGCCAATCCCCTATATTAAAGTCCACTTTTTTATTTTTGTTGAAAATCAGATGTCCAATTTTAGAAGCAGAAGGAAACCAGAGCACATGGAGAAAAACCTGCGAAGACAAGCATGGATCGGCAATCAAACTCACATGTGGCAACGAGGCTGGCAAATAAGAAGCGCCGGACCAGGGGCTACTTTGTAAAAAAATAGTCCCTGGTTAACAGGGTTTTACAGGGAACCAGGGGCTATTTTCAATGAACCAGAGGCTATTCAATGGATGAGAAATTTTGTTGTGTACATTTTTGATACCTCACTCATTTAGGCTGGGAAATAAGAAGCACCGGACCAGGGGCTACTTTGTAAAAAAATAGCCCCTAGTTCACTGGGAACCAGGGGCTATTTTCAATGGGCCGGGGGCTAATAGGCCCCTGGCCCCCACTTATTTCCTAGCCTGGTGGCAACACAAGGAATAGAACCCAGGCCGCAGTGGTGAGAAGCGAGTAAGAAGACTCCCTTCAAAACTCTTTCATCAAATTCAAGAATGATTATGTCAATTGTAAACATGTTTATAAAAACACATATGTAAGTATTTTTTTCAAAGATATGTACCATGCCTTGAGCAATAAATTATTACATTCTAGACCTTAGTATTATTTAAAGACTCCCAAAATTACCAGTCTCGCAGAGCATGTCTATATCCATACTATAAGCTGCCTAAACTGATGTTCAGGATTACTAAATCCCAGAATATCAAACTCAACATCAAATCAAATTATACAGATTGGCAGAAATTACTTAGGTTTTGTGATATCAATTCCAGAATACATGATGAGATTTTTCCCAAACTGATCTGCAAAATTCTGACAAATATGCAGTGATGAAATGTATTCAGTGAAGGGAAATGAAGAACTGAACGGTTGAAAGATAAAGCAAGAAGACAGGAAAGCATAGGAGTAGGCTTCAATTTCTCCAAGAAACAGCCATTTAACTCGTAAGATGGTAGCACTTTAAAAATAGCCATGTTTAATTAAATTTAACTACCTTTATTACTGCTTAGGAAGTGCGCATTCTTTGCCAATGAATGCTTATTTTCTCTGCTCGTACTGAAAGTATCGATGTGCACTTCTTCACAACATTTATTTTGTTACTTTAATTCCTTTTTCTTTATTGATGTCTGGAATTTCAAGTGTAACCACGTAGCCATCGTCGTCGGTGTCATCAAAACATGACCATCCTCTTCCTTACCCACCCACAATGATTGCAAACATCTTCATCTTCTTGAAATGGGATCGGTTGTCTATAAAAAATATGTCATTTGATCCTAACGTGTGGAAAAAATACCACATACCACAGCGTGCATCATCTAAATTGCCTGAGTTTCTTCCTATAAGCACTTCATCGCTCTAGATCTAACAAACTTCATGCTTGTTAAACTGTGATTGACAAGAACTGCTCCCATTCGGCCATTACTAAATATTACAAGGAGCTAATTTAGTTGATAGATATGCCATATTTGGTCAGTGTTTGGCATTCAGGAATCCAGCTGCAGTTCTATTGCTTATTCATGAAATACTATAAGCTGCACTTGTACTCTCTACTGAGGTTTCTTGATGGCACTTACAGTGAGTTACAGTAGCAATTCTTTGCAACAAAACCTGACCCTGTTTTTAAAGCATTTTATGAATTCATAAATGCATTTTGCTTCTTTTTTCAACGTCATTAGAATACATCACAACGCATTGCAGTTTTGAGTCAGTTTCTTTAACTCCCACTCATACACTTTGAACTTTGGGACATTTGGCAATTCTATCTCTTTGTTAGGCTAAAAATACTGCACCTCAACTGTTATATACAATAATTTGCATGAAAAATGTTACAAAACTCAACACAGGATGAAAAGTCACAAACACTCTATACAGCTTGTCAACATCAGCTTGTGCGGCACTTTAGAATGAGGTAAAAATTGTCACAACTTCTTTGTTATATTTATTTTAGCCTAGGCAAATAATGGAAAAATTAAGTTTTCATGACATTTCTGAAGTACTGTTAAAGTCTTGAAAATTCATAAAATACATAATACAGTGAAAAGGCATTAATCAACCGAGTATTGACTCCACAGGAAGATAAATATTTGTACTATGTCATCAACGATGTCTTCTTTCGATGCCCTCTTTCGTAACGGCACATCTGGGAATTTCATAAGCTTCTTTCTCAGAATGTGTCTAGGCGGCATTTTGCTACAGAAAATTTGTAACAACTTTGCATTTTCTTTATTTTAGGCCGTATCCTGCATATATATGTGTTTTTATAATTAATTTTATGAGACTTCATGACGCTGCTCTTGATTTTCAAATTACAGCATGCTGAAGAAGGGTTTCAAAAATTTATTATTATGACCTAATGACTCAATTTCGATACTATTTTAAAATGTCTCTGGAAGTAAAATGCCAATTGAACTACTTCCCTAAAAGCCTTATCATAACAACTTTCATAAATGATAATCATTTATTTTTCAGTTCAGTATTGAAACAAATGACAAGTCACTTGATGTTAACCTTTCGCTGTTTGCGATGAGATATATCTGCTCTCTCGATTCATTGAAGTTTTTTTTTTTAAATTGTTTCCAAGCTTACCTACCTCTCCAGTCTGTCCTATTCCCTTTGTCTTGTTTTATTTATGTTAATAACTTTCTGTTAGAAAGCTTATTTCTATTACTTATTTATTGACTTATTTGTTTGATAAAATTAGGTTTAAACATGTGTTTTGTTGTATGTAAAGAGTCTGTGGCTCATCAAGCTCCCTGTGAGTTTTCTCCATGGCCCCTTACTTTATATTTATTGCTCTCTTTTATATAATGCATGCTCATTCTTGCTGAAAGAAACTTGTATAACTCATACAGTATATTATTAACATTAATCCCAAAAAAACACATCCCACACACTTGTGTAGCAAACAGAATACCTGGACATTGACATTACACTCTTCCCTACCAAACTCTCAAGCATTTTTACACTATTTGCAGTGGCGTGTTCAGGGGGGTGCTTTGGGGGCTGATGCCCCCGCACTATGTTAAAAATCATGTAAAATCAGTTGTTTTTTGGTGATTTTACTTATTTTTAGCCATTAAGCCCCCCGCATAACTCTGAAAGTCCCTCTGAGCTCCCCCCCCCCCGCAGGAACAGATTCTGGACACGCCGGTGATTAGTGGCATCTTACACCTCATCAGGAAACTGGATGTCTCTGTTTTGCTGTATGTCCATGCTATGAATAAAATATCATATAAATCTTATAAAATCCTTGTGTAGGACACTTAATACAAGTATGTACACACCCCACACACAAACGGCATATACTGTAGAAACTTTTAAGGACAACCCAATTCCGCCTACAATCTATACACAACTGCAAATAAGATCTTAATCAAGGTCCCTGACCCCGATATGACTGACTTTTATAATATTACCTGGCAATTTCTGTTTGCCTGATTGCCAATCCACTTGCTGCAGCAACTATCCTTCGCTCACGGACAAGCTTTCACTGACATGTTGAAAGCTAAGTGGATAGACACATTTGAGGAGGTCACTGTTTAAAACAACAACACACCATTTCCTGTTTTTACACGTACAGCATTTTACGACAACTCCCGATTAATTACCCCCAGTTTTATCCGCTTCTTATCGCAACCTAATCTTCACAAGTAAATTTAAATAAAAGGACCTGTGGATGTATTCATAAAGTGTGAAAACTCCCAAAACAGACCTCGAAATCAAAGGAGGCCAGGCATAAAAGGCCATGGCCTCTGTTGGCCATTACAGTTGACATTGGTGCCCTTATAGCATTCTTCAGTACATAGTAGCTGTCATGCCTTTTGCTCACTGCCCTGGCCTTGAAAATGAGCGCCCTTGAAGATGTGAATTTTGAAGCTTGCTCCCAAATCCCTTATCAACAAGAGAACTTTTTTGTTACACAACTTAGAGCAGTTTATTTCCGTAAATTTCCCTAAAGCATTTTCATCAGAGCCGATAGAACAATCTTGGGGTCTTCAACTCTCCAACTTGGCTGTTGGTCTCGTTTTCCCCCCAATGTTAATGATAGAACCACAAGCACATGTTGTTAGACCCCTTATGTACTCATGGGGTGAGGGAGAATGGGAGAAGGGTAAGCATGGTAAGAAATGTTTGGCAGGCTAAAAGGGAGGCAAGCATTTTATATGCAGTATTTAATTTAACCCTAGTCCTATGAAGGAGGGTGGGTTGGAGGTTTTTCATCTGGCATAAAAAACGTAAGTGCCAAAAGGGCATTTATAGTATGGTCGTTGGACATTTTGACCCGGAAAAAATTGGTAAAAAGCTGATTTTTGCACCAGACAAGCAGAATACATCATAAAACATCATATCCAAAATCCGAAGAAATCCTCCTTGGGGAATTTGTTTTATCCAAGATGGCCGCCATAATGGCTGCCACAACATATAATTAGCTGTATCTTAGCTTCTAAAGCAGATATGATGACGATTTTAGTGTCTTTGAATAGGTTTAAGAGGTCAGAGAATTCAAATTTGTGCAAATCTAACACACTGATGTCTTCAATCACACTGAAATCCAAGATGGCTGCCAAAATGGCCGCCACAACATATAATTAGCTGTATCTTAACTTCTAAAGCAGATATGATGATGATTTTAGTGTCTTTGAATAGGTTTAAGAGGTCAGAGAATTCAAATTTGTACAAATCTAACACACTGATGTCTTCAATTACACTGAAATCCAAGATGGCCGCCAAAATGGCCACCACCACATATGATTAGATATATCTCCGCTTCTGAAGCAGATATGATGATGATTTTAGTGTCCTTGAATATATTTCAGAGGTCAAAGAATTCAAATCTGTACGTATCTAAAACACTGAAGTCTTCATTCACACTGGAATCCAAGATGGTCGCCAAAATGGCTGCCACCACCACGTGTGGCTTATGAAGCAGATATGATAATGATTTTAGTGTCTTTTCCACTTCTGCATCATGTTTTAGGTGACGCAGAAGTCAATTTTGTATTTATCTAAAGTACTAAGTCAAGTCTTCACTTACACTGTAATCCAAGATGATCCTCAATATGGCTAAAATCAAACATGCTTAACTGTATATCTCAGCTTCTGAAACCAATATAATGATGATTTTAATCTTTGAATAGGCTTTTAAGAAAATGTAGGTTTTAGGGGTTGCAGATTTCAATGTTGCAATTACTTAAAACACGGAAGTAAGTGCTCAGTAACAATAGAATCCAAAACAGCTGCCACCACATGATTTTCTATATCTCAGTTTCTGAAGCAAAAGTAGCTATCTTCGACTTCAACTGCAAGTATAATCACCTCAGCGTTTTGGCAATTTCTCCTCTGTAATCTCCACAAGCTGTGACACATTTAAATCCCTTTTTGCGACAGGAACATCCGTTATTTCCACAAGGACTCCTGGAGGATAGTTTACATTTGTGCTGCTGTATCTACATCCGTAAGGACCGGTGCTAGTACGGTGTCAGAGAGTTTCCAACCCCATTGATTTGTTATTGTTTGTGAGCTTTCTCCAAAGTATGACCTGCAAAAGAACACTCAGACTGTGAAAATACGCTGCTCTTTTTAACTAGGTGGAAGCTTTTGAGGATCAAAATGCTTTATTTGATGATACCATCGCCATGAAAGCGAACCGCAGACCGTTTAAAGAATCTTTTTCTCTGCCACCACATAAGACAACAAATAATCTGATGCCATTTGTACAAATCTGTTCTAATGTCGCCTCAGGATCGTCATCTAGGATGATATCTGCTGCAATTCTTCTTATCTTCTGCAACAAACTTGTCTTTCCATGTCCAAATGTTGCAGAAGTGGAGTCACAATCACTCCATGCATGGATAAACAGGACCGGCCTGAGATGGAATGTCAATACTTCACCAACGTTGTTAATAAGGTCTTGAACTTTCCAACCCACCGATATCAGCTATATTCTGGTCCCCAGTGGCACTTCTCTTCCTTGTCTTGAACATGGAAGGAGTCTTGAAGGGTACATTCCACTATCAATGTGTCAGCATCTCCGATACTATATTGTGCACCATCCATCGACTCAGCAGCGAGATAAACTGGCATTTGTTCTTATCATATTCAACTCACAGAATCTATTAATGTTCTCATCATGACCAGCAGACCTTCCTCTCGAATGAGAAGAACAACAGTCAGTTTATCTCGCTGCTGAGTCGATACTTGGAAACCAATGGTCAGAACGTGCACAATAGTACTGGAGATCCTGACACTTTGATAGTGGAATGTACCCTTCAATTTGCAAGACAAGGAAGAGAAGTACCTGTAGTAGCAGATCAGAGGATGTTTAAAGACATTCCCACAACCCAATGGGGTTTCTGACCTTGTACGTCTGGCTTTTGTACACATGTGGTATAGTTGATCATACCTTGCATTGGGATTGTGTGCAAATATCTGGTGTTTTCATCCTATTATTTAACATTCAAAACATCGAGACTTAGGAATGAAATTAATGCAGTGGGACAATATGAATGTTTCCTGTAAGAAAATTAAATATCAGTCCTAAGTCTCAACTATTAGCTTGTTGGCTGCAGTTTTAAAATTACCATTTTGTGTGTGTGGCAATGGACTTTGCCTTTAAAATTAGGTTATATTGATCAAATTTCCCAATCATAGTGCATTGTAGGAATGCCTTTAAGCCTCCTCTGGTAGCAGATGACACAGATATACTTGTCCTTTTGATGTACCAATGAGACCAGACTATGGCTGATATCTTATCTACTTCCATTCAGAGAAGAAAGGGTTGGTGGTTTGGAAAGTTCAAGACCTCCTGTTTATCCATGCATGGAGTGGTTGCGACTCAACTTCTGCAACATTTGGACATGGAAAGACAAGTTTGTTGAAGAAGATAAAAGAATTGCAGCAGATATCATCCTAGATGAGCGATCCTGAGGCGACATTAGAATAGATTGGTACAACTGGCATCAGATTATTTGTTGTCTTATATGGTGGCAGAGAAGAAGATTCTTTAAACGGTCTACGGTTCGCTTAATCCATGGCAATGGTATCATCAAATAAAGCATCATTTGATCCACAGCTATCTACAAAAGCTTTCACCTACTGAAAGAGCAGCATATTTTCACAGTCTGCGGGTTCTTTTACAGGTCATACTTTGGAGAAAGCTAACAAACAATGACTTGAATCCAATTTAAAGCAATGGGGAAGGAAACACTCTGACATCGTTCTAGCACCGGTCCTTATGAATTTAGATGCAGCACCACATAGCTTGCTTAAGCTTGTACGATACAATTGTAACCTTTCCTCCAGGAATTCTTGTGTAAATAACGGATGATCCTGTCGCAAAAATGGACTTAAATGTGTCACAGCTTGTGAAGATTACACAGGAGAACATTGCCAAAACGCTTAGGTGAGTATACCTGTAGATGAGAACGAAGACAGCTACTTTTGCTTCAGAAGCTGAGAGATATATTCACATGTGGTGGCAGATATTTGGGATTCTATTGCGACTTGCACTTCAGTGTTATAAGCCCGGTTTTAAGTAATTGCAATGTTTGATTTTAGCAATATTGAGGGCCATGTTGGATTGCAGTGTCAGTAAAGACATATACTTATGAAGATAAATACAAAATTGACTCCTAAAACCTATTCAAAGACACTAATAGCTACTAAAATCATTATCATATCTGCTTCATAAGCCAAAATATACCTAAACATAACACGTGGTGGTGGCGGCCATTTTGGCGGCCATCTTGGATTCCAGTGTGAATGAAGACTTCAGTGTTTTAGATACGCATAAATTTGAATTCTTTGACCTCTGAAATATATTCAAGGACACTCAAATCATCATCATATATGCTTCAGAAGCGGAGATATATCTAATCATATATGTGGTGGTGGCCATTTTGGCGGCCATCTTGGATTTCAGTATAATTGAAGACATTAGTGTGTTAGATTTGTACAAATTTGAATTCTCTGACCTCTTAAACCTATTCAAAGACACTAAAATCATCATCATATCTGCTTTAGAAGCTAAGATACAGCTAATTATATGTTGTGGCGGCCATTTTGGCGGCCATCTTGGATTTCAGTGTGATTGAAGACATCAGTGTGTTAGATTTGTACAAATTTGAATTCTCTGACCTCTTAAACCTATTCAAAGACACTAAAATCATCATCGTATCTGCTTTAGAAGCTAAAATACAGCTAATTATATGTTGTGGCGGCCATTTTGGCGGCCATCTTGGACAAAACGAATTCCCCAAAGAGGATTTCTTCGGATTTTGGATATGATGTTCTATGATATATTCTGCATGTCTGGTGCAAAAATCAGCTTTTTACCAATTTTTTCCTGGTAGCCACTGTTTTTCCACTTCAACGACCATACTATTAAGCTAATTGTAGATCCATCCTTTGTGCTCATTTCAGTGAATTTTTTTATCTGCTATCCCTGGTCTCTCTCTCTCTCTCTGTGTCAGGTGGCGCTGTGTAGCGCTGCTGTGGTCTTCACAAGAGTACGCCATCTCACTCGATCCGATGCCAAGTGTGTTGCACCTTGCATTCCCTGGTTAGAAACCAGCTTCACGTCATTAGTCCAAGATGTTGGTGGACGTCCTCTTCCTCGTTGCCTTCCATGGCCCCTTGCAAAATCTGTTTTTCTACACCTCCATGTTTCCTGACAATATGGCCAAAGTACTTCAGCTTTCTCTCCATTATGCCGCTTCATGTCTTATAATATCCTGTCCTCTGAACACCAAAGGGGTCTGTGGTTCAAAACCAGACTGAAGCAACCAACTTTTCTCTTCACCTTCTTTCTTTCTTCCTTCTGTCCTTACACATTGACAAAAGGTATAAAAGGTGTTAGGGCTAATTTAGCCTAGAACTTTCCCTTCATTGAGGCCTTAATTAACCCTAACACCAGCAAATACCTCACAGTACAACATGACTACAAGTCCATGCAGACCACAAGCTGCCATTGTGCACATCTGAGCACACATGTACACATGATAATGTTGACTGGGCTTGCTATCCCTGATCTTGTCTTTCACATCCAAGGGGTCCATGGTTCAATACTGGATCAAAGCAAAGAACCTTTTTTCCATCTTTTTTCTCCAGGAGGAGGAGGAGGTGGGGCAGAATGATTGGGAAATTCTTTCCTGTGGCGCATACTTAACTGCACAGCCCTTGTGTACATGAAGAGAGTATCCAGGTTTGACCAGAACTATTCAATGCAAACAAACATAAATTTCGCACAAGGTCTTACTTCATTGATTTGATAAAACAAAACAAAAAGAAAACAAATAAACAAAATAAAAAACACACCACCAAGCAACAGCACTGCAAGCTGGGATAGATAGATGATGTCATAGTAAGTACACTTCACCTACTAAACTATGTCAGTCTTCATTGTAGTGGTATTTTTCAAGTACGGGGAAAAACCATGCATCAATATATTTCCAGTCTGTCCAGTTTATGTCATGACTACCAGCCATCAAATATGGACGGCAATTTTTGCATCTTACGCATTTTACAAAAAAAAAAAAAAAAAAAAAAAACTCAGAGAGGTGTGATGAGCTGCTAATTCTGTTGACAAATTTACATGTTAATGGACAAAGTGTGCTGGCCAATTTCAATCCAGCATGATGACACTAACGAGTTATGCATTGTGATGGCATTTTTTCCTCCCTACATTTGTTGGGATACAGGTGTTGTGGAGAGGCTGTAATGGGTACCCACTACTGTCTACTGAAAGTATGGAGAACAAAAATAGGTTGACTTACAAAAAATTGTATGTGGCTCTCTGGAAATGGTTGTGTACATTACCCCACTTTTACTAGTATATTCATTCATTTATTTATTTACGACATTTGGCATTCATCATCTACCTGACTAAATATTGCAAAATTAATACAGCTAAAACAGGTCTAGAAATCTAGTGTGATATATTTAATTAATCATTACTTCGTAAGTTTAACAACAATGAAATTCAGGTACAGCCAACAACTCAAACAGGAGATTAATTTGTTGAACAGGTAGCAAGTAACATGTCACCTAAGTACCTACAACATCCTTGAAATTGAATCATATCTCATGTCAATTTTTGTACAGCAAGTTACTTTTTAGCTTATGAACTAAAAACCCAGCACTATTACTTAAGGGCTGGGGTATGAATTTGGACAGTATTTATTTTGGGACATTAGAGCACATCAGACATATCGAATTGCATTCTGAATACGAAGAATGTCATTCTGATATCAAATAATTTTGATTTTTGAAATTGCAATTTAATACACTTTTATGGCAAATCATTAAAATTGATATTTTGATATTTAACAGTACTTGAAGTAAACTTTATAAATCTGATTATTTATACTTAAAGTGTATGTAGTTAGGAGGAAAAACCGACGATCAATTGAAAAGATTGACCTTTAAAATTGAAGATATGGATTTTTTTTCCCAAAACAAAAAAAAAAAAAAAAAAGGTCTTTTGGGAAAAAATCCATATCTTCAATATGAAAGGTCAAAATTTTCAATTGATCGTCGGCTTTTCCTCTCAGCTACATACACTTTAAGAATATATCATTACATTTATAAAATTTACTTCGAGGACTGTTATATATCAAAAATTTGAAAAATATCAAATTTTTATAATTTGTCATAAAATTTGTATTATATTGTGATTTTCAAAAATGAAAATTATTTGATATCAGAAAGACATGCTTCGTATTCAGAATGCAATTCGATAGGTCTGAGGTGCTCTCATGTCCCACAAAAAATACTGTCGAACGCATAATAAACGCTCATTTTAGATCCCTTAAAGGGACTCTCGTTGCCATTTGTAACCATGTGGCTAGCCAACCATAGCTCCACTAAGTGCACTGGCGTCCCTCCTCTTCAGCTTTTACAACATCAATTATTTTCATCATAAAATATAAATCACCATTCTCATTATAGGGCAGTGCACTAAACTGTAATTAATGATCATGATTACAAATCACAAGATGGCTCTCAAGTCTCTCATCTTCTGCCTCCGAGCTCATGGCATTACACGTTACTTGGTCGGAAAATCCAAAGTAGCGGCGATAGAAGGGCGCAGTCTTTTGAGGTGTAATCAAGTAAGAACTAACCCTGTAGGCCTTTTGAGCTAAACCCTAGTAAAGCGCTCTTTAAACCTATCACGAAAATCTCGCATTGTCACGAACAATATAGATGGTCATCATCGAGGACATATTGAATCAGGCACGAGGTCATGACACCCCTTTCAAATATGGTGAGCACTAAGCTGTGGACATGTCACGTCCTGACGTATGCAATATTCAACCACTTGAAGCGATCACACATTTCGTCGAGTATGAAAATGGGGAATGTTAGCTGCCATCGACTCATACAAATTGCGTATGTCCCGTCTTGTTTCAATTTTACTTCGAGTACGTGTTGTTTATTTGTTATCGTCTTCATATGACAATGCTGTTTTTATTAAGATGAATTTGACATTCTTCATTATCACTGATTGTATCTAAATGGGACTTTGCAATTTAATGTCAGGCTCTCAATGTCTCAGAATTATAGCCTTTATCAAGACTTGATATTGTGTGAAGTCGATGTGCTGGGGCATGCGCTACAAGAGACGTTCATAAATGTATTAAAAGGGGAACCAGTGCCATAGCAATTAAGGGGGAGGGGCAGGCTAGGCAGAATTACCCTTCACATAAAAATATTTCAGGTGGTATAGGGACAGATATAACAATTCAAATGAGCTTATTTTGGAAACTTCTTGGCCTCCAACCAAAACAAGTTTCTTGTAGACTGTGTAGAAAGGTCTGGAACCAAGACTACTAAATTTGAGGATTCACTGCATGTAATGTTGCAAATTATTCCATCACCCAATATAAGATGACCAATGCTAGGAATTGAGGTGCATGTCGGAAATACAATTTATACATCCCTACACATTCAATATAATAAACATAAAACCTTGTGACATCAAAATCAATAACATAATGCATTTCATCCAAACATTATGACAAATCTAATTTAGCAGAAACTTGTCACAAACAAACTCATAATGGCTCTATATTCTTGTAAATTTAAAATGGATTATTGTTTTGAAGGAGTTGAAGGTGCACAAGATGTGTTTCAAAATCTACATGCTTATAAAGTTGAACCAGTTTTGTAGCATGTCACATGTGTAAAGCAGTTGTATCATTCTGTTGTACCAATGTTTTTGGTATTAAAATTTGATGTTGCTACCAGGGCCGGATTTACCTTTTGGGGGGCCCTGGGCCAGGCCAAAATTTGGAGGCCCCCAAATGCACCATGCGGCAGGCATCTGCACTTAAGTGACAAAGTTGTAAGATTTTACTAGGACAAATTGAAATTTTAGACTGTTTTAGCCCAAATTGAAGTTGAATTAAAATTGCTATTGAATAGGCCAGTGCGCACGCGCGCACAAAATTTTGCACTTCTTGTATAATATTTTGGCCCAAAACAGGTGTTTTTCGGCTTAAATGGAAGATGCACACTGCACAGGGCAATTTTGGGGGCCCCCAAAATTTGGGGGCCCTTTAGCCCGGGCCCATCTGGCCCTATGGTAAATCCGGCCCTGGTTGCTACATTAAAATCTGAACTTAAATTGCTCAATTGTGTGCCACTTTTGAATGTTTTGGCAATACTAAAAATGCAAGATTCATGCTCAAGTGCCATTTAGCTGGTTTTGGGCATCATTTATTCATTTAGATAATACTTCAATGATGATATTTTTGCGGTATTAAAATTTCGCATTTTGGAGAGAACCAACATTTTAGCAAAATAAAATTTTCACAAATTTGTATATCATTATAAGCCTATAGGAAGAAAAAAATATTTGTGTGCATGAAAATCAACTGCACTCACCAATTTTTCATGCACATGAACAATTCATGATTTACAGTAAAATTTGCAATCTCTGTATGTCAACTTTGATTTCAACATGTTTGAAATTTAATTCAAGTTGTCTCAAAGTAAATTTAATATTGTGTTGAAGTTCATCGTTTAATTGTTTTGTGTGTCACATACTATCCTCTACTTTGTACGGAAAATAATTGAGGACTGAATTGGAACATGCATGCACAAATGTCATAGCTGCTCTGTATCATATCAATACTAAAGTCTGATTCTGACTCCATATCGCAGCGCGATGTGGTGCTTTTAAAACATCACAGCATCATGCGATGAAATTGAAATGTACATTTTAATTCCATCGCATAATGCTGCGATGTTTTAAAAGCATGTGGGGTCTGCATCATCTTTTCTGGTCATTCTGCTGACCTTGATTTTCCAGCAGCCAATCACAAGCGTGCATGGCTGCGATATCGCAGCGTGATGCTATAAAGTTGAACACAATCCAACTCCATCGCGGACCGAAATGTCCACTGTGCGATGAGAATTTTCACCACCGAGCTCATAAAAAACCTGGCTCAGATTTCAGTTTTTATAGCATATCCGTTTATTATCGCAGCATCGCATCGATGCGATGTGGAGTCAGAATCGGACTTTACATGTGTTTTTAAACCTGTCGAGTTTGATCACAATACGTTTGACAATTATTATAGTTGTCTCAAAGTCAATTTGTATAGTGTTGAAGTTCAGATTAATTGTTTCTAGTTGAGGACTGAAGTGGAGAGTCATACTCAAATGTCATAGCTGCTGTACATCATTTGGATATTAACATTCTTTTGTGTTTTAAATCTGTCAACTTTGATTTCAATGTCTAATTTAAGTTGTCCCAAAGTCAAGTGTATAGTGTTGATATTCTGTTGTGTAATTGCTTTGTATGTCATAATATAATTTACTCTGTATGGAAAATAATTGAGGACTAAATTGCAACACGCATGCAAATGTCATAGCGGCTCTGTAATCATTTACACATTTTTAAATCTGTTGAGTTTATCACTGTGCTTTGATGATTATTTTAAGTTATCTGACAGTCAATTTGTATAGTGTTGAAGTTCAGCTTAATTGTTTTGTGTCGCACACATGTAGTACAATACATGTAATTGCTAAATGAAGTGGAGAGTCATGGTCAAAAGTCATAGCCACTGTGTCATTCCCTTTGAATCTGTCAAGTCTGATCGCCATGTTTTCACAATTACTTCGCATAATTTCAAAGTCAATTTGGAATAGTTAAGTTTAAGTTCAGTTGTCTAATTGTTTTTGCATCAAATATATTTGTCCATGTTTTATTTGATGTTTCAAACATTTTTATGGCACAAAATGTTTACAGTTTGGACAGCACGCACCTGTTTGCATCGTGAAATGTTCTTGAAATTGATAAATTTCAAATTAAACTCTAACCAAATTCAATTGTTTTCAGGTTGTGAGTTTCACCAAAAGATAAAATTCTCACCTTATTTAGTTACTTTTTCTGTATCCCCTCCAGATACAAACAATACAATCACCTTCATTATCCACTCCTTTCTTACGGTAGTATCCTCTCACTGCCCATTTAACCCAAACTTGTAATTACCAATTTCGACATACATGTGGACCCAGATCCAATCAATTTTTTTAAAACTTCCTCGCAGCACTTTCTTCTTGAAGACCTAGATTTTATTTGACTGACTCTCCTTAGAATTGGCTTTAGGTTCTCTTTAAATCGAATACGATTTGCTATGGGTTGTGAGAAATCGACTGTGTCAAGTTGTGCCAATACGGATGGAGTACATCCTCAAGCCTACCTGCCCTCATTTCAACACTGGGCTATTCCAGTTGAAAACCACACACTCCTTATGGAAGACATGACCTTAATCTCCCATACAGGGGGTGCAGATTTCAAATGGAGTCACCCATTCAGGTAATCCCATTTGAAATTCATACTCCCTGTGTAGGGGAGTATGGATTTCAACTGGAATAGCTAATATTTTCCTGCTCTATAAATTTGTGTGATTTGCCATTGCTTTTTGAAATACAAGGAAGAGGAAGTGATTATTCAATTCCCAAAACAAGGTTCCCCCTGAGGTAATTCTGACCATATGTGCTATTATTGTTTTTTCTCTCTCTTTTTTACGCTATCTATCCCTACAAATTTCAAATAATTTTATTAGAATGATTTTACCAAGCGTTTGAAAGATATTATTCAATTCCCAAAACAAAGTTCCCCCTGAGGTAATTCTGACCATATGTGCCATTATTGTTTTTTTCTCTCCTTTTTTACGCTATTGATCCCTACAAATTTCAAATAATTTTATTAGAATGATTTTACCAAGCGTTTGAAAGATATTTCAAAAATAACAATTTATTTAACAATCATAATTTATTTCTGACAAACTTTGGTGTGCCTTTGGTTAATGTTTCCTATTTTTCTTCCACATTTTTAGCAATGCTGTCAAAAACTATGATTGTAGTTTTACAAATTCAAACAGAATTACATTCCTTCTTGAACTGTAAAAGTACCCAATGCCAACATGGTTGTTTTTATTTTCATATTTTTAAGCAATACTCAAGACTTTTTAAACTGAGAGAATGAAATTGTCAAAAAACACTTCTAGAAACACTATGGTCCATTAATAATCAAACAAAACACCTGGGGATGAAACTTGACCAGGAGTGTTTCAGAGGCTACCTCATCCAAGAGCTGCAAGTTCTTGTAATATTTGTCCCTCTTGTTGGCCTGTAAAGACAACACACTTATTTTTCTGCCGGCCTCATTTTTGGACATCACATAGTTACAACCAGTTGTAGTTGAGTCAATTAAACAAGTGGATTTCCAATTCACCTGCATATGATAACTAAGGGAAGTGATCATGTCTAAACATTAACTTGCAAATGGCCATCAGAACCAAAGCATAGGCTATCGACCCAAACAATTTTAAGATTCATGGAACAACTTGTCTTCTCGGTCGTGGTTATGGTGAACAAGGGCCCCTATCTGTTGCAAAGGTCATGGGGTGTTTATTGACTGCAATTGTAATGTACAGGTACGTTCATTTACATACACCCGACATGTTTACATCGCATGTGAACAACTGATGACAACAATCAAACTCAAAAAAAGTGGGGCACTTGCAGCTAAAGGCGGTGTTTTTCAGTCACAAGGCAAAAGCTACTTTAACCAATTATCCTGCTAACATGCACATAAGAAACAAATGGTGGAATACCTACGGTTACGTGCAAATATCTGCATGTAAAAAAGAGGTGTTTGGGGCACTGACATTAGATCCAATATGGATGATGTTGCAAGCCCAATGCATGTTTAGATATGTTGGTGGTTTGTGAAAAGTACTGAACCATGGCCTGGTTCATGTTTCTTCTTAGTTGTTCAGTGCTCCTTACTTCTTTTCCTTTACAATTATTCTCTATGTTACGGCTCTGCAACTAGTTTCTATAGATGTATATAACAAGTGCAACCGGCTCAGAATGCCTGTGTTTTGGATTAGCAACCATCTTGAAGGGAAGACTAAACTGTTTCAGTGTCAGAAAATGGATACACCATCATACGAGGTCATGCACCTTAACTAATTGAATATAGCGGATACGAATCACTATGGTAGTCAGTTCCGCTTGAGTACACAGGATCTCACTCTTTTCTGATTCTATTTCACACTTTGTTTTCAAACTATCTCAAGAACCAAAGACTCAGAGCAAACACTAAGCATGTTTTTATTCATTTGCTTGTTTTCTCCACAAATATTTCATCTTTGGTAATACAAATATAATGTAAGTCTGAAATTGTGGTGAAATTTAGTGATTTTGTACGAATGTCACGTAGTCTTCACATCTGCAAAAAGAGGGCCAACTTGTCAGTGAATATCACACTTTTCCTGTACTTAACTACCTTAAAGAACATGATATGAAACACAATCTTAAAACAACACCACACATATATGCGGTTAGGCTTGAATATGACAATCGAATCAAATGGAAGACCTCATTGTTCTGTATACATGTGGAATCTTTGGTGACTTTCATAACATCTGTAACGTGACTGAATCAATAATTCTTCAAAACAATGAGTGTGAAATGGTAAATATTTTCATGCAGTTGGATTTTTGTGCTTCAAAGAGTTGAAAAACATTTTCTTAACTTCCTATTATTTCTCGTACTCCAAATTTTATTCACCACATAAGCCTCAAAACTTTTTTTACAGATAACAAAGTTCAAATCAATTGATCTCCACTATACCTTTGTTAATTTCTGTGGCAAAAATGTGAAATTAAAAATTCACAAAAATATCCAACTTTTATGCATTGTTAAAGCGGCAATTTTCAGGCAAATAATATTTGCTGCCACAAATTTCAAACATCTCTTGTTTTTTTAAATTTGCTAAAAAGGACGTTCTCTGTATAGACTTACAGAAGCAAGCATTTTCACATTGTTAAACATTTATTAAATTCTTTGCAATGTGTAGAAGAATGCAAAAACCAATAAAGTGTATGGGAATTTTCTCTTCCACAATACACCTCAGTAACTACAAATGCCATCATAATAGTTAGATTCCAAATGTTTTGAACAATGTCACTATTAATACATACTGCATTGTCAAACATTGATTTTAGAGTACATTACTCTCCAAATTACTTGCAAAAACATGATTTTGACTTTTACAATTTACTTTGCTATATATCTTCGTATTCTACAGCGGGGTAACATCATCGGTATGCTAGATTTGTTTTTGCAAGACATTGAACTACCGCTATGCAATAAACTAGTGAGATAATATTGATACAAAGTCTCTGTGTAAAGTATGGTTGCTATCTACTGAAGATAGCATTAGCGTAGCTGTGTCTTGTAGTTAAATGATCAATACACTAGTTGCAAGCAATGCATATTCATCACACCTTTGACAATGACAAGAGTTTCATCCCCAGTATTTTGTAATAATGTCCCTCTAGGGAGGCACTGATTTAGAATATCTTTTAAAATGTGAATTCACACTTCTTATCCCACCTCAAAATTGTCAGGTGATAGAACTGATCTTTCAAACATCAAAATTATGTTTCATATAAAGATGGAAATCTTCAATACAAATAAACACTAACCTGAAGACAATATTTTAATTACAAAGTCAGTTATACCATCTATCTACTTATTACAAAATTCATGTCTACGAGCTTAGAAGAGTGTGAGAAAATGGATGAGGTGCAGCAATTTTCAACTTTGCATGAAACCTCATAGTCACACATTGATTTAGAGTACATTACTCTTTAAATTAACTTGCAAAAACATGATTCTGACTTTTACAATTCCATTTCTTTATCTTTGATGGGGGTAATATCATCAGCATGCTAGATTTGTTTCTGCAAGACATTGAACTGCAATAAATGAGTGAGATAATATTGATTCAAGAGCCGTACAAAGTTTCTGTGTAAAGAATGGTTGCTATCTACTGAAGATAGCATTAGCATAGCTGTGTGTTGTAGACCAATATATTGGTTTCAAACAATGCATATTCAGCACACCTTCAAAGATGATAGTTTCATCCCTAGTATTTTCTACCTGAATGTCCCTCTGGGGAGGCACGGATTAAGAATATCTTTTAAATATGAATTCACACTTCTTAACATCACCTCAAAATTGTTATTTGATAGAACTGATCTTTCAAACAATGATATTATGTGTCATACAGAGGGAAACATCCAATACAAAATACACACTGGGATAACAAGAATATTATATCTACCAAGTCAATTATATCATCTATCAGCAATACTGTAAAATTCATCTCGGCAAGCTTAGAAGAGTGTGGGAAAAGTGAGAAAATTGATGAAGTGCAGCAATTTTCACTTTTTACAGCTCCTCAGGAAATACAAATGCCTTCATAAAAGGAAGATTCCAAATGTTTTGAATAATATCACTATTGATACTACACCTTGATTTAAGAGTATGTACATGACTCTCCAAATTACTTGCAAAAACATGATTGTGACTTTTACAATTTGCTTTGCTATATCTTCGCATTCTCTACAGAGGGGTAACATCATCGGTATGCTAGATTTGTTTCTGCAAGACATTGAACTTTGCAATAAACTAGTGAGATAATATTGATTCAAGAGCCGTACAAAGTCTCTGTGTAAAGTATGGTTGCTATCTACTGAAGATAGCATTAGCATAGCTGTGTCTTGTAGTTAAATGATCAATACACTGGTTACAAGCAATGCATATTCATCACACCTTTGAAGATGACAGAGTTTCATCCATGTATTTTGTACCTGAACGCCCCCTACGGAGCACTGATTTTGAATATCTTTCAAATATGAATCCACACTCTTTAACACCACTTCAAAATTGTCATTTGATAGAACTGATCTTTCAAACAACAAGATATGTGTCATATAAAGAGGCAAATATCTAATACAAAATAAACACCAGACTGAAGAAAATATTGCAACTACAAAGATGGTTATAATCATCAAACTACTTACACAAAATTTATGTCTACGAGCTTAGAAGAGTGTAAGAAAAGTGAGAAAAATTACGAGTATGCGTCACTGTCCACTTTAAGAGTCCCGGTACACCTTAGTAACTATAATTGTCATATAATAGTAACTATAATTGCCAAAATGTTTGGAATATTGTCACTATTAATACATACTGCATAACATTGATTTTTAAGTACATTACCTTCCAAATTAACTTGCAAAAACAATCATTTTTACGATTCACTTTTGTATGTTCCTTTGCCGATGGTTACATCATCGACATGCAAGATTTGTTTCTGCATCTACTATTTCCATGGTTTCTGCAAGACAATGAACTATGCAATAAACTAGTGAGATAATATTGATATAAGTGCTGTACAAAGTCTCTGTGTAAAGTATGGTTGCTATCTACTGAAGATAGCATTAGCATAGCTGTGTCTTTTTGTTAAATGATCAATACCACACACTGGTTTGAAGCAATGCATACATATTCATCACACCTTCCGAAATGATAGAATACCATCCATATGTCCCTGATGGGGGACTGATTTTGAATATCTTTCAAATAGGAATTTACACTTCTTAACTCCCCTTAAAACTGTCATATGATAGAACTGATCTTTCAAAGAACAAGATTATGTATCATATAAAGAGGAAAATATCCAATACAAAATAAACATTAGGTTGAAGAAAATATTACAGTAGTCTGCCATATCATCTACCTATGCAAAATTCATGTCTGCTGGATTTTTTCCCCAAAACAACTGGATGCTTATGACACTCATGTAGGCTACATAATTCTGCAAAATCTGAACAGCAATATTTTTACAGTGGTTCCCCTTAAGCTTGAAGTGATATTTTTAGTACATAGACAATTATTATCATTATCGTTTCCCTCGGATGCATCACACATCATTTTTTATGCAAACATTACTTGCGTGTTTAACAGCATCACTGCTCCAACTCAATCAATATTAAGACATTCTAAAGTGTGTCTTACAAATTGTAAAGTACCTACTTTGCTTTCATTCATTAATGTAAGAAAATTGCTGAATTTTTTACCATATTTGGTGGCTCTTAGCTAATGTTCATATGCAACTTGATTTCTTATTGTGATGTAAATTTATGCTTCAACATTATCATGCTATCTAGATTTTTTTTTAATTTTCAACATTTCATTCAGAAAAATAATACTTGTTATCGTTCAATTATTTGCTTTGTTCAATCTACCTTATCAAAGTATTCTTAAAATAAGTCTGTTTTTGTATATTTTTCACTTGAATGGAAGACCTTGATAAACTGAATGTCCTTTGTTCTTCCCTATATGTGCAATGTCATAAAAAAAGCAAAAGAAGAAAAAAAATTCCCTAAAACAACAACCCAACAACTAGATTTATTATGGCAATTGATTATTTCAGAATTTAGATCAACTTATCTAGCAGATGTAGGAATGAGTCTGGCATTCATATGATTAGTTGGCCAGTCACTATTATCCTCATCTATACATACTAAGTTCTTTAACCCTAATATGCTTGCATACTCATAGAATGACCTTTGAATGGGTTGGGTACAAAAACTCATGTTCTACAACTTGAGGTCAACTTCTTAGCTATGACTGACTTTTCAATGGGCGATTGAACTTTGCCACTGGAAATTGAGACTTTTGGTAATGTTACATTTCATGTTGTCACACACGTGTCACAATGCTGAAGCATCCCTACATATCAACTGATCTGGTGTTCAACATTCTAGACAGTCTACAATTTCTAACAAAACAATAAGGAGTGAGAATCGTTCAGATGGTCTATGATACCAATTTGGTTTTAAAGTCAAATGCTTTAGGCTGTACTTGGATTCTTGAGTTTGTAGATGGTTAGTAGAAAGCTGGTGCCCGAAAGGTTGCTGTTATAGAAACCCGTACCTAACGGTTGAAATACACGACACCCCGCATTGTATGCAAATTAAACCTTAAACTTAAGTGCAAACACAATTATAGTTAACACAAAAACTTGCAGCTTCACCTGAGTAAGTACGCTGAGATTAGACACAGATGGGGAAGGTTCCTGAGTAAAGGGCATGTAGGAGTAATGACTTGGCTTGCAAGCCTAATCTTGTACTTAAAGGGAGAAGTAACAATTCCCTGCCACACCCACACGTTTCACATTAAAGAGTTATCTTGCATGTGCAATGAGCAAGCCAGGTGTTCAAAATAGACAAAGTCAAAATTTGTACAACAAGACAGCAATAGAAAGTTGCATTTTTTTGTAAAAGACCCTTCACAAGACATATGATGATATGAGCTGTGTGCACAGAACTGTGTGCATCAGTGCTTCTACAGTGTGGGAAAGAACCCTGAGCAGTATGGTTTCTGCAGGGTTTAGGCAGGATTTGAAGGTTTTGGGTGTGTAAATTCAAATGTGGTACCCAGTTAGGTCTATAGTAAAACTATGCTATACAAATGGCATATCATAGGTTGTGGTTCTGGAGTTTTTTACAGAAAACATGAACTATTCTGGAGTTGTTTTACAGAAAACATATGAACTATTGTGGTTAAAAAGACTTGCTTAATGATCAATTTGTGAAGAAATGTTATTTGTTTTTTAAAACAAAATCAATACTAAGTCTAGCAATGTTTCACATTATAGAGCAGCTTTATAAAACATGGAAGGGAATGGCATTCTGACATGTATCTAAGAAATGTGTTCAGCAAGTTTGCTGAGCATTCATGTCTCAGCGCATAATGTGGAATATAGGTTAACTATTCCTCCCATGGTGGTGCTATATAAAAACTTATTGGCTCAATGCATGTAGCTCATAAACTCCAAACGATACAAGATCATATTATGGGCAGTATGACACAAGATACCGTATGATGTACTAGTTTTAACTCATCTGGGGACGACCCACTTCTCTATGGTGATCAAGTGTTCATATAAGTATTGCCACCTCATAATATTGTTATATGATTTTCTACTCCCATGCCATTTACGGTCACCTCCTCTTTTTATACTCTCAAACTTTAATATGATCGCGACACTCACAAAAATAGATACCGGGTATAAATAGAAAAACGTAGACGTAATTTAACCACGATAGCAGACTAATGTGTTTCAGACATGGGTACCCAATAAAAAGTATCAATAAAATATGTTGACAAAAATTTATGTGCATGCAAGTATGTATTGAATTTACCATCGATTGAAGATGTAAATAATTCATAGGGCCAAATCTGTTCACCGTGATTGTGACTCAGCATGCTATAATGGCAATGACCACATTCCAAAACACACTTGGCTGGCCCAGCTACGTTTAGCAACCCAACGCAGACAGCTAGGATATATACACATGTTTTAGTAAATTGGGGCAGAAATTTTTGAAGTGGTTTTTCTTTCATGCTCATTCATTTCAAAGCATTTAAATTAATAAGAAACTGCTTTATCTTTGTTCTTCATTTATTATTGGTACTCCATTCTCAACATCACCATGCTCAAAACCACTTCACATTTGAGGTATGCAGCGTATTTTAACATATGCAGAGATGAAGGAAAAAATGTCTCAATCAAATAACACAGCCAGCCTCTCGAATACCAAAATAGCTGGTGCAACCTACTGCATCAATCAACTGGGTGTCTTCTTCTTTTTCTTCACATGATATTTTCAGGCTCAGATTGATGCTTCAAGCAGATTATGTACCAAGTCTACTACATTGGTATGAATAGTACACATCTAATTAGCGAACAAAACAATATATTGAGGGCATCCTACAAACAACACTAGTTTTGTTAGAATGCTCACCCTGCCTAAAAATGAAATTATAAAAAATAAGAATTTTCTACATCAATATTTTATTCTTCTTTTTACAAATTTATCACCTTTTTTAGATCTCTCCTCCCTTGTGAAACTAGTTTCATTTTAATATAGGATGTCACTCATATTTTGATCTATTCCCTTTATGTATCACACATTTGCATGTAGACTTGATCCTTTTAGATTCCGGATTAATTCAGATTAAAAAGTATGTTGATAACCCAACATCTACTACCGATCATTCTGGCCTATATGAACATTACCAAAATAACATTTAACATTCTCTGACCAAAATGTTTGTCATTTCCCACGTGGCATGCATCATGACATGGCCTGTCCAGGCTCGGGGCGCTGTCTCAGTCTCTTCAACTCAGGCTATTTTTGCCACCTGGGTTGGCAGCCCAAGCGAGGCAAATACCAATCTATACATATCTAGCAGATGTCAAATCATAACAAGGCATCATTAAAGGTATTGCCTGCAAACAGCAGTAAGCCACGTTTTTATCGGGTCATGAATAAGGAGTTAATCAAATCAATAAAAATAGAGCTACAACAGATAAGATCTAATTCAATATTTTCCCCTTCGTGTGTCACATTGGGTTATTACAAATATTACCATCTAATTTAAGTCTTCAGTTGCAAATGTCATAAATACTTAGAGTATCATAGATGCGAACAAGGCCCTTTCTAGAACGCGGCTCCACAAACCAAATAAGACAAGCAAGCCACCAATTGCCCTGAGAGCAATTTCTGGAACACACTAATATTTTTCAAACACAATTTCAATAGAAGATCTGGTCAAATTTACTTTTATATCATACTGGGCTTGCTCGTTATTAATTCCAATAAGATTCAAGCTTTGCTATGTTAAGATAAAGCTGAGATTTTTTTGTGGCTGTAATAAGCTTAAGGCCACTCCACAACTGCAGTCCACTGTAGAGAGGTGTTGAATTACATTTCGGCCAATGCCTTATTTTACTTGCAAGAGTTAGCGTGATCGATTGCGATTTAACACAACTGTTTTCTCCTGGACAGAAGAAAAATCTATTGCGCATCTTTCCCATTCACATAATCCAGTGCTTTCTAACCCCTTGGACATGGTGGAAATTCAATAAAGTAATTTTGAGTGATACTTGCTGATTTTCCAAACCAATTCAAACAAAATTGGTAATAATTAGGCATATCATTGTATGTGTTCAGCAAAACCACTTAGTGAGTCACTTTACGCAGAATTAACAACAAAAATGTGAAGCTACTGAGCAACATGAGTCATACTCATTTTTTGCACACATTTTATAATTCGCACTTGCTGTAACAAATGTAGAGTTGCCGCCTGTATTTGTGCTGAAAACAACAAAAATGCACAAGACTGACCACTGCTTTGGCATATAACTAAAATTTAAAAAATTGTTTATAGTCCCATCATATCACATTTATAATTCTTTATATATGTAAATGTTGAAGTGAGAAGTATTATCTCCCAGTAACCTAGCAGAGGAAGACCCACCAGCTCAGTTCTTCTGGGATGAACCAAACCTGCCTGGTTATCAAATTAAACAGTGACAAGGTTATCTCTACATTTGACAGGTGCTAATTGATGCAATAACATTAAAACATTAATTAGCACCTCAAATTCAGAGATTACCTCACTGACTTATTTGATATCCAGGCAGGTTTGGTTCACCCCAGAAGAACTGCTTCGAGGGGGGAGGGAGGGACTGGGACTTCCCTCTTTAACCTCCCATCCACATCAGTTTTAATCGTGACATTGATGCCAACACAGTTGACCACAGAAGCAGCAAATTAGCAGATTCCAATTTGCAGAGACACATCCTCCAAACTCAATCAACCTTATCACACAAATCTGTCAAATATATTTCATATGAATCGCTACATATTTTGTCATCAAGAGCAATATCGGACCGCAATATACATCCGGTTGTTTTGATGCAACTTCACAAGTTAACACCAAACGAGCCAATTTACCAGAGTAGTTAATGCATGTACTACAGCCATGGTATTGTACTAGTGAATGCACTCTTTCATTCAGATTGGGATCATTGTAACATCTTCCTCTCAAGTCCATTTCCCATAGGGGACATACATCCTTGGCCGCAGACTACAAAACATCATTGCTAGTCATAAGGTAAAGTTCTTACGCTTCCCATCATGCTTTGCACAGAATGTTATGTAACAATCAAAACTTTCACTCTTTTCCATTCAGATCTACACATGCCTGAAATCAATAGGCATGGAAGTATACATCATGTGCTTGTCAATAGACTTTTTTTTCAATCTAAAAGAAACTACCCAATGGCCCCTTTTATGTTTTATCTACACTAATGACCCATCCTTTAACAAATCTACCCCACATTGCCCTTTTTCAAAGAATTTGGGAAGGGAGCATTATCATCAAAATACTACATAACAGTGTAAAAACTGCCAAATTCTTTTATTGCAGCAAATTTAGGAACATTTAAAAAACGTTAAAGTGCATTACGCACAGTGAATTTTGCTTCATTAAAAAAAAATTCAGCCCAATGACCACCTGTTTTGAGAATTTGTTAGCCATGAATTTCTATCTTTTAATTTTTATTGTAGTACAGCAAAATTGTCCTCCAAAGGCAAAATTACCTTTCTGAAAGTTTCTTTTGTTCTTAATTTTTCTAATCAGGCACCATAATTTATACAGAGTGAGTATAAACTGGTGGGCTGATTGACATTGAAATGCATTGTGGGATACAGCTATAATATTCTTTGTCTTTCCATCACCAACGCAAAACAAGTACATCACTTTATAGTAGGGGACTGTAGCCAATTCTGCCTAATACTATCTGATCTAAAACTATGTTATCGTGAACACAAGATGCCCTGCATTATAAGCGATACGTAAAAATGGCGGACTCAGATTGATATTGCAGTTGTGGAAAATGTTAACACTGAGATACCTAGGTCTAATAAGCTGACATTGTTTTGAGAATAAGGAATAAAGTGATCACAAATAAACCGGAGAAGAATTGTTGGTTTCTGTCAATTATTTTCATTTTTTTTAAATTAGTAAATAATGAGAATTTCATAGATTTCTGTTTCTATGCTATCATGAAGTTTTTGAGCTCATCATTTTTGAATTACTAATTGTGTGTCAAGTTCAGATTTGCTGCTTTGATTCAGGTGCCATCATCACATTGTCAGTACATGTCTTCAGTTCCATCAGAGAGCTATGGGGGGAAAAGGAAATGAGTGGCATATCCTGTCATTTCAAGGGGGACAATTCTGTGAATTCAAAACCAGCAGTGTCATCATTAAACACTTCAATTAATTTTGCTTACATGTTTGTATCTGTAGTTCTTTGGCCTGCATGGATCATATCATACCACATTGTCATATCGTTGCAGGTTCAGAGAAGGGTCAAAGGAAATGAGTTACATTATATCCTGTCATATCAAGGGGGATTCTGTGAATTCAAAACCTGTAGCAGTCCCGTTTCAAAGAGGTAGCAATTTACTCATGACTACTATGTATGTCAAAAGTGAATCAGTTTTGTCAATGAGAGACTCAGCTATCATTAGGATGATACATACAGCTGAAAATGTATGAACTTCTGTTTTCATGAGGTACCATAAAAATTAGTTTACGAGCTACTAGTTTGTAAGAAATTTAAATTCAATGAGCACAAAGTTATTCTTGATAATTAGTTGTCTATAGTGGAAACATTTTGGTTGTGAACATACCTATACCTGTATGCAACCAATCGTCATGCTTGAATGACATTAAATTGATGACTCAAGTATAAGCGCCACCTACATGAAAATTTCAACCTACACCCAGGGCCAGAAAAAAATATATATCCGGGAAAATAAGCCGAATTTCCCTCAAAATGCTAATATTTCCCTTGAAGCAGCTTCCTTGATTCCACATTTTTTCCCGGGGATTTTTTCAGGCATGTTCACATCGTAACCAAAATATTTACCACAGGTTCTAATGGTAGTCTACACAAATGCCGATTTCATTTGCCACTTTATCTAATAGAAATACAACATGCTTTTTTAACTATTACCACTTCAGAAATTTCAACATTTACAATAAAATGGTGCCCACTTGGCGATATATATACAAGCGCAGAATTGAAACCCACAGTTATATCAGTGAGCAAACACCCAAAGGTGCACTGCTGCATAGTCAATGTCTGAGTATAGCACTAGCACAGAGACAGCTTCAAATAAATTCACAGCATGTTCTTATTGACCAGTCACACAGCCTCAAGATAAAACTTAAAGGGTACCCTTAAGATTTAGAACAACTAAACACAGAAAACCAACCGACATATATCCACAGCACTTTAAGCTTCCCCTGTTGCAGGCCATCTTTATTATCATCTCCCTACACGCAAAATGCTAATCCTGCAAAATTGTATCCAAAACCAGCAGCACGGATTACAGACACACCATGTATATTGTATATTGACATAAATATACTTTAAAATGCCACGACTATCAAATTATCCCAACCCTGCACAGTCTGAATGGGAGTAATCGCGTTTTACCGACGGCAACATGTAGAAAACTTGTCGCTGTAGAAACATTCATCTAATCACAAAATTTTGTGGTCAATAACCTTATCATGATTGAAGGTAAGGTTATGTCACTCGGATAAGGATGATGCCTTTGTATTGTTACAAAATCCTAAATATCAAGTGCTGGATAATATTTCAGCTAAAATACAAGAAAATGAATAATATAAACAAGATGATGAGATCTTGAGCTGGGTATTGAAAGATCAAATACACAGAGGCTGTCTTGTCGCCCTTTTAAAAGAAAACACCCGTGCGAAATTGGCAACACGAAACAAGCAAAGTTGTATGATATTACAATTAGTGTTTGCTCTAGGTGAGGTTGATGTCCTGTGCACCGCTCACACGCATGCTGTCACATCAAGTTTCATGGGACATCCAATTTGCAAATCGGAATAAGAGGCAACGTATGCCCTCTCACCATCTCTCTTCATGCCTCTCACCATCTATCTCTATTTAGCCACAAATGATTATTATTTTTTCCGGCAGGGATGCTAAAATGTTCAACACGATTCCTTGGTCAAATCACATAAATGTTGGTTTCTATGGGATAGGAAACTATTGTAAATTGCAGCGGCTGATGTTGAAAAGGCACCCTATTTTGATCTTAACCATTGGTTTCTAAGGCTGCGATCACATAGAAGTATATGGTATTCACTATTCGCTATACGAAATACGCTCATTCGATCAGGCTGAGTTCACATAGGAGTATACTATGTGAACTCAGCCTGATCGAATGAGAGTATTTCAGTATAGCTTAATACCGTGATACTTCTATGTGATCGCAAGCCTAACGGACATGGAATAATCAAATTCTAGAGTTGTGGTGAAAATCTTCAGGAATCACCCAATTGGGCTACAAAATAACATGTTAGGCACCATGGTAACACAGCAACCAGGTTGTATGTACCACTGCCGTCACATTACACAGATTTGTTTTAATTTACCATAGTATTGTTGAAAATAAATCCAGGACCTCATTTCATCTCACCTTCATCACACTCTTTAAAGAGCTATTTGCAAAGTGATGGTTTTACTCCATTATGATGCAATGTGTCAATGAACTCAAATATTTGGGGGTGAACTGAAGCTACCAAAATTTGATGCACGCACACACACATTAAAAACCACACAGAGAATGTTGTCTAACCGAATATAGATTCATCATGATTCCACAAATTGGCCATGAATATGTCCACAGTCATTAAATGTTTGATGACACCTAATTTCATCATTTATTTTATGCTATCAACAAAGAAATTCAGTTCATCTGATGCTGAAAGTTATGTCTGGTTATGCATTACTCAGTATTTATACGTCTATGAATCTTATTTTGGGGACTGAACACACATTTGAATGTATGTCATAATCATGAAGTTGACCATTCTGTTGCTAGAGAGGTACAACTCGGACTGAGATTTTGACCTATGGCATGGATCCTTTCTAGTTGCTTCTATGTTTTGCAGTTTGTTTGTGGGTTTTTTTTGGGGGGGGGGGGACAGGGGAGTTCCTTCAATCAAACATCAAACAATACTAGCTAGTACGTAGAGCATTGATTCAAATTAATTTAATTCAAATAGAATATTATATTACACCAGTGCTCATGATTTTGGCCAAGTGAAAATTAGATACATAAGAATCAGCAATTCTGTAAATTTAAAGAAATATTGTGCTGAAATTGGACCAATTTAGCAAGTAAACATTGATAAACACCATAACTAAGGAAACTCTTTAGTGTAAGAAAACTGTATTTTGTGTGTGATGTGCCGTTGCTTTGTGCATCCAGTACTTCTTAGGTTACCACTTGAACTTACGGTACTTTCAAGAATCAAGAGTATTTCATTGAAACGAGGAAATTGCATGCAAAGCTGAAAGTCTATATTTACAGCTTAATCCACCCACATGCAAAAAATTACAAATTCATACTCTGAAAATTGATGCAAACCTTGCTTTTAATTTAAATTGTGTTTCTTTCATCCCACAATGATTTTTGGTTGGACTGCATTGCAGGTGTGTGCACTATAAATTGCACAGGAATAAATGGTGCATTAATTAAGAGGGCTTAACAAGAGCATGTTTAAATGGCCATGTACATAATTAGGGATTTCCCAACCCGATCACGTGACCGTTGGTCGACAGCATCATCACCCGTGTTGATCACACACACAGCAAAAATGGTCAAGGACTTTTCAATACTCGTTTTTCCAAACTCGAGCATAATTTTTATTAATGAACAAAATAATTCAATCGTTCTACATTTCAAACAAGTACATATTAAGTGTTATTTATGTGAAGTTAGAATATTATTTTGATGTATATTAAGCGAGAAATCGCGAATTGAATGTCCGCCGGGTGAGATCGAATTTTGCGTAAAATTGTGTATACAAAGAAACGGCACCGGATTATGAATCTTCGCATAGCCGTTGCTTATGACAAGGTCACGGTCGAGGTCAAATCGCCTCTCGCCTATTGGTGCAGGGGGATAACGGAACTAGCCAATCGCTAGCTGACATTCCCAGCTATCCTACAAATTTTACCGGGACAGATTTGACCAAATACGAGCCGATCTAGGTAAGTTTGGAATCTTTCTATTTTAATTTGAACGATAAAATATTTTTCAATTTTTCTCGGATAATTTATGCAAGTAGTTAGGTCTAATATGCATATCCATGCAAGGTTTCATGTCATGTAGGCCTCAAATAATGTAGCGAAATAGATTTTTCTACCCCTACCCAATACCGCATTAGCACGCAGAAATACTAGCACGCAGAAATCTACTGCTACCCTACACACTGCATGAGCGCTGGTCGTAGCTTGCTGTGCACTACGTTCACGGCATAATAGGGTTCCGCACAGCGCATAAACCGCCTCACATAGCTGCGTTCAGAACAAAGTTTGCCATACTTTACGTGTATATTTAGCCTTACCAGTCAATTTGATAAATGTCCGAACATGTAACGACATAATGATGTAGTGATTTTGTAAAACTACCCCATATTTCTGTGATTTTAATGGTCTGAAAGTGATCGATGTTTCAATAGGTTGTGTTTGTTTCGCTCACTGTGCACGAAGCGAAAGCGCGCTGTACAGCTGTTGTTTTTTAAGCTGCGCGGTGTTGACAGATTGCGCACCCAATTTCCGTTGTGACGTGTTTCTTCCATTAAGCTGCTGTATAATATCACGCCCAAAATCAGGTGGCGCACCCATTTGGGCGTAATATCAGGATAATCTTAGTGTAATATTCCCAGGCCAGCGTGGACGGCGATTTAAATTAATGTCATAATGAACAAAATAATCTTTTCCTGTAAATTCTATTTCAAAACTTATTTTATCAATACTGATTTCAAATAAATGAAGAATGTTTTAAAAATCTTTTCTCTTTTTTTAATCATTGTTATTAAATATTATTTACTTATTATTATTATAATATTTTTTTTTTTGGGGGTACCTGAACTTTTTGGATGGGATCTTGATCGGCGTAACGATCTACTTTAAAAAAATTAGGTCCGCCCCTGACTTTTGCACAAAAAATAGATAAACAAATAAATGAATTAACTTGGATGGGATCTTGATCTATTTATACTTTATAGGCAAAAACAAATGTTTGATTGGCATGATTGGTGTAACCCGACCTACCCTAAAATTAGGCCCGACTCTTAACCTTTTTTTTGAAAAGAAAAATAAATAAATAAATATTATTTGGGGGATGGGCTGCAAATTTTGGGGTGAGGGCCTGACATTTTTGGGCAAGATTTTGTTTTGTTTATGGGTGGATGGGGTATGGAAAAAAACATAGAAAACTTCTTTAATTTTTTTTTTACATTTTAATTTTTTGACATTCTCTAGGACCAACAACTTGTATGTGCCACAGTACACCCCTTCCCTAGTGCAGTTTCCAGCAGCCTCTCCATAACAGGTAAATATTTTACAAATTCTCTGTTTTCACATTTTATTTTAATTTTTAGACAAAAATTGTTTCAGTAATTCATGCAGGTAATAATAATTAAAAACAACAACATAACATTGTATTTATTTTACATTCTACAGGGTCAACAACTTGTATGTGTCACAGTACATCAGTCCCTTCCCTAGTGCAGTTTCCAGCAGCCTCTCCAAAACAGGTAAATATTTTACAAATTCTCTGTTTTAACATTTTATTTTAATTTTTAGACAAAAATTGTTTCAGTAATTCAGGTAATAATAATTAAAAACAACAACATAACATTGCATTTATTTTACATTCTACAGGGCCAACAACTTGTATGTGTCACAGTACATCCCTTCCCTAGTGCAGTTTCCAGCAGCCTCTCCAAAACAGGTAAATATTTTACAAATTCTCTGTTTCACATTTTATTTTAATTTTTAGACAAAAATTGTTTCAGTAATTCATGCAGGTAATAATAATTAAAAACAACAACATAACATTGTATTTATTTTACATTCTACAGGGTCAACAACTTGTATGTGTCACAGTACATCAGTCCCTTCCCTAGTGCAGTTTCCAGCAGCCTCTCCATAACAGGTTGATGATGCAAGGGTGCCGAATTCGGAAGCCATGATGAAAAGAATGCGTACATTTACCAAATATATGCAAATTAGTAGTTAATTATGCAAACTTTAAAGTGTAATATGTAACACTGGTCCTTATGAATTGAATAAATACTGTCAACACAAATCATTACAGTGCACAAGAAGTCAATCATTACTGATTCATAATCAAAATCTAACTAAACGGAGGCTAAAATGACTCGTTAATTGGAATAAATGGCTTGAATATGCAAATTAGAAGCAATTCGGCCCCATGCAAATTTGTTTTTGATATTTCAGACCTATACTTTTAACTCCCATGCTTAAAGTAATCTCCCACATGCAAAAGCTACATTTGCACATCAAATTATACAATATAATTGACGAAATGTGGCTTTTAAGCCTCGGAATGTATACATCAAAAAATGACAAAAATTGACAAAAATTGGCCAAAAATATGCAAATTAGCGGTAAATTATGCAAATTAAGATATGTGCACAATAGGCTTTGGCATTTGGGAAACAACTGAAGCTTACATTTGGGTATTAATTCCCTTTTATCGCTGTTTCTCCTTCAAATTGTACAATACAATTGTCGAAATGTGGCTTTTAAGCCTCGGAATACATCAAAAATTGACCAAAATTGGCCAAAAATATGCAAATTAGCGGTAAATTATGCAAATTAAGATATGTCCTCAACAGGCTTTGGCATTTGGGAAACAACTGAAGCTTACACTTGGGTATTAATTGCCTTTTATAGCTTTTTCTCCTTCAAAATTGATTAAACATAGACTTTTTCCCATAATTTACAGTGTTTTTATATGATTTAAATGGTGCCATTGCTTAAGTACATAGCCTATGGGAATGACCTTTGACCTCTGGTCTAATTAAGGCCAAAATATGAAAACTTTAACGAGCCGTAACTTTTGATCCCATGGGTCAATTTTAAAAAATAAAGTATCTTTGTAATCAGGAAGCCAGGCTGCATAATCTGAGCTGTGTTTCAACTCTTATTTCAGTGTTTTTAAAATTGACTGAAAACCCCTAACATAATTACTGCAACAGGCAGGCAATTAGTCAAACCACTCCCCTGCAATATAAAATCTACCACTTGAATAAAATGGATCATTTAACTCTATTCAAAAGCAAACACTAGGGTAATATCATGGTTTAATCATACCGTAATATTAACAAAGACTTTCTGATGGCAATTTACATTGTATGGGGAATTTATGTTCCATTGTTATACAAATACTATGAAATGGGTTGTAACATTTGAATACCACTCGTCACTGTGGAAGATCCAAATTCAGCAGTTTATGTTATTCCAGATACATTCATTTTCATCCATAAAAAGTGGAAAAAGTGTGAAAGAATTTTGAATTCCAAACAAAATTGTCAAATTTTAGACCACATTTTGCTAAATTCAGCTCTAGATTTGATTAATTTTTTTGCTGGACACAAAAATTAATTCTATGCAAAAACAAACATGGATTACATCATTATTTGATTTTGCTTTATCTTTTTGCTTTAAAAATTTCCATGACCATTTCAAAATAAAAAACTAAATCCCAAAATACAGCTTTTTTAAATTTAAGGCCATACTGAATTCAACTCTTCTTTTTCACAACACTTAGTGGTTAGGATCAATTAGGAAATTGCATGTTTGGTCCTAATTCAAAACATTTTAAAAATTCTCAGATTTACAATCCCAAGAGGAGATTGTCTTGTAACTCGGTGTTTCTTGTGTTAAAATTTCAATCATGAATTGTTTACCCAGGTTATACCTTATTACTAGAGCAGATCAAAATTATCTTCAGATCTAGACAATCTACTTATTTTGTGAGTCTTCGTTTTTAGCCATCCTCTCCAATCAATATGTTGATCATGCTATCATCACAAATAAATGGGTGTTAGGACAGCAATAAGCTAATAAATTACATCAAGGATGCAAGCGAACGAGACCTGATTTTCCAATCCACTTTTCACCTTCTTGTCAAACGAAGCCACATGCAACGATGACGACACAATCTTGCACATACCTAAACACTAAGTATGCAAAGGGACTCACACATACTGTGCATTGGTAAACATATTTTATCTCCTCTCCTTCTTGCATCAATCATACATAGTCGCAAAATCAATACCGACAAAAAGCAGTGAACTACGCTAAAATGCACTAACACACTTCATAATTTTCCACCGTAGTGCCATCAGATTCTCTCACATGCCACAAACTCGTGACATGGTTATTATACCAGGGTGTTAAAGCGTTGGCACGTTAAGGGGGTGAGGAACAAAGAATCAGGAATGTGATTATCTAGCAATATGATCCACATTCCGGTGATTTGATATTACTGAGAGTGATTATCTCGCAATGTGTGATCGATCGACGTATGGCACGGATGTGTAGACATATTTGAATGAAGTGTGAGCCGCATGTTACGGGTCTATAATATTGGTCTATTATGACATTATTCCAATTAAGTGGGAAGTAAGAGCATGGTTGGATTTGTAGAACAGACACGTAGGGAGCCAATTCATTTGCTTGCCATGTACAGGTTGTCTCTAAATGATTAATATCAGTTCAATCACCATCTTTTCAAAGGCATCCCAATCCCAGTATTAGAACAACATTTTGCAGTTCAAATATTTAAGGGATGCACCATTTGACTTCCAATTGAGGCTAGATATTAAGGTAGGGTAAAGTTTTTTTTGTTTTTTGCACTACAATCTCGGAAAAAAATTGTATGCAAACTTGTAAGGCCTAATACGTGGATCCTGGATTCCTCTACCAGGAGTTAGTTTAACTGAAATTCCTTCCCACAAGGTAAATTCGCTATCGGAAGTGACGTAAAAATCGGATTACTACCATAGCAATGGATGAATATATCGCCCTGCACTACAAGCAGGTTGCACTCATCACCTGTGCATGTCTGCAATCACCATGATCATAGATTGAATACAATACCGCTCTTTTCAAAGATACTTATCTTACAGATGCGAATGATCAGAATGATATGGTTCAATGCATAGGTACCGCGTGAACGTTGTAGTGCAAGGCGATATAGTCAAAAATTGTATTCATCCATTGCTATGGTAGTTAATCCAATTATTACGTCACTTCAACAGCGAATAAGCACATTGCAATATGCATACATACAATAACATAAACACACATACAAACAAACACACAAACAAACAAACAAATACACAAACAAACAAACACAAATGTAGAAGTCTGTGAAAAAATTCTTACCTTGCTATTTTGTCACTACATGACATGGTTAGTAATCTCTCTCCTTGAAGCACACCATCCCATGTCTGCAATGCTGGTCCAGATTTCACTGGTATTGTGCCTTCTCCAGACTCGATCTTGGTTCTGAGCTGGCCTCGCGCTTTGCGATTTGGATGCTTATCTATCGAAATCTCTCCTTCTCCAGATGCTTCATGAGGAGAGAAGATCCTGGCATCTCCACAAGGTGATGTGCTGATATAAAGATGGAACTGCACTCCACTTCTTAGCTTGTACCCACTTCCTGCTGGATTTGGTACAAAGATGGACTTTTCTCCCTGATTTTTGCATAATATTCCAACTGCGTAGTAGAGGTAGCGTAGAAGACATCGCCGCGATACAATCTCAGCATGGCTATCATTCATAGCCAGCCCCTGATCTGACATATATTCCCCATTGATGCACTTTGTGCCTGTGGACACACATATGACGGTTGCTTGATCCACTGATTCCCCTTTGGTCATCACGATTCCTGCGAGGACTTTGCGTCTGGCATTAGGCGACGTAAAGCCATTGGTCAGTTCTCCGAATTTGCTTAGCACTAGCTTATGTACAAGGTCGGCCAACAGTTGTGGCTCGTGCAACTGCAGACCTTCACTGGGCACTGGTTGCAGTCCTGGAGCAGTTGCGGGAGACATGTTATAAAGGGCAGCCAAGGCAGCTTGGGCAGCGCGGGCTTTGGCTAGTTTCTTGTTCCTAGCGAAACCCTGGAAAGTCTGATCGTCCACTTTGATACTCATGATAAAGTTCTTTGAATGACTCTGTCCTGTCTCACCAGCAAGCTCATATTTGAGACCAGGTTTGAGTTCATTCAGGGTCATGATGGGATTCTTACTCGAATTATCAGAGGCAGTCGGGGGTGGTTCTGTTCCGATACCTGGTGATGCCGAGACATCTGGTGGTGAGCCGTTTGACGGTACTTCTGTTTCAGGTGTGGGAACTGCCTCCATATCTTTGCTGTCATCAAAAGCACTGAAGATTGAAGGTGTGGTCATTGGCTCATCTGTTGTGAAATCTGATGTGTAAATGTACTTGCCCATTGCTTTGTAAGCTTCGGAAGCATCAGGGAATTGAATGAACGAGCTGAGAGCTTGCTCAGCGGCATGAAGCTTGGCTGCCTTTTTGGTGCGGCCTTGCCCTTTGAACTCTTGACCATTAACCTCAACTGACATAACAAATGTAGGTGCATGTACGGGGCCAGATTGTGATATCGCTTTGAAAGTCAAACCAGGCTTAATCTCATTTAGCTGCATGAGAGCGTTCTTTGGCAGCACAGGTCCCGGTGCCTTCTTACGTTTCTTTCGTTTCTGCTTCTGTCCCTTTGAATCACCATTTTCCTTCTTCTCGTCTCCTTCCTCCTTCATTTCAACATCATCATCAGATTCTGCGGCACGCTTGATGCCATGCTGCACATTTTCTCCATTGGAGGTTTGCTTGCCGTCACCTTGGTTCTGCATGATGTTAATATTTTCCTTCAATTCTGAATCCAAATCTGGAGGAGGGGCTCCTGACAGTGACTTCTTCTTAATATCTGTATGAACACATAAATAAGATAAAAAAATAAGAATATAGAAAGTGCAACATCTTATTGACTATATACTCAAACCCTATGTATTCTAAAAGTCAGATATCAATGAACTACACATCACCCATAAGTTACAATGATAATGAAATTTGTGGTTTTATCATCATCATCGGTGGTGGGAGTGATTTTAGTGATTTTGTCTGTTCTGCACCAGATGTGACGTTGCATCGCTGGGTGTGATACCATGTATGGTTTACCCACAATTCACATAGAAGTAGAAAAAACATTTCATCACACAAATAAAGGGTTCACAAGTTGTAAATTCCCCCTGACACTTTTTTTAAATGAAATTAAACAATTGTAAAGTTATTGTTAGCCTATTTTTTTTACACCCCTAGTCCAATTTATGATGTGTTTGATCAAAATGGCATATAGCATAAAGAAAAGATGCAGTTTTGAAAGTTGCACTTGGTCCATTCAACTCTCCCAAAGCATGCTGAATGTAATCTACAGTTCAGAATATTCCACATGCTTTGTGAGAGTTTCATGGAAATAAGTGCAACTTTCAAAAATGCATTTTTTTACATCATAAGCCATTCTGACCAAATACAACAATGTATGACATTGTAAATTGGACCAGGTGTGTAAAACAAACAGGCTACGAATAATCCGATATAATTTTATAAATTTCGTCAACATCTTTTCAATTTATTTCAGAAGTCTAATAGAGGGAACTTAGAGTTTGTGAGTCCTTTATTTGTACTATTTCCAAAATGTGAAGAAAAAGTTAAGAATAAGCCACACTTTAAGTTACAGGTCACCGTTTTATTTGTTAGAAGCAAGGTAATATATAAAAAGTTTTTCAGACTTGCAAATGAACTTTTTCAATTTACTATTCTCTGAACAATGTAATATAGAATACACAAAGTGGGTAGACACAAGGAGTACAGCAGGTACTAGTACATTTTCTGTGCCAAATTCATTAACGGAAGAGTTTTTAAGCTCTTTCTTTATCAGTCAGCAGGTAGAAGCTTGGTGTAGCATGACCTTTTAAAATCAGAGGATGCGCTTAAAGTACGAGGAAAATTTTTGCCTGCCGCTTCCAATCTATTTTACATACAAATTGATGCAAATTGTAGATTGAGTTTGTATATCTCATCTTGACTATTTGGTTATAAACACTTTGAAACAAGCAGCTATAATGATCCTCATCACAATGGGTATGTGCTGGTGCACCACACACAAACATGCCAGTTTAAGATGGCGATTAATTTTGTGTTGAAAGTTGAAGTTTGAAGCGGCTAACTGTCAAGCTTTTCTATCTTATTGGAGTATCAATGTCTTGAATTTGTATGCGTGCACACACGACACATAAATGTCTCTGCATGCCTTGCTCAATGACTCCTTATACATGATGAATGACTCAGCTACGTCACTGAATTGTACATCCTGAATAGCTAACATAAGAGCAGCAAAAAGACAGCTTTTTATGCTGACAGATCTTCAGAACCTATCATCGATAATACCACACCACAAGAAGACCTACAAATGGTAGCACTTCAGTAACAAAGTAAAGTTATGCATCCCTTGACTGACTGACTGGCCTGTGTACTCAAGCATTAGTTCAGTGAAGTGACACAAAGCCTCCACAATCACTCATGCAAACACCCCCTCCCCACATGTGCGCTCACCCCCCCCCACACACACACACCCCCACCCCGAATAAGCGACCTGCGTCAAACACACACACCCCTGTGTCTACAAATGCAGACACACCCACCTTAATAACTGACCTGTGTACTCTTCTGAACCTGGATACCATCACAAATATATACAGCACAGCGATTCATTACCTTTGCGGAGTAGCAGTTTTCTATTTAGACAAGCATTTTTATTCACGACCTTTCATTTCGTCAGTGGTTAACTAATCGGGCAATAAAACTGGACACACGATTCCTCCATAATACGCCTGAGGCATAATGCAGTTTTTATATGCTTGAGTGATGGACTTAAGCAAATACTGCCAATTATAATTCCATCTCATTTTCATGTATGTGGCTAAATTAACAGGAATTTCTAAACTGCTGACTTATGATGATATTGGCTAAGTGCTTTAGACGTTGAGCCAAGTAGATGACCTCCAGCAAAAGCTGGACGGGTAATAATTGGGATTTTTTCGTATCTATTATCATCTTCTCTGCTATTATACAAGGTGTTCATCTGTCCGATGAAATGATTTGTTATGAGTATTGATTGATAAGAGTGGGTGGGGTTGGTAATAAAATGGGATGTAAATATTGATACAGGACAGGTTGATGAGAGGTTATGGAGAATACTCCATATGATGGCAATCTGCAGTTGCGCTTGACTTTTAAAACACACCTACCCTCAACAAACCCCCACCCAACTTACTAGCATTTACACATACACTCCCACAAATATAACACACACTGCAAGAACAATTTCAAGAATTAAAAAAAAGTAATTATTTCAAACACAATTTGGCACAAAAAAATCAATTTAATGAAAATACCTTATTTTAAAAACAATATATGAAGCTTTCACTCTGCAAACAGTTTTTATACAAACAGCCACACATTAATAGGCAAAAAAAAAAAAAAAAACCTTTAATGCCAAATTCTATTTAACTAACCGTCTCTCTGCACATCTACTTACTTAGTGTGAAAGGGTAACCACAAGATACTTTGTCATAATAAACACACACGAAAAAAGAAAAAAAATCTTTCAGACATATATATTTTCTTTTATAATGCATCAAAATCATAACCAATATCCCATATACGGAGGTTTAGAGCTTTATTCCCCTCATATCTCTCTGTCTTCTCTTTTGCTTTTATGCTGAGTTTGCTAATGCAATATGTGGTCAAGTATGGTGCTTGTGGCAAGGTTCGTGCAGATGATTTTCATCAGTCTGACGTATGTCTCTCTATGCAGCTTTGCAATTGTCATCACATGCAGCACAATTGTAATTCACATCCAATTTTAAGGAAAACTAGCCTGGCAGGCTGGAAAATTATTGCAAAATTACAAAATAGTCAATATCAATGACTTCTTGCTAGGAGGTTGATAATGATGAAAAGGCCAAATCAAATCACTGTAAGCCTTTTAATAAAATGACACACCACGTTACTTATACTAACAATTACCGCAATATTTTTTCTTATTGAATGCAATATTGACCTGAAATTGTGTTGATACAAATTCTAAAGGCTTATCTGATTTGATCGACATCAGTAACAGAATTACGCCATTTCAATTCCATTCAATGTCTAAAATATGTTACGTCTGATAGAAAATAATTTCCTTGAGTAGCTTGTGGTCGTGCAGGTTATATACATGAATTTCAAGCTACAAGAATCAGACTAGCAAGTCTCGCACAGTATTTTTTTTCCCTATCGTTTTTCTTTTTCCGAGGCCCCATCTATAGCTGACTGACAAGGTAGATGGGAAAATACATTTATCCAAATTGCTTCAGCACTTTTTTTTTCATTTTCATATCATAATAGTGTATCATCCCGTCTCAAATCCACCTTGTTTGCCTTCAACAAACCAGCGAGACGAAAAATCACTTGTACACAGAGTAACAAGGTGACGCAGAAATAAATATTATTAGAAATAAGGAGATGTTGCTTTTAGTATTGCACTGGAGACAGGAAGCCAAGTCCATATGCCATTAGGTGATGATGAAATTGCGCTGTCTCCGATGGCTGCCCCAAGTGGTTTTTGATTACTTAATACGGTAATCAAAGGTTGTGTGAACCAATATGTAGCCAATCTAGTCCTGAATTAGTTGTCGTGTGTACTGAAGAAATCATCGCTCTAAATAACTACTTCTTATTTTTAAATTAACATTTAGCTTGACGTCTTGTCTTACGTCATCAAATATTTAATACCTGCAGGAGCAATTTATGGATAGATCGTTTTGACACTGGCTAAGGATTCGTGTCATCCGCCGGGCATATACAAAATCCATCATTATAACTAAAACAGAGGCTTTTAGCTCCAGATATCGGTGTGAGAACACTACGAGGCAAGTATTAGCCTAATACCAAAAGAAAGAAAGAAAAAAAAACACACTCCTTACTTGGAACATAAAAAAAACAAAAATGAAAATGCAAATTGACACATGTATCTCATAATAAAACCGAGTCAAATACTGTAATCCAATGTTGGGTGAACTCACAACTTTGTCCACGTGCCCAGGCTTCATAATTGACGTCAACTTGTCTGATTTCATTACAAATCACAACGGCCAATTTATTCCTCCTAGATGAAAAAAATCAATCACTCTTTTGCCATTTACAAAATTGAAGATCATTTTTGGATAATATGTTATCTTTTAGCAAATACTAGTAGAATTGAATTAAATCAAGTATCCACGTTTGTACACAACCTAAACATGTGACTCTGGCTTTTTGTCTCATTGTTTTCAACTCAGATTTTTTTCTGAAGCTACTCAAATTGCAAAACAAAACCTTTTGTGCTGCAGGGTTCCTCTCAGTTTTTGGAACTGAACGTGACCTCATTTCCTGAAAATCAAAACCTCATATTAGATTTTTGTTTTGATTTTATTATCCAAACAAATCTCACAACACAAATTTGAGCTAATAACCTCATTTAGGGTCATGACCGACTCAGAAGATGAGTACTGCTCTCTTAACATGGAAATAACAATAAGTCCACATAATATTTATGTTCTTAAATTTTTATACAACCAGCAAATCCAAAAGAATCTTTTAAACAATTCTGCTCTTGAAATGTTTTCTAAAAAAATAGTAAATTTACCACAACACACTCAGACTCAGTTTGAAGATTCCATCCATAAACATTTCCACACCACATTTCCAAGAATAAATAAAAGAGCTTCCAGTTGACTTTACATGCAGCTTGCAAACTCAAGGCTTGAAGATGCATTCACAAGTTGACAAAGATGGAAAAAAAACCCAGCAAACGCCATTGGTGTTTACCTCTGTCAAACAGTCGTAGCATTTAACTTGCACTTGCGTAGCCAGCCACACAAATCCTATTAACAAGCTGAAGCAGTCTTAAAAATTGTTAACATCAAGAAAAGCTCTTGAGAAGAGATAAGAGATGAGTTGAGTAAGGTAACATTAACAGTGCATCCTCCTCCTCATCAACAACAACACGTCTGGTATGATCACACCTTGGAAACAACTTGTCTTGGTCCTACCATCAAGTAGCTTCATCAACACCGTGACAATGTGTCAAGACATGACGCCTGCAATGCATAAATAACACCCTTTGATCCAGGGCTAGAAAGTAACCGGCATTGGACTCACCTCGCTGCCAGGGGAGCTTGCTTCCTTCCAGCAAATAGCACGCATGCCGTATACATGCTAAATTGACTTGCTCTACCATAACTCACCGTCGTGTGGGCAAGTGTGTACGTGTGTACACTCAGGAGGCGGAGTTTGTAATGCCAAACAGGCCTATCATTATGTTATCCATTACTACACTGATACTAAAAATATACATTAATTTTTGATGAGTTGGAATTTTGACGGGTGGCTAACTCTCGTAAATATTTATTGCATTAAATTTGATAGATAATGTTTTTGTAAACATACCACCAATAATTTGATCACCATAGCGCAGAAACGCTGGCTGGCAGCAATGGATGATGCTTATGAAAATAACTGGGCTGGCTGGTCATCAATGGGCTATTCCAGTTGAAATCCACACACCCTATGGAAGACATTAATCTTCCACACAGAGTGTGAATTTCAAATGAGGTTACCTGAATGGGTGACTCCATTTGAAATCTACACCTTCTGTGTGGGCGATAAAGTTCATGTCTTCCACTGGGGGTGTATATATTTCAGATGGAATAGCCAAATGGTTGGCCAGCGTATAGATATAATAATGGAGATGTCCCTCTTGGCCATCACAGTCTTCATCACTAAGTGCAATATATCAAAGAGGCAGCTGGTTAAAATGAAAACATCAGAAAACAAAATACCTGGTGGAAAAATCTGGGCTGTACCTGTTAAATATTGTGTTAATTTTCAATATGCCAAATTGTATTAGTGGATTGATCGAGATGACTTAAGTTTATTGATTACCTGCAAAAAATGTAATACCGGTAATCATCTTGTCAATGCTAGCAAGGATGCTTTGAAGTAGGTAAGTTTAATGCTGCTCACTTTTTGTTGGAGAAAAATATTTCTCCTGTATTTTATTGTATGTGATAAGCAAAGAAACTGAAATTGGGTAAAAAACTATAACGAAAACATATATATTCAGCCTAAGCTGCCTAATACACACCAGATCATTATAAATAATCTTCTAAGTCACATAGTCAAAGGTCAATAAATAAATAATGGATACGGTACTTCTTCTTCCCTGGATTTCACATTCCCCGTCCAAACCTTTCAATAAAAGACGACGTCGTAACAGAATTCACGCTAAGTAAATAGAATTCGATTCCGCACTTGATTAAACAATAAACACAGCAAGACAGTAACAATCACAGTCAACACATTACCCATTCTAGCTAATTGGAAATCCACATGCCGATTCAGCCTTACATTTACACTGGGGCATTACCAGATGAAATTTTGACACCCTAGAGGTGTCTCACCACCCCATCTCTACAGTTGGCATCTCGATTAAGAATCGTTTGCAGGCAAACCAATTGGTACAGATTACGGCAGACTCAAGTTGAGGGTCATTGAAAGGGATTGTCTCTGTAATGGATTGTCCACGTTGAAACTCACCACCCACTTTAGCCATCAATAAGCTTTTAGTATATCTTTTTACGAGCAAGGGCTGCATCAATCAAACTGCATAAACAGAATGGTATCAAGATTCAAACCCTCTTCTTCATCGCTACCTTTTAAATAACAGAATCTGCATAAGATAGGCAAATGGTACTCTTTTGCTTATAAATCGACACATTTTGCTTCTTCGAATGACATGTTCCTATTTTGTGCATGCCATTTCAATGAAGCCGCTACGATTATAACACTCGATACAATACCATGACGTGACAACACAAAGTAAAAGCTTAAAAGCGATGCGCAAATAGGGAGGATTTAACGGCGTATCAATTTCAATATTGCATTTGTTGCCCTTTTTACCAAAGCTTTTTACTAACCTTGGTTGATGAATTAATCAGTATACTTCTGGGCAATTCCCTGCAAACTTGATGATGGTTTTTAAAAATTAACAAGTACTCAAAATGCACCTGCTACTCATCCCTATTGACCTTTGACCTTGTCTGACTCTTCCTGTATCTTGTCAGTGTTTCCGCCTGTCTCTCTTGTCTGACATGCATTAACCTGGTCACACAAAAAGCTTTTATGGAAATTAAAAATCAATCATGTTTTCATTTCAACAGAGAGAGGAAAACATGGTGATCATCGATTAATCCCATGGTCATGTTTTACACCTATCCCAGATGAATCATGAAAAGATAGATGAGTGTCTTGTTTATCATGAATACAGCGGAATATAAGGAAGTGAGAAGCACGTGTAACAACAGGTTTAACATGTTTAATGAATTACAAGCATGGGTAAGTCCCATTCACACAGTGTCCAAAGAGCAAGAGGTTGATGCAGGTTTTAAAATTAAATTAAAAGTCCAACTTTGGCTTTGTAAGTTTTACCATAGATCCTGGTTTTACTGACCCTATGCTTTGTGTTAAGTCCACTTTTGCAACTTTGGTGTGGCTTTACACCTAAATTTAAACCACAATTTTTGAAATCTAGAGTTTAATCTTGCCAATTTTCACTAAATATGACGCAAACCTGACTGTTTCACCATGGGAAACGATATTTGATGGTTGGATACTATACAATTCAATGGCAGGCATGCTCAACAAATCAATCATGAGGTACAACGAAATATACATTTTATGTTGTCCACTTGTATCCTACAATATCCCACACATTTGAAGTCAATACTCACATTAAGCCCATTCAAAACTATATCTAAACTAATTCCCTTTAAAAAAAACTTCTGGAAACACTTTTGCAAACCTTTTGCTTTTCGAACAAGAATTGAACAAGTCAGTATCACTTTAACTATCTTAAAACAATACATATCAGGATATCTGTGTCTCCTAAATATATTTTACATCTCCCACTCAAGAATTAATGAGATATTTGATACACTCTTGTTACAAAAATAGTATGATAGAAGTAGGATATTCTTCAAGGAAAAATAAGTGATTTGCTAAAATCATATTTTTGCATTTTTTTAAGGCCAGGAGAATGATACATGTATGCTAACATACCCTAAAGTGATGAGATCAAACATGTCATAATATTAATAAGAGTAACTTTGACGAAATACTCCGAACGCCTCTTCTGAAGCCAAAGCATAAAGGAACATGTAACATGTTGGCTTATGTTCAGTTAGTCTGTATGGACACCTGTTAGCTACATGCAATCAAAAGGAGCTTCATAATAATCAACACTGCCGTTTTTTTTTCTGTGCTGCAAATTGTTTTAATGAAATAAATACATAATGACAATTTTATTGACTTCTCCTTCACTATAAGTAGGGATATCAATGAGAAATTTCAAGTTTCAGATAGGTTCAATTTCTTTGCAGAAATAAACTCCTCTCTGCTTCCGGAGTAAAATGACACCAAGATCATCTCTGTAGGTCAAGCGGTTCCGGAGATATTAATTTTTTTGCGTTTCAAATTTGACCCAATTTTGACCGAAATTGGGTCAAATTTGGGAAAATGACTAATTTGCATAACTAAGGATATACAAAACTGGTAAAAAAGACCAGTAAGTGGTTTCTTTTTTAATACTTCCCTTCTACATGTTCTTGACAACAAATAAAAAGTAAAACAAGTTCCATGTGTTTGGTCAATTTTATTTTACAAGTACGACAACAAGGCCTTTTGTTCAGCTCATTAAATATGCGTAAATGACATACAGCCTAAATTGGGGACTTTCTTGTACATTTAAGTTAATTTTATAGAGTAACTATGTAAACTCTTCCCATTCAGGTGGTTACCAACTGAATGCGACTTTAAATATGCAAATGAGATGCATAATTAATTTCCTTAAGTACAGAGGCTATGGGGAAAATGCCTCATTAAATATGCGTAAATGACATAAAGCGAAATTGGAGACTTTTTATAGCAATTAAGTTCATTTTATATGATAACTATAAAAAAAGCTGCATCTTTTGATGTGGTAACCATTTGAATGAGATTTTAAATATGCAAATGAGATGCATATTAATGACCAAATAATTACAAAAGTAGGTAAAATGCCTCATTAAATATGCGTAAATGATATAAAGCCTAAATTTGGGACTTTTTATAGCAATTAAGTTCATTTTATATGATAACTATAAAAGCTGCATCTTTTGATGTGGTAACCATTTGAATGAGATTTTAAATATGCAAATGAGATGCATATTAATGACCCAATTATTACATAAATAGGGAAAATGCCTCATTAAATATGCGTAAATGATAACAGCTTAACTACGTGACTTTAATTTATTATATAATTAATTTTACACACTTAATGAGTAGGCTTTACATATTCAAGTGGTTATCTACAAAATCAGGCTTTAAATATGACAATGACATGCATATTTAATTGCCTTAATTGTTGCACTTTTTTGTTAAAGGATCATAATGTGCAAAAATCTGCCCTTCATTAAGTAATGCACATTAATGTATGATTTGATCCTTGATCTGACTGAATGTGCATAGATGTATTTTATTATAATAAAAGCACAGGGCAAAAGAGCACTGTGGAAACATTTCTCCCCAGCTTACAGACCCAGTCAGATAACTTCAAACCTTAAATTTGAAATGGTGAGTTTATAATTAAAAACAAGAAATACAAACACCAAAGAACATTTTTCTCAAAAAAGATCAGGTAAGTATACATGTATCTAAAACAGGTAAGTTTGTACATATGTAAGCAAAATAAATGCCATGTTGTTTTCTTGCCTGTAAAATGATATGAAAACCAATTTTAAAGATAAATTGATTTCAAACATTCTAATCACACACCCACTAGAGCATCATATGATGATATGATATTTAAATCACATTAAGGCAATCTTCATTCCATTCTTTTTCTAAAGGAAAACAACATAATGGATCATCTTCTGGGGGGTCAAACCTGATGGTATAAAAATCCATTTTGCCAATGTACTGTTGGTCTTCATCCTCCAAGTACTCATGCAGGTCTTCATTTAGGCTCTTCCTTATGACATAACCTTTGTAGAAACGATGTCGCTTCCCCCCCAGCTGTCATAAATTTGACACTTATCGTTTTCCCAACAATGCCATCTCCTGGAAAAGGACCTCTCTTTTTACGCTTTGTGGGTGATGTTCCTTTGAAGGTGAATTTCCTTTTCAGCTCTTCTCGCCTTGCATCTTTCTCCGTGTCAGAGACTGATGGACCTGGTACATTTGCATCAACTTCATCTGTGGGCTTCTCAAAGTACTGTAAAATTTTTGCCAGATTTGACACCAGTTCTTCTGTGGTCAGTGCTTTCTTATCATGAGTCATGTGGAACAGTTTGTGGTCGAGTTTTTTACTGATTGTGACCGATTTGTAATATCTGATTTGAGTCTTAACTGCCTCCTGTATTTTGTTTTGTATATTGGTTTGTGATGAGCCGATGTACGCATCTTGTACTAAGTCCATTAGTTCAGTTATGTGGTCCACCTTTGTGCATAGTTTATATTTTGTGGCTTCAGTTGTATACTTCTGTATGTCTTCCATTTGTTTAACTTCCTTCTCTTTGTTCTTCCTTTCCTGGTCTCTCAGTTTCTGTGCTGTTTCTTTCCTGATATCTTGCCTTTTTTGCCTATACATCTTCAGTGCTTCTTTGCGACTACTCATAGCTTTCTTAATCAATTCCTCGGAAGAACCATCTTCAAGACTGTCCAAATATGATAATGTGCTGTTCAAAGACCATAATACTATGCCTTCTATTGTTATAGTGTTCGCATTCGGCATCTCACGTTGCTTTCTATCTAAGTGGGAGAATAAATATTCTGGCGCCAGGTTGTGCTTTGGGCAGGTCTTGATTTCACTTCGAATTCTGTCAGACGCATTGTGAAGTTTCCCACCGGGCAAATGGTCGACCAGTTGTCGCTGGATGCACAAGGACAAGCTATGACAGATAATTATTAATGCTTGTCTGGTAAGATCTTCTATCTCTTCTGATACTGGCTTGAACAAGGAGTCCCAGAGCTTGTCCTTTACTGGGGGGAAATCTTCAAATAGCACTGTCTGGCCATGAAGAACTTCTGTTGGGTCCATCATGAATTGCTTGATTTTTTCATGAGTCCTTGTATAATATGAGGATGTATCTGCAATATGCAGGGAACTATCTAACATCTGCATAAGAGGAGTGGTGACCTGTCGTTCCAAAAGACCCATTGCACGTATTCCAGCTAAGATTACATCTTCCTGAAGGTCCCAGACCACAGATTTTATTAGTCTGTTTCGTACACTTTCCTGATATGAATTGAGTGGAAGTAAACTGCAGTAGAGTTCTCGAATGGAATGTGTGGTATGTGGAAGTAAACTGCAGTAGAGTTCTCGAATGGAATGTTGAACCTGTTACCACGGTACTCTTGCAAATGCGATCTCTCCTCAAACTTGTCTTCTAAATGCACAATAAATTCAAAGTCGTATCCAGCTGCAGGATCAGCATCTGGACCAAAGGCGGTACAAAAGGATCGAACTGCAAGGAGTGATGCAGATTCATTACCTCTATTCCATAAAATGTGACGCTCCCTTCCAAGTTTCCCACCTCCACTTTCCACTTTCTCCCATTCATTTAATGCTGAAGCGGCATATTCTTGTAAATTTAATACCAAATGCTTTCCGCAGTACAAGTCGTTGATAGTGACCAGTTCAACCCGTACATTTTCACTCAATTCCTCCCACTGCGGAAAAACATTTGGTAGGACATTTGCGCGCCATTCACCAAATTTTCTTACAAACGCCTTATTGACGACTGCTCTGTCAGTCATCGTATTTTTGATTTTACATAGCATTTCTTGGACTTTTTTTTCATTTTCTGAATTTGTGTTTGGCAGCAAATCTGTAAGCCTAACCAATGCTTCTTCAGCTTGTTTGACCATCTCATCAGCGGTTTCTGAATGTATATCATGCAACCCCATTGCGACCGTGCCACTGGAGGTGCTTGCAAGATATGTTAAGTAGTGGTTATGGTGTTTACTAGTGCCATCGGTATGTAGTGTGATGGGATCAGAACTTGTTTCAATTGCATGCTGGGCTGCTCTCTTGGCCAACATACCTTGCTCAGTTGCCATATATTTGATGATTGTTGGCTTAGGAAGCCTTGTGACTTTCATCTTTGCTACCCTTTCTAACACAGTTCTGATTATTTCTGAAACCTTTTTGGACCCAACACCCATTGACAGAAGCTCATATACAGTTACCCGGATATCATCTGTGTATCTACCATTTTCAAATGTTGATATTTCAACATGATCATTTTCCATTATTTCTTCAACAGTATTTTCAAGCTCTGCAATTCTTTTATTTCTTTCTCTGACTTGTTTCTGAAGCAATTTAATTTTGTTTGAGCCCTCTTGATTATCTTTAAATTTGGTTTCATATCTCCTTATTTTTTGTTCCAACCTATTTGTTTCCCGATTAAGATTATTATTACACGTTGATATTTTTACAACCCGTTCTTTTAACCTGTTATTTTCTTCTTGTAGTTTTTGCTTTTCTGCAGTGAGTTTAGCTTTTGATGCATCTCTTGTTTTTATTCTTTTTTCATGTTTTTAGGGCTAAGACTACTTAATTGTTTCTGAATATCATCACGGTGTGACGTGATAGTTCGTAATCGTCTTTTGAGTTGACTTTGTTCATTTTTCATGTCGCTTAGTTCATTCTTAAAACGATCTCTTTGTTTTTCCATACGCGCTGAGAACAGTTGAGTTTTTTCAAACTGCTTGGTTATTTCTTTCATGTTTTGCTGTGCTGTATTCAAGCATTTTAAAAGATACTGGTCGTGTTCCACCTGTAGTTGTTCATATTCAGCCCATGCTTCAGCATCCATTGTTGGTATCCAATCTTCATCATTATCACTGCAGCTATCTGTGTCATCATGTTCACTGCTGCGTTTATCCACCTGAACAAGTGGTTTCTTCAACCAGTCGGCAAGAATCTCCTTTCCTCGTATTCTTAAAACTTCTCGCTTTTTAGGCAGCTCAACAAATGTTCGCCTTACTCTACCTTTGTCTGGTGTACGGTTATGTTATGGAAATAATCTTGGCCAAAGCATTGCCAATTCTTGCCAAGTCATTTCAACTTTGTTCTTATACTTTCCAATTTCTATTGCCATTTCATTTGTCACAATTATGTCCCCTAAAGTTTCCTTTGAGTTCTTCAGCCATGCAACAGTGACACCGGCTGCTTGACAGCATGGACCAACTTGCTGGTCAGCTGATGTGTGCTTAATTTCTGATGGTTCTGTGAGTAAGAGCCCGATATTTTGCGACATTGATGCTTTCAATGACTGAGTCTTGATTTTCCGTAGAAAGTTACCGATGTGGTTGGGCTCCTTCAACTGTAGCGCACCCAAAAGTCTTGGAAGAATGTGACGGTAGCTTCCACCGGCAGAGCTTATTGCATGTCTCACCGATTCAAGAAATGCCAAATTAGGAGTTGGATTTTGCCACCAGTGGTCTGCAAAATATGAAAAAACAAAAATCATCATTAGTCATAGAACGGAAGCTGAAAAATCAGAACAAAAAAAAAAAGTTTGTCTCAGGAGACTGCATAAATAGATTGTAATCCAAAATTTGCTTGCATAATGTCAAAAAAAAATTTCATTTGTCAGGGGCAAAAAAATCGCAACTTGGCCAGGCAATCACCCCAAGTTTTTTAATAAATTTGTTTGCAGGTATCGGTGTTGTTTAAAATTGCAATGATGCAATTTATCAACAAAAAAATATAAAAAAAAAAAAATTAAATCAGCAATTTTTTTTAATGAATGAAGCAAAATTTTAACTTGACATCAGTATGAAATGAAATGATAATTCATTTCATACTGATGTCAATTTAATATTTTGCTTCATTCATTAAAAAAATTGCTGATTTAATTTTTTTTTTTTTCAGAGACAAACTTTTTTTTTTTTTTTTTTTTGATTTTCTTCAGAAACAAACTATTTTTTTATATTTTTTTTTTTATATAAAAAAAATAAATTAGATCAGCAATTTTTTTTAATGAATGAAGCAAAATTTTAAATTGACATCAGTATGAAATGAAATGATAATTCAATTCATACTGATGTCAATTTAATATTTTGTTTCATTCATTAAAAAAAATTGCTGATTTAATTTTTTTTTTTTCAGAGACAAACTTTTTTTTTTTTTTTTTTTTTTTTTTTTGTTCTTTCTCTCAGTAACTTTTTTTTTTTTTTTTTTTTTGGTGTGGGGATGTGGGTGTTTGTGTGGAAAGAAAAGAGCAACAATAATGACATGATGAGCCCAAGCTGATGGAAAAAAATAATAATGTGAATAAGAAATATTTTCAATTTAGATTTTGCATTACTTGACATTTACATTAAAAATTACTATTGGAAACCTCTTTGCTTCCACAATACCAATAATTGAGAAGTTGAAGCAGAAGTTTTTTTATTTATTTTTCACAAAAAAAATAAACAAATGACCCAATTTCCTCCATAAAAAAAACCCAATGTTATTTCCATGAATACAGAGGGTGTATGTTATTTAAATTGAATAGCAGAAACAAAACTGCGCATGCGCGAATCGTACACAAACGAACGTGGCCCGTGCACTGGTAAGCAGACAAATGGCCATTTGGAAAAACGTGCTTACTCCCGCAGTTTTGTATTTCACAAAATGAACGATAATTAAAATATTTCAATTATTTATATTAAAATATTTATAGAAAATAAAAGTACATACCTGGAACGTCCTGGTTGTGAATCAAATTCTCAATACTTTGCTGATTCCATCCTGAAATACGCAAGCAAAGTTCAGTATGTTCGGTCAACGCCGATTGTTGTTCTGCTGTGCTATTATTAGCATCGGACGCCATTTTCACAGAAAAATACTGCTAGCCGCGGGAAGGCAAATTTCACGTCCAATTTACGATATGATCCCAGCGTCATATAAAACTATCATTCACACATTTTTGACGACAAATATCTGTAGATTTAGATGATATAAGTCACTTTTTCAATAACTGCCTGTGTCATCCGATAATTAGAAGGAAAACCAAGGTCTCCGTAAAATTCGTGAATTTCTGAGTTTGGCCGGTTGCTGTGTAAAATCGGCTTGGGCTACCCGGAAGTGACAAACATCAATGAATGAATGGACTCTTCCACTTTTGATTGAGGGGTTGCATTTGGCGATTGAATGATGAGATCACATCGTGATTTGGGGTTTTCTGATACCGCGCTGTACTGTGGATGCATTTTTTGCGGGATGACAGCGATGGTCATTTGGGGCCATTCCGCGCGCTTCTCTACTCACTTATGAAAATATGCACTTGTTTAATTGTTGTTGTTTTTGATATTTTAAGTTTAAAATGAAAATAAAACACATCATTTTAAAGAAGAAAGTCCAAATTTTTTAACAGTATGATTTTTAATGCATGTACACAATATTTCACCCCTCTAAGGATAGTTGCAAGTTCAACTACCTGAGCTTAATTTTCGTGCTGGCACGGAATTATCAGCTGTTGAGTGGCCTCCCTACTATAAGCTACAAATTTTAATTATTTTTACACTTTAGCTGGGATCACTGATAGAGCCTTAACTCTCTTGACGTCTTTTCAAAATAATATTTTCAAATCAGTCCTGTTTTCCCTAGCTGTGACTGGTTAACCACTATTATAGCATCATTGCTTGGTTATTACCATCACTGTCCCTAGCCTGTAATAGAAAGTCTTTTATCTCATTATCATCCAACGACCTCCCGTAATTAAAATTAGTCCCCTTTCCACCGACATCAGAGTCAGTAATTCATTCCACTTCCGCAATGTTTGAAGTTTGTGCCCTTAAGATTTTCTAATTTGTTTAGTAAATTGCCAGGCTATTTACTCACTGTTTAAATGCATTGATTTTTTCCGTGTGGTTTTGATGATGATGCGGCGATTAATTTGTCAGGACAGTGCGTGCTTGTAGTGGAATTAGCTGGTGTGCAGACCAGGAAGAACAAACGCAATCTGCATATTGCAGTAAGCAAACACATGGATATCATGTCTTGTGGACACTGTAGTCTGTAACTGCTCCAAATCGATACACATTTCAGCAAGGCACGTCTATTACACTCTGAGCTAATTAAGGTGACAAGCTTGCAGTATTTACCAGACAACTTTCGGAACATAATTCCACTCTCACCTGCTAATTTTGCAGCCTATTTCCAAATATTTGCAAACAATGGCAAAGCATCATCAATGATCAAAATTTATGGATGTGGTGTTGTTATTGAGGACAGTTCCAGTGGCTGGCTATCCATGAATCTTTTAGTAATTAGATGAAGTTGTTCTGGCGATGGCTTGGAAACAATGTCACACCAAAATATCTTAATAAAAAAAAAATTGATGGTCATTGAAGATACCATGAAGATGGGAAAAAGATTTGTTTAAACCAGAAGATGAAAGACAGGAAGGCAAAAAGGAAGAAGAAGTCAGTGAGGAAGAGGAAGAAGAGGAGGTGGAGTTGGAGGAGGACGAAGACTATGACAGATAAGAATTATTCAAAAGTATTTTACATCCATATTTCACATCAGAAGTAGGGGGTGAATAAGAATTCCTGGACATTTGTTGAAGTTAGAAAAGTGAAGAGAATGAAAAGGAGGAAGATTTTAGTTATTCAACAGTTTTGTCTCCATTTTTTACCATCATCTGAACCTAAACGCTATTGAAATCAGATAATGCGCCTTTAACGACAAGAGTGATTACTCACTACACATCTCCCATGTTATTTACACAATCCTAGGAGACCATAATTAGACATGGTTAGGTCAAGTCTTACTGATTGCTTGCTTTTCTTTCTTGCTATGCTATGGGACGTTCAAGAGTCATTAACTCTGAGAAGTAAATCACCTGATCATCATGCTAACATTGACATTACTGTCTCTCTCTTCGATCATTACTGATAGATACACATGTTACACATACATGGGACACATGTATGAAAACAAACTTGCTTGTCAAAATGCAAAGTTCTTGATATAATATTTTGCAGTAAACCTTTGACGAGTGCGTACTACTGAGATGTTGCAAAGTCAGCGCTATCAACACGATCTGCGTAAAGTTCATTCATAAATTTCCACTCGTCAACAGCAGATCGCCTTTAGCAGCCAATCAGAGACAAGTGCGTTTCAACGCAGGATGTACTCTTTACACGCTCTCGTCAAAGGTTTACTGCAAAATATTATAGTTACTATTGCGTACATATGTTTGTTTACATGTCACAGCAGCCTTAGGAAGGAAACAAAACATAAATATGGTTCATACACATGGGACATACACCGATGTAAATATGCTTATCTGAACATCAATTTGCCCAGTGTCAATTTATTTGTTAGTTTGTAATCGAGTTCCACAGGAAGGATGGTCAGCTGAAATTTTTTGCTTCTGGCCATCAGGCTGGATCTGGGAGTGGTACTACAATGTAAGACCATAGAGCGATGAGCTGCAAGAGTGGTCTCATTTTGGGTCTCTAGCATAATAGTCCCAAACAAAAATGTTTGGTAGACTCATAACCGTGCGATCTTACCTTTCCGATGTTGATTAAGATACTTCTTGCATCGATCCCGAGATGCGGAAAAACCAATAGTCATTTTGTCCCACATAAATGAATAAATAACAAAAACCCTCCGATCCCCCGGTGGACTCACCCAAAAGGTGACGTCACACCATATGATCGTCCCTTATCCGACTTGGGATCCCCTACTCGGACCAAACTTGTAGGGGGTGGCGGGTCGGGATAATCAACATCGAAAGGTAAGATCGCGACCGGTTATGAGTCTACCAAACATTTTTGTTTGGGACTAGACTCAGTACACCGGTCGATCTTTACCGCTTCGATGTTGATTAAGATACTTCTTGCATCAACATCTGAAAGATCGATCTAGCAAGTAACCGACGGATGGAGGTACAAGATTGGTCAGCATCTGATCAGGGATCGGGAGCGGTAACGATGGTTTTCGCGAGGTCAGAAATATTTTCCCCAACGGTCGGGAAAACAAAAAGACCACGCGATCACAGACATAAACCTCCTTACTTAATAAGTTTGGTGGTTAAGAATAGCGACACTGGTTCTTACCATGCTGAGTATTCTGTATAGTCTGAAAACCTGGTACCGTACACCACCGTATTATGATCGCCGAACAATGTCCCGTAAACCTCCCGCCCGTCTCTGATTACTAACGTAAACGGAAGTATCGTAGAGAAGGGTGAAGGTGGCTTCGGGACACCGCCTGCTAGATCTCCTCAAGGGACAACCGAACGGTATACCCAAGATGATGAGATAGCTCGTGTCGAGTGGGTCGTGGGACGCCGAAACCTTCGCGATCCCCGGACCCCACCAACACCTGACCAGCCATTGCGACAGCGGCTGGACCGAAAGGCTCTGTAAGGGTGATGAATGCGGTCGTGAGTCCTCGCAAGGCTTGTGTTCGGAAGAAATAGTGCTGCAGCGCCTTATCGGACACCCCAGCCTATCTTTGGCTTCAGCGAACCTTGCCCAACCCTGGGGATTGGAGAGGGACGAATGTCGGTATGCACCGCGCCCGCTCAGAGTCACGAGAACAGAGCGCCAAACAGTGTCGCTCCAGTGTTTGTGAACACGGAAGCTAACCTCGAGACCGTGTGCAACTCAGCACCGCCGTCCCAAGCCAACGCCAAACCGAAAGCCATCTTGAGAGTTACGATTTAAGCGCCGCTTTTGACGGAAGGTCAAAAGGGTGACCCTTAAAGTAATCTAAGACTGTGTTGGGATCCCTTAGGAGGATCACTTTCCTTTATGGTAGACACTCGCTGAACATACCGCCGAGGCGAGACTAATAAGGTAACCATCGGTTATGATAGTCGATCCGCCTCAAACCTCGGTGAATGGAGAGGACAGCTGACTTATAGCTGGCGCCAGTGGCTCGCTGAAGTCTTGCTTGGGACTTTTCTGTTAGAAACTCCGGAACTAGCAGCACAGAGGTTTCTAGCGGAGAGCTATTTGTCTCATTGCACCAAGCGTAGTATGGAGCCAGACTCTGGCTATACGCACGGAGGGTAGACTTCCGCCCAGCCCCGGCGATGAGAAAAAACAGCTTCTGATGAAAAGTATCCCTCGCTCGCGCGCTCCTGGTAAGGGCCATGCAGCTAACTGCAGGTGCTCTAGTGATAGACTGGGTACCTCCGCCCGGCATCCCGAGTAGATCTGGTACTGGGAGTGCCAGCGGCCTTGCCGCTAGCAGAATGACAATGCAGTCTTCCCACCCGATCTTGGTCACCACCCTCATGAGTAGTGAGATCGGAGGGACTGCATAAGCTGTCATCCTCCCCAGTCTATGGACAGAGCGCCCACGGTGAATGCTTGGGGTCCGCGACCCTTGAGCAGTACACCGGCAGTGGATGATTGCGATGAGATGCGAACAGATCTTTCGAGGGGTGGTACATCCCTTGAAGATCGTCTGAGCGCCCTGCGAGCAAGGGACCATTCTGCTGGTCCCGACACCCTTCCTCGTGACAGATTGTGCGCGAGGATGCTGGTGACGCCCGCGTGTGTATCGCTCTCATCGTAATCTGCCTGAACTTGCACCACCCTATCAGGTGTCGTGCATGCAGGCTCAATCGTGGTGGCCCGGAGTCCCCTTGTCTGTTGGGGTAGGCTACCACGGTTGTGTTATCCGTCAGGACAACGGTATGTGATTCCACGATCACCTCCTCGTGAGCGAGGGAGGTTGATGTGAAACTCTGTCTCTATGGCCCCCATAGGCCCGAGACGGAGTCTCGTGGATGTGGACCCCCAGCCCCGCTTTTGACGCTATGGTCGTCACTACGTGACATACCGGGGGTGCAGGAAACCTGACACCCTGGGTCAAATTGGGCTGATGGGTCCACCACCAGAGTTCCTCTCGCGCGATCTCCGGCAACGGAACCGCGAGGGATATTGGGTGACGACTGGGCCTGCAAGCAGGCTAGAAGGTGTAGTTGGGTAAGCCTAACGTAGAAACGGCAGTACAGTACGAGGTCTACCATACTGGCCATTAGGCCTACCACCTTCATCCATGCCACAGCGGGTTTTGCCCGAGACTCGCCAAGAGTCAGGCACACCGCACCATGTTCGCTCACCCGCCGGGTGAGAGCACCGCTTGAACCCCTCCGTGAGGGTGATCTGGGCCCCTACAAATAGTGGGTTCTGCGTCGGGACCACGCTGGACTTTTTGAGCTGATCAAAAATCCAGGGTCCCGCACCCTACGGACTATCAACCCCATGAGACCCGTAGTCTTCAGTGGAGTGCGTCCGTGATATGAGCCAAACGTCCAGGTAGCAACTGATGTTGACACCCCTGTGCTTCAGGTACGCTGCCACCGCTCTGACCAAGAGTGTTAAACACCCTGGGAGAGATGGACAGGCGGATGGCCGGTATCAAAACTGGTAATTTTGATCCTGTACCTAGAAGCGCAGATGCCTCCGATCTTGAGAGGCGATTGGCATATGCAGATAGGCGTCCGAGAGATCTAGCGATGTTGTTCCCATGCCCCTGATGGGGCAGGCTAGCACCGAGGCGAGAGTCCCCATTCTGAACCTCTTGGGCCTGAAGAACGTGTTCAACAGCCTGCGGTTCCGGATGGGGCTCCTGTCGCTGTCTTCCTTGGAGCCAATGGCTCCAAGATCACCCGTAGAACGGGGGTAGACGGGACAATCGCCCGCTTCGGAGAAGCTGTGTGATCCCTGTCAGGAGTGCCCGACGCGGGGGGCGGTCTGACGGCACTACTGTGGACCTCTGAAATGTGCAGACGAATGTGGGGAGACTGGGTTGCCAGTCTGTAACCCCCACTCACCACTGACCATACCCAGGCACTCAAAGAGATGGTTTCCCACCTCTGGGTGAAAGCCATAGCGGTCGCCCACTGGGAGATCCCCTGTGGAAAAAACTGCTGAGCCCCCAGGAATGCTCTGCCTAGCTTCCCTTGGAAGAGCGCTTGCTCTTCTTCGGGCTTGCCAGCTGTTCCTGTGCTACCCTTTGCGCCCCAGAAATGGGTGCTACAGAGGTAGTGGGCTCGGGTACTGTTGGTGGTGCACGGCCTGCTGAAGTCGGAGCTCCTACCCATGGTAAGGGCAGTTTCCGACTTCTTCAGAGTGCTCCGTTGGTAGCTTCTTTGCACGGTCCTCCACCGTGAGCGCAGAGGCATCCAAAGAGAAAAGGACCCTGCCTTTCCATCGCGTTGAGCGATTGGAGTGGCAGGCCCCTCCCCCCGGCGCTGAGATGACACCCTATGGGCTAGGACCATGGAGCTCTCGTTGAGGCTAGCTGTTAGCACCGCTAATAGGCTCACCTCGCGGAAGAGCTCAGATGTTGTCTGAGCGTGATACGCTTGACGGCATCTGGGTCCCTCTCGGATCCCCTCAGGGAGGTCCCGTGGTCCTCCCGCGCTACACGCCAAGCGCCATAGCTCTACTGAGCTCGACAGCCCCACGATATCTACCCGTGAGGTTTGCCGGGAATGAGAGTGCAGGCGCCCCCTGTGAGGAAGCAGCAGCTGAGCATCCTACTGAAAGGATCCCTGGTCCTCCTCCATGGACTCCCCTTAGGGGTGTCCGGAGGAAGATCAGTGCTGTTGCTCCCCTCGCGGGGCAGCGGGGGGAGGAGACTGTAGTGAGGTCCCTACCGGACTCAGCTTCCGACTCCTTTCCCTCGCCCACAGTATCCGTGATCATGCTCCGATGATGACGGTAACTGAGGACGGGCATCTGAAAGCGGGTAAGAAGGCATAACCACTGTGTGGCTCGCCGACTACCTGCCAGCAGAAGAGGGAGTACTCCCGCAAGACCCTGAGGTATCCGCCATGGCACCACTGGGTCCGCATGCTCTCGCAGCCGTCGTCCTAGCGCTAGCAGCACGGGCCTACCCTGATCAAGATCTGGGTTAGCCCCATGCCGGCTGGCCTGGTCAACAGCTGATGTTGGTACTGCGTGGCCATCGCTAGGCGACACTTGCCACGGTGCTAGGCCGTGGAAGAAACACCCTGCGGCGGGTACCACGGGGCGTACCCAGCCGGCAGCTGACCCTGAAAGGATCCGCCACCAGGGTAACCCCATGGTACTGCAGTACCAGCACCGCCCCCCCTCTTGTTGCCACAGAGACTGTGGCGACTAAATGGTGCTGCGGTACCGGTGCGGTATCAGCGTGGGTACCCTTGAGGGTTCCCAACTGTGGACCGCTGTACCCTCGCCACACCGCGTTCCCTGTTTGGGGATCAAGCTGTGTGCTGGCGTGGTACCGGCGCGGTACTAGCATGGGTACCCGTGAGGGTTCCCGGCTGTGTACCGCTGTATGCGTGGTTCCAGCGTAGGTGCCCGTGAGGGCTCCCGGCTGTGTCCCACTGTACCCATGCCTCACCGCGCTCCCCGCAAGGATCAAGCCGCGGTGTATGGGTACCGCTATACCGCTGTCCCTTGGCTAGAGGGAGCTTGCCTAGTACCACGGGTAGCTGAGCGTGCATACCCCCGATCAATCACCTCGCCACCTGAATAGGCAGCGTCAATCAATGGAGCTATGCCCTGTTGATTTGACAGTGATCAATCAAGAGAGGTAATTGACCCATTGACGATAATGGATCACCCACGCTCCGCTGGCTCGAGGACATAAGTGGGTTGTTGATCAGCTAGGCTGTTCAAGCTACTTACTGTACCCTCTAGAGCTTCGCCCTAAGGTCGCTGTGTGTGGCGGACCACCACGGCAGCTATGGGCGGGTGCATAGCGGCTACCACTGAAGTCAAGCCGTAGCTCGCCTTTGTAGCTGCCACCGAATCGCACCTGGGTCGCTGTCCCGTGAGAGACTGCGAGCCCAACCCCTGAATAATCGCCAGCCAGTCCCTGTGGACAGCCAGCAGCTATTCTAGGGCCCAGGGTATCACTCGGCGGTCCCGCCATGGAACGCTGCCGTGTGACAACCCCAGTTGGTTCTGCTAAGACTACACCCACAGCGTTAGCAGCGGTATCGTCTCTGTTGAACCCATGCATGCTAGGGTTCAACCCAGGCAAGCCCGGGTACCTTGCATGCTGCCCGTCGCTGGCTACTACTGTGGCTGTTTGAGCCCGTAGATATGCCTGCAACAGACGGGTGTCCTCCTGCTAAAAACCTGTGAGGATTTTGGCTAGAGGACTGGTATCCTCCTGCTACAAAACCCACTAGGGTTTTCGCTGGTGGTTACCGATCTGCTGCCTGCTACTTTGCTCCGACGTATAGTCAGTGCTTTCGCTGGCTGCTGAGCCTTTGGACGCCGCTTAGCAGTCCCTCGAAGGAACCGCCTGCTTGTCCGGGGACCGGAGCCCCTTAAGCAGACCTGCCATGACCCATAGGGGCTGTCACAGCAGAATCCACCGTGTCGACCTTACCAGTGCCCTTGGTAGATTTCTTCTTCGCCTTATGGCGATGATGGAGCCTATCCCAATCGTCAAGCTGGAACTCGGAGAGTCCTAAGCAAAAGAAAGACATCTAGAAGATCGTGAGCACTCCCTGTGGGTGAAACAGAGCGGGTGTGGGTCCCGCTCCGTCACCAGGAAGGGCAAGCCCGACAGGGCCGAGGCGGCGAGGAGAAAAGGGAGGGGCACTACCCCCCCAACACGCGACTCAAGCCCAGTAAGCAAACCTGAGCACGGAGGCTGGTCGCTAACGTTAGTGGTAAAGTAAGGACTGGCTAACTTTATTACTAAAATGTCAGACGGGTCCCTACCAATCCCCACCGTATGAATATCTGATTAACTCGTCTCATCGGACGGAAATGAAGACATAACGATAGAGTAATCACCCTAACATAGCAACAATAACCTACCGTACATGAAATACAATGTATGTACAAACATCTATTGTAACTTACAGGCTGCAATGGTTGTTTTACGTGGGAAACAAAATGAATGGCGCCAACGAGCGGCCATTTTGAATTGCTCGTGTGTCCCGTGATACAAACGGAGGCACGATATGTAGCTAAGTTTTGGATCGCTTTTTTGTCACTTTTTCGCCAGAAAATGCCGTCAAAACTATCCTCAGCCGAACAATACCGGTTTGGTTTTACCTAAGGTGTGAAACTACAACCGTATATCTCGCCTTTGGTCGAGAAATTGATACACAGTGCTATGAACAATCGATAGGCACGCCTGTGTCAGTCGGAGACCAAGGAGGATAAGGACGATCATATGGTGTGACGTCACCTTTTGGGTGAGTCCACCGGGGATCGGGGGTTTTGTTATTTATTCATTTATGTGGGACAAAATGACTATTGGTTTTTCCGCATCTCGGGATCGATGCAAGAAGTATCTTAATCAACATCGAAACGGTAAGATCGACCGGTGTACTGAGTCAAATGGCTCATTTTCGGTAAATTTTTGTATAAAGAAACCCCCAATTTTCACCAAACTGGAGCCCACATTTAAATTTTGTTTATTTTGTCAAATTTCTCAGAGACACATCCTTACCCTAACTAAACCTGAGCTGGACTTAACAAATCGAGAACCAAAAGCAAAGCAGGATTGGACACTTTTTTACTTATCAAAGTTTAAGTTTGCTGAATTTGTTTCTTTTACATTTCAGTCTACATTACTTACTTACAAATATACTATACTCAACTTAAGTTTTGAAATTATAATTGACCACCTTCCTATTTCAAAAAATACAAATAAATACCTCACACTTTAATAACCTGGAAATATAAACCATTTGAAAATATCAAATTGTTGCTAAACTAACATTCTCCCTTGTTTTACACCGCTTTAGCGTCGCCTCACTTGAATAATTTGTAATTCAATGTCAAGCAATACACTGATGCAACTACAGAATGACCATCATCAAAAACAAAAATGGTCAAGTCAATCTTAAGAAAATAGTAATCTCTAACTACTTCAGAAATTGAATTCCATGCACTACAGGCTACACCTAGTAGTACTGGGGATTTTAAATAGCGAGGTCACTCCCAAATAAGGAAATTTCATTTTGCAGATTTTTGCTGCATGTTATAGATTCCAAACTGAATTTATAAGCAATCTTTCTTCCACTCACTCCCAATTTGTATCAAATAAAACAACTGAAACATGCATCTTACATTACAGTTTATAATATAGGTCTATTTGAATGAAACTAAAAACACAACTGTTCAAGCCCTCACATATTGTGATCTCAAACATGACAATGAGCTATTCCAGTTGACATCCACACGCCCTATGGAAGACATCACCTTAATCTCCAACACAGAGGGTGTGAATTTCAAAGGGGTTACTTCAATGAGCGACTCCATTTGAAATTTATACATGCGTGGAATATTAAAGTAATATCTAGCTTCCATAGGGGGTGTATGGACTACACTCATAAAATGAACTTTGAACACATTGGGTACTCCATAATCCACATCTTGAGGTCAAAGTTTTGAGCTATGCTGGTTTTTAATACATGTTATGAAACTGTGCCATTGCAAATGAGACTATATGGTGCAGCTTCATAGTGAAAACAGTTAATATTGACCACACTACTCACTGTGAGTTGTCTTTTCTTGTACTAAAATCAATTTTAAAATCCCAATTCATGTGTGCATAAATATCGGCCATGTCATCCAAACTACCAAATATGGCAGAAAGTAACCAAATACGAAGTGGTAGTCCTTCACATAGTATCTCATACAAGGACCACACTTCAACTATCCACAACTCTGCTTCGTTTTTGGTTCTCTACATATGCGGACATCGCACTGGACGTCAGTATGGCCATCGACTTGTCCAGGGCGAGTGTCAGCAAGCAATTCAGGCCCACAGGGGCAATAAAATAAGCGTTAATTTACAGTAAAATGATCTAGGCTTGACTTTTTAATTGGGACTAGCTATCCATATACATAACCCAAAGCAAGATACGCAACACAATATCTTCGAGGTATACGCGAATCGTCTTGGCGACAACAAGGATGACTAGATGGCGACTCATTTGATGAGGTTGCTGTGTGTGTATCCAGGCATCATAAGAACAAGTTATGATCTCCATAATATCAATATCTAAGTATATGTGTTGGCTATTATTCAAGTGCTCTTCAAAAACTGAAGGGATACTGGAGGTAGTTTTATTACATGAGGCACATGACAGCCAGCATGACGGTTTATATAAATGTCCGATTTCAGCCATATATCAATTGACACAACAGTTATATTATTTATCACGAATACATATTATTTTTACGCTCACTTATTTTTTATCATCGGTCGTAAAAATAACTGTATATATTCATGCCTCATTAAGTCAAATTTTGATTGAGCTTTGATTTAAGGAAGATGCTGCAATAGTACAAATAGGATGAATGGTTTTTATTTTATTATTATTAACCTGGTCTAACAATCAGTGCAGAGCAGAGCTCGCAATAAGGTCCACTGTATTCAACATAGAATATTTGATGCAACATGACTTTGTTATCTATTAATCCTTAAAAATTTCATTCCAACCTTATTGTGTAACAAAATACATCAAATGACATTTACATCTCATAAACTAATTTAGAAATATACAATTTATTAGTTTGCTTTATCAAATACTAATCTAACTATACTACTATGATATTTAGAGAATAATGGTGCTGTTTTTAGCCACTGTGGTGCATATATCATCTCATATAACATGGACGACATCATTATTAAGCCAAGTTGTTTTACGCCAAAAATAATGATGTCGCATGTGTTATATGAGATGATAGATCCGACAGCTGCTAAAAACAATTCTTCAATTCAAATAAAAAAAATATCATAAGTATACCAACTTTTAATCAAATTAAATCATTTTACAAGGAATTACCTGTGGCTTAGAATTAATCAGTCCTGTTATTGCTATGAGCCTCTGATTGGTTCAAATAGTGATGCATATATTTTGTTGAAGCGCTTTTACACACTGAACCATGTTATATCATGTCATATCACACAGCTAAAACCAATAAGATTGCAGGAACTTTCTCATGTGTTTGAGAATATGCTTTAATATCTGTTTTCATTATATCTTCATTGTTGCCATCATGCATACAACCTGTCAATGTCAGAATGGTTAAAACATGCGACAGTTTCCGAATATTATTAGGGTCATCATGTCATCTTTAACCAGCTGTAATGTACTGATATCATGTAATGCGATCAATCACACTGGGTCATGTGTTCAACAGAATCAGATTTCAAGTTTTTTTATTTTAATCATGTACGGGAATACTATAATTGCCAATATCAAATATCATCATAACATTTCATAGGAAATTTTACCACAATAGGCAGATAATATAGCATTTTTGATTGAACACTTTAAACAATATATAAAATCAAACTATTACAAGTATCAAATTATCAAATATCAAAAGATTTATGTATTTACGATTTATTTAAGTGGCATGAGAATACATATCAATGAAAAAACAAGACAATTCTGAAAAAAAAACCAGCAGGAAAATTATAAAAAAACAAAACAAACAAACCAGGAAAAAGCATCTGGCAAAAATTGTCCAAGCAGGAAATTCTCAACATGATTTATGATATGAACCAATTTCAAACTATCATCAAATTTTGCATAAACTTTCACAGTAAACAAATAAACATGAGAATTAAAGATCACAAATCACAAATTTATACCATATTGATAGTTTTGATGAAATATAACCAATTTCTAAATATAGCAGGATCTATACTTCTGGATTTGGAAACTAATCCCTGCAAAGTTCTGAAAAAAATTCTATCAGTAATTTCCTTTGCGAATTTGATATTTAGATACCTAAGAATTTTATCAGCACCAACTTGAAGGTATCATAAAGAAGAAGATATTATATAATCTTCCTTCAAACCTCTCCATTGTGTGTGTGTGCATCATCGTGTGTTTGTGTTTCTGGCAGTCACAAGAGTACATGGAATCTATATGCAGTTTATAAAGTTACAGTGTGATTTTCACCTCAGTAATTAAATCAAAATCGTATGAGTGATATGGAGCTTGACTATACCTGCACGTATGCAGAATCGATCAAGACCTCGACCAAATGGAGATTTGACTGTTCTAGGAGAAAAGATAACAACAGAGTACGATGGGTGATTAGTCAGCTAACGCAAGATGACGGGACACAAGAGGGCCTCAATAACCGACTGTCACTTCTGCGATTCCTCAAGGTCAAGGTTATAATGCACGATGCATTGGACAAGTCACACTAGGTAAACCAGAATATGTACCCAAGGAACTGACTTGTATGCTCATGAATTTCAACAACTTGTGTTTTAAAGGAGCACTTGCATAATATCAATATATTTTTCAATATAATTTATCTCATTTAAGCCGACTATAAGATCTCAAATTATGTCAGCGAGACTATAGAGCTGAATGATGTCAACCCTAACTCTTTGCATTAGAGCTAGGGGGAAATTATACGGTACATGCAGGAACATTCGATCGATTCTCTGAACATGGTGAAGTTCAGGGACAGAGCCAGAGGCTCATGGAAACTAGCTCTTATTTTTATTCTATCAGGCAGGGAATTCATCTAGATTATCAGGAATCAATCATGACTCCATTTTGTAAAGATCAATAACTAAGTAAATAAAAATATTATTAAAAAACTTGATATAATCTTTTAGATTCTGAAATCTTGCAAGAATCCAAGAATTTGATATTTTTAACTCATTAAAGGGTGAACCTGAACTTTTGAGACAATCTACAGCATATGTTCATGATGTTCTTAGCAAGTTCGTGAACAGCTCTTCGTGAACAGAACCTACTACCAATCTGTCTCAATTATTGGTCCCATCCATTAAGCAGTGTTCCCTTCATCAACTGACCATTGGCATTGGCTGGTGTCATCCACTGATCACTGGTACGTATGGCAAAACAAGAACTTTGTTCTCCTCCACATCTCTTTTGGGGGCATATTTCACAAAGACTACTTCTATATGTGGTGTGATCAAGCAAAATCAGTCTGAAGTTGAACATATTAAATTTTCAGTTTCTTACAGGATTGTAAACAACATTTGCAAAGCTACATTTGGCAGAAAACCCCATTGAATTTGGACAACCAGTTCAAAAGATGTAAGCAATTAAAGAGTTTCCAAAACAATAGGAAACAAAAGAAAATAGTTTCTTTGTTTGGCTATATCTCAAAATCAATATTTTAGACTTCCGACTGACCAATTGTAAGGCTTTGTGAAACGGGACCCAGGACTACTTGACCTCTGGTAAACATTGAACCAATCGCCACTGAAGTTACTCCTGTTGAAATTGAAGCTTTCTAAATGACAACAATCCATTCCCAAGTGATATAATATAGATTTCCTTCCAGATACAAGAAGCACCACCACCCAAGGCGATGCAAATATGGGATGTCTTTGGGCAAGGATCTCGTCACGAAGGGTTATAGAGAACCCATAACATAACCCTTAGAGAACACATAACATAAGATTCTATTACCGTCATCAAAATATAGCATTGGTGGACAAATACGACTGGCAGGTTTCTTTTCAAATATGGATATTATAGAGGACTAAGAGATAGGTGAGATGACATGGAAGAGGGATGTGGATTGTAAAAATTGTCGGAGTTTGCCATGTACTTCCAGGTCTATATCCTTGTTAAAAGCAATATCTGCAGTGTATTCATTTTCAACTTTTTGTAAATGGTCATGACACTGCTCCAGTGATGATCAAAGTGGCACCGTACAAGCAGCACCCAAATTGACATTTTATGCTACAAACCAAGGAATCGTAAGAGAACATAGGCACTCACCCCTGCAAAAAAAAGTTTTACACTGCATTCCTGCTAAAGGTAAGAAATATATATATGTTCTTTCTCATTAAGCCTTTTGGTTATTAATCCAGATCATCTATTATGCTGGTCTTTGCCAAGTCTGTTGAGCTACTAACTCCCAGGTACTAACTATCCTGAATGGTTCCTGCAGCTACTAATGTCAAATCATGCACATTTTCAAGATTAGTACTTTCACATATAAATTTAACATCTGTGTGGATATCTAAGTGATAATTACACTTGCAAAATTTGCTTACACACAATTATTACAAACACAGTCATTACAAACACAGAAAAGATTGACCAACATGTGTGTTGGATTTCAGCTTTGAAATATATAGATGTAGTTTCTTCTTTAATCCAACAACAATTGACAAGACATTATTGGTCAGGACACATGGACACATAACAACATATACAAACACACCCCAAACACAAGATACAAAATAACACATGTCTACACACTGAATATGCACTCTCGTCGGGCACTCTCTCTTCAATTTTGTCAAAATATGTTTTTCAATTTTAGTCGTAATGCCTCAACAAATCTCCCATTTCCTGACATTTACCTTACATAGTCTTGACAACCAAGCCTAATCTTTTAAGGTGTTTTCCCCCGTTTTGTTTCTTATCCAAACAGCTTTTCACCAATCACCCTCTAAACCGACAACATCATAGAAGACATAAGTGTAATTGCCAATTCCTCTTAGGACTCAAGGCTGTCATTGCAAATTATGCTAAAAAACATGTATCAATATGCTCATCTCTGTATTACGCAAAAAAACATATTGCACAGGATGAAATATGAATGATGAAATCTATGGCCATGTTATGCATAATGTGCAAAAAATAGTAGCCACATATTCCCCGGGTGAATTGCGATACAATCAGTGCTGCAATGTAATTCTTTCATTTGTAATTTATTTTTACACACCACTGGCTTTCAAGCACTGGGGTATTTGTTATTCCCTCTAAGCAGCACTTTTGCTGAGCGCTAGGAGGAGCACTTACGTTACCACTCGCCGGGTGAAAACATTTTGCCATTTTAGACAAGACTGTTTGAAAACACGCTTAACCATTTGTACACCACCACGAGGCAGAGTCAACCGACTCGATAACCGAGACGGATTAGTTGTGCACAAAAGGCGATTGTTGAGATTTCCAATCCTCTACTTTAATAAAGACCAAGTGTTTAGCCTCAGCGTAAGACATCAACTGTCAGCAGTGACTATGTGGATCCATTCACTGCAAAAATCTCCACAATTTACTTTCTTATTCAGGTGCTTCCAGGATGAGAAGATTATGGTATTTAGCAGAGGCAAAGTCATATTTCGAAGCTTAAGTTCGTGATGTTTGTACTGATATGCCCGGCTTTGATTTGGTTAAGTATCATTCTTGCCAACGGCAAGACAAAACGGGCCACATCTTTTTTGACTCGTGAATGTGTTGCCTTGGCGATATGAGAGCCTTGAGGTACACTACATTAAAACACCCAGCGTGTCAGAAAAGCTTAATTTCATCACCACCGGTATGAGATCTTTACCTTGATTTGAAACGAAAGTCGTTTTCTTTTTGAATCTTTGTATTTTCTGGGAGTAGAGAGGTGATTAATTGAGATAGATTTTCATCTGTTTTCAGTCACATGACAGAAGGCTTATGTATGTTATACATTGTACGGCTTATGCATGTTATACATTGTATGGCTTACGTATGTTATACATTGTACGGAATGGCATTATTAGGCGACTATAGATTACCCACATTATAGCTCATCATAAGTGCAGAGGTAGTGGAGAGGGTTTTAGGATCACAGATAACCTTATTTATACTTATATGCTAGGAAAGTTATTAAGCTTCCTTTATTCCTATATTTGGTAGCTTTGCTTTTAAAATCATAATGCACTAAGACTAAGCAGTGTTGCATAATTCTAGAAGTGGCATTTCTGATCACAGACTCGACAGACTATTTCACACATTGAAAAGGAAATCTCTATTTTGACTACAATACTGATATTCAGTAACATCCTTTATTGTTGATGTTCTGTCCAAATCTTGTAGGTGAATGTTAACTACATCCTGAAAAACTTTCATTCTTATTCTGTGTGTGACCATTTAATCATTGGAGAGTGGGATCGGCTGTTTTTTACATGAGGTAGTCAAAAATCACATACAAGATTTTTACAGAACACCAACGATATGCAATTTCACTTGCTATGGCACAAATGCTTTAACCACTGCAGCAATCTATAAAATGATTCAAGATTTTTGAGTTTATTCTAACTTCAAAAGATATCACATTTTAAACTAAATTACATGTAGTGACTTTCTCAAACACTAAAAACATAATTTCACTTGAAACCAGAAGGTTTTAATCATAATGGCATGCACTCTAACTGATCTCTTTCACTTTTGAGTCACTGGCTTTTCACAAATGCTTAAAACTGATTCTCACTTGAAATCAGAACTCCTTCATTATACATCTGAATTATATCTTTCACTTTAAAACTGGTGGCTTTCCTCACAAAATGCTTTTCTGATTTGTTTGTTGAAACTTTCAGCTGTATCAATTTCATGAGATTATCCTATTCTGATGAATGGATAATTGAACATGACGTACATTTCATATCATACAGAACTCACGGATATCAAACTGTCAGAAAAGCAGTTAGTCATCAAATATTTATGACTACTAAATAGTACCCAGAGACCTAGCAATTATGTTTCTCATGTTTTATATGAGTGTGCTCTGTTGGTAATACATAATGTTTTAACTTGTACTTTAGAATGACTTTACCACAAGTTTGAACAATCAGACACATTTTGAGTCTGTCAGTTCTAACTAATATGAACTTTGTAGGTCCCAGTTTCATTACAATCATCATGCTATCCTGCGTCTCATCTTGAGAGTAACGCCATGTTGGATTTCGTAGTGGCAGATTCAAATCCCCTGCCCTAACCTAATCCTGCGGGGCATATACACACGTGTAGAATGGTGTTTTGTTCGTATGCTGGCAACGCAACCCCGTAAACGCACTGATTCAAGTCTGCCACAACAACATCCAACATGGCGTTACTCTCACTTTCAGACAAGAAACAGTATAGATTTTTGGAAAAAAAAGCGCAGTAATTTATAGTGTGCTAAGCACAGGCACAACGCCTAGACGTTGATCGGGGATTTGCCATTTGGTCTAATACCATTTGGTCTAATATCCATTTCGTCTAAATCCATTTCGTCTAAATCCATTAGGTCTATATCCACTACGTCCAATAATCATTTGGTCATTTAACCATTTGGTCCGATAACCATTTGGTCCGATAACCATTTAGTCTAATAACCAATAAGTCTAAAACCATTTAGTCTAACAACCATTTAGTCTAATACTCATTTGGTTTATAACCAATAGGTCTAATAGCCATTTGGTCTAATACCCATTTGGTCTACACGGCATTTAGTCTTACAAGCATTTAGTTTATTAATAAATAGACGAAATGGTATTAGACTAACTGGTTATTAGACCATACGAGCATTAGACCATACGGTTATTAGACCAAACGGTTAGTAGACCAAATGGTTATTAAAAAAATATTAGACCAAATGGTTATTAGACTATATGGTTAGTAGACATACCGGTTATTAGACCAAACAATATTAGACTAAATGGACATTAGACTATATGATTATTAGACTAATTGGCAATTAGCCTTTCTGGTAATAGACCAATTGAATATAGACTAAACGAGAATTAGACGAAATGGTATTAGACCAAATGGCAATAGACCAGTTGATCCACAAGCCTCAGCACACTTTACAGGTTGTCGCCGACCACTACGGCCCACATCATTCCATAAACCATTCAACAACAATTCAGGGACTTTGCTGCTTCAAGAGCGCACACCCGAGACATCCACATAACCTTCGCAACCAGGATCAGCTCCCCGAGTTTCGTACGGGTTACAACAAGACAAATTAGCAATGAGTTCCTTGTCCAGGGGAATTTCAGGCTAACTCAATTTTTCCACGAGAGCGTACTAGGCAGTGCCAGGGTTCGAACCCGCAACCTCTCGCACCATAGTCGAACACCTTATCGATTGAGCTAACTTAACTGCTAGATATGGGTCTTTGTTTGTAACCATAGCAAATGCTTTTGCATTAGTCCAGTTTTATTCTTGGGCTGAACCAGTGATACACAGCCTTTAGTGAAACTAGACTCTGCTGCTGGATCCAGCAAGTAAGACTAAGACCTCACTAGTCCTCTGCCCTCCATACAACATAATTGAACAAGGAAAACACGGCCATGCTTATTAGACTATGGGTACCTGCATGTTTAGTAGAAAAAGAGAACCAAATTAATTTGAACAGGAACCATAGCATCAGACATCTCAGACGCATCTAGAACAAGTTAATTTACCTTCCCCACCAGTACACAAATAAACAACTCCTTTCCTAAATTGCACAAGTTTTCACGACTAAGGCTAAATTCGCAAGTTCGATCGCTAGGCATGAGCAACTAATAACTGGCAAATCAGATGGGTTGTTCATCCTTGTGCTGTACCACCACTGTATACAATGATTTAGCTCATTGGCTAAGATGTGATGCCTCAACCCTAGCGACTGAGATTGTTTGAATTCAGCTGTAGTCTACAAAACAGACAAAAACAGAAGTGGAAGTGAAAGATGGCGAAACATACGTCTTATTGATGATGACTCCTGAGTTGACACAGGTGAAGCACTAGGAGAAGATTCACATCCGGAGGCTAAAGCACGCCACCATTAGTATCATATCCCAGACACGCACAGCGAAGATGCAGCAAGCTCTTGTCTAGCAAGTATGCTCTGTAAATCTCCTTGTCATTTACTATACCTCTGGCTCAGAAATTAAGGCCTATTTTTACTCATCATTAGAACAGCTTGTAAAGTGCAGGAATGGAACATCTGATGATAAAAGAAGATTTTCTTGCTGACATTAGCAAGGATTTCGTTGATGTGGGCCCACATGTACCATCTACTATATTGAGCCCAATAAAAATATGCCCGAAGCCCTGAAAAGCTCGTCCAAAATCTAGAGTGCCTATGATAATGTACACTCTTTAGGGACCGAGTTGGCTTGAACAATCTCTGGTAATACCACACTGCAGGTATATAACCTCTCCTTTGCTAAACAGTGAACATGGCCCTGCTCTTATCACAAAAAGCGTGATGCATTTCTCTCGTTTTTTTGTTAAAGCACAAGACATACAAAATTGGTCTTGGAAAGAAACGTGTGCCACATTAGTCGCACTGCTTAAATTATTGATGTCGTTGCCAACTAAAAATGATCTCTGTGTGGCGGCTTATTTGTCTTCACTTTTCCCCCTCTTTTGATGTACTTAGTATCAGCCAAGAACACAGTACGTGGGATGAAACATGTTGCTATGGCAACGAGGCAACAGGGAAATTGAGGAAGGATTTTCTTGATCAATTATCACACGGAAATCACATTTTGCTCCTCACTGAGAAAATTAAATGATATACCTAACTATGTGATGATTATGTGAGAGAATATAATGTGCAAAGGAATAAGATTACTGAAAGTCACAAAACTGATCCACAGGTGTACGCTATATACGATCACGGTAATTGGATAATTAATGAGTTCTCTGCCAGGATCGATTTCGCTGCACTGTATCACTAAACACAACTGAAATGATTTGGCTTCAGAAAGAAATTATCACTGCCTGGAAAGCATTAAATCAAGCTGTTGCTTTCTACATGAGTTCTATTTCAAATGTAACAACTACAATGTACTAATTATATAAACTGACTCATAGGTACTGTGAATATTATAAATTCTGTATCGGTATCTTTACAGAAAAATGCCAACAATAAATAAATGCATGCTTTGGGATACTAAAACAATAAAACAAATCAATTCAAAAATAACCAACAAACATGGATTTTGAAATATCTCTAAATAAAATTGTTTGACATACATACATGTGCAAATGTTTAGTCTATCAACTCTTACATGTATTATATATATGGCACTTCAATCGAATCAATATGGAACAAGCCAAGTCTAAATCATATTTCAATCAATATTTAACATCTATGAGGCCAAGATAAACAAACAAGCAATTGTTAGCAGCACAAACAAGGACACAAATAAATCAAAATAAATTGGAAAAAATAACACTTTTTTATACTTTTCACATAGTTTTCAAGTGCATCAAACTGATGTTGCTGAACAATATTCAAACTTTTGCATTGAAAAGTACAAAGACCTCAAGTTGACAAGTTCATTAGAAGTGAATTGGCTTTTCATAAATGATTACCAAATGAAAGATCACTATCACAGCCAAAGAAGTGTAACTTCATCTTCTCAGTATAAATGAGAATATTCACTAAGAACATGTTTCATATATCTATATAACTCAATTAGTGATTTATTGTTTTTAGTATCAAAGTTCTGCCAAATTTGTCACATTAAATACCAATTCATAATCAACCTATGATCTATGTTGTAACTTTAAGCTGCCATTTAATTGCAGAGTCTCAATCTGAATTTTATTACTACCAAATTAAGATACAATCTTTGATTCTGCATTTGTTTAGAAAATCTTATCAAACCTCTCCCGAAACTTTTTGCTTTAAGCTTATGAAGATTTGGAGGAACAACATGGGAGATGTAAGTGTCCAAAGCTAGCTCAAACTCTAATACCAGCCGTAGAACAAACCCACACATTGGGCGTCTCCCAGGTGAATCATCCATGAATGCGCATTGGGGATTATAATATATCTCTGTTTAACTTGCCTTTTGATCTCTCGTTCACTCCTGCGTGCTGTCTAATTGAAGTCATCAAAACGGATGTCTTCAAGTTGAATACATCGACCGCTGCTGTCAGCTACTGAGTAGGATGTATCGCTTTAACCTTCTGTTTAAATTAAATCCAAATCCACACATATTTCATTACTTGCACCATCTCTGGTATATAATAGTCTTACCATTTCCCTATTTTGGTAACTAACAGAACATTGACAGACAGAGGTCTTTACGAGAGACTACCCAACAGAATCATGCAAATGTTTCCAATTTCCCATTCCAAATAGCTGAATGGTTAAAAGTTGATTTAGCGAGAAATCTGGGTCAATCTGTGACATGATTCGGTGTTCTTCTTACTTGCACGATATCGACAGAATGAAGCCAATTATTTGCGCCGATGGAGCTGACAAAGAAACCTAGTACCAACTGGCTTTGGCAACACGGAGCTGTATTCATACTCACAGCAGATATTTCCCCAATATAAACTTCTCAAAAGACTCCCTCTTCTAACAGTGTTGATATTGAAAACATTCTGCCAATCATACACAGTATCAATAGTCGCACAATTGCGTCGAGTTATTACCTCGTGAACCAACAGTAATCAATTATCCCAGAGTAAAAACAACACACACCCCACTCCCTTTGAGAGTATTTTTGGCAATTTCGATTCAAGATATGTTATGATTTCAGATTGCTGGTAAACGTAATGGGGAGGAAACCAACTAGAGATAATGTTCTCTTTATATTTAAATGAAATAATAATTGCCAGCTTTTTTTTTCAAGTGGTAGGATTTGATGAATTACTTCAAAGATAGGATATAAATTGGGGAAAGAGAATCTCATTGAATATTTGACTATGAATAGCTTGAATAAACTGCAACTGAATCAGGTGGGACATTCTTATTACTGTGTGTATTGGTTAAGTAAACCGGTATCTCCCTCAAGGTCCTACTTTAAGTAACCTTACTACGTTTATGAACAGGGGAAAGCAATTTTCGTTCTTCATCTCTCCACTATACTATACTAAAAGACAATGAGTGATAAGATAGCTGCCATTAGTAACACACATACTAAGTTTGTTACATTCTCTAGTATCACATGACCTTAAGGTTATACAATGTATTGTTGGTCGAAGCAGCAGAAAAAAAAGTACCGTAGTTCGAAGCATCTTGCGAATGGTAGTGAATATCACAGATATACTTTTGTAGGTCCTGTGGTTCTTGAGTTATGTTGTAAAGAGGGCTGAAACAACAACACTTTTGTAAAACGTACATAACTCATTAACAACAATAAATTAAGGCGTACTACACCCATATATTGGTTTGATTGGTCTAAAAAATATTTTTTCATTTATAGCGAGGCGATATATGCACGGATCATGTGAAATAAAAAAAAAATAAAAAAAAAAATAAAAAAGGTGCTTTTAAACCATTGTATAGTAAGTCATTTTAGCCCTATATATGTTTTGTTTACCGTATCCTGGTAACTCAGATCGTGTTTCATAACAAACCATAATTTATTCTTTTCAACATGTTCAAGTAGGGTACATGAATAGAATACATTAAATCCTTTGTTATACTCTCTATAGAAAATCTAGTGGTGCTTGCAAAATATATAACACTGAATAAATTAAATAAATACTTACACAATAGATGCATAGTCATTAGTCAATTTGATATTGATGTTGTTATTGATGTGTTGTTAGGAGAAGAAAAGGCTATTAGGTCACCGTATGTCAGGTTATAGGTCAATTGGTTCAGGTCAAATTTAAGCATCAATTTTGAATACACATGTGAGAGTCTGTGATACAAAATGTATCATAATGAGGAATAATTTTGATATTCTGTCTTTAACTGGATATATATCGAGAAGTGCAAGGTGGATATACTAATATACCTTGGGATGTAAATGGTGAGTACAATTTAGAATGCCTAGTTGAGATGGTTTTCACAAATAAATATAAAATAGTTACCAAAATCATAAATGTTAAGCTTACGGAAAACTACCCAATATGGTGGTATAGGTGACAAGAAATACAATTTTTTTCAACATTGCTGCAGTATGGTTGTGGTAACCTGTTAACTGGGGCTTAATTATGTTTCAGTGAAATAATGTTGCAAGTTAAAAATACAAAATATAGCTCAACATTGAAAATAGAAGCATTTTAACCAGTTCCTTTTTTGATAGTTGTGGAGCACCAAGTTCACGAAGTCATAAAAGAAATCAGGAACCACTTATTCCCATTTTACATACCAACTTTATTTCCCTAACGTGTTAGCAACACATATCCAAAATTTTAACGAAACCGTTGATAGTAAGCTTTCCAAAATGAAGTGAATTTAAATCATCAGTGATGTACCACCTTTTGGCTTCTACTTTTAAAAGCATGTAAGCTACGTTGATACCGATGCCACCAATAAACGAGAAGATTTGCCCTTCATTTTGCATACCACTTTGTCCAATTTTTTTTGTAATTTCTTCACAAAATGCAAAAAATGCAAAAAAAATCAATGGGTGTAGTACCCCTTAAGCAAGTTTTCAAAGTATATGATTTGTAGAATGAACTTTTGCAAAACACCAAAGTGTTATTTTTCAATAATATATTGATTCAGATAGTCAACTAGTTAACACCAAATAGTCATGATTATGACTTTCATGACTACTACATTTGTACAGCTGAAAATCTGGCAAACAGTTGGAAGTTCCTTCAGTGTTTTGAAGAATTAAACAAGGTATAGCTAAAAGAAACTGGTTACTTGTATGACCCTGAATCCATTGTACATGTACTGTTATATTTTACATGGAAAATGTTCTATATATTGTCTTTTTGCAGTATTTTTTTGCATCAATTCCAAGAATAAGTTCATTCTTTTAAAAGGCACTATAGATATACTTGGCTATCTGTCATATTTGGGTAACTTCAAAAAGATGCAACTATAACAAGTAATTCTGCAAGAAATTAATACACATTGTTTACAGTGCATTATGCACTTATTTCTTTATTGCTTGATTTACGATTCTATTTTGACAGAACTCTTCTCATCAACTGAACTTTCTCTAAAATCATTAGCTTCAAATATTAAATATTCTACACACTACTTCATCCAGTATCAACTCAAATCCACATCCAAACCTCCCCAACTCCACTCCCCTACAGACATAAAACCCCTTGCAATCATTCATTACACCAGTGGTAGAAATCGGGTCATCTCATCATTGCGCTATCCCCTATTTGATAGATTGCTGTTGTCATTGACTATCATCATTTACTGAATCACTACATCCAATAACCCAATCCACATCCAATATTTCCATCCCTTAATATTATATCCGCAACCCACTTACTAACCCACATGTAATTAAATTGCATTGTAACCCAAGATGAATACATCTCTGTAAGTACCAAATCAGAAGCTCATCATCAAATTATCTACTATGTCCAACAAGGAGTGACCGACCACTAATAATTGTTGCAAAAATAAAATCCATATAAAATTAATCAACCCACTAGATACATACAACCTTGCCTTAATTAATGGCCCTGACATATATGACGCAAATTTACGCAAAACAAGAGTCGCAAACTTGATATTTACATACCGACACATTAAGGCTACAATTTGCTTTTAATTGCATTGTTTTATCTATCTCAAAAATGATCATATCTAAGAAATGTTACGCTTAATTTCTTGTGGCGTTTCAGTAAAATATAACCTGTAAAAGATAAAGTAAATGGTAAGTAAAAACTGAATTTGACTTTACTAGACATGCGACTCATTTTGCTTGATTGCTTTGAATAAGGTAGGTATATTATTAGAGATAACATGGGATACTGATGTTGCATTCATAGGATGAAAAGACTCATATTGCTTATTTGCTTCATTATTTCATTGTAGATCTATTTTATTGTCACATACAATAGAAGGCAAGTCCATTAAATTGATGAATTTATATAATGCAGCATATTGAGCAATTTAAAGAGATTCTCGGCATGCCAACGTTGTTGATGATGATGTTCAGAACTGAGTTGAATTTGCCACAAGAATAAAAGCCGAGCGAGGACAATTCATCAGCAATGACCTTTCAATATCATGCCACCTGAGATCTCTCCATGGAGGCGGAACGCTGATGAAAAATTTAACAAGTATTGTGGCTCCATGCATCAAACTCTCTCAGACTTGTTTCACAACTTTATAACGCCCCTGATGGGACACCGGTTCACACCAACTATCATGCTGTCATATCAACCTCATCTCTGGTGACACTGCCACCTGTATCTGAATAATGCACTCTATGTATCCAAACTCATCTCTAGAAACCACAGCCTAATATAATCACAAGTTGCTTAACCGGAGTATAGATACAAAAAGATGAGGTTTCCACAACCAACCCCTGCTGTGATGACGTATTAGCACTAACCACTTCCGAACCCTAATATTCTAAATTTTGATATTCAAGTTCACTGACCCTGAAAAAAACTACTGTATAAGAGAATATTTTTGCATACAGATATTTATTGGTTGTAAGCTTTGCTAACATTTTCACAGGGTGAAAATTTCACGGTAGTAGTCATTAAGCTTGGTACATGTAGTTAATGCTTCATTATTGAACACATTGGAAGGGTGTTTAATTTGCAGGCGTATATCAAAACCATGAAATGCGCAAAAATACAACCACCACAAAAATATCAGCTTATAGAGTATACAATGGCATTGACTTCCAAATGGAAATATTTGTTCTATACTGAAGTGGAGTTCTGCATGGATACAAGGATGTAATTTCTCTGATGTCACCTTGAGCAAAGAAACATACTTTGAAACTTTTATTTCTTGAACATGATTTGTTTTTCCCCTGCAAGGAGTTCCATTTTCATGCATTCGTCATTGTTGGCTACATATCAAACAATTCTGCTGCAACTGAAATTCTGTGAAACTTTATGATGGTACATACCTGGAAAATCAGTAGTTTGAATGCATAAACAATGTGTGTGCTGTATAAAACTGGTATGGAAAGATGAGCAGGCATTGTACACAGTGATTGCTATCTTAGGTAGATAGCAATCGGAATAAAAAGTAGTTAAATATTTATTCTTGTACATTCAACAAATGCATTATTTCATTTGATATGCATGAACACAGACCTTCAAACTGGTGATATTTGAATTAACGATAGGCATGTTGAATAAATTAATGAATTCTTACAATGGCTAGAAAACATTGTGAATACACTTTGCCGTTTCCAGGGGTGGTGTGAGTGAAAACGATAAAACTGTGAAAATACTGAGGTGGTTTCATATATCAACTTCACATATACCCTTCCCCAAATCTTCCCCAAGAAGTTCTTAAAACTGTTATCTTTTGATTGGAACAACACAAGAGCAAACCCATCTTCGTCATTTTCATATTTATGAGATGCCAAATATATCCCTGCCTTATTTAAAAAGAAAATACAGAGGCAACTGAAATCAAAGTTTAAAGACTTTGACCTTGAATAGCAAATTTTCTCTTTCTTGTTCATTCTTTTCAGTTTGCACAATGGATCCACATTTTCTTGAGCAGAAATTGATCTGGACAATATTTTACCAGACTTTGCCATTTTTTCTTGAAAAGATGAGAATGCTGTTGCAAATTCAAAAAAACTTTCCTATTCCCCACAGACAGCAATCTTTCACTACAGTGTCAGAGGGAGGTTGAGGAATAGCCAACTTTATGACAAAACTGTGACCAACAGAATAAAAATGAAATGAATGTTACAGCCAGATGTTGTTCACAATCTCAAATATTGTCATGCTTTCATTTAGGCTTTGAAGCTGTAAGATCAAACGTACAGAATAAAAAGAAATTACACTGTAATTTACCATACATGCCAGACCCGGGGAGTATACGCTACATGTAGATGGAACAAATGCTTGGATGTTGGACCAACAGAATACTGTGATTCACAATGAATAAAGGGCCTATAGAAACCTAATGGATGCCAATCTGAAATTGAGTGATAGTACAAAATGCCTGACACCTATCAAACAAACTAATGTCCCAAAAAAGGTGCATGAGAGGTTACATGAATCATGTATGTACTTATGTACAGTAATTTCAAGAAAATATCACTCAATAGTAGTCCACAAATTGCCCTCTATTCTTCTATATATTATCAAAATAGTACAACTTAGCTAGATGCAAAAAAAATCCTACTACATGTATATCCCACTGGAACCACGATGCACAGTTCATGCATGGGGAAATCCCTTGCTATTTCCACACATGACCAGCATGACACCAGATTATAAAAAGAATTGGATTCGCTTTGCTACATTGCACAGAAAATTCAATACAAACATAGATATTGGTCTGTCTGACCAGCAGGGATCGATAGCCAAGCTGTGAAACCAAAGTCAAGAGACGGTCATTGTGATTTGTTGCCAGTATGTCAAGCAGAAACTGCCCACCCTTGGGAGCCTTATTTCTGATCTAATGGTCTCTCTCTCATAGCACAAATATAGCCACGTAAAAGAGCAAACAATTGTTTCGTGACTATGACTTTGATCAGTACTAAATAAGCAGGTCATACGACAAGTTGATATAGCCTATGTATATAGTTTGAATGTTAAGTATGGGTGTAACAGGTGCAACTTGTCCAGAGACATATCATTGGACTTCTGTAAAGCAAGCATTCCTGCCAATTTGCTACTGATCAGAGTGTAGTCTGAAGCCTGCTTGCTTAGATAGTGTTTGCTTGTTACTTGGGTACGGTTTCCACTACCGTGACTATAGTCAAAGCTTGTTAGCAGTATGCGTCAATTGGACCAAACATTTTGGTTTGGGGTATGAGGCAGTCTGCAGACTGTTGTCATAAGTAACAAGCAAGTATATTGTTTTGGTGAACTATCCCACAAAAGAGTATTCTCAATACCCATGACACAAATGTCAAAGGAGTGTTTAACTCCACAGCCATGGAGGTTAACTTACTCATTCTGTGTGCACTATGTAGCAAATAGTTCACACTGAAACAAAATACATTTTAACAATCCTACATTATATGAATTTGAGTTGGAAAAGTGTCTGGAATGAAATCACAGCATATCGTTTTTACTTGAATATGTTTACAACTATCAAGACAGATTAACATATACTTGACTTGTGACAGGTACTGTCTCATTTTCTTTTCAATAGGGCTATTGTATGTAAATTTACTACATGCACTTTAAAGAATGGGTATGGTTATTCAATTATAAATAACATTCACCGACTTACCTTCCCTTTTTAAGGGGTCTTTCTTTTTATTTAACTCAGTCAGATATTGGGTATTGCTTTTGAATTAAACACTGCACACTGCTTGGTCGAGTCGTTTTGCAGAACTTTATCAAAATGGTACACATTATTCTGAAATGCTTTTTCAGTTTCTTCAAAAGAAAAAAGTACATTGATATCCACAAAACACTACACTTTCTTCTTCTTAAACGCCACACTATTGGTGTTCTATTCACCCAATGTATTTACATTCTGAATGTTCATCTGCACACATAATGAGATACACTCATGCGCAGACATGCAGACACCTGATGCTGTCCAACGAGACACAACCAAGCAATAAATGGCTGGTAACCACAAAATGCTTTTATGGTGTCTGTTTGAGGATGATGCCACGGTAACGGCTGCAAATAAATCAACTGCGAGTGAGAATTACACATAACTTCCACGCTGTAAAGAAGATCCATTGTATCAATGTCCCAATGGGCATGTTCAGACAATCATAGAAATCTTAAGGATTGGCATATTTGAGAATTGTGATTTCTAAGTCAATCCCGACTGTGTGTCTCACGACATCATTGAAGACGGAATCCCAGAGTTTTGCGCGATGCCTGATGACGCCAGTTTTAAACCGGAAGCTTGGTGTGACCAAATTAGTGGCCTGCCAAATTGAACCAAATTAAATATAACTAAATCAAGGTCATAGGTTAAGCTCAGCAATTGAGAATCGCAAAATGACTTGTTCAGAGAGCAGTACCACTCGAGGACCACTTGAGGATTGCTCTCAAAAATTGAGAAATCCTTTAAATTTCTTGGGGATTAATTTAGGGATAAATTTGGGCACAAACTAAGAAATTGGAATCCTCACACAACAGATTTCCCCAAGTTTTTGCTCGAGAACTGCATTGCTTAAGCAAAAAGCCCTGTGTGTGGACATGCCTAATATGAGGACATAAACGGTCAGGAAACCCTAGCCGGCCCACCCGGGCACAAGACGTGACATTTGAAAGACCCAATTATACCCTCGTCAATCCCTTGCTTTAGCACCATCAATGAGCAATACTACGCCACATATTGATTTTATGCTACACAGGTAACAAAGTGTCACAAGATCACGTTTATGTGGAGGCTGTAGGGTGAGATTACATAGAAACAGCCATAGATATATCAAGTTGGGCCTCGGCCACAGCTACTCCATCATTCCACATATACACGAGCTAGTCAGTCACAAAGTCAGTGCCTCAGGCAAATGAGATTCCCTTCTATAAAAAAACTTATTTATTATTATGACTGAATTCCCTCTGAGGTTTGTTAAGAATTCATCGCTTCTATTTCAAATATCCGATCCCATTTCTTGTCTCACTCCTTTGTTTATACCCCGACGCTAAAGCTCAATAACCATCAAAAATTGACATCTCCCAAAGTTGCGTTTTATGATATAGTGATAATTTAAACATCACAAGGTGGCGAGTACTGTATCCGGTCATACGGATCAGTTAACGCCTGCTTTGAAACGATCCAATAGTAATGACTGTTTAACAGTAACCAGATACTTTATGTTTCTTAGCGAGGTGTCAGGATAGCCAACAACAAAGTCTTCATCAAAAGCTCAGCCTGCTATCAAAGTACAAAAGACTTCAAGACCACCATCAAACAGATAAAAACAATTTATTCTCGCTACTAAAGGTCAATCTATGGAAGCCAAGGAGCAAAGAACTTCCTCACAACATCTTCCGTCAGTTTCTTGCCCTCACTCGATACCTCATCGCGCAAAATTTCATAAAGATGCCCCGATCAAATTTCATCCTTGCGCTCCTCTCCATTGTATTTATTTGTGTCTTCAAATATTTATTTTTCTCTTTGCAAACATTACAGGAACAGGTTTTGGTCGATTGAAGTAGACACAGGGCTGTAATAAAAGGAATTACCTGTTTCAATATGCGTCTCAATATATCCTTTACCTCCCTCTCTGCCCACCTGTCACTTGAGCACAACCTTTATTTCTTTAATGCTTAAGAATAAATCCAATTTAATACCACCTAATATACAATTGGAAAAGTCCAATTGCATGCAAATCAACAGTAATTCAGAGTGCAGCTTTTCACCATGCCTTGCTTCATCTGTAATAGCATTTCTCTGATATTACATGTTACTGATGTATATGTACACAGTGTCCCAATATATGGGTTCAAACAATGTTTTATTAAATGGATTTAATTTTAAATACATTGAGCTGACAGGGTATGGTAAAACCTCTTTTTTAAGATTAACATTTCAAACTGCTTCCCCAATATTCCAAGCACCTTCCCAACTTAAATTTAATGTATGTTCAAGATGTTACACATGTAGGCCTACATACACTTTATAACACTCCTGCTTACAGATATGCCAATATGCTTTGATCTCAGGCCATTGCCAAACAAGGCCGAAGGCACACTTCTTTGGTCCCTGTGAGTGACAATTCAATATGATAAATTTCTGTAATGTTATGATTAAGGATGGGCTTTTATAAGTTTGCATGTCCCTCACATAATTTCTTTAGTTGAAACTCACAAGTATGTAGGCCTACATATAGAGAGAATTTAGAAACAACAGCTTAGATATTCAAGGCATAAAAGCATCTGAGACAGCTAAGACCATTGAGACAAAACAGCGTACCCCCTCTGTGTTAGTTTTTTCATATGGCTGTATCTTGGTACATCCATCTATCAAATTCATAGCATCTCACGGATGTATACTCTTAAAAAAGATCAATTTTGGTGGACAATTTACTGCTAAACCTTGAGTGATGACATGTCTTGCCAATTGCAATCCTTTTAAAGCTTAAAATAATGCAAAGTATTGAAGTGGCAGTGTTGTTTTTTATAGTTTTAAAACAAATCCACAATAAATCATCGCAAAGTAAATGAAGAAGAAGTAACAAATGCATTCCATATCACTCGATAAATAAAACTCCTCGCAGGGCATCTTCAAGAGTTATCTAACAATCTATAATTCAGTGAAAATAATACACCCAGGTGGATATAAAAACAAGCAAACAAGTTTGAAGCCAAGAAAGCTTTTTGAAATTTCCAACTCTTGTGTTATCGTTTATCAATTAATAATACCCTATGCATACAGAGGCAGTCTGTGAAATTGTGATGGCAGATTCTGACCATGTCTGGGCCTGTAATAACAAAACATCTCTGTAACATTTCATAAGCATGTATTGAAGAGTAGTTTGGTGGACGAAGATTGAACTTTTCTTTGAGATGAAATTTTGTTCATCTTGAGAGCATTCAGGAAACAGTATTATATAGCTGAGTCCTGATTTTTTTGCTCTCTCAGATTATGATGTTAGTTTGCCAGGGCTTCATACAAGTCACTTGAATTATAGATGTTAGACAACTTGTGTAAGCTCAACTTGTTTGATACAAGGCAAATGCCCTGCAAGGAGTTCTTTTAAACAAGTGATAGGAAATGAAATCTTGACTTCTTGATTTACATTGCGACAATATTGTAAATTTGTTTAAAAACGATAAGAAAAAAACCCACATAACAACACTTCTGCAGTTCCCGTGAATTATTTTAACCTTTAAACGCACAGCAAATGGCAAGAAATGCCATCACTCAAGGTTTAGCAGTAAATTGTCCACCAAAATTGATCTTTTAAGAGTATCCATCAGTGAGATGCTATGATTTTGACTACGTCCAGGCCTGAAATAACAAAACATCTCTATGGCATTTCACAAGCATGTACTGAAGAGAGTAATGTTGGTGGACGAAAATTGAACTTTTCTCAAGGATGGAGTTTTGTTCACCTTGATTCCATTCACTCCACTAACCAATATAACACCATTTCTGATTGGCCATCAAGAGCCAAACGGATCCAGGAACTTTCCAGTGTATATTGATGTTTGAGTTGAATGTTACATAGCCAATTAACCTACTGAAAGCTTTGTTTCAAGTCATGCTTAAGGATGTCGTGGGAAAGATCAATCAAAAAGGGCAGATGTTTGTGTGGAGTGTTAAGAGGCATAATTCAACTGACAATGGAGTAGATTAGACAACATTCCGGTAATAGCAATTAACCACAAACCTACTCTCCCCACAACATAGCAAGTTGTAAAAGTAAGTTCCAGTAAAAACTTTTCATTCAAAACGTTGTGATTTTATGACTGGATCACTGAGAATATTCACTATTTTGTCTTCTTAATTCTTATCATAGGTTATTTGCATACAGCATATGGGATATGCGAGATGGGATAGATCCTGCCCATAACATAAAAGCAGACAAACAAAAGCAAATAAAATTACAATGTCCACTAAGCAAAGACACCAAAATCATTTACGGAGTATTATCGGCGATGATGGACATCTTCTCAATATCCTCTCCTCAAAAAATGATGATAGTTTTGTCAACAAGAGAGCCTGGGACAAATTGATTCCCAAGTCCAATCATCCTAGATGTGTCAATTAAACCATGTCATCATTGTGACACCATATATTTGTTTTGCCTATATAATGAACCTACTAATGGGCAAATAAAATAGTCATTTTGATTGATGGATCAGTCCCTCAAGTCCATCTCTCCTCACAAGAACTCGAGTGCTTAACCTACATAATGTTGTGAGATTGCAAAAAAAGCATACCAGTATTAATTTTGTTAGCTGCCTTAGTATAGATTAACAAAACCTTCTTAACACCTTAATTCACTTTAAATTAATTCAACAGACAGCTCTGTAGTATTTTCAAGACTTTGGATCAATATTTTCCATACACATCAGTATTCCCCCTTTTACATACAATAGTGCATTTGAATATTAACAGTATTCTTTAGCATTGTCAGTATTCTTCATTATTTAGTCAGTTTTCTTTGGTAAAATTGGTACAAAATATTGAAATTCAGTACTAGTTGGCATGATGAGCCACAAAGTCTACTTTACCAAACTTAACATAAATTTATGAAGCATCAGAAGGTGTATTCCTTTCCCAAAGATGTGAGTGAGTTTTACAGCAGTGTCATTGCTGCCTTGAAGAGGTAAAGAAAAAAAGCACTATAGTTGAAAGTGTTAAAGCACATAAGGCAGCTACTGCCTGCCTATCTCAGCAGATATGGCATTTTTGTCTTCATAACATGGTAAGAGCTATCACAAATAATGCACTTAGTAATTGTGTATGAGCTGTAATCACTCTCAAGACACACTTTAAAGACTGAAAAACTGTGTCACAAACCAAGAGTTAATTTGAGTTCAACTTTATTGTTAACATAGTATTAAAGTATAAACCAAAACCAAAATTGATCTACAGTAGATAGCACATGGAGATGCTCACTACACTATAAAGCATGTGGAGATAGGTACAGTAGAAAGTACACAATAATGCTATCAATAAAAGGAAGCATGTGTATGCTATGCTATCTACCGAAGATAGCATATAGAGTGCTATCTACCCAAGATAACAAACAAATGCTATCTATGAAGGACAGCTTAAATGCTATCTACAGTGAATGCTATAAAATGCTACATATAGAAGATAGTGTATAAAGAAGCTATCTATAGTAGATAGCAAAATATAAAATTGGTATCTATCCACATGGCACACACAGATGTTACCTACAGTAGATGCCATCTACTGTAAATAGCAGACGTTGATAGTTGTTATATACAGCAGATAACATAGAGTTTGATAAAGCCAGCATAGAGATATCTGCTAATCACATAAAATCTAGCATGCTCAATTATTTTCATAAACTATGCAGATTCTATATTTGTCAGCTATTCAGTTATTTGATCAATTATATCTCCCCATCCTGTGTATACACAAGAGAAAAATCAGCAACTAGATCTGAGATAACAATAAGAGTTAGAATAACAAAACATTTACCTGTTTTTATAGCAAGTTTCAATCCAGCATCCCGATGAGTCAACAGCAAGCAAAACATGAAACAAAAATAGACAAAAAGATGACATTTAGATAAGTGGCAAAACTTGAAATTATTAATGCAGTGAAAACTTTTCCTGCCAAACAAGAATAGCGCTTCTTTATCATTGCTTGTAGCATTATAATTTTATATAACAATCTGCAATCCTTTTTTTTGTTATAAAATATATATTTTATATGCACATAAAATCACATTAATTTTTTTGTTATCTGCTTCACAAAAATCTCATGTGACATTCTTCTGGCATGTGCAGACAACATTTTTTTCCTCTTACACTAATGACTCCGATTATGAATGAATAATTTTGTAATGGATGGATGGCTTCTTATTAGTATATCATAAAGTTATGCATAACTGCAGGGGTGGAGCATGTTCATTTCACAGGAACTATAGGAAAACAAAACCAAAAATCGATGAAGAAATGTAAAGTAACTAGATCCATAACAAATGTGTAGTGAAACCAGAAGTGCTGACACACTAACATTGATGTTTCTTTTAAGATTATGCAAGAAACATGTAACCAACATTTTAAATTATCTCCTAAGCCAGTTTCAGTCAAATCTTCATCGATTATTTGCTTTGCTCTCTCAATAAAACAATTTTGCTGATCATTTCTTGTTTCTCCCTAGAAGACAGACTTTTGATAACCCCAGTCATATATCATTTGTAACTTGTGAAGGAAAATAGTTCAAATACTTTAACGCTCCAAATTGATTGCCAATAAATCGTTAATTGATATGCTGTACCTGTACATCAGTAACATCACACATTCAAATTATTCATCTTTTCCTATGGATTCTTAAGAATCCAGCAAAAATACATGTTGAATATCAATGATATTGGAATATGGAGAATAAATGTATACGGTAACTGATGTCTATGATTGTTTCACAAGTACAGTAACATGCAACAAGTCTCTCTCAAAACATGAGTAACATAAGTAACAAAACAGCTGAATCTGAGAGATAAGTTACAGCTATAATGTGCGATTCTTTAAATGATAATTTTTTTTTTAATTGATTTTATTTGGCATGTTTACACATGTCCCAACCTACACCTAATTGGAATCTGCCAAATTCATTGTTTTAAAACAGAACAATTATGAATCTAAGTTAAATGGCAAAGAGAGTCATGGGTTTTCTTTGATTTAACCTCAAATTCATTGTGCTATAGGTAAACACAATCAATATGAAACCATGTTAAACGGCAAAGACAGTCATGGGTTTTCTTTCATTTTACCTCATTATTGGGTTTAAGGGGGTACTACACCCTTGCCCAATTTTGTGCCTATTTTTGCATTTTCTCAAAATTATAGCGCATTGGTGACAAGTAAGATATGTATATTATAGGGGCAAGGTCTAGAACTACTGCACTGTAAATTTTATTTCAGCACAGACAACAGTTGTGGAATTACAGCCAAAAATGAGGGAAAACCAATATTTGATCAATAAATCAATAACTACTTGCCTTGAGTTGCTGAACTTTCAGTGCAGTAGTTGTAGTCTTTGCCCCTATAATATACATATCTTACCTTTCACCAATGCGCTATAATTTTTGAGAAAAATGCAAAAATAGGCACATAAAAATAGGCACAAAATTGGCCAGGGTGTAGTACCCCCTTAAAATGAACAGAAAACCATCATGATAGTTATTACCAATATTATTTCAGCATTTTTGAAAAATCAAATCGTCCATTGTGGCTTATAGACTCATTGTGGCAGCCTGCTTCCTCTTAAACTTCATGTATCAGCATAGCTACATGTATGAACAATAAAAACACCACTATAACTGCAATATTTTAAGATTTATAAGGACAATTCGTGTCACCACTTTATTCATACAAGCCTTTTCCCCCTCATTAATTCCTGTTTGATCTTTTCAAATGATAATTTCAACAGGCCTAGAAGCTTTATGTTTTTTCATGGCAATCAGTCTCACATCAGCTTAAATATTTGGATTGTCAAGTCAACCATTACAGTTTCATTATGCTCATGAATTGTGACCATAGTTCCAACCTAGTTGGTTGAGGATTCTAGGTGAGAAAAAAACCTGACTATAAATAATCTAGATTTATTTAAGAATAAGGTAACATGCATGACTGACATAACAGAAATAATCAAGCTACCTAACTAGTTCAGTTCAGGAAATATTATTTTACGCTATATTTCTACATGTAACTACAATTCCACCTAGAGTATGTTGACAAGAAATATATTTCTTGTCCCCAAAGGGTTAACACAATGATATGAGTAGTATTCTATCCTGAGAAAATCTTTAAAAACAACACCCAAATGTAACATGAGCTTTGTACGTGCGAACTGGACGGCTTCGCAATGTTCTCTAACAGATCATTCTCTGCATATAGACGATCTCTTTGCTCGGTCCGGGCAAGTTGACGGCCCAACCTTTAAAGCGTTTTGCAAAACACCACCGCCAGGTCTGTGTGACTGTGAATAATGGATCAATAATTATTCAACTAAGCTAGGGAATTTTCTTGGCTGTAACACGATGGAATTGAATAGTGTCTTTTCTAGTGGTCACCCTCGGTGCCTACTAATCAGAGTTTCCATTGGACAATTTAAACGAGAATAATCTATACCTGTATGTCGTTGTTAATACTTCACTGAATCACTCAGGTACTGTTACGACTCAAAGTCAATAAGAAAGGAAAAAATACTACCAAGCTTGGATTAGGCAATCAATAAGATAAAACGCTTTATCAGTTTTCTGTACAAAACATTGTGTGGAACTGCACCACCAAACAACAAACAATTATATTTTATTTTTATATGCCAATTCGATTATAATATATCATGTCTATTGCAAAACACTTGTAAATAATCCGATCTGAAAGTGTAAAATACTATCCTTGGTGTTAACTGCTATCACCGTACCATGCTGATTTGACAGTCTGTATAGAAGTATATAAATTCTAATCAATAATAAACAGATTTATAAAGTGCTAAACATAAAATCATCTTCATTTCTCATATTATTTTCTTTTTGGTGTCTGATTTGTTTTTAAATGATTGTGTTCATATTTGCCACTTGTCCACTTTAGGAGCAAAGATTTATAAAGCGCTAAATGTAACATCATCTTTATTTCTCGTATTATTTTCTTTTTGATGTCTGATTTGTTTTGAAATGATTGTTTTCATGTCCGCCACTTGTCCACTTTAGGAGCACATCTGTGCTTGTTCCAAAAATACTGAGTGGTCTCTCTGGTTTGCTTTTATTTATTTTAAGAGTTCTGGTTTGACAAATTCCTGAAGATTAAACTGGCCTTCACAGAGGCTGATCGTGCAGTGAGCGGTAGTTTTTAAAATTTAAATACGACGGTTTATTGCTTTAATATAGTCTCGCTAATGTGTTGTCTATTGAAGCATTGGAGATGAGCAATCAGTAAAAAAGTACACCGTAATCATCGTTATTTACATAAGCTGGTCTGTCTCAATGGCCAACTCAATAGCCATTGCGACGTTACGCTTGCAATCTATTATATGAGCATCAAAGCAAGAGAGAGTGCCATAAAATGAGTTATTCAGTTTTAATCTCCTGACAAACACAGGCTCGCATGCAATATAAAGGCCCCTCAGGGATAACCAAAACACGAGAGAATAACGCTTGTTAGCGTACTCATATACAGGCATATGAAGAAAAATTGATCTTATATTGAGATCAAACCTATCTTCCTCTATTTTCATTACTTTTGTGTCAAGGTCTTTCATTTGAAACAAACTGCCATTTTCAATATAGTTTTTCCTGTCTGAACTAATAAAGATTCTGTTGTTTGGGCAAAATTGTAAGAGAGCATTTGAGCTAAACCTCTTTCAGCATAATTTAGTCAATGGTAGATTTTCTCTTTGGAGTTTTGGACTCCCATATGAATAGGGACATCGTCAAATGTAGGACACACAACCCCTAACCCAACCCCACACATAAACACAAGCAACTGTGAATGATCAACCTATTGAGTTGTTACTATCAAACTGCAGACACTCACACATTTGAGTTTTATTCGCCTTATCAGGGAGTAACTCTTAAAAATTGTTACTATCTTAGTGTGGATGTGACCACAGGCAAATATAACATTGTCTGCTTGAGATCTCAGTTGTATGCCACATATTGGAACGAGGTAATTATTTTTCTAAACATTTTGAATCACACCACACAAATTATGAATCCAACTCTAGAGTTTTTTCTAAATTTCAAAATAAAAATCCGACACGTACATGCACATTCCTAAATCCCATTAATCAACCATTGCATTCAGACATAAACCACAACTCTGCAGTGATTTTTAATATAGATAAAATATCACCATGACACGAATTAATGAGTGAGATTAATCTAAATTTACATAGTTTCCTATTACTAGGTGCTTCTTCTATTTCATTTCCTGGCGGTTTCAAATTTCACTTTAATGGACAAATATCTTGGTTAATTTAATCAACAGATTATTTTTAATAGCGCATACATATGATATAGGAACCATCTATGAAAAATAATTTATATTCATAAATCAGTTTTCAAATGTATAAATAAAAAATAAATCATAATCACATTCACCTGATAAGATTGATCCATCTGCTAATCGAACAGCACATTTCTCATAATGCCAAAATTTATACCCCCTTTAGAATTAAATTGATTGTTATGATAATACACATCAAAAATCAATATGAAGTCATGAGATAGTTGATTAAAATTGATTGAAAACATGCTCACAGCACCAAGTACATTAACGAGTGACGGTATCAACTACACAACAGGAGCAAATTACAGAGTAGTAGGTGAATTCATGTTTTATATTAACTGTTTCATCAACCTTCTATCCGTTATGGTTAACATTGAAGTTGTTAAAGAGGACATGATGGATGTACATGTATAGTAGCTAGTGCAATAGTTATGATAGCAAATAACACAGGCTTTGATTTACTAAGGCTGCAGGTAAGCTGTGTGCATTTGCAAGAGCAGTGTATAGTAGAGTGACCACTCATGACTGTTGTAAAGAATTCAAAGTCTAACGATTTACAAGTAGTTTCTAACTTACAAAAATAGGTTCAAACCTCAGTGAATATCATGTCCAGAGCTTGAAATAAGCCAACATTTTTTGCAAGCACTTCAGGTCTTTCGGATGAAGTTAATTGGCATGTGAACAAAAGAAATATAGGGGCCTTCACATATCCCTATGGGCATCTGACACAAGAACCCAGACAGTAATGTAACTATTGGCATCTTGTATTTGCTATCTACTGAAGATAGCAATGCAACTATTGGCATGTAATATTTGCTATCTACTGTAGACAGCAATGTAACTATAGGCATCTTGTATTTGCTATCTACTGTAGATAGAAATGATACTATTGACATCTTGTATTTGCTATCTACTGTAGACAGCAATGTAACTATTGGCATCTTGTATTTGCTATCTACTGAAGATAGCAATGCAACTATTGGCATGTAATATTTGCTATCTACTGTAGACAGCAATGTAACTATTGGTATCTTGTATTTGCTATCTACTATAGACAGTAATGTAACTATTGGCATCTTGTATTTGCTATATACTGTAGACAGCAATGTTACTATTGGCATCTTGTATTTGGTATCTACTGTAGACAGTAATGTAACTATTGGCATCTTGTATTTGCTATCTACTGTAGACAGCAATGTAACTATTGGCATCTTGCATTTGCTATCTACTGTAGACAGTAATGTAACTATTGGCATCTTGATTTGCTATCTACTGTAGAAAGTAATGTAACTATAGACATGTGAACAAAAGAAATATTGGGGCCCTCACATATCCCTATGGGCATCTGACACAAGGACCCACCTTATTTTGAGGCCTGTTCATATCCCTGAATAACAATACTCCCATGACTGATAATCAATTTCATCTCACTGATTCATCACACCACCTACTAATCTGTAATCACAAAGTCGCACATGTTGGGCTTTAAAAATTCACGACAACGCTCACTTCGTTTCATTTTTCGGGTTGATCAATCACGAAGCCAAGCTGAATGACCGATCATGCCGCTAATTTATGTCATTATCTTCTTCTCAATGTAATGTGTGTATGTCTTTAAATATTCATCTGAATTCAATCTCTTGTAAAGAAATCTGTCTTCCATGATTTGTCACTTATATCTTCCTTGCATAACATATTGCTAAATGTAAGAAAAAATCAAACGGACATATTTTGCTACTTAAGAATGCACGACCTGAGGTGTGCGGTGCAAATTTACAATAGCGTTGGTTGTATTTACATTGCAGATGCTAGGGATCTCTTGATTTTACATATTCACACAACTTGATGTGACTGTTACTGTTAGGTAGAGGGTATGTAAAAGTTGCCGTCTGTTACTTCTATGTTACATCACACAGATGTCATCCATAAACCCCTATGGAAGATAGGACCTTAATCCTAGTAAACAAGTCAACATGAAGGAGCCATTGGCATACTTTTTTTTTCACAAGCACAATACATTTAGGTCGTCATACAATAGAAACTCTTTCACTTTCTCTTCATGCATAATATCCTCATGGTTTCTAGTTCTTTCTGAAAATGAGGGAACTATACTTTGTTTGGCTTATTGGCGGAAATCAATTAGTTTTTGTTACTCTGTGCATCAAGAAAGTCTCAACCCCTCCCAATATGCTCTTCTGATTACTAAACGGCCGTTTTAAAAAGCATTATATACCGATTTAAATGAAGTTTTGATATTTGCACTAGAAGTACTTATGTTACTAAATAAATGATTCATGCGTGCACCTGTCTGTTGTTACAGCTACAATCAAAACATCACTGTCTGGTGTCATACATAAAAATAGCAGTATTTTTTTTAAATACCATCAAATTATAATATGAAGCTAAGATTAATGACTGACAGTTTTTCATCTAATGTTCCAAAGACAGTGTCTGTCAAAGTTATTCAGTTATTAGGTCACTTTTAACATGGGTTATGTGTCCATATGGCACTAACCACAGACTGATACTTTGTGAAAGCCAGAATTCTTTGAAGTAACTTCCATGAGAAGCTGCTGATAGCTACCATGGAGCAGATCTTCACAGTGACTACCACAATCTTAACTGTAGAGTTAGCGTTAACACAGCCTTATCATAAAACTGTCAGTTTATTGGAAGAAAGATCTTTACACTTAAATAAATAGAGCTATTAGAGAAAACAATATCCCCACTGGGAGTAATATAAAAATTTGATATCATGCAAAACAAAGTTAACGAAAACCCACAAAGGCTAAAAAAAAAAAAATTATTGATTGAAACAAAATTATAACTGGTGAAAAGAAGGAAGATGTGGACAAGTAGATTTTGCTATCTACTGTAGATAGTGATGTAAATATTGGCATCTTGTATTTGCTATCTACTGTAGATAGTGATGTAAATATTGGCATCTTGTATTTGCAATCTACTGTAGACAGCAATGTAAGTATTGGCATCTTGTATTTGCTATCTACTGTAGACAGCAATTTAAGTATTGGCATCTTGTATTTGCTATCTACTGTAGACAGCAATGTAAGCATTGGCATCATGTATTTGCTATCTACTGAAGACAGCAATGTAAGTATTGGCATCTTGTATTTGCTATCTACTGAAGACAGCAATGTAAGTATTGGAATCTTGTATTTGCTATCTACTGTAGACAGCAATGTAAGCATTGGCATCATGTATTTGCTATCTACTGAAGACAGCAATGTAAGTATTGACATCTTGTATTTGCTATCTACTGAAGACAGCAATGTAAGTTTTGGCATCTTGTATTTGCTATCTACTGTAGACAGCAATGCAAGTATTGGCATCTTGTATTTAGTATCTACTGTAGACAGCAATGTAAGTATTGGCATCTTGCATTTGCTATCTACTGAAGATAGCAATGTAAGTATTGGCATCTTGTATTTGCTATCTACTGTAGACAGCAATGTAAGTATTGGCATCTTGCATTTAGTATCTACTGTAGACAGCAATGTAAGTATTGGCATCTTGTATTTGCTATCTACTGAAGACAGCAATGTAAGTATTGGCATCTTGTATTTGCTATCTACTGTAGACAGCAATGTAAGTATTGGCATCATGTATTTGCTATATACTGTAGATAACAACTTATCTACTAGTACCTTGTACTTGCTATCTACTGTAGACAGCAATGTAAGTAGTGGCATCTTGTATTTAGTATCTACTGTAGACAGCAATGTAAGTATTGGCATCTTGCATTTGCTATCTACTGTAGACAGCAATGTAAGTATTGGCATCTTGTATTTGCTATCTACTGTAGACAGCAATGTAAGCATTGGCATCTTGTATTTGCTATCTACTGTAGACAGCAATGTAAGTATTGGCATCTTGTATTTGCTATCTACTGTAGACAGCAATGCAAGTATTGGCATCTTGTATATGCTACCTACTGTAGACAGCAATGTAAGTATTGGCACCTTGCATTTGGTATCTACTGTAGACAGCAATGTAAGTATTGGCATCTTGTATTTGCTATCTACTGAAGATAGCAATGTAAGTATTGGCATCTTGTATTTGCTATCTACTGTAGACAGCAATGTAAGTATTGGCATCTTGCATTTAGTATCTACTGTAGACAGCAATGTAAGTATTGGCATCTTGTATTTGCTATCTACTGAAGACAGCAATGTAAGTATTGGCATCTTGTATTTGCTATCTACTGTAGACAGCAATGTAAGTATTGGCATCATGTATTTGCTATCTACTGTAGATAACAACGTATCTACTAGTACCTTGTACTTGCTATCTACTGTAGACAGCAATGTAAGCATTGGCATCTTGTATTTGCTATCTAATGTAGACAGCAATGTAAGTATTGGCATCATGTATTTGCTATATACTGTTAGATAGCAACTTGTCTACTAGTACCTTGTACTTGCTATCTACTGTAGACAGCAATGTAAGCATTGGCATCTTGTATTTGCTATCTAATGTTGATAGCAATGTAAGTATTGGAATCTTGTATTTGCTATCTACTGAAGACAGCAATGTAAGTATTGGCATCTTGTATTTGCTATCTACTGAAGACAGCAATGTAAGTATTGGCATCTTGTATTTGCTATCTACTGAAGACAGCAATGTAACTATAGGCAAAAAATTGATTGATTGATTGAAACAAAATTATAACTGGTGAAAAGAAGAAAGATGTGGACAAGTAGATTTTGCTATCTACTGTAGATAGTGATGTAAACATTGGCATCTTGTATTTGCAATTTACTGTAGACAGCAATGTAAGTATTGGCATCATGTATTTGCTATCTACTGCAAGCAGTAACATAACTATTGGCATCTTGTATTGGCTATCTACTGAAGACAGCAATGTAAGTATTGGTATCTTGTATTTGCTATCTACTGAAGACAGCAATGTAAGTATTGGCATCTTGTATTTGCTATCTACTGTAGACAGCAATGTAAGTATTGGCATCATGTATTTGCTATATACTGTTAGATAGCAACTTGTCTACTAGTACCTTGTACTTGCTATCTACTGTAGACAGCAATGTAAGCATTGGCATCTTGTATTTGCTATCTAATGTTGATAGCAATGTAAGTATTGGAATCTTGTATTTGCTATCTACTGAAGACAGCAATGTAACTATAGGCATCTTGTATTTGCTATCTACTGTAGATAGCAAATTATGTAACTATTGACATCTTGTATTGGCTATCTACTGTAGATAACAATATAACTATAGACATTTTGTATTTGCTACCTAATGTAGACAGCAATGTAACTATTGACATCTTGTATTTGCTATCTACTGCAGACAGCAATGTAACTATAGGCATTTTGTATTTGCTACCTAATGTATACAGTAATGAAATTATTGGTATGTAATATTTGCTATCTACTGTAGACAGCAATGTAACTATAGGCATTTTGTATTTGCTACCTAATGTATACAGTAATGAAACTATTGGTATGTAATATTTGCTATCTACTGTAGACAGCAATGTAACTGAGGTAGAAGCCATTGAAAAATAAAACAGCCTCATCCACTTTTCTTTAAAAAGCCAGTAAATTGAAAGGCACAAATGCAAGATAAAAACCAAGATTAATTTGTCTATTTCTAATTCACACATGAAGACTCTACCAGCTGAATCAACACACCTAGACAACTCACGGGCAAGAACAATTATCCAATTCCATTGTTGAACCAATTGGTAATCTAGAGCAAGAAAACCCTCAAATGGCTAGCATGATTTGGGACTAGGGCTTTGGCCTACTTGGTTTTGTAAAGGGAATCAATTTAATAAATGTGCCAAGATAATGTAGAGGTCTATTATGCTTCAAAAGCCCAATGCTGTGTAAAACTTAGTAAGGAAGCCTATGATAGAAGAGTTTGAGTATTGATTTGACCACTGTAGACCAAGCAACGCAATTCAGTAATCACACAAATACAAGGCATGGGAATATACCAGTTTCTTATGCTTCATGAGACAAGACAAACAAACAATCAATATCAAACATTGGACCATCATGAACCCAATATGTGGTGTCAAACTTAGTGACCCATTAACAATTTATTGTCCAATCAAGTAGCAATTACACTTGTTACAGGTTGTTTCTGTTGTTTTTCTTTAATCAATTACTAGAAAGAGACCACCCATTGACATCTACATGTAACTATTGGCATCTACTGTTTGCTATCTAATGTAGACAGCAATTATCTAAATATTTGCATCTTGTATTTGCTATCTACTGCTGACAGTAATGTAACTATTGGCATCTTGTTTCTGCTATCTACTCATGGACAATTTTTAAGATGCTCAAAATTTCTTCCAAGTTTTTTGGCTGGCAAAGATAAGTAATATCATCAGATATCATAAGACTCAATTTGGGATTGAATACTTTAAAGAAAACTCCACAGACAAGGGAGCTTGCTTTAATCTCCCAATACCAATATTCACTACATGTACCTTTCGTTCCAATAGCAGTGCACTTTTTCTTCCACCAATCAATGCAATAAAGTCATATCAAATGTTCAGTAAGATCATTGTTTTTACCTTCACATTTAATATTGAAGATCAATTTGTTATCTTCAGAGTCAATATTTTGTTAAAAAACCGAACAGAAAACACCTTGGTGGTTTATAGCAACTTGCACTTTGCCAACCCCACAAGGCCTCTTGACAGATTGTTGCTGACTCCTGTAGCCACCAAATCACTCCATAAACCATACAAAAACAATTCAGCTACTTGAAATCCAACCCAGGACCAGCTCACCAAGATTGTTTTACCTACATGTACATGCACATGCACTGCAGTATATATATAATATGCACCTACAATTGGCAATAAGTTTTTGTCCACTGTGTTTTCAAGGTATCCCATTCGTAATGGTGAACATGACAATGAAATTGGACTTATAGTTCTTGAGAAACAATGACTTTCAAGATGAAGAAAATGCCAAGAGATAATGAAACATAATTGAAAAGAGTTGAAGACCTTTAATGCACAACAGCAACACACGACACATTTTCATTGAACATAACCAATGTTGGCTGAAAAGCTATCTCATCATGACCTCATGACTATACCTGTTTAAAATTTGCTGTGAACAGGTATGTACATATACTATGCATAAAGCAAATACTAAGAGTCTCCAACACAGGTACTTCTTGAAAATAGGCCAATACTACAGGTACCCTGAATTAGGACAAAAGTCAAGTGAGGGCCTGTAGGCATAGCATAGTCCCAGCATGTATGCCCCATTTAGAATGCATGCGTTTAAATACTACGTTTCAGGCAAAAACGTTGGGAAGCGAGCTGAGATCTGCACTTCTTGCGTTTTAACTTGAAAAACACCATTAAAATGGCAATAATATGGCATATTGGGGAGACTGTTAAAAGGGTTTTACTCCATATTCTCTCATTTTTAGTAAAGTGATGAAGATATTTCTCTGACATGTTTTTTATTAAAGCAAAATATAGTCCTCTGTTCTGCTATTAATATAAATCAAAGCCTCTCATATTGTCATTTTGACAGTATTTGTAAATTGTACACACGATATGTACACCTACCCCATTTCAATGTAGCATAGCAGCTACGCTTCCATATAAATCAATACATAAACATCAACCTGAACTGCAACAAACATGCATACAAATGTCTCAGCTTTTTTCCCAGTAAAACCGACTTTGCTGATATTGACGACAAAATGGCGCTATGAATTTTACATACACTCGTCTCAAGCGTAATTAAACCTATTTACTAGTAAGACCTGTTGAGCTCTTTTGTACTTCATAATTAGGTGACATTTTATACTGAGGTTATTTATTTATTTCAAGGGGTATGACCAGACCAACAGCCTCTTTCCCCATTTTTCCGCATCAAAACTGAGATTTTGGTATCAGAAGATTTAACGCCTGAGATATGCTTTGTTTAGATGGTGTGAACAGAAATGTGGTGAATTATGGCAACCACACCGGAAGTGTGTACTTTCCTATGGGGTATTGTTATACATGTTTTTGCTTCTCATACAACACAAAATTTGGAAACATATTGTTTTAATGGTAGGCCTCCAGATAAAAACAAAACATGAAAAGATCGGACCAAGCCCCTTTAAATTAAAGAGACATCAATTTTAGCTCACTACTCTGAGCTGTATCAAAAAACTCTGTATCACTATACTTTCACTTTAAACAACAGCAATCAATTTATTTGAATTAAAACATGCAGTTTCAGTTCTATATTATTATTTCTGAAAGGTTGATTGTTTTCTCTATTTGTGTTCATCATTCGTGGCTAGTTTGTTTTTACACTTGCAAATAAATAGAGTTGTCAACCTCGTCCTTGAACTAACGCAGCCCTTAACATCTTTCTTCAAAATAACTCTTCACGCATATCAGCATTTCTTCTTCTTGTACACTGCCGTGCAAGTGGGAGCAATACAAAAACTCTGTACAGTCACTTCACATCTGTTTTGATTCACTTATTCATCTGAAATGAGGGGAAACGTCCCATTCTTGTTTCGGAAAATCCTTTTCATTCTATAACCACTCGTGCAAGTGTACAAAAACACCTAATTTTGAGAAGTCACATGTTTATCTATGGTTGGCAAACTATTAACACGCTAATGTAATGAAGTTCACCCAGGGACCATCTTGACATGACTAATAGCATTGATCTGTTTCAAATTCTGATATGTTCCAATTTGTGTAGTCATCGATGTTCTGCAAGTTAGTGTAGCTTGATATCATGTCACATAGGTACGTTTGAACAAGGCAATGTGTTCCACTGCAGGGATTCCCAAAGGGGGCACTTTTCAAATGGAAGTCGGGACAAGAATCAATCAGATCGGTTAGAATTCTAAATTTAGTTACCAACCTTGAGAATTGGCTGCAGAAGCCCTAAATTGTTTGATGTGCATGAAATTTTCACATAAAAAGCAAACGAGGATCGAATTTGAAAAAGAAAACCACAATGTGATTGCAATTGTAACATAACTTGAAACATAACCCACAGGCAATGTTCCTTAAAAGGGGATCATAGTGATTCACAATGCAATTATTTCACAAATATATTGAATTCTATACAGCAAAAGTTGAGGCTATCGGTTACTCACAATTTCATCACGCAACCAGCATTTGGTTTTAATTTTGTTTTGAAAATGAGTCTGAAATATTGAAATTTAATAATCAATCTAGATGTCAGTCCCCGGTTAATGTTATCTACTATGTAAACCGATACTAATTCTGTGATTTCACGAATTGATTTGAATTCAAGATCTGCCCTGGGAATAACTAGGGGAAAATTGAAGAAATTTTTGAAGGGTTACCAAAAAATCTGCCCATAAATATCTTTGCAAAGTGTGTGTGCATCATCTTAGGGTCAATGTGTGGATCCTCTTTGGTCAATATTTGTCTTTGTGCTCCTTCATGAACTACGGGTATGAAGTGTACATTTTGCACAGAAAATTGAAGTTATAATTTTCTTTTGATTGTGACACAGGTTATTCAGCTGCTAAACACATAAGATGTAAACGTCCCACTTGAGTGTTTCAAGTTTTTCCCCATGGCCAAAACTCTTTCACTTTTGAATTAAAATTTACTGCAGTGCAGATGTAGCCAGTGCAATGTCCCTATAACCACAAATTCCTGATCAAATTTTCCCTGAAAATGCTACAAATTTACATGTAAATAAAAACCATTAAAATTCAATGCAAAATCATGGAAACTACAACCTCTGCCTCAATTTTCTGTTCACCGTTTCCAATCAATTTTCCATTAGAGTCAATTGTAACAGTTTTCAGTGTTACTTGAGTTTCATGTTTCACATATTGATGTTTAGCTCATGGGTTAACAGTGCGGTCATTCTACACGGTGTTTTCGGATCCGGAATACCAAAAATCCAGATCAAGTGTGCAATAAGGCATGATGCATAACATGGGTGAGAAGTGTCAATGTATCCACTTGCATGTATGACATGAATGCTAGATCAGATTGTATTGGTTCAATTTGGTTCTCATCATCAGCCAATGAATTCAATGAGAGAATGTATGCACCTGACTCAGCCATGTGCATTATACTTGTATAGCATTCTTGTGCAAATAACATACATTTGAACACAGTTGCTTTTTAACCTGTCCATTATGCTTATCACCATCCATCATCATCATCACCAGATCCAGGGGTGGGGGGCAATATTTTGATGGGGGGATGGTCCATACAATCACACCCCCCCCCCCTCAATGTTGATGCCTATATGTGGGTTTCTGACCAAACTAACCTCATATAATGGCCATTTTAGCCTAAAATTGCCAATTTGTGCTCGCTTTGCGCATATTTATTTTGCACCATATTTTACCAGTTTAGCTTCAATATGCCATTTTTTTGTGCATGTTTGTACCATAAACTTATTCTGTCGCCAAAAGGTGCTGTATTTCAAGAAATTTTCCCAACCTAATCTCCCAATGTCAAAAAGAAATCTACACCACTGCCACACGGTATGGATCCATATGTTTAAAAGGACAACACAGAGCTATGTTCAACTTCGTAGAAGTAGCAAAACTTTAGTTTTTTGTTGCTATGATTGTAAAAAAGCAAAGCTATGCAAAGCACCCTTTGCGTAAGTACTGACTAGGCCTACATTAATCTAGACCAATTAAATCCCAAAGCAACATATAGATTCCAATTATATCATTTGCCCTCTGGCAACCAACACATGTTTCATGTTCAACTTTATTTTACTCACATTTTACAATAATTTTGAGTGCAACAGAGCACCTATTATAAACTAGGTTTTCTTACCAATTTCTGTTTGTGCAGGTAACCGGAGCATATTACATTACAACTAGTTCAACCCAAAGACATATAGCCCCAGGGATTGTGAGCATCTTATTCCTCTTTTTAAACTATGTGACTAGTTGTCCACCTTCACTTGAAATGAAAAATAATGTCAGGGGAAAATAAATCCCTCCAGAATACACCCAAGGCATGCAAACACTAATGCAACTTGAATCCTAAAACCTAACCAATAAAATTCTAACCCTAACAAGGCTAACATAACCCTAACCATAACTTTCAACCTGAAGAAAACCTAACATCCTAAAATTGAACTCCAATACTAAAACACACCTGAGTGGATTTATTCTGGGCTTGTGTCAATTGCTATTATTTTTATTTCTAAGACTCATATTAAAGAGTCCGCAGTCACAACAAGTGTATGTATCGCTCTGGTACAAGCAACATAACAACTCTTCTTCCACCCTCCCCCTCTATAAACAATGACGCTATAATCGCACTTCATATTATTCACAGCTTTACATATTACCTAGCATCTCTTGCTAAAATGATTTCTTTCACCAATATTGCACACAGGTTAATTGAAATATTTTTCCATAATCAATCACTGCACAAAAATACTAAGCAAAATGACAAGATAAAAGCTTTAGTTGGAAAGCTTTTAATACAAATGCTGACATAGAATTAAGATGGGTAAATTGAAAAGAATCACCCTATCCATGAATAATTCCATTCAAGTCGACAGATTCTACAAATTCAGACAATCAACTTAGAATTCTCACAAAAACAAGAATATGAAAAAACACCTGCATAATATATACCATGGTGCAAAATCTAAAGCTACATTCGGAACCTTAACTATGTCATGTGATTTAAATAGCACTTTGCAATACCCCTACCAGTGCCTCAATTTGTTCCTGCAGCATATTGCCAAATCTTGCCCAGGTTGGACTCAATTTTCTTGAAAAGCCATTGTTACATAACAGAGGCTAAACTTACTACATCTCATATACTCAGTTACTTACATACTAACAGAACACTAGACATTCTAAAATGTACTACTACTTTGAAATAATATGTGAATGCATTGTCTTTCAGAGTACATGTATGAAAATTTAAAAGGTTTAGGCCAGGATAACAACTTAAGTGCAAATTATACAAATATGTGCCATTTTTGCTAACCAGATGTGTTGACCATGTGCAAATGCTCTTCTTTCTCTCTCTCCCAACATGAACTATACAACAGAATGTATCATATCTACACATCAGACATAATACTTCACAATTTATTTATTAGCAGAATTTCATAGTAATGGATGAACAAATCAAACATACATGACACAAATTGTGACATTTCATATCCCGGCACAACATTACAACACTCCACAAAAATTATTGATATCCTGACCAATGCTGACAAGTTGCCTTCATAAATTACATTTGTCAATTACCGTACACATATTTTGTAAGCAGGATTGCCATGTACAACAACCAGAGGGAAAACTGCTAGCACTCAAAATGTTTCCATTTCTCATCTTACCCAATGTTTTAATTTGACCAGATTATGGCTGTTAACTAATGCAGCCGCACGATAGACACTTCAATGGATTACTAATAGTAATGCCGTTATATTATGCTATCTACTGAAGATGGCTAGAGTTCAATAGCTAATTTACATGATTTGCCTGTTTAATGTTCACTGCTTACTGCATAATCATGGCTATAGAATATAAATTAGACCAGCCTGTGTATACTAAAACAACCAAATCAATAATTTGATTTATATTTGTTTGCTATTATTGGGTATTTCCCTTTCTTTTTCTTTGCCTTTTCCCCCCTCACATCACCTTTCCTGATTGCTTTGCTTTACTTAGCTTTCTTTCAGACGAAGGTAAATTAAATTGAAATTGCTTACTGCGCTTAACCAAAATGGATCAGGTAAAATAACCTAATTTTCTTACATCGCAAATATGCCGACATAGATTTGCAAAATTAATTAACATGTAAATGACTAAATGACAAGCTATTTGCCTTTGAATGTATTCTCTCTACAGCAGAATTAACAAGCACATTTATTTTCAAGTCTTGCTTTATTCGATGTGCAATAAATGCAAACTGTTCAATGATTTATGTGAAGAACATCTTAGACCTACTTCCAGTCAAACACTTTGAATTTGGTAATTTAAGTTAGGTTTTATCCATTTTACAGAAATAGGGTTGAAATGGACCTGGCTTGTTATTTAAGTGTGAACAAAAGGCCAGTGTACTGGGCTCAAAGGAAATGCTTGGTAGGTAAATACTGCAAAATGTCATGTGTTTCATCCAATCTGCTTAATCAGGAAATTGGCTTCTCTATAGCCACGCTCGCATTCTTGACACACAATAGCGACAAATTTGCAACTTGCACGTCACGCAACATCGGCAACTCCTCCATCGGGGTTGCTCCAGGGGGTTCCCGTCTTCGTAATCTCCATTATTATACTTGTGTCATCGTCTGCCTATTATTCGCACTGCATCGCACCTTAATGAAAATTGAGCACTTTGCAAAAAGCTATCAATGTTGGCTTCCTGGTTTGGTTTGCTGATGTCATTTCATTTATGAATCAAATTATTGTAGGCTCTGTTCCAATTACCCGGTGCATTTATTTTTTTGACACGCTTGTAGTTCGTTTCGCACCTACAGCTAGTGAAAACGTGCCTCAGTAAGTATACGATGATGAATCCGTTGATTTCAAGTTAATCAGTCGGAACAAAGTAATGTTCTATGTACCTGCTGGTGCTTTCCTACCAACTTATTAAACTACAAAATTAGATTGCAGAATTTGGGCAAGCCACGCTTATATCCGGAAACCTATTTGTTTTACTTTAAATCCAGCCAATGTCGTCTTAAATCAAATAAGAACAAAATGTGAGTTTTCTGCAAAATACTTACAATTTATACTCATCTCAATTTTCACAATTACAGACAAGTATGTGAGGCTTTATTCTTGAAATTGCTTCATTAACTATTTAATCTGTAAAATGGAAAATCATAAGTTGATTGATATATCAGGATATGTCTTCTCAATTCACTTGCAAGAATTCATAATTGGACCCAAAAAGTAACAACACACAAAAATACTAACAAACTTTGATGCATATAAATTATCATTTCAAAGGGCTTATTCTATGCACAGGTATCTGTAGACCAAAATATGCATGACATTGTTGTATCACCTGATATTTTCCCCAACTTTAATAAAGTTAATTAAATTTTTTACACTTTTCATTGCACAATATTTAAAGAAGTTGATTAAAATTAATTACATTTTGCTTAACATCTTTGAATATTGGGTACTAGTTTTTGCACGCATCAACAAGATTGGCATAATTGAATTACCAATATATTTGCCATTTAACAACTAGCATAACATTGACTGCAACAGAAAGCCATGCCAGCCGTAAGGTATATTAGACGTTAAGCTATATTTTATACATACATCTTTTGTCGCTTCCTCCTGAAATTCTACCTCAAAACAGGATTAATCTTATTATCAATATTTCATAATTCATGTTTCTTTTGTTGTCCTTTCTTCCTTCTAGCACACAATGAGAAAAAATATCAAATTATGTATGCCAGACAGGCTAATAGTGAGTCTACCGCATAAAATTGGACTCGCAAGTAAAAACTTTGGCAGCGTGATTAGCAATATCAATATTTAAACTTATTTATTTTTCATTTTTGTTTTGTTTTTTGAAAAGACCACTCCTGACCATAACTGTAAGGTTTGTACATGATGTACAATTAAGTTATCTGTTCCTCCCAAAAATCCTATTGAAATGGAGAAATCTTAATAGATTCATAGTAAGTATACAAATCATGGCAATTTATATCGTACACATCCGCATGTACACTTTGGAGATGAGAGAAAGAGGAATATCAGAATAGAGAGCAGTGTCCAGTTTGCCAAAGGACCGGAGGAAAACGTGATCACAGTATTCGCAGCCACAAATGGGTTTTTTGGGGGAAATCCAGTTTATTTTGGGGTCCAAAATTGCATTTTTTCCCGGTGCTTAAGTTTGTCACATTACTGGCCAAGTCTTCTATACAGAGGATGGAATGTTTGAAACAAAATGATAATTGTTAAGCTGATAAATGTAGTTGTCTAATTAATTTTTGCTTTGTTTTATTTCCAGGAAAGAATTAAAAACATGTAGCTGCAAGAACCGGTACCAAATGTAACAAATATTGAAACATGCAATTCATGTTTAAAATACAAATTCCTGATCATTATCTTTCAAATCATTCACATATCAAATGGACTTTGATTAATACATTCATCAATATTACATCACAAATGGATTCATCTCTTCGGTTTGTTTTGTTTCCAGGAAAGGGTAACGAACGTGCCAGTAAAAAAGGTAGCCATGAGGGATCCAAGCTATCATGTTGGTGATGTTCTTTCATGTAGTACCAGCTGTTTTACCATCAGCTGTAGGCAATCATGTCAAATATTATGACGATACTTAACACATGACAGACAAGAACATGCTTCAGATGTTGTTACTAACAATAAGCCGTTTACAAAGCGTCCATAAATGCGTTGGTTTTAGTAAATTACTCAAGTACTCCTCGTACACATTTCAGTCAGAAGTAATTACTGAATGATGGTTAAGTGTCACAAAACAAATATTAGTCAACGCTTATTGCTTAAATCTCAAAACAGAGATAGAAGAGATGTTATTACTAGCAACAGGCCATTGTCAAAGTGACACCTATTCTACCAGGATTGGCATACTTATCACTTGTAAAAGGCCCTACAATGTTGATACTATGGGCAATTTGCAAAGGGTTGAGTGACCGCTTTTCCAATTTTCTCTATTTTGTTCTGGTTCTGCATTGCTACGTTCAAACACCTCAAGTGAGGGAAAGTAACTCCTGTAATACGTTCCAGATGTATGATGCCAAAACTGTTGAAATATTATGATACAATTTTTCTTTCTCTTCTTGGAACTTTTGCTTTCTTCCTTATATCGATCAAGACACTTAAGATTGCTGGAGATGTTACAACAATCTACAATGAATTTGATGAACCATCCAAAATGTTAACAATTATGCTTTGTTACTGATCCTCAAAATACTAAGGCATTGATTAGGACATTATTTTAGTTGGAAAAAAAAAAATTATTGCATGCTATAGTTTTTCAGGCTATAATTAATAAAATACTGAATAACTGATCTTTACAAAATAGGTGTCCACAATCGGATGTTTGAAAACTTAATATGGGGGACCTTAAACCAGCTATTTAAAAGAATGAAACATGATGGCCTTTAGTAAATTGATCCAGCTATAATTGAATACCAGATTAAAAAGACTAAGTTTGCGTATGACGTCAGGGCAAAGTCATGGTGTGATTGGTTGCTGACAAGCGCAGTACGGTATTTTTGGTCTGGTTGACAGGACGTCATAGGCAAACTAGTCTTTTTAATTTGGTCTTCAATTATAATACATGTATTTCAAGTCACAAGTTATACAATACCAAAACAAAAAGAGACTACACAGCCAGACTAAAAATATCTTGAGCTGAATCAGAAGTGGAAACCACTGTAATTTCATAGTCTCCTTCCTACATGTATGCTGTTTATAGTCTGCAAATACACAGGTCATATTAGGAAAAATGTCAGCAAAAGTGACAATTTGCCTCCATATCCTTTTCCTACAACAACATGTAATTATTAATGAATTGCTTCCAAGTTGAGCCCTTCGTAATCTGACACATGGGATTTGAGTTCCCATTTTAACACCTAAACAGTCAATAGAAGGAGAAAGTGTACAACTATGGATACACTATTTCTGGCCCTTAAGTAATCTCCTATGAGTTACATTTTATTTTGAGTATTTAATTGGACTTAAATGCTTAAATATTGATTTATTGATTGCATATGAGTGACCAAACATACTAAAAGTCTCAAATCTATTCTGAATTCTCATATGTTTTGATTTGTTCGGGTTTTGACAACCCTGGATAACCCAAGAAAGCCTCTATTGAAGCTTATTTCCATTGGGGTCCATTTGAACACCGGGACGGATTAGGAACAGTCAGGGGTTAACACCCTACTCTTTTCGAAACTGGCTGCGAGATACATGTACAGGTATGGCTCTCTGTACACGGGACCGACGGCTTAACGCCCCTCCGAAGGGCGAAGTACTTTCATGATTCATTTACCCAATTCTAAATGAACCATGGGAGAGCGGAAGTCTGAATTTAATCTACAGAAGTTGCCAATTAATTTCAGACTTTTTTTTCCAAGTCAATATCCCAGCAAATCGCCACCGCCGGGAATCGAACCCGACCTCATGCACTAAAGGCAAGTACCCTAACCATTGTGCCACGCTCTCCCAGGGAATTAACTGATTGATCACCTGATTTTGACCGGTTGGAACGATTGATTGGTTAAAAGTATCATTTGTAGGATTGTTTCAAATGATTGGTGATTTTTTGATGGACAAATCCAATGTTTTTTAAAGTGAGTAAAAAACATTGGATGTGTCAATCAAAAAATCACAGATTGATTGGTTAGTTTAAATTTGACACAAAAATATCAGTTTCATTCAAGGATAAGAAAAAGGGCAAATTAATGTCATTAACACATCATGAGAGTAAAAGTGACAATAATAAATTGATTCATAATCTTTTTCAGCCAGTCCAACCTCTCTTATCCGGACCTCTTTTATATGGATCTCTCTGTTATCCGGATGTGAAATCTTCACAGGTAAATATGTTTTTGGTGATTTACCACAGCTAATTCCATGCTCTGAATGCTTAGAATGACATCTATGTTGCAAAAAGCACTCTCAAGCCACCTTTTAGTGTTATTACACCATGTTTTTCAATCTTTTGTTGTCACCATTTCAGTACTTGGGACAGTCAATGTAGAATTACATGTAATTCACTTATCCGGATAAGTGCTTGGTCCCATCATGGCCGGATAAGAGAGGTTGAACTGGAAATCACATGATTTTGTGGCACAATATCTTGACATAATGTTAAGCTACAAATTTGCTTTAAATTATTCACTGCTGTAAACAATACCATGTGGATCCAATTTCAGAAGATAACTGTGCCACTTACAAGATACTTACACATGCTTCACCATTTAAAAAACAAATTGAAATGTTTTTGTGTAATTGCAGTGGCGCCATCATGCCAGGTGAGTGTCCGCCTTCCCACCCAATCCAGCAGCCTTATTTACCTTCCTCTTATCATTAGATGGTTGCTCTCAAGCATATTGTCTTGCTAAATACAGGCAAGACATCATTGCCAAGCAAGGCAGTGGCTGCCACCTGTCATATTTCAATTATACACCTGTTACATGTCTTTAAAGGCATGTATTTCAAATACCATATTTCGTCAAATAGTCACCCCCCTCAAATAAACGCCCCCATCACTTTTTTCAACCAAGATGTTTCAAAAATGCTGATATTTCCATGCTATCTTGTGTGGTAAGCTTACCAAGTTGCCCATATGGTCGATAATAGCGTCACTTTTTGGCAAAAATCTGGATTGGAAACTCGGAAGTGAACCAGAAGTCAGTGTTTCTAGTTCATAGTTCGTCATTTTAGCGTGAGTTTTAAGTTTACCTAATGATTTCAACGTGAATTATAGTTCTAAAATTGACCTTGAATAAACGCCCCCTTTGAAAATGTAACGCTTCGGAGCGTTTATTTGACTAAATACGGTATCAACATTTTGCATGCATTTTTTCTGTTGAAGCAAACAGCATTTGTTTCCTTTTCCACTGTAATTTAATTTTTAAACATTTAGTTTTATTCTCCGGCGGAGATCCTTACTGGATAAAAGAAAGCTGATACTTTTAGTGGAAAATCACATTCGGGGAATTGAAAAACAATGTGCATGATGCAATAGAAAAACATACAGAGTATTCAGTGCTTCAGGCAATTCATGGCACTGTATAAGGTTTCCTTGTCCATCAATCCTTGCCCTCTATTTCGCCATGCACACAGTATCATATGCAAGTATGAAACGCCCCTGACAAATCACTTTGATTTAATACTGGTAAAAACTACAGATATTTTACATGTAGTTTATTTTACTTAGTTCAAAATATTATCTTTATTGTACTGAAGGTACAAACATGTATTCACTGGCTTGCATGCTTTTGAAGTGACAATACACACATTTGGTTTGATTATGAGTACTTTTGCTCTGGGAGGGCGAGTTAGCGCAGCGGTAGTTCCCTCGCTTTGCACCACTGAGGTCCCGGGTTCAAGCCCGGCGCGCCCAAGGACTCATGTGCACTTGGTTTATCCCGATTCCATGCTCGCTCTCTCGCAGGTTTTCTCCGAATCTCCGGTTTCCTCCTGTATCGCAAAAAAATTGGTGATTAGTTGTTTGGTTATCAAAACTTCCTTCACCCAATGGAATTTGGGGAGCTGCACAGATAATTGGTGGATGTTACAATCTAAATGCGGATAGATGTGCGCGTTCGGCAGCAACCTAGTTGATGCGATCTGATTGTGATGATTCACCATTGCAGCGAAATTACAGCGCTTTGAGTCCTCTAAGATCTGGAGAAAGGCGCTTTATAAATCCAAAATTTATTTATTTTATTTATAAAAACAAGGACACCTTTTGATGTAGGCTATACATTGTATGTAATAATCATTTTAATCATATGTCAATTCAATCATTGCAGATAAGCTTATTAGTGCGACAAGAGCTCTATGAGTTTCCCAGATGGCAGCAATAGTTTTCTTACACAAGGTAAATCTTGGTAGCATTCACCTAACAATGGTAAGTAGTACAGGAAGATGTACCTCTATTGACAGAATGAAACAAAGCATCTGCAGCTGTCTTCATTCATTCATGGTATCTATCTAATTATTGTAGGTATTGGTATAATTATTATAAATTATTTATACGCTACATGTTAAATGTTAAGCCTTCTTCATGTAGGCCTACAGGCAAGTTTCATGGTCAAAGAAAAGTAAATCACATGTACTTACTGAATCAATCTCGCTCTTGGCTGACAAAGTGTTTTTCATGTGCATGTGTGTATCTATATGTGATCGAAACTTTGTTCATGTATGTGATCAAAACTTTGTTCATGTATAGCACTACATAACAAATCCAAAGTTTAAGATCAAAGTTTACATTACCAATACCATGAGTCTTTGGATGCACAATACAGAAAGAGAATTAGTTATTTTCAGTACGGTTACCTCAAAGGGATATGCATTATTATTTATTTGTAAACATTTTTCACATAAACAAACACAAACGGGCAAAAACATGCTTAAATATACATTGCATTTAATAAACCACAATGTATTGAGTAAGCGCAGCAAAAGATCAAACTTGCATTGCACGACAACAAAAAACCCCAAACCTTTGCATAAATCGGGAGTGATTAAAAATTGAAGAAGTCAGTGTGTGATGCCAATTCATTGCAAATGCCTGCGGCAAGCTAAGGATTTACATACTATACAGAGTAGACACTTGACTAGGCTGACAGGCTGTGTGAACGATATCCTACTAAGAATGCATACCATTATTTTCTAATGCGAGCAATGTTCACTGAGGTTACCGACTAATACCTGGCTACTGCACACATGTAGCAATTTTATTCTTTTGCCTTTGATTATTTTGAGTTTGTTACGAATTCAACCATAAACAGCAATAATTGAATGAGCATCTTTCACAAACTGGATTGTGTAGCAGTTGGTTGTTTACCAGGTTTCCAAAAATATATCCTTTGCATCCCCAATCTGGGGTGTCTATTCTTCCATTATTCGTCCCGAAAGGAGAAGGAATAATTTTACCGTGTGCATGATTTGAGGAAGAATTTTGTGTTTTGTAAAAGAAAAAGAAATAAGAGGGGAAGAGAAAGAAGTTTCAAGGGGATTTAAGGAAGATTAATATAAAATATGAAGATGGGGCTATTTTTGAAATGGAATACGGTAGATGGTCATCATTTATGCATTGGCTGGCAGTTACTGTTCTTCAGGGTAGGTGCATTCATCAAGAGTCATTTTAGATGAAATGATGGTCATACAAATACCTACATTCAGTCAGCGAAGCGGGAAACCAGAAGGAAAAGTATTAAGTAACATGTTTGTCTCAGATTTAGGCCTTGTTAACCCTAACCCATCCAAAGCTCTATTAAAGCCACTGCTTGTGCATGCATTCCACGTAATGCGATTACGCAGTCAGCCTAAGTCATATATACCCAGGGACCCGTGGCTAGAGGCTGGTGATCTTCCTGGGTGGCATGTGAGGGGTCGAGGTTCGAATCCCGGGGGTACCAAGTGACTTCTTTGTTCATCTTCTCTCCTTTTTCAATTCTTCTAGAAGTTCCCTTCCGATAGCCAAAAAACCATGGGCACGGTTAGAATTAATGTTTTTAAATAAAGTATGGTGTTATGTTCAACACAAACACATTTTGAAAATTTAAAAAGGAGTTATATCAGCAGTATTTGAATGAAGATGTATTATGTTTTAATGCTCTATGGCTTCTAACAATAATTATACTGGAACCAAAAATACAAACATTACACAAATCAAAATATATTATGGCGGGACTTCAATGCTTATATTTAGTAAGCTACAATGCTCTGCTGTACAAATCCACTGTGACCAGTTCCTTTTAGATCGTCTCGCCTGTTGTCTAGCCTCTTATTTGAATTTGACAATATGTGACAAATAAATTTGAACAGTGTACATCTCACCATGATGATCATCTCCAGTTAGCTAGCCACATCAACCCAAACCCCTAGCAACTTGAGAATGTCAGTCAGTCACTCCATCAGTCAGTCAGTTAGCTTACTCCGTCAAATTGCATTCTTGCTCTGTAGCCCTATCATCATTACAAAGCTAACAACGTTGACTATCTAATGGGTTATTTGACATCTTTGGCAAACAAAATGTGCTATTCAGTTCAAATCCATACATTTTCCTATGGAAGACATTATTTAACCTCCCACACAGGGGTGTAGATTTCAAATGGAGTCACCCATTCAGGTATCCCCATTTGAAATTCACACTCCCTGTGTGGGAGATTAAGGTCATGTCTTCCACAGGGGAGTATGGATTTCATCTGAATAGTAAAATTGACAACGGTCAACCACGACTCAAATTGATCCACATGCATCATACACCTACATGCGTTTACCAACTTCTTCCCAGAGAAATCAATTTTTGTACAACGAGTTTACACGTGCATATTCAATAGCTCCGCTTTGATTTTTTTTACTTTACTGAAGGTCTTTCTTGAATACAAACACACATCATTTTGCGGTGTGATTCAGTTCATGATGCAGGATGTGCGGAAATGAGAGCAACAACATGGAAATGCTATTTGCGATGAAAACATTGCGAGAGATGTATGTAATTGACCAGAACTCCAACAATGTCCCAACGTATGATGCTTCGTTTCTATGCCAGACGTGACTTCAATTCCAATACATAATTTTACTCCTTTTGAATCCCTATGGAGTGTTTTCATACCTTCCAAACATGCTTGAATGATTTTTAAATCATGTTTTAATCCACAAAAACAGAGATTTTACGAGAGATTTATGAGAAAAAAAGAAGATAAAGACATCATTTCAGCATTTTTTTCATCCAGGTTGTTGTAATAAGGTAAAAGGGAAGTTTTAAAAGATTAAAAACAATGGGATGCTCACAATTCTCATATTTTACAATGTTTTACAACCTGAAAAATACTCATATCTGATTTCGATTTTAAACAATGTATGCTTTTAAATTCTAATTGAAGAGTGCAACTTGTGACATTAAAACAAGTAGAGCAATATAAACTTCTCAATATGAATGAGACACTATTATACATATAGCTTCATAAGCTATTGACAGCCTAACCCAATTAGCGCTCTATAAAATTACATCAAAAGACCTTTAAAATGCTCTAATTCACTCAAATTTCATATTCTACTTGTTTGTATCTAAACTTAAAACACTGCCGATTTATATCTCTGCACGCAAGGGACATGGCAAACAGTTCGCACCGCTAATAACATTCCAAAATGCACTGGGCGTGATCATCGTTATCACTATTTCTTTTCTCACTAAACACATAGCGAGTCATGCGAAATTCGAGCATACATAATAAATCTTCCAAATCTTGCAGATTCAATAATAGATATGACGGATTTCCTACGGGTAAAACGTTCATCCAAAATAAGTTCCCTAAAAAGTGCTGAATTTGCTGAGCCCTGAATTCAAAGCGGGATTCAAGAATTTGGTAGGGAACACAATGGAGAAACAAGTTAATTGGGCCACTTGGGATAAACTTAACATGCATTAAAATTGTAGCACATGTATAGCTCCTTCATGTTTATAGGGACTTACTTGTTCTTACATTTGAGAAAAAATGTTCTTCAAGTTAGGGTTAGGTAAGAGATTGAGTATGCACAATTGAATTCATTGTTGCATACTTTCTTGAAAAACATTATGAATCGTTAAGTCTATGCAAGAATACAAAGCCATTTATGACTGTACAAACTTCATGAATTTAGTAAAATTTGTTATATTTGTAATACATGCCCCAACTTATTTACACTTAATTAGAATCAGCCACTTGTTGTGCTTGTAGGACTGCAGTGCACTTTTAAATTAATACAGTATACTGTAGTAATTACAACATTAAATCCCCCATAGAGCTCCACAGTTATGTGGCCAAGATAGTTAAGTGGTTGTCGTTCATTTTACCTCATTATTTCAAATGGCTTGAAATGGACAAAAAACCTTCCGGACAGTTATTACTAATAGTGGCGTAGCCAAGTTTGCGGAGAGGGGCAAAATCTTGTGAATATACCAACAAAAAACATGATGTCACCGATTATTATTTTAAGTCAAGCATGTCCCCCCAACCCACCACTCAGTGCTGGCCAAAAATTGAAAATGACTTTACCAGGACAAGACAGTGTGCTCCCTGGCTACACCACTGATTAATGTGTAAGTCATCTGTAAGGAGATATTTCTTTGAACAAACATAAATTGAACAAGGAATCAATGTACATTTTACATTTTCCACTGATCACAATGCACATGAACAGGGTTGTCACTACGCCGGTCGGGGCCATCCGGCACTATCCGGGTCCGTCCGGCACTCACCAAAAACAAAATTTTAATTTTTTTTTTACATTTCCGGAAGTGGACGATGATATTTCATCATAATAAGAGTAAGAAAAATTTTTTTTAGTGGGGTGGTACCCTCGAAGCCTATTCCCCAATCCCTAGCGTTCACTAAAAAGATAGTGCGAGGCGCGAGAGCTTCGCTTGCTACGCTTCGCCTTCAATATTTTAACCAGTACTTTTTTGGTCCTGGTGACAACCCTGCACATGAATCCTAAATATTAAAATCCACCTGTAAAGCCTGAACTAATTACGTATTCAGTTCAGTGCAATGAACTAATTAAGTCATGAAAATAACAAAACCATTAACAAAAAATTCCATCAGCAGTGAACCGATTTTGTATAATTAGTGATACTTGTCGATAATGATTTCATTATAATTTCTATTCTGTCTATATTAAAATAACAATACTATACAAAGACTTCGACAGCACCTTTCTCCCCTGTCAGCACCTCCGGACAGTCCTGCGCGAGTTCATGCTTCATATTCAGTGTGTCCAATCATTTACTAATCAAATTCACGCACTCAGTGTCATAAAATCCTTATCTTCATTTTATTTGTGCATCCGAGCGGTGCTTGCGCACGTAATGTCATTCCATTACAGTACACTATCACAAGAAGCAATCATATTAAACAAGAAAATGCATAAAAGCATCATATCAGATAGTTATTTCCGGAAAATATGCCTGTAGAATTTCCATAAAAATCAGGTTGAGCATACTGATTTGAGCGCGGGCCTGAACTCTGATTTGGGCAAGGGCATACGAGGATGACAATACTATTATCAGCAATCAAACACACTATCATGTGAGGATCCAAATTGTCAGTCATGAAATATATACTACATTGAATGCACCGAAGTGAATACGTAATTTCATAATCATGTTGAGTTGCACACACAGAGAATAACTTGACTATTGGTAACTTGGATAAGATGTACTGTCAGTTTGCTCTTGAGTCCAAGAGAAAATTATGGAGAGGAAAGGGGTTGCCATTAGAGGTGGCTATGTAAATTTTTTCTGTAATTAATCAAAATGTTTTTTACCATTATGGTATGCTTAGCAAAGTCAATTTTATTTGGCATCACACCATAAAAATGTTTGCTGGAATATTCAAAAAGGCCAAAAGTGACCCCATTTACCAAGGAGCAAAATGGGACTCTGAATTTTCATTAACACTGGCGCAAGCCAGCTCTCTGCATTTCATTATTTTGAGCGATAGGTTAGATGTGGAAGAGTACAAAAATATTTCCCCAGTTGTCCAACCCACAGAGGCATCTCCACCACTGCCACCAGGGAAACCACTCCTGATTGGTTCCTCAATCCTTAAAGAGATTTCAGTCAATCAGGTTGACACCCCAAAGGTCAAAGCAAATTCAAGAAACAAACGCACCATTTTGCATCATACGGATGCAACGCTCCGGGCTTACACATCCCAAATTCCAATACCAATAGTGTTTTCCCATGTGCCTGTTACTCCAGTACATAAGCAGAATAAAATCAATGCTGTAAAAATATTTTATGTAATAAAACTCGGCCCACAGCCATAGGGATCAGGAGATAGTGTAAATACTAACATGGGCAACACTCATGACTGCGAGTACACCAATGCCAAAAGCTGACAAAACCAGACTGCCTCTTTTTATTGATCGCTGTAAATGTATCGCCGTATACCAGAGAAAACGTGTGATTTTCATTTATAACCTAAATAACAACATCTGCAGGGCCATCAATCAATTTAGACCCAATCAACTATGTTTACATTAGTTCAAAGAGATCACCTTTCATTTTGAATATCTAAAAACTGTTTTTAACAGTTCAATGAAAAAATATCTCAGATATAGTAACTGTTTAAAAATTCTTTACTCGTCAATCTCGCTCCCATCACCAGATCACACGTGTGACGCAGATTTGTGCTGCTTATATAATTACTGATAATCTCACGTTTCCAAATAATGACACAATCAAAGCAATAATTAACATGTTTACCATGATTTCAATGGATCACTTTCTACTTCAGACTTATTTAAGTGGCCAAAATCAACAGCTGTGAAGTTGTTGCGTATTTCTGTACAATATAATTTCACTGTTACACGCACACAAGATGTTATGAATTATTTATGTATGCTTTTATTATATTTGACGCTTCTGAGTGTTCTTACTTTCCTTTTATCTCTGTTACATTATCACTTCTAGAGACTAAGGTCCAATAAAAACAATACCAGTTGATTTTCTCAACCCACTGCCTTTAATAGGACTTCTTTTCCTGTAAGGGCTCATATTGAAATACCCTACCACGCTTTCACACAGAAAGAAGGCAGGATTCCCCTCGCTAAGCCCACGCCTCAGGAAAGCTCGGTCATAAAACGGATTATAAAGATGGATTATATAGGCCTATGCATCAGTGATACATCCTGCCTTTTGAAGTGGTCCCTGATGAATGGGAAGAAAACAAACTGACTATGGCTCATCGCACAACCCAGGAAAGCGCTATCCTAATTTAAGTGGCTAATTGCAGTGTTATAATCACACAGGATTTTAACAAAAGAAGGCTAGCATAGGAAAGCTGCAGGATGGCGCACACCTTCCTGTGTAAGGGAATTTCAATATGAGCCCCAAATCTCCTTTTATTTTCTTATTTCAAGCATGTCTGAAAGCAGTATTGTAGAGCAGGTTTTGAATGAGTTCATGAGGCATTTTGTGATTCTAGCATCCTCTTTTTAGGGCATGGTTCAATAGATATCCACTAATAATAAATGTCAAAAATTTCAGTTAAATTGCACATTTAACAGCACATTGAATTTGTGTATGCTGTGTTGTAATTTCCAATTGTTGACAGACGCAAAAAATACAAATAATACCAAATGACAGAATTTGTAAGAAAGGTTATGCACAAAATAGTAATTAATATTACAATTTTCTGATGATCAAGATACGTGTAATAAATACTGATATCTCAACTTTTTTTGAGTACATGTAAGTGGAGGGATGAGGCTGTGGATCATAAACTAATTTCCCGTTAACATCAAATACATTTAAAAACATTTTAATACAGCCTCTTCAACTTAAATGCCAAACCATATTGGAGTTATTCGGCATTGTGAAATAAGAAAGCTTTCCTTTTTTCCCCAAAAAAGCAGAGACAAGCAACTTTTTTGTTTTTTCATTTGGCCTATAAAAGGGGTTTCTGTGAAATTTGACAGAAATCATATGAAATCTAATTTATATTAATATCTTGCATAAACAAGAGGGGTTTCTGATCTTTGCCAAAGGCATACATTTGCTTTCCTACCATTAAGGCTGATAATCATCTCCATGGTTCATGAAGTTCTTTTGCCGCTAGATTAGTTCATCCACTTGTTTTGGCATTAATAACAATTTATTATCTTTTTCAGCATTTATATCATGAAATTACCATCTCAACTCAACTACATGTATAAACTTGATCTTGATATAATTTAATAAATTAACCTAAAAAAGAAACCGATGCCTTCTAAACCATGTTAATCATCAAGCAGCCCAAGTTACTTGATTGGGTGACATCCTATCTAGTTGGAACCATGAAATAGGAGAAATTAGCTGAGACGTGCCATCCAATACATCAACAAGTAACTATGGTAACAACACCACCTGTGTGGCAAAAAAAGTTTCTATGGCAACTAAAACACCTGTGTGGAAGAAAAAAAACTGTGGAAAAAAAGTAAAATACTGGATAACAGAACACATCAGGAAGCGCTATTGAGTTTCTTTGTCCATGATGTATAACATGATATATATCATTTGCAGTTTAAATTGTTGGGAATATAATGGGATGGGACACCCACAGACAGAAAGCTTGGAAATCCTACTCTTCTCTTATTGTGAAGTGTTAATTGGCATAACATGCCTCGACAAGATGTGTGTGCAAGTAATGATGTCTATCTATGTATATGATAGAGTGAACCTAAACCTACATAATGTTAGACCGAGGATATGAAATAACATGTAGAAAGTACACACTTAAAGCGTAACATCAACAGTGAATGTAGAAAACAAGTGTTATTGAATGCAATGTGAATAAACAAAGTACTGGCAAGTAGAGTAAGTGCTAATTTAAGATGACAAGGTATTAATAAGAAACTTTTTTTATAATTTCCATTTTTGTGTTCATTAAAAAAGTATTCGTGACAGGAATTCATAATGGGCAAAAGCTATTTCCAGGAGTAAGCCATCACTTAAAACCCCTAGTTATCAACAGAAGTGGATCCCACTGGCTCTGTCATTCATGGACATGTGTTCTATGTAGAAAGCTAGCTTCATCAATGATACCATCTCTATTTTTCCTTGTAAGTGTTACTGTCTATGTAAAAATACTGTTCAAATCAAACTTGTTTGTCAAATAAACACAGTGTATCCATATAGCAAAAACTTGTTGCTCAAAGAATAAAAAGTATTAACTTCACTGGAAAGTGGAAACAGTTAAGAACAAGGAAGAAACACAAATTCCTTTGAGTGAGATGTTTATTCACCAACTAGCTATAGGCCTACCCAATTTAACTATAATGGATTTTTTTCAATACTGGTTCTTCTTCCATCAATCAAATTCTGAATATCTTCAAAAAGAACTGACAAAAGAGATCTCTTAATTGCTGTTGTACCGCTAGATTGGTCCATTGTATAAGCAACATTCCCGTAAAAGTCTTAATCCTAATTGCTCACTACTACATGTAGTACTACCAGATCACAATGAAAGAGATCCCATGTGTTTTACAACATAATCATATTAGCACACAGATCGTCCTATGGAAAATCACAAGCTTTAGAAAACTCTCCTTCTACATATAAATTTGAATTTGAAAACAAATTTACGAGCATCTAATGTGTGCCACAATGTGTTCGTGTCACATGAACAGGGACAGGCGATTTGCGCGGAAAAAAATAGCAAATTGCGCGGAGATTGCGCGGAACTTTATTTTAGTGTTAATCATGCATCCCTGCCCATAGGAAAAATATAGCCAATTATGCGGAGATTGCTGGAAAAAAGTTCAGCGCAAATCGCCTGTCCCTGCACATGAATGCAATTACTTCCAGCTTGACAACTCCTATAGCGATTCGCACCATTACACAGTCAAGACAAGGACATAATGAAGCTGCAGACAATGACACTGTTGCTCACCTTTGATTAACCCATTCCTCTCTATTTCACAAGAATTTTTTTTTTAAATGCCTATATTTTCGTCCAGAAATTGCCTTTCCCCACTTTTCCAAGGATCGCTGCCAGAGATGAGATATCCAGAAACAAAAGGTGGTTAATTGGTGGAAAAATACTATATTTTAGCCCATGCACAGTGCACACATACCTCTAAAATTGTGGCTGATGGCTGATCTGTTTCACGAAGACTTGCAATCAATGTTAAGATGTGAATATAGATATTCTTTGGTTCATATAAAGTTGGTAGTGCCATCAATGTATTTTTGCGATTTCACTGCAATCGTGCAGAAAAACTACCTTTGTATGTGTGTGTGTATACTCTATACACGATTCGACAATGCGATCATGCGATCAGCAAAATTCGAAAAATATATCACTACCTATCTTGAGGTGAACCAAAATATACCATGTGGGTTCCAAAAGACTGTGATTTTACTATCCACACTCAAGTGTATGTTATGATATTTTAACAAAAAATAATTAAAAAATATGTAGTCAAAAATAAAAAATAAATACTTTACCTGTTGTGTTGTTAGTCAGCATCCAATTGATCGTCACCAAGAAGAAAGAACATAAAACATAAAAGAGAGGAAAATATTACAAATTAGATATGCAGCACAATCAATCAATCAATCAATTAATTAGTGAGTAAATTAAGTTCAACAATCTGGGTTAGTGTCCTGCCACATCTACATAGTGATTTAGAGTCTCGCATACCTTTGTAAGGTTATGCTCACATTTCCCTTGCAATTAGACCCAATTGCTGTTCCTGTTTAAGAAGTAATGTTATTATGCCATTGCTTATCACTTTTGTGCCACCTCATTGAACCTCAAGATGCTAAGTCAAAGTGAAGACTGAACTTCCCCACACCACATTATACTGATGGTGATTTGAGTATAACCTGGTTTCACTCTCCCTTTGACTTGTACACTTGTAGTGAACAAATGAGTATCTGTACTGTTGATCTGTTTTTGGTATTAAGCAAACTTTAGTGAGCCTTGTCTCCAGGGACTGCCTTTTGATGAGAGCGAGAGCAATCACTTTCTACTGCTCTCCTTGTCTGATATAGGAGAGTGATTTTTAGCTCTCCTTAGCTAACCATTCTCTCCTTGCATTCTATTGTAAATGCTCTAAACAGCTCTCCTTAAAAGAGCTTTTTTAATGCTCTCCTGTAAATTCCAAAAGACAGTCCCTGTTGTCTCAAGTTGAGAGTAACATCATGTTGGATTTTGCAGTCACAGATTCAAAACAGTGTGTTTACATAGTTGCGTCACCAGCGTACGGACAATCCGCTCTTGTACCCGTTTGTACATGCCCCGCGGGATTGGGTTAGCATGTGTGATTTGAATCTGCCACCGCAAAATCCAACATGGTGTTACTCTCAACTTGAGATGAGACAAGACTATAGCTTGAAAATAGCACCCTCATTTTGTGTTTACAATGTAAGACTATGCCAAGGAATTTTGTGGCAAGTTGAACCTGTCTACCAGTCAGTATCTCATGTAGCATCATTTTGCTTCAAACTTCTTGCAGAATTTATTACAGTAAGTCATATTTTCTCTTGTTTTATCCTCTTTAAGCAGAGCGACTTTGAAATCAACCCTTTTAAATTCTCAAAGCTAGAATTTCCCTATGAATCAGAAAATCGATTCTGGCAAAGATTCTAATAAAGAGAATCAAGTTGATTCTCCCACTGTGGGACGAAATTCTATCTGCTGCTCACATCTTCAAAAGCAGTTCCACAAATATGTATTAAAACCTGAGATTAAATAATGAGCAGGTGATTCACCTGTTAGCGTAAATTTAGCTTTACACATGTCCTTGGATTACCTCCATGAAAAAAATCATAGCAAATTAAAAAATAACACTAAACTGATCATCGATACACACTCTGGCTTATATGTAACACATCATGACGATCATGTAGTGATCAATATCATGTCTAGTAGTTTTCTATCATTTCAATGATACTTTTCATCTCTGTTTTCTACTAAGTAGCATGGATTTTTTTTCTGCTAAGTTACTAGATGGTTTGTCCTTGGAGCAAGATATGTACCGTGGATGATGAACATAACAGAGACTGAACACAAATTCAACTCACTTTATATAATTCATTGCACATTATAATATTCAAATTTAATTTTACACAGATCTATATTATCCATCTCTGATGTAAATTCATGCAGTGAGCTTTTTCTCTGAACACGTCTTTCAACAAAATGCACTTTGAACACCCTTTAGACTTTGGGTTTTGGTTGGAGGAGTCTTGTGTGTTTACCACACCCACAATGTCATTGAAGGTGGAATGGTAATTTGTGGTATTTACTGGGATTAGGGTTAATTCAATTAGGGGGAGTGCTTCACCCACTCAGGCAGATAGAAGTCCTGATGAGGGTGAGGGAAGGGCAAAGAGAGGATAAAGAAGGAAAATAAAAGCTGCATGCACCCAGGGATCAAACCTGGGACTCCTACGGGACAACAAATGAAGGGGGTTTTGGTGGAAGCTGACCTGTGTGTTCCGCGCCTACATCACTGAAGGGGAGTCACTCACCCTGTAGTAAATTGTGGCATTATTGGGGTTTGGATTAACATGTCTTAATCAGTCAAATTGGGTAACATAGTGGTCACAACATCTAATCCTAACCCTAAACCTCACCCTAAAACTTAACCCTAATTTTAAAAAAGCTAATCCCAATCGTACCAATTATTCTTAATTTTTGCCAATATTGGGTGACAGTCTTCTTCAACAAATTATCTTTTTCCATCTTGAAATCTGCACTCATGAACTAGGGGATTCTGTGGGCATTTATAGCAGCTAACAACTTGTAGCATAAGGCAATACAGATTTTAAAATTGCAATTTTTTTTGAATATTTAAAAGAGTTAAGTGTTACGAAGAGTAACATTAAATCTCAGAAAGTCCCTTTTAATGTTACATACTAGCAAGTCAATATGGTTTGTAGTCCTAGATATAGCGCTAACAGTTCCTAGATAAAAGCACATTTTCTAATCAATTCTGCGCTGCATATCAAGTAACACAAATCCTCCACACCACATGAACTTCTCTTAACCATATTCTTCATTGCATTTCCTGCAAGCTGTATTATACATCAGTTCTGTAAAAATCTAGACATTTTGAAAAAATTTGCACCATTTAATGGAAAAAGGTCTGACATGGTCTTTGTGAGTTCATGGTGAGTGAAATCTAAGATGTGGATAGGCAGCAGAGAGAGTAATAAAATTCCATGGTCCGTGTAATATCCGCATGAGGCCCTGGTTAGTCAAGGATGCTTGTACAATGCTGAGGAAATCCTTTGTATTGCTGAGATTTCTGAATTAAACATGTAGCAAAATCTTTTATTGAACCTTCTGCATGCACAGCTTTCTGTGCATTTAGGGAAAATAATTAACACTGCTACGTGTGTGGGGGTGTGTGTGTGATAGGGGTGTTGGGTGGGGGTGTGTGTGCAATTGTGTATCTGTGTATATGGTTTACTTAATACATTAACGCTTTATACAAGAAGCTTTCATGGCTAACTGCATAATATGCTTTAGAAGTATTAAACTAAGTAATTAATTTGATTATAAATGCATCATCATTCAATAACAATGACAAACCTCTGCAGATACATGAGATGCCTTTTTTGTTTTTTGTCATTGCTATTATATATTTCCCCCCATGACAGTTCATTTTATAGCAATTCCACATCATAGCACTATGGTAATTAAATTTCATTAAGGCTATCATTTTTTACCAACTAAAAAATAGTGTCATGCCTGGTACATAATCAAGACATTTCTTACAAGGTGTCACATGATATGGCCGGCAATCACGTAACAGTTTCTTGAGCAGGTTCACATCCTTACCACAAACTGTAATCTATGACATTATCATAATGCAATATTAATGACAGCGAACCCACAAATGGAACACATTTCCTGCATGAAATAGAATGACTTAATATGCAAATGAGCTATCAATTGAATTGACAACAAGGGTACTTGTTTTCTAACTAGGTTGTATGATTAAATCATGTCAACTACCTTACACAATCTGACACCTGTTTGGGACAATCACTCTTGTTTTTCCTGTACTTTGCATACCCCCATCTTTTTCATCATGCCATGTTATGTGATTGACAAAATGAGTTCTTGTTAGGCTAAAAGTTCTTCTAGATCAAGAGGTTTTCTGTAATTTACAGTTGATCTATTTTCTAAGCAGACTGCTAAAAAGAAAAGGAAATCAGGAAACTTCAAGATCTTAATTACGTTCATTTCATGGTACTATGTTAAAAGAGACAAGATGCTAAAAAACTGCATCAGAATTTGAGGTTGATGAACCAAAATAAATTTAGGAACATTACACTGAAAATCAGAATAAAAAGGAAAATTCCAATTTCTGGACTAAGTGCCACATTTTAATAAACATTACTTAAAACCAAACAAAAATGTTATGGCAATGAAACATGAACATTTATGGTGCATAAGACAATCAAATATTCTACACAGTAATTTTAGATGTTGGAACCTCTTCATTTCAAATGCTTCTTCAGTGAACGGCTCTTTCCAGAGCCATCAAACCTTTTTACTTAGCAGTTTTATGAGGTCTGCTTGTTCTCTATTGACAAGAGACAGTCTTCAGTGAAAAGCTCTTTTCAGAGCCATCATTACATGTGTCATTCTTAGATACTTTGTCATGTAGAAGTCAGAGCTACTCCCGACAATAGGTTTCAATTCTAAACTTGTCTGACGTTGAACCTGCTAAAAATCTTATACTATGCAAAATAAAATTGCCAAGCATCCAACCCATTTTGCTTCATTTACTGTATATTTACTGCGGTTTTATGTTGCTTCACTGTACAGTGGTTTGCAAATGCAATTGGATCGATGATATGACCCCTATTTAATCACTAAATTAACTGTTTTCCTGTACTTTGCATCCCCCATCTTTTTCATCATGCCATGTTATGTGATTGACAAAATGAGTTCTTGTTAGGCTAAAAGTTCTTCTAGATCAAGAGGTTTTCTGTAATTTACGGTCGATCTATTTTCTAAACAGACTGCTAAAAAGAAAAGGAAATCGGGAAACTTCATGATCTTAATTACGTTCATTTCATGGTACCATGTTAAAAGAGGCTACATGCTAAAATTTGAGGTTGATGAACAAAAATAAATTTACGAACATTACACTGAAAATCAGAATAAAAAGGAAAATTCCAGTTTCTGGACTAAGTGCCCCATTTTAATAAACATTACTTTTTCAAATAAAAATGTTATGGCAATGAAATATAAACATTTACGGTGCATAAGACAATCAAATATTCTACACAGTAATTTTAGATGTTGGAACCTCTTCATTTCAAATGCTTCTTCAGTGAACGGCTCTTTCCAGAGCCATCAAACCTTTTTACTTAGCAGTTTTATGAGGTTTGCTTGTTCTCTGTTGACAAGAGACAGTCTTCAGTGAAAAGCTCTTTTCAGAGCCATCATTACATGTGTCATTCTTACTATCTTAGATACTTTGTCCTGTAGAAGTCAGAGCTACTCCCGACAATAGCTTTCAATTCTAAACTTGTCTGACGTTGAACCTGCTAAAAATCTTATACTATGCAAAATAAAATTGCCCCACATCCAACCCATTTTGCTTGATTTACTGCATATTTACTGGTTTTATGTTGATTCACTGTACAGTATACTGGTTTGCAAATGCAATTGGATCGATGATATGACCTCTATTTAATCACTAAATTAAGAAGTGAAATGTTATTACATGGACCATACATATAACAAGTTTCCTATCAACAACCAAAATTAAATAATAATAACCTTCACTACAAAAACAACAAATTTATATTTAATAGATAACAAGGTGTAAAGCTTTCCTTCTGTCCAAAATTGATATCAATCGTATAAATTACATTACACGTGCAAGTGATGCCAAAACTGGCATTCCTTATCCCGAAACATGCAATAAAATATAATGATAAAAGCATTTTGTTGGAATGGCAATTTTTCTTCTACTGAGTGATACAAATGAACCCTTGCTATGCTCTCTAACCCTTCACCTAATTAATAATAAATAATAAATAAATTTTGGATTTATAAAGCGCCTTTCTCCAGATCTTAGAGGACTCAAAGCGCTGTAATTTCGCTGCAATGGTGAATCATCACAATCAGATCGCATCAACTAGGTTGCTGCCGAAAGGCGCACACCTATCCGCATTTAGATTGTAACATCCACCAATTATCTGTGCAGCTCCCCAAATTCCATTGGGTGAAGGAAGTTTTTGATAACCAAACAACTAATCACCGATTTTTGCGATACAGGAGGAAACCGGGGATGCTGGAGAATACTTGCGAGAGCGAGCATGGAATCGGGATAAACCAAGTGCACATGAGTCCTTGGGGCGCCGGGCTTGAACCCGGGACCTCAGTGGTGCAAAGCGAGGGAACTACCGCTGCGCTAACTCGCCCTCCCATTAATTGTAATGATTATTCCATTATTCAACTTCAAATTGCAGTATTGGAAAGAGATGAATATGGAAATTGCCCAAGATAATTTTCAACCTCTACTGACATTGTACAAATGAAAGTAAAACCGTAGCTGGTCATCTCAAGACAACCCAAGATGTTGAATTGACAACTCCGATTGACCACCGCACATTTAATTTTTGCATTGATTACACTTAAACCTTCATTTCCAAGTCTGATTCCGGGGACAAATTACAATGCATTGGCACTGGCAATATCCGATGGGCCCTATATATAGCCATGAAGCCACTCATAATAGACCAGAAATCTATTGTATATTGAAACGATTCTGTGAATAGAAGCCAATTTATTAAAATATAGGTGAGTTTTTCTTTTTCTAAGATGCCAGCGACATTATAAATAAAATTTCTGATGCAGTGCTGCAATTCGTTGCTGCTTAAAGTAAAGGCCAGAGGAAGGGTTGCTTGAAACCTGTAGACAAATATGGTCATTCTAATACGAGCTGGTCTGTCTAGGTGCAGACACCGGGAATTGAAAGTGTGTGATTGTCAACTATGATTTATAAAGGTCTTTGTGACGACTCACTTTAGTTTAACAATTCAGTTGGACTTGAGGTGTACAGGTTGGGTAAAATTCTATCAGTAAATACAAATTACAAATAAAATAACAATATAATAAATTTAAAAAGAAATGATTTAAATTTAATAAAAAAATTGATAAATCAAAAATAAAATATAATTTTTAAAGCCCACAAAATAACTTATTTTCTACTAATAAAGATATGAAACACATTTTATTTGCTATCTACTGAAGATAGCAAACCAATAGCAAGCTAGACTATGCCATAGTCGATTTTTGATAAATAAAAATATGGTATTTAATCATGATGAATGCATTCAGTTGAACTCGAAATTATACTGATATTTATTACATCAAAATACTAGTAAATGGTTATTAAAAAGTTTATTATATTAGTGACAGTAGCCTAACAGTAGCGTATACGTAGGCTTATTGAATACAACATATTATAATGGCACTTTAATACTGAACAATTCTGATTTTAGAATCTACCAGTTTAATAATCACAACAGCCCGAGTTAAAAATCGACTATGAACATTGCATTTTTAACAGGACTTTGACCAGGGACTTAGTCCCTAACACACACTGTCAATCATACTTGTTTATCAATTCAATTTAACCGCAAGGACAAAGCCTGTACGTACAAGACGTGCTCATGCACCTTCAGTTGCATGAGTTGTGTACGATGTAGTTATCAATGGTAATGGGACGTGTCCGGATGATTTAAACCACATCGAGATCTGGGCGACCAATCACAAGCCAGATCCATTTAAAGATACATTACATCATGGCTAATTTTAGTAGGCCAGAAATCCGCTACAATCTCATCCATAGACAGCTGTGTTAAACATGTTTAACCGCAATCGAAAGTAGTCCACTTGGGAAGCCAACAAACAGAGGGAGCATGGCAACTAAAAATATCAGATGTGAAAATCTATCAATTGTGCACAAATTAATTAAATCAGAGTTTTAAGAGTACATGTATGCACAATGGGCAAGTGGACTACGGAGAAGTCTAATAGCAAACACAAATGCTATTACTAATGCTACATGTAGCAAACACAAATGCCAGATTGACAATAGCAAAGACAAATGCTATTTACTGAATACTGATGATTATTGATAGCAAAGACAAATGCTATCTACTGATGATACCAAGGACAAATGAAATCTACGGATGATAGCAAAGACAAATGCTATCTACTGAAGATAGCAAAGACAAATGCTATCTACTGATGATAACAAAGACAAATGCTATCTACTGATGATAGCAAAGACAAATGATATCTACTGAAGATAGCAAAGACAAATGATATCTACTAATGATAGCAAAGGCAAATGCTATCTACTGATGATAGCAATAGGGGTATCTACGTTTACATGTTTCACGTTTAACTGACCGTAAAATGCACTATCCGTTTAGGAAAATCACTAACCGTTTAAACGTAAAAAAAAAAGAAGTTTTTGGCGACTTTAGAGAACCTCTAAACCTACCGTATTGTCTGTAATAAACGCCCCGGAGGCGTTGCATTTTTCCAAAAGGGGCGTTTTTATTGGAAATTAATTGAAAAAAGTGAACAAAACTTTAAAATCTGGTTAAATTTCCCGATGGTGCTCCTTTGAAAAAAAATAAAAAATTTACACACATTTACACGGTTAACCGACCGGATTGTGGTCCGTTTAAACGGTTAGACAAATAACCGTTAATTTACACCCCTAGATAGCAAAGACAAATGCTATCTACTGGTGATAGCAAAGACAAATGTATACTAATGATAACAAACACAATTGCTATCTACTGATGATAGCAAAGACATATGCTATCTACTGATGATAGCAAAGACAAATGATATCTACTGATTTTGTTGAATAGTTTGTTCAGTAAATAAACATTTTGGATTTTTGCTTGACAAAACCAAGTGAATACAACAATATTAGATAGGCCTACCCTAGACACAATAGCTATCTACTGATGATAGCAAAGACAAATGCCATCTACTGATGGATGATAGCAAACACAATTGCTTACTGATGATAGCAAAGACAAATGCTATCTACTGATGATAGTAAACAATTGCTATATATACTGCTTGATGATAGCAAACACAATTGCTGTCAAAACACAAATGCTATATACTGATGATAGCAAACAATTGCTATCTAAACACAAATGCTATCTACTGATGATAGCAAAAACAACTGCTATCTACTGATGATAGCAAAGACAAATGTATCTACTAATGATAGCAAATATAAATTTATCCACTAATGATAACAAACACAATTGCTATCTACTGATGAGAACAAAGACAAATGCTATCTACTGATGATAGCAAAGAAAAATGCTATCTACTGATGATAGCAAAGAAAAATGCTATCTACTGATGATAGCAAAGACAAATGCTATCTACTGAAGATGACAAAGACAAATGCTATCTACTGATGATAGCAAAGACAAATATTATATCCTTCATTCATAGATTCTTGTTCATTGATTGGTTAAAAGTGTGTCACGTGATCAAAAATAAACACACTATTCTGTGAGGAAGTGCAAAAAGTACTATTTACGTCCGTAAATAGTACATCCAAGCCGTAAATAGTATTTCTGAATAGTTACTATATACGGATAGCAGCATACCCACGCCGCAGTCCATAAAGCATAACAATAACATTGAACGTCGACATTGACTATAAGAGTATTTTGTCACTGCCGAGAAACGACAACACAAAAATGGCGAAATTTAAATCAAGCTGGAGTGGGCTGCTACTGCTGAAGAAGATCACAATTTCAGCTGTTTAATTTGAATTGTTACCAGTTCTAGCGCAGGAATATTTACTGAATTCATACCACAGACCAACACAGTCAGATTCAGAGCGACACTGACACGGTAAGCTTAAAAACAAACAATGACAGTGCGAGACCAGTCTCGGACCGCATAGGCCATGCATGCATGAAGGTAGCTGGCCTAGTACCGTGCGTATGGAGGCCTATCCCGATTGCACGATAGCCTTCGAGTTTACACATGTAAATCTTTTTACATGTAACAACTTGAACAAATAAACACTGACAGTGAGTAAGCTTAAAAACCACTAACACATGAACATGACAGTGCGAGTTTTTGAACCGCCTAAACCGGACTGCCGTGCATAGGCCCTACCTAGGCCTATCTTGAAGCATGGCGGAGTTTTCATATAATCTTTTAACCAATCAATGAACAAAAAATCTATGAATGAAGGATATAAAACAAATATATACTGCCTTCATTCGAGGTTCTGGTTAAAACTATGGTCCCTCGCCGAGATCAATAGTACTATTTTCCTTCGGGGCTGCGCCCCTCAGGAAAATAGTAATATTGATCTCACCTCGGGCCCATAGTTTTAACCAGAACCTCTCATGGCAGTATATATTTGTATATTATCTGCTGAAGATAGCATATAAACTGCTATTTTAGTACCTATAGAAGATAGCAAACACAAATGCTATCAAAGACACAAATGCTATCTACTGAAGATAGCAAACACAAATGAAGAAGACACTTTCCATAATTTTTTTTTCTAAAACACAATGGTCAGAAAACTGTACACACACCACTTCAAATAAATAAATAATACATTTTGGATTTATAAATGAATGCAAATCTGTACTTTACATAACAATTTCTTACAACCTGTTCTGGCTTTTAACCATGAACAAAAAAAACCACTGATATTAAATATATCTCTCTTCTCTCCCACACATCTGATAATACATACTGTGTGCATGGTACAGATGTATTTCATACCGTGGATAGCTATGTAATTGATGGTCCCATACCTTGAAGGTGAGAGTCTAACCTGCTCATGTTTAAGTACCTAATCTTGTTGGCACAAAATAAGGGATCACCTCAAGTCTGCAATCTTAACACCTCATTACAGAACTGTTGCACTCTCTCATGACATGAGTTATACAAGCCGTGCTTCTAATGGGGCTACCGTTAGTTATGGGGCTGCTGTAAAAGCTCAAAAATAGGTATCCGAGTAGAAAACATCCACAGCATTGTACATAAATCTATGATCATCACTTCTTCATTACTCATCTAACTCCCGGCTTAACGACTTATTGAACATTGCCCTGTACTATTGACATAAGCAATCAATTAATTAATTCTTAATTGCTGCAACAATATTTTCACAGTTACTAAACGCATGCAAAACAACATGAGCAACGTTTACATTTGTTTTCAACAAGTTCACTTCCTCATACCAAAAATACATGAACTATCAGCATGGGTCTAATTGCCTCATCTCCAATTGCATCGTCCAATAACCACTGCACCATTCACCATGATCAAAGCTTAAAAGTTGACCTCTAGTTATTGAGAATGAATTTTTGTACCCAATACATACATACACAGGACATGTATGACTGTACAATCATATTGGAGTCACAGAACTGTGTCCTGTCAGATGAGGTGCATGTTTGAGAGTTAGCAGGGTTGCCAAATCAATAATTTGGTAGCCCAATTGGGCAACTTAATATTCCCTGCAACTTCTTATTTCCTGTCCCATAGAAACCGATGGTTAATAAAAAATTTGGGTGACTTTTTGACATTGGCTCCCACGACTTTCAGTAGTTCATACCCCATAGAAACACCCAATGATTATTTTTAAGACAAAAATTGGGAAGACTTTTGGATGATTTGGTGCACGATCCAGGCTGATTATTTTTTGGAAACCCTGGCTTTAGTTTAAGACCATGTTTCAACATGAATAAAACAGGCAAATCGCTTCTGAATTTTAAACTCAGATGTCACCCGTGTCAACAAGACAATTACTATACGGTTAATACCTCCACTCCATAATGTCAAGGTTTTACACATTCATGAATTTCAATATGATGGCGCGTGTTGATTTAGGAAATACGAGTCAATTTGTCATTTCCTGCCTAACATTCGACATGCACGGATTGCAACAACAACCATTTCATTACTCATATTGGGAAATACATTCATATTGGTTCTTTTTGATAATGATTGACAAGTATTCATCATTTTGCACTGTACATGGTAAATCGAGCATCTACATTACTCTAAATATTGTGAACATCTAAATAATTTGAATTGTGTGTGTACATGTGCACGTGCATAGAATGGGAAACATATAAAATGTCTTTTACACAGGTTCACAACAAATCTTAAATGCCATTTTTTGTTATGTACAATGTACATGCACATGATGATCATCTTTGATCATTTTAATTTAAGAAATCTTATGGATTTAAACCAAATAAAATAGACGACTTTTATTTCTAGCCATTTTCTCATGAATACATTAAAGATATACCCTTTACTTCCTCTAACATGTCATTAATTAATCCTATTCTTACAATAAATGCAAATCTAACCCTAAATCAAACCGGCCTTAGCCATGTCAGATATGTAGGCCTACAATATATTTTAGGGTTGTCTTCAGAAATCAAATGGCAATAAATGAAACTTATGCCAAACACAGAAATTTAATATCTTGTTATAATATATGGAAAGTCATCAAAATTTTTGCTGTGTTCATGTCTAACAGTCTGAGAAAGTTTCTAGTGACTTAACTACCAAAATTACTTCCAAATTTTATGGAATAATAAAAATCCTATTGATCTAAATTGTTTTGTCTCCATTAAACTAAAACCAGGGCAAATAACATTTTACTGTTCAAAAATCTGTCTACAGAAATAGATAGAATATGAACATTACTGTTATCTTATTAAAAACTACTTCTTAAATTCAATTTCAATTTAAAAAACTGTATTGTATTGTCTCCATCATTCATTTAGCCAGCAGATAAAAGCATTTTACTGTATAAAACCTGTTCCACAACCTAACTCTTTGCAGCAATTTTTTCATAGCACTCACAGCTTCAGCGACCCTTTTTCTCTTGACATGAATTCATGTAAGAATAGCACAGGTGTCCAGATAACATAGGTAATACAGAAATACACTCAAGCAATCTCCGCCTCATTATTCTTTAAAAAAAACGCAAATATATTCTAACAATGTAAGCTGCTGCCGCTGGTAATAAAACAAACAAAAATTTATGCAACAAAGCTTAAGTGCAATACCTTCATGCATTGCCGGGTTAATAATCAGTCCAACAACAAGACAACAGTTGGGGTATTATATTGGATCTGAAATGTACTTTCCAGCCCGTGGGGAATATTATTCTGATCATGTACTAAATGTATCTCCATATTTTTCAACTCCGTGGGCACTCTAAAGACACCTCGCATCGTTCGGAATTCGTCTCGACATAACAGTACAATCTAGATGAGGAGTTTCTACTTGAGTTAGTTGCCAAATCAAGTTGACAATGAGATAATCCATGAAATCAGCAGGGGAAGCATGGGTTTATAGAAAAAATAAATAACTCTTGACTTTTCAGTATATTTCAATTGTTTTCCAACACAATTTGTGATAAAATATTAACATTTTAAGATGTGCAAGATGACAAGTATGTTATTCACCACATACTGTAAAATGATAGTCATTGTGATGCTGCGAATATTCATTAGTTTGAGGTTTACAGGGAAGCACAGTCACGTCCTGAACTTAAGGGCTCTCATTGTTTCCCTAATAAATTTCCCACTTATCTACATACATGGCCTTAACTAATTTTACCTGAATGTCACTACTCAGTGACATGCCAGACGACACTTCATGTTAGCCGATGATAACATTTATTCTGTTGCAATTTATACCATTTTTTACAAATCTGAATGCTGTAAAGAAATTACTGTATGTAGTGAAAAATATGCAGATTACAGATATTTGCATTTTTGGTTTAAAATGACATATTCACATAGTAATGGTGGATGTAAAATATTGCATTTATGTGACAAATATGATAGACCTACAAATTTGTTGTTAATGTTATCTTCTTAATTTTTTCATACATATTTTCTTTATTATTTACAGCCGTGAGGTGTTAAGGCATCTGCCATGTCTGATGTAATGGGTTAAAATTAATTATTTTTTTAGAGATCATATCACATACCATTTTTCACCCTGATGTTGCAATGATGTCAGTGCGCATTATATTGGGCATAGCCTCAAATCACTTGCGTTAGCTTAAAGCACTGGCGTACACATGCATGCGCTTAAAGACGCCGCATAGATGCGCAAGCAAAACAGCTGAGCGTGTTGACGTCACTGCCACATCAGGTGAAAATGGTATGATCTATGGTTTTGTTTTTTTTTGGTTTTACATTAGTTGGACTAACTTTCAACAAATACATGTGATGGCTCAGGCTCACTATGTTTAAAACTCAAAATGAAGGCCTACATATAAAACTATTGTCTGTCAGTTGCACCCGCATGAACAACAGAAAATTCAGGAAGTGCTGACTTTTTCTTATGTTAGGAATAGGATTTGTTGACAAAAATTAACAAGTTAATCGCCATGTCATATTTGCACCAGTAAAGAGCAATATGTTAGGCTAGTATCGGTAACAGCGTTAAATGACACACTTTGCCTACAAATTTTCCATCTTGGTTGTTTAAACTAGACCTGATTATGTATATTTACAGAAAACCTGGTTGGATTTATTGACAGCGCAGTCAGTCACATTAACTCATTCCTCTAAAACCGCAATCAAAGAGAATGTGACATGAGAGTAAAGTGATCTGGGTGAAACTGAATCCACATGTAAATATTTCTTCCAGCTGCAAGTTTCCACTCATGCCAAGCATCTCTACCAATCCTTGTTTTCACTTGGCAAAGTACCTGATAAGTGTTAACACTCAGAAAAAAACTAGGGAAAAAGTCAGCGCCGTTTTTGTTTAACCAAATACTGCACACATGAAACCTGGCCAGCCCTACCTGTGATCTATACCTCCCTTGCCATTTATTCACTATGTTTACACAACATTTCTTTTCTCTTCAGGTCTACTTGGCCGTGTTTTCAGCGATCTCATTTACACCGCATTGTCCAAACAGTAGAAAAATAAAGAATAACCAAACTGAAATTTTCCTTCAAATCAAATTAATTCACAGCTCTCATCCACTTTTTAAGGATATCAACCGACTTTATCAAATCATAAATGACTGTGTGCAAGCTTTTCAATGAAAATCAAATTTGAGATTTTAAGAAATGCTCCGAATTTGAGATACAATCCGAGGTGAAAAATTACTGGCACAGAAATATCTATTTTTGTGAGTAATGGATGCCCAAAGAAATGGATGCATTATCAGCTGCAGAACCGTCATCTTGAAGAAATTCGGCAAGCCTTAGGATATTTGCCAAGATGGAGGCAAAAATGCTTCTTAACACAATTTACACTCAACTTGGATGGATTTAAGCTTACCTAATTTCACATTTATTATCCTCCATCTGGATTTTGATTTGTTTGCAATGACTGAATTCAGAAAACTGAAGCAGTTGCTTTGCATAATTTCAACCTTTTTGAAATCACTATGACCTGTCAGTTGTCCAGTCGTAATCTTGTAAAAGCTACTTAATACAGCACATAATACTTCAAATCTATCCGATAAAAGGGTCTCCTGTTGGTCACAGTAAAGTTGACAATCTTTCACAAATATCAGCGCAATCTCGCAGGCTTATAAATGAAGCATTGATTTTTGGCATTAAGTGTGTCTGTGTCATCCTAGCAATCTGTGTGTAAAAGCAGGTAGATGCAGTTAAAATCATCTACCATCGAGTTCACCATAAGTGAAGCCCATGACAGCATAATTCTGCAGCTTTACTCTGACCTAAAATACTACACAAAATTCACACCCAAGTCAAAATTTTATTCCCAATTATAAAGGCACTTTGCTTTTATATAAAAACAAATCCTGAATTAACATTTCCCAACAATAAATCCATCACGACAACTCTCCAAAGGCAAAGAGAGAGTGAGTAATCATCTACCAATTGGCAAATTTTCGACACGGTTATAACCATTGCATAAAGAATAGCGTTATCGTCACTACTGGGGCAATGTGAATAATCCATTGATCATGAATCTACTCAGGTAAGGTAACAGGGCTAGAGGTTCATGCATGCCACAAAGCTGACATGAAATTACATTACCCCAATACAGCATGACAACGATATGATTGATGGTGAGAAGGGGAAATACCTTGCAGCTGGTATTTAATGGGAGGGGGAAGCATGCAGCTTGCAAAGAAAACCAAAATATAGTAATGTTTTATTTGGACTACATCTGGCACATGATGTAAATCATATTACGATAGATGTGATTGAAACATGACGCAAGGAAATGTTGCTGGTCATGCTGGAAGGCATATCTCAACATTTTGTTTTTTCAAACTTATCAATTTTGAGTTAAATGTTACAATCAACATTTATGACGGTTTCAGCAATATTATTTGGGTTAATTGAGGAAGGCGGCTGAATACTTCAAGAAAACATGGAAAGTCTTGTTGTCAACAGCTAAACATTGCTCATTTTCTTCACAAATTGTCAAGAATTATTGATATTGTCATTATCTTCATTGTTCTAAAATATTTTGCAATATCACCAGTACCAGTGTCTCCAATGCTGCCCACATCAGCACCACCATTTCACTGGCACTGGCATTCTCCTCACATCATCATCATCTCATAACGAATCATTTACTGCATCTTCAAGCCACAGTAACATGATCATAGGGGGCTAGGGGCCACCTAACTCAGTTTGTCCTCAAATAGGTGGAATTGCAGTCCAGTTGGGGGAATTTAAGATTTTCACATCATTGCCAATCCAGTTTAAATACATCAGTTGAGCATGCAATATCAGTTGGAAAAAATCAAGATATTGGCATAACAATTTAATAGTGAAATCCTGTGCATGTATCAAGCCATGAACCACTGAATGCAAATAATTAAATTTGAAATTCTTGTACAAAATAAGCCTAATCTGTTTATGTCATTACACAGCATTCACCCAACATACTTTTCTAACAAAGCAATTACAATCTGATTTTCTCAATTACAGGAAATCTATTAGATACAATGCATAGGAATTACACCGACGCATCAATATTAATATATGCAATAACATCTTTCCTATTTAATATTGATTTTCCACCAACTTTACTTTGAAGTCACGCTTCTCTCCCTAATTATCTTCTGAGCTACAGATGCAATCAGAGAGCGATTTCATGTAAATATTTCAAACCTATACCAAGCCTGATCATAAAGTAAACACAAACATAGCGACAGTTGGAGCTTTGTACGGTTACACGTAAGCAAAGAGATATTCCATTAACCCTCCCATATACATGTAGTCTACTGATGAGCGGAGAAGATCCTAAATTATCAAATATTTATAGGGGATTCTCTTATCTTTGAAAGTGCAACCTGTACGGAACGCTGCATCTCCAATTGATATTTAATGAAAGTCTACAGTCAGTGTTGCCACAAGGTGATCAACTCATACAATATGGCTAAGAACAGTTCTTGAATGAGGGTGCATTGTTTTAGAATTTTGATTACGGTACTTTTTAACAACTGACATTTCTGATTATTATTTTTATTATAAATATTATCTAGCAACTTTCTTCTTCCTGTACCGTTTTTCCACACTGTAAATCATATGCAAAATTTCGTTAATTTTGTGAGTGCATTCAATTTGCAAAATTTTCATACACATGGGTTATTTTTCCTTGTATAAATTTGCAATAATTTTATTTGTGCAGTTCAATCCTAAATGCAAAATTTAAATGTCATGACAATATCATGCTTTACAACACTTACCAAAGTGCTGAATTACGGTAATATGATTGGCAATTTGTTTGATAAAGACAAGTATGCATTTTACACAACATACGCAAATGAGGTCTCTTTGAAAGAGCATGGAACTATAGAAAGCATCCACATTCATCCTGCAATACTTGGTTAAAAGTCCCATATTCATTGTTCAATCTACTTGTAACCGTACCCTTCAATTAGTGTCCCCATAGACTTTTTTAATTTACCTAATTTACACCAGTTTGAATGATATTTTGTCCAATATCTAAATAAAGTATTATTTCAAAAAACACACAAAAACTATAATATGATGTGCCAGTTTTGTCTTGAGTTTCAACTGAAATTTTGCATGGATTGTCCAGTTTTTTTTCTTCCTAAAATAGAAAATAATAAGGCAGTTTGTGAGCCACTAAATTTCCTGCCCGTCTCGGTAATTAGAGGGGGAATATAAGATCATTTGTAAATTTGTGATGGAAACAAAATGCTATCTACTGAAGGCCATTTCATTGTGAATAATACATGACTATCTATTATAGATAGCATTTGAATTATAGTGCTCATGACTGCTATTGACTGAAAATGCACGTAGGCATACATTTCACATTTGAGGTATAAAATGCATCTTGCCAAAATGTTTGAAAATGTTTCCTATGATAGAGCTCCAGCTAGATTAGCCACTGCTGGATTTAACCCAGGACAATGTTTATAGCAAATTAACCTTATTTGACACTCTACATTTGTATTTGACCCATGACCCACCTCCGAATGCTGGGAAGATGGACATACATATTCTCTTATAAAATATCACGCTATCAGGTGCAAAACGGAGGGACGTACAGACACACAAAAGGACACGTAGCATTTCTATAGCCCTATTGACCAATTCCTGCCAGGTCTTAGCCCCATCGCCATTTGGCATGGGGGACTAATAAGTGCTCTCTATTTCCTCTAGAAATGACTTATGTAAGCATCTAAGTCAAAGATATGCATGGTATCTATACTGAATTTGACATTTAACTGCTCATAAGCTACCTTTAAATGGTGTTTGTCGTACTTCTAGTCTTAACTATTTCTGGCAACGCTGTTCAAAGTAAAAACACAACTACATGTATAGAACTACCACATCCAATATGCGCAGTCAACTTTTGCTATGGATGAATGTTGGAATTTGTTCTCTTGAGGCATGAAGAAATTGACGTGAAGCACACACCATCCGAAAAACCCTTCAGTCAATCTTGGAATAACCAATGGTAGCATAATTAAACTGTAAATAAATAATCAGTCATTGCCAGCCAGCCAGGCAGGCAGTCAGTCAGGTTGTCAAGTCATTTTACTGTTTCTAACAGTTAATCACTTCTACTTCTGTTTTTTTGAAGACGGATCAATTGCTTGAAGATTGATGTCTTTTGCTGTTGTTTTTTCAAGTGAATTTCCAATCCATCTTCCTCAAATGAAGAGTTAAGAAAACTCTGTGAGCTCTCCAATTTTACGGATAGTCTACATTGTATGTGATAAATGGGATCCACAGAGAAAAGCAGGTGGAATTAATACTACTGGTACTTCTGAAAATTTTGAGTTGAAATGACTTTTACATGTACAGTACATAACACTAAAATTGTATCTAAAATTAAACGAAGGTACGGTATGTACGCAGAAGAATGATTCAACCAATTCCTGCCCTACATGAAGTACATTTAAATAAATAAAATGCTTGTTACAAAAAGACCATGATTAAACCCCTCCCACACCAGGTAAGTATAGCCAGGCATGTCTTTCTTTCCTCCCATCTATCTACCTTGTGTCAAGCCAAATCTAGCCAATCATTAATCCTACTCATACTTTGGTTGAAATCTCAATACAGGCTGTAACACAAATGATCACTAATATTATGACTCGGGAATGGCACAGGTCATATGCGTGTGGTACTGGTCATAACTGACTATGTAGTTGACCATTTTTCCTCATCCATACATTTGTACTCCAGTGACAACATCATTTATCAATCGCATGTAAATCGCTCAGATTTGGCACTTAATTTGCATTATTTCAACCCGAGTACCATTCCTAACAGTATTTGTCATCACACTGGAAGGATATGAATTGAAGATCAAACACATTGCCGTCTCTGACTGAGGCAAGTCATAAAACCAATCTTGGGCAAATTGGGATGTTTTCAAGACTGAATCCATGTTTTGCAGAAAAGCACATCTTCATTGAGACATTGAATATCAAGGCTTTTTTTATTCTCATTCAACAACAGGCAGACAAACAAAAATCATCTGCTAGGATGCATTTACTTTTCAAAATTGATAACATTTCACCTAGAAATAATAGTTGTTCAGCTTATAATTAACCAAAATTATTTCGTTTTTGTAACTGTGCACATCAATTAAAGTTCCAAATAAATTCACAAAAGCCTGCGCCAGTCATACATTACGCAACATGCAAGTAGCGTAAATGTTGCATCCACCTGCGTGGATGCCATTCTATATCAATACACAATGTTATGAGTCTTAGTTTTTGTTGCTGCCAAGCACATACAAATGACTCTGTAATATTTTTAGAGACTGACCGATCAGATCGGTAGCTTCCGTATCGGGCCGATTATTAGCTTATCGGTAGTGATCTGCATCGGCCGATTTTTCCTTCATCCGCCGATGTAATGCACCGATCACCCAATATCATGAAAGTAATTGTTGAAGCTTAACAAGTATACATTTATTGGTATATTTCTTTGAATTAGACTAGTTAAATCAAGCGAAATTTAGCAAAAGAACAAGCTTTGTAGGCGATAAACATATATAAAATCATACCGTGATTCAGGCACGCAGCTGAGATAATCAGGTAATTCCCCGCATGCACATTACAATTGTAGTTCTTACTTCCGGGTTACACACGTGCGTACGGGCCGTGTGCAAAACTCAACACTTCCGGGTTACACACGTGCGTGTCAGATTGAAGAGAGCTACGGGCCGTGTGCAAAACTCACACTGACTTGAACATAAACACAATATTAAAATGGGGCGATCGAATGATTCGATGGACTGGGACATCAGGGGAAAAGGTAAATTGAGCTTATAATAATCATGGTCAAATTCAGTATTTTAAATGCATATGGGAGTGTGTTTTTTGTGCTCAGAGCATACATAATTATGGTAATACTTTGCATACAAGTACCCTTTCAACATACGGGTGAAATTTACTCACGGTGATGGCAGCCATTGTTTACAATTGGGGAACTGGTAATCGGCGATCGAATCGGCAGATCAAAGAGATAATTGATCGGCCAATCGGCCGATTCAGATAAGGACCTGATCGGTCAGTCTCTAAATATTTTTAATTCTTACTGACCTTTTTATAGCTTTTACCTGCACACAATTCAATTGTACGTATCACAAAATTTCAAAATTGCAAATGGAGCGGTACATTTGAAGCAGTGAGCCTTTCCTATATGGAATCAGACGGCCTATGACAAGTGCCCTGACTGCATATCATATTACTCACTCACTTCTCATTCATATGGCTATGACACCTAATATATGTACATACATTTGGAGCCATCAACAAAATATATAAAATGCAAGCATAGTTTATTTTTGCGCTTTTCGCGTTCTAGCAGCACACAGTATATTCCTTTATTACATGTTCCTTTTTTTGTGTACGAATGTAATTGGAATTGCAAATTTAAAAACAAGTTTAAAAAGCAAAGCAAGAAAAATTAGTCGCACATAAATTCTACTTTTACTGCACTGCCCATACTGTACTTTTTCCCAGATCTAAACAAGGACCTTGCCACACCCAAAGCTACATGTAAGCTACAAACCGGGGAGCCTATGGACCCATCAGACTTTTAAAAATCCAACTGACACATGACCCTACAGGCAAACAAGATATCATTTTTACGTTGGAAGGGAGGGTAGAAGACCCCAGTCCTTTAAAAGGCCTATTCTTTTTATTGTGCATATTAGAATTTGACCGTTGCAAGGTCAAAGGGCTCACGCTTTCTTTGTAACGAACCACTGCTCGAAATTGATCACAACATAAAGCCTAGATGGCATATCATAATTCGGAACAGGTGCATGAGCCCAGGCTTGAACCAGTAACCAATGGTTACCAACGTGCCTTATGTGAGCGAATACTCCTTTCTATCACTGGTAATGGAAAACTACTCGTATTGGACACTTCTACTCGTTTTCAAAACCTCCAAACAATGAGGAATTAACCATTGTTCCTCCTTTGTTATGTTACCCAATCCACTTTAATACGAGTAGCAAAAACGAGCATCGCCACTTGAAAAACGAGCATCGCCACTTGAGAAACGAGCAGCAAAAACGAGTAGCAAATCAGCAAAAAGCACCCAATGCACAGCTTGGGTGTATTGGTTATTTTGGGAGCTCCAAACCCACTTGAGCCGAGATAAGTACATACTTCAGCGTCGCCGAGTGATAAAAGGTTCGATCGATCGTAGCAAATTGTTGGATGTCAAATCAGTAATATTGTTGGTGCCAATTTAGGCTTTTAAGCATTTGTATGTGAGGTGCGCCCTTAATTCAGTAAGCGATCTAAATTTAGCTCATCTCTGGACTTATGCAGAAGTCGTGTAAACAATCAGACAGACAAAATGGCGGATATTAACCCGTGGTAATTACAATTTGTTCTACCACTGAATACACAAAATCACTAAAATCAGACTAAATAGATATCGTACAGTATTGTGAATTATCAACAGTATTAAAGAGATATTAAAGAATTGGTTTGTAAGTGAAAACTGTGTTTGGTGCGTATGTTCATCGAATCCCAGGTTACATTCTGCAAAGTAGGGATCGATCTGTCTCATAGGCCGAGAGTTCGTTCGTCAGGGCGAAGTTTTGGTAAAACCCCTACATTAAGTAGAACAAATTGTAAATGTTCTAAGTTGAACAAAGGTTTATGACATGCTATAAGGTTGAACCATTGTCATAAAATAGAACAGGTATTGCCGTGAGAGTCGCAAATTGGCTTAGATTTATGGCAAATAAACAAGGTTCTATTTACATGATTTATAGAGCAGTGCAGTGTCGAGTGACAACACACAGTGCAGTACGCCCGTGTGTGTATACTGTATTGCAAGCTTTTCTGTGATATCAATGAGGGCTGTACAGCAATCGGTACATGTACATGTGTATAGCAAATAAGCTTATAGAAATACAGTACGTCTGTAAACAAGCTAAAAGTTATTTCAGGGCTATTCACATGACAGCGCATGTACGTTATGTACATCAGTATAGCATACACGCTAAAATAAATAAATCAGGGCTAAAACAGGCATGTGACCGTGTTTCTCATGTCTGTTCGGCAAACATATTTAAATGAAAATTGAGGCTCTACAGTGTTTTGTGTGCGTAAACTCTGTATAGCAAATAATTATTTGAGCAAGCTTATTCAAGCAAAAATTAAGATTCGGTGTGCATCTTGCATATCGCATCTGTATAGCACGCTGCAAATTTTGCTGCGTAATAACGCATATACATACATGCAGACATACTCCTATTGATTGTAGGATTTTAAGGCAAATATACACGCACGACAGACGCTTTCTTGATTTCGAGCATAAATCAAGGCTTTTCGGCTAAAAATATTTGCGTGCTTTGGCGAAAATAGGCCTACATCGGTAGGATTCGGTACAAACTGTGTACAATAAATCGCAATCGCATAAAATCGTGTGTAAACAAACACGGCATTATAAGCCACGCCATCACATGTGTGTCAAAGCTACAATTGAGGAGCTTATTTAAGCAAAATTAAGTTCCGGTGCTTCTCGCATATTATATTGCATCAGCATAACACGCCGCAAATTTGCGCGTAACGATAAGACGCGTCCCTTTCTTGATTTTAGGGCGGTAACGAATCAAGGCATACATACAAGCATACAAAATATATACTCGATTTTAGGGTGCATGCAATAGTTATACCCCTTTCTTGATTTAAGGGCGATATTCGAATCAAGGCATACTTACATGCAATACTTACCCCTTTCTTGATTTAAGGGCGAACTCGAATCAAGGTCAATATACATGCATGACATACTCTTTCTTGATTTCAGAATAAATCAAGGCTTTTCGGCAAAAATACTAGCGTGCTTTAGCGAAAATAAATTTGGTGTCGAAATTGTGTGTAAACAAACATTGCATAATAAGCCACACGTATCGCAAGTGTGACAAAGCTACAATTGAGGGCTCCCTTCATCCAACAAATAGATTGTGAAATAAAGTTGAGACACAAAGGAGAGTAATAAAAATGAGCAATAAAAGTACAAGTTCTTCTGCTCACAGGAGTAGCAAAAGGTCATCCAGAACTTCACTATCGAAAAGCACAGAGTTTGCCCTCCTTGAAGCAGCCACCCGAAAAGCGGAGCTACAATGCCGCGCCGAGGCACTCAAATTAAAACAGTCTCTGAAAAGGAAGAGTTTGAGCTGCAGGCTAAAGCAAGATACCTAAAGCAAGCTCTGGAAAAAGAAGAGTTTGAGTTACAGACTAGAGCAAAAGACTTGCAACAAAAGAGGGAGCTGCTAGCCATGGAGACAGAAATAAATGTCGAGGAAGCAAAATAGCTACATTAGAGAAATACGATGACGAATCAAAGAGCAGACGAAGCAGGTCGTTATCAGAAGGGCTTCCACTAATTTTAATTGACGATAAAGTTTCTGTGAGTCGTTGGCTAGAAGATACCAAAGAAATTCAAGGTGCTACAGGCCCAACTCCATGGGAAAGTCCCAGTGACAATACAACAAAGTTGGATATTGCGAAAGAGCAAATCAACATGACCTCTGAGGTGCACTGTGATGTACAGCAACCAAAGAAACAGTTGTCTACCAGTAGTCCAGTGCAAATTGACGCCCCGCCACAAAATGATGCCAGTGAAATGCCGTCATCAGCAGCGCCGGTGAATGTGGGAAAGTTGTCAATTAGTAGTCCATTGCTAATCAGTATACCACCACAATATGACACAGGTCTATTGTCAGCCATAGCAGCACCGGTGGATACAGACAGAGATCAGTCAAAAGAGATTAAAACTCCAGCTGGACAATTCAAGACACGTCATGACAATGACATGCAACAACAGCCAACAAATTCATCCGTATTCATGAATGCAAGCATGGGTCAACCTACGAGTATGACAGTGCCTACCATGGCAACACAGAATGTAAACAAAGAGAGTTTACAACAAAGAGATCCAGCCAATAGTGATCTTGGTAAGTTAACGCAATTGCTCATCACACAACAAGTTCGAGCACAACTGCCAGCACAGAAGATCCAAGTATTTAGCGGTGATCCATTAAAGTTTACCACATTCATGAAAGCCTTTGAATACGGAGTAGAAGACAAAATTTTAGATGGTAGAGACAGAATTAATTACTTATGGCAATACACCTCAGGTGAACCCAAGAGCTTAGTGAACAGCTGCTTGTATTACACAGATGCCAATGAAGGATATATCAAGGCGAAGCAGCTACTTACCAAACGGTTTGGAGACAGTCACAAGATTGCGCAAGCTGTTTTGAAGAAAGCAAAGGAATGGCCAGATGTCAAGGAGCAGGCTAGTTGCCTTAATGAATTTTCATTATTCCTGCTAGAATGCCACAATATGATGCAAGCTAATAGCCCCTTGAAAGAACTGGACAACACAAGTAGTCTGCAACTGTTGGTTGGTAAACTACCATATAGGCTTAAGAACTTATGGAGAGCCAAGGTGTATGATATACAGGAAGAAAACTGAGAACCGTTGGCTTCAAAGACTTGGTTGACTTTGTGAGTCGCCACGCACAGATCGTCGCAAATCCAGCCTTTGGTACAATTAGCAGCGACACCAAGAGTAATAGCAGAAGTCAACAATATGACAACAAACCAAAGCCAAGAACTTCAAGTTTCGTCACCGGTACCCAAACATGAAGAGAAATCGCCTCAAAAACAGTGTCTTTACTGTGATACTTCAACACATACGCTGGAAGTATGCAGGGTGGTCCAGAAGAAACCATACGATGAAAGGGTGGCTACTCTGCGGAAACTGGGCGTGTGTTTTGGCTGTGTCAAGAAAGGATCTCACTTTGTCAGAGACTGTACAAAAAGAGTCAAATGCATCACTTGCAAAGGCAGACACCCAACTGTTTTGCACCGTGAACGAGGCGAAAGAGACCCCCAGAAGTCGGAAGTAGAGGCATCGACCACATGTGGTTTAACTGGGGCAGGATGCATGGCATCGGTGTTATCGGTGGTGCCGGTAAACATACTATCAAGAGACACAAGCAAAAAAGTCAAGACATATGCTCTGTTGGACAGCAAGAGCACTGCTGTATTCTGCTCTAAGAATCTTAAGAGTAAATTGGCTATGAAAGGAACAAAGACAAAGATCAAGGTCCAAACTATCAATGGAGACAAAGATGTCGAGCACATACAAGTTATCAGGTTTGGAGGTAACAGATGCTGATGGTAAAATCAACATTGAATTACCTGTTGTTTATACCCAGGACTCCATACCAGTCAAGGTGGAAGATATGGTCTCCAAAGAAGATCTGACTCCATGGCCATATTTACAAGATATAACAGTACCTGAGTTGCTGAAAGGGCAGAGAGTCGACCTGCTCATTGGGAATAATGTCCCAAGAGCATTGGAACCGCTAGAAGTCATCCAGAGTCAACACAACGGTCCATACGCATGTAGATCAGCATTAGGCTGGGAGATACATGGGCTTACAAAGTCAAGGTCTACATCAACAACAACAAGTATGGCTTCTGTACATAGAATCTCTGTTGAGGACTTGCATAATGAGTTGGCCGATCCGTACAACCATGATATTAATGAGCGGACGAAAGAAGACAGACCGCAAAATTCAATAGGTGACAACATGGTGGTAAAGTCAATTCATTTAAAGGACGGCGACTGTCAGATGAAGCTGCCACTTAGTAACCAGGAAGTTACATTCCCAAACAACAAGTCAGAAAGTAAAATCTCACACCTGAAGAGAAAATGCCAAAGAAAACCACAGGTCGGGGAAGAATATAACAGAGCCATAAGAGAAGGTTCTTCACCCTCACAATATCAACATGTTGATACGGCACGGAACCCGGCTGATGAAACCTCGCGGGGTCCAACAGTAAAATATTGTCTCAGCAACAGTAGATGGCCTAGAGATCCTGAATTTCTACGGCAGAAAAAGACTGAGCAGCCAAGTCAACCATGTAACAGTGATGAGAACCAACTGGATAATAATCCAGAAGTCAAGGCATCCATTAACGCCATTCAAGTAGAGGAACACAAAGATCCTATTGTCAAAATACTGCGACATTATTCCAAGTGGAATTCCTTAAAGAGAGCGGTCGCATACCTGCTGAGACTGAGAAGAATGTTGCTGCAAAAGGCTAAAAAGAAAAACGATGCAGCTGCCAAATGTGACAAAAGAGAAACCCAATCTAGACAATCCTTAGAACCCACTCCAGAGTCCCACCTGTCAGCGGAGAATCTCCAGGAAGCAGAGGAAGCAATTGTTCGCTACATCCAGCAAGGAACATTTGCTAAGGAGATCAGCGCTCTGAAAGCTACACCAGATCAGAAGATCATGTGTAAGAAGAGACAGAAAGTAGGTTCCTTAGACAACCTGGATCCTATGATACATGATGGGATACTACGAGTTGGCGGAAGACACCGCAACGCTCCTATACCAGATCATGTGAAGCATCCAATGATTCAAACCGAGCTGTCATACAGAGTCCCCAGGAGTGGATGTGTCCCCAAAGAAATTTACAACCAAGAGATGTGGTGTTAATAATAGACAACCAGGCACCACGTAAATCAAGGACCCCAGGCTGCGTTCAAGAAATACATCCAGACAAGTATGGACCTGTCCGCAGCACCAAGATCAAGACACAAACAACTGAACTTGTGAGACCAGTCACAAAACTTTGTGTATTGCTGGAGCAAGATAGCCCATTACAAGGGCCCAAGGACATGAACTAAAATGACACGGCGAGCCCCGGCGCCTAATCTGGGACACCAACTGGAAGTTTACTTTTAGTTGATGGGGGTACTGGAAACCCCAAGTCAGACGAAAAACAACACTGACTTTAAGGGCCTTGAGCCCATCCAGCCATTATTGTGATAAGATACCAGTGTGAGAGCATGCATACACTACCTGTACCAGATACCTACCAGTGTGGGGTGAGTGTGAACCTACCAATGTGAACCTACCAGTGTGAACCTACCAGTGTGGGGTGAGTGTGAACATACCAGTGTGAACTACGAGAACCATGAAGACATGCAGATGTTGGAGCGGTGGAAGTTTCGACTGCTAATCAACATGGTGCAGGTTGCAGACAGCAGTCTACCATGTTAACTGTTGTGACAAGCAAAGTGAACTTCAAACCTTTATTTATATCCACTGAGGAAGTTTCCAGCACCGAGGATTTGCACTGTGAAAATGCTGACAAATGTGGTAAAATGATAATTTGCCAGGTGAAGTGAAATCCTGATATGCAGCCGCCCTCGTTGGGTTTCCTTAGGATGTCAAAAGGGATTGTTTTGTTCTGAGTTAGGCCTTTTGTCATATTTCATTTGCCCATGGCATAGCATATCATATTTCATTTTACTTTGCAATAAATCACTAAAATTTGAGATTGTGGACAATTTCAGCAGCTTAATGTGAACTACAGGTACATGATAACATGTACATAGCCACTGATTGGACATTTGCTTGAATGGCAGGTTACAAACATTGGATATGAGAGACAGTAAATGCATCGTTTTAGAGCCAGCATAATTTATGTGAAATTTGGTTTTATAGCTCATTGGATTGAGCCTGCTACTTGCAAAATTGCCACACATCACATGTCAGCACGCTGTAGTAAAATTCACACAGTGCTCCAGTCACCAGATTGAACTGTTTGCATGTATTGAACACTTGGATGGACCTTAGAAATCTGAAAATAAGTTGTATAAAGACAGCTTTAAATTTCAGCCTACTGACATTTATGATTGAGAAATTGGTTGAGTTTAAATTAGTCCAAATTTGGACAATTCTATCAGAGTTCAACTAAACTAATCTCTTTTGGTTTAAATTGAGCTTCACAGTGTGATATGGTAAACATTTGGGTTTCATTTCTGGCAAAATTGATTGTCAAATCTTCTGTGCATTTTGCACTGTTTTTGTTTGTGAAATGTTTCATTCATTTGCTGTGGAAAGTTTACTGAATCACACCATGAAGTATCTTTATCAGAACAATCAGGATTTTAGAAATCTAGCTTCATATTCTGGTTTACTCCGGTCTTTGAACTAGATCATTTTTATTCGCGATTTTTAGGATTAGCATGATTATAATTAACAGATCATGTTGGTAATGCTCGTTATTGCCTCATTAGATTAGAAGTGCCTTTAGGTTTTATAAAAATTCCCCATGTGCACTTGAGGCTTGAGTAAAGTTAATTTTACATGTATAATTACATGTGGCTTCTCCATGCGACTTGGTATATTTGCTGGGCTCTTGTTTTCCCTGCCAATTGTTTCATTCCAATTGCTCAGTGCATTTGGCACTGTTCTTGTTTTGGTCATTGTTTTTGAGTATTTACCAGATCACATGATGAAGTGCTTTGTTTACAAATAAGTAAAGTCAAAATTTGCACAAAATATTGTGCTTTTGAGGTTTGGCTATATTTAGCTTAAGGTATTTTTCAATTGTTCAGTTTTAAATCTAAACCTGCTCAAAGGACCAAGTTATATTGAGTTGGATGATTTCGATATCATCATCTACTATCATCATATGAACTGTGAAAGGACACTATAGTATAACTGCTTACAATGCAGCTTTCAAAGTAGCAATGCTACTCACTGGTCTTTAAAGAACCAGTACAGTCTATGAAAGAAGGACAACTTGACACATTGCAGAGTTAATCTTCATGATAAGTTTCTTTATTGAGCATTCACCTGCATTCAGACGTTTGCTATTTATATGAAGTGTTGTCAAATATGTTTGAGTAATCCGCCTGACCGCATTTTTAGTTTTTGGTCACTTCGTTTCACATTGTTTGATATTTTGGAGTGAATTTACAAGGTGTCCGTTTCTAAATTGGGCACTCAATTGTTGTCAGTCAATTTAGGAGTAATTGAAAGCGCAGCGTTCAATTAGGGGCCGGAATGGTGGTGCCAATTTAGGCTTTTAAGCATTTGTATGTGAGGTGCGCCCTTAATTCAGTAAGCGATCTAAATTTAGCTCATCTCTGGACTTGCGCAGAAGTCGTGTAAACAATCAGACAGACAAAATGGCGGATATTAACCCGTGGTAATTACAATTTGTTCTACCACTGAATACACAAAATCACTAAAATCAGACTAAATAGATATCGTACAGTATTGTGAATTATCAACGAGTATTAAAGAGATATTAAAGAATTGGTTTGTAAGTGAAAACTGTGTTTGGTGCGTATGTTCAACGAATCCCAGGTTACATTCTGCAAAGTAGGGATCGATCTGTCTCATAGGCCGAGAGTTCGTTCGTCAGGGCGAAGTTTTGGTAAAACCCCTACAAATATAACCTAATTTTATCAACATTACTTTTAGCATGACCATCTTCTTGTCTCTAGAGTTTGCCGTTTAATATTTCTGTCACTGATTGCAACACAACAGCAACACGTGTTGAGCACCAAGTTAAAATATAAATCACTCAAAATTTACATTATACTTGGAATAGGCCTACGAGCTCATACGTATTTTTTATTCATACTTTTTTTTTAACTACGAAGGAGAAAATCATGTGTCAATTAAAATTAGATTGCTTGCGTCTTGAATTAATAATATTTGTTTGGCTGGCGATAAATTGTGTTGTCCCGCTCTGCCATGGATCTGAAGTAGGCCTACTAATTAATAACCAATGGATCAAGAATATCTATAAATGAGAACTATAAAGATCATGACAAAGTCTTTTATATCCGTTGTTTTGAAAGTTTATAAATCGGCACGGACGTGACGCAACGTGAAAAAAACCAACCTGCGTATGTAGTTTTATATGCCTACCGTATTTTTGGCTTGTAACTTCTTTCATCTCGGGTTTCATCTCAATTTATATTCCTTGTAAGTTCATGAGTTGTATTGTTTGACGGACGTGTTCTGCTCCTTTCCAATTTTTTAGAACCAAAGCACTGCACATAATTAATAAATCACGTACATAAGTCCGGATCCAAGTGCAAGCCCGTAAGTTATGAAGGCCGGGACAGTCCGGGATGATAACCCACAGGCCACACCGCACCGAGACCCACCGGCCACCCAGCCCGGCAGTTCCCGGCCGGTGAAATAACCAAATTTATGCAACATGCCGAGCATTTGTGAATTCAAAGTTGAAAGTCGATAAACCACCAACAAAATTGAACTGAGTCCTGAATTGAAAGAGTCGATCCTGCAGTATCGGGCAGTACTCGTAGTCGTACTCCGTCGTCCACGAATCTGAAGAAAGCCCGGCCAAGCATCAACGTGATCTTCATCTCCGGTCTTCATCTTGTTTTTACTGATATGATAATGCAAATGCACCGGACTCGTGAATGTCTCTCGGGAATGTCCATCAAGCAATTTAAAATTAGGCCAGCGCCGCCGGATCAGTTGACTCGATTTCAGCCCAGATGAACCTGCTGAATTTATCATTTTCATTGCGATACATTTGATTTGTTTATATTGAAAGTTGAATTCCCTCATCCATGTGTATTAACTGACTTTGATGAGCCGAACCTCATTGATGTTATTTCTGGGAAGCGGTCGTGACCCGGGTCGTGACCGCCCTAGTTATTTAAATGAGGGTATATCCATGCCCAGGGAACACATGGTACGTGGTACCTATTTTAGAACCACATTTCGTCGGAGAGTACATGATTTACCGCGTGCACATAAAATGTAAACAAACGTGTAATTTGGGGAAATTATATTTTCAATTTCATCAGAATCTGTATAATTATGTGCTTGTAATTTTACGAACTTGTTTAACTGATTTTCAATTTTAAAAAAAATCAAACCATTACAATAGTCAGTATTTAATTTACACCAATACTGAGACCATATAAGGGGTGGTGCAATAATTATGTGTACCCCGGAGGGGGTGAATTATAGGGGGGGCAAAGATTTTTGGCAGGCCAGAAGGGGGACAAGCATTTTTTGGCAGGTCAAAGGGGGGCAAGCAATTTTTGGCACAGATATTTTGGGTACCGTTTCTACATTAGGCCGTATAAAATTAATGTTTTGGTTCTCGTCCAGAGGATTTTCATGAATTGATGAGGGAGGGAGGTGTTTTTTTTGTTTTGTTTTTTTTTTCAATGGAAAATTAGCATTGTCAGTAGTTTTCGGTTTTTTCCAACAGTGCTCGAGGAAACGATGAGGCCCTTTTTTTTTTCAAATGTGAGATTCTGAGGGATAAACCCCTAGAGTACCACAAAAGACTTGGAAGTGATGCTTGTTCTCTAATAAACTTATTTATATGTATGAAGATTTCATAAATCATTCCAAAGTCTAAAAAATTGAAAAATCTAAAAAAAAAAAAAAAAAATCTGACAAATCCCAGAAATTGAGGAGGGAGGGACGAGAACCAAAATATTAATTTTACACGGCCTTAAGCCCTAAAAAAGCATAGGAAAACGTTAGGAACACATTCAAATATGCAAAATTTCCTGCTCGCTGCGCTCGCATTAAAGACAATTTAAGGTTTTAAATTTGGGTTCCCCAAAATCTTGCATGTGTAAGGAAAGAGGGGGTGGAAAAAATTTGAGGCCCAACGAAAGGGGGGGGGGCAAAAGATTTTTTGGCATCAAAGGGGGGGGGGGGAAGGGTTTTTTGGCAGACCATTTTGAGAATTCACCCCCAGGGGTACACATAATTATTGCACCACCCCTAATAATGAATATAAATAAAAATCATGCGCTAAAAGGATCTGTAGGAAACCTGGAAGAAACATCAAATAGAACACCCTAATAAAATCTCCGACTCCCAAGTCATTATTTATTGTTGTTTCTATTTATAGGTTTTTAGGTGGCGACAGATGATTGCGACAACATGGGAAAATCCCTAGCTAGTACCATAGCTACAGAGTGCATGTACATGCACTCTGTAGATTTTTTTTAGTTGAGGAGTGTTTTTTTTTTAATACCAGACGAAATGGCGCCTACACAGGTGTGCGTGTGTGCGGTCACAATTTTTGGTCCATGCTCTGATCATAGACTGTAAATTTCTTTTTACAGTCTATGCTATGATCCAAACATTATAAGGGACGCACCATTTGATACTCGGGGGGGTAGGAAGTTGGGGTCAGGGAAATTTTTTTTAATTTCATGCATTTATACACAGTTAGGTGGGGGAAGTTTTTTTGTTTGTTTTTTTTTAGTGTTGGTGGGGAAAGTGTTTTTTTTGCTCATGTAGTGAAGTTTTTTTTTTGAAAAACTTCCTACCCCCACCCTGAGAATCTAATGGTGCGTCCCTAAATAGACCACATACCTTGTATTAAAATGCGCAGTGGCGGCACGGGGAATTTTTAGTGGGAGGGGCTGCTTTTTCGAGGTGAGCATGGTGAGGGTGCAGGGCCCATGTGCATGTTTACCGGCTGGGAGGGGGGGGACAGAGTTAATGCAGGGCGGTGGTGGGTCCGACTGGGTCGGTAAATGTGGAATGTTTTCTGCAATGATTTTTTGGTTCAAGGGGGTGGGCGGGTGCCCCATGAGAGCGTTAAAAAAAAAAAAAAAACACGATGGGTGGGTGTAGTTCTGTCCTGGCAAGAAGGTTATGTTCGTAAATCATCTGACCTCGGGCCCCCTCCCAGGGGTCATCTGAGGTCAAATTACTAAAAACTGTCATATGGGCATGAAACTTCGTAGGTACAGTCAACATTTAGAGCTAAGATTTTGGAAGATCATTTTGGGGTCATCCGAGGTCACTCAGGGGTCATCTGAGGTCAAAATACTAAAACCTGTCATATGTGCATGAAACTTGGTGGGTACAGACAACATTTAGAGCCAAAATTTTGCAATGTCATTTTGGGGTCATTTGAGGTCACCCATGGGTCATCTGAGGTCATATTAGTAAAAACTGTTGTATGGGCATGAAACTTGGTGGGTACAGTCAACATTTAGAGCCAAATTTGTGGAAGGTCATTTTGGGGTCACCAGGGGTTATCTGAGGTCAAATTAGTAAAAACTATTATATATATATATATAGGCATGACACTTGGTGGCTTCAGTTACCATCAGCCAAGTAATCGCGTCCAGCCGAGATCCGCCAAATATGGGTAACCGCCTAGTAATATTATATTTCAATGTTTTGGGTTTTTTGTTTCATTTTATGCCATATGCCAAGGGGGAGTAGATTTTGTTTGGGGTCAGCAGGTCCCCCCACGTTCATCCCATTCTACACACGTACAACAAAAAGTACAAGCACATAATTATAAAATTCTTAGATCATGCTTGTATTGAGCGCATAATTTGGAAACGAGACTTCAAGTTTTGCGCTCATGCATAATACCAGGTAGGCCTATTTTCATTCAGTCATTACGGGATCAAAAATTCTAATAAAAAAATGGATAGTACAAAATTAGAGCGTTCATCCGACCCACACTTACACACGAACACCACTCCCCAACACCCCCCCACATACACACCCCTACACTCAAGCACCTAAAACATTATTGAGCGCAGAATTCGGAAACGAGACTTTAGCGCTCATGCATAAACAGGGTGATTTTTATTTGATCATTACGGGATCAGAAACAAATGAGTAGGAATTCATTTAAAATTGAATAGCACGATATTAGAGTGAACACCGACCCACACACCCCAGCAGACACACACCCAAATACACCCCAGCATTATGACAAAACATAATTGAGCGCAGAATTCGGAAAAGAGAATTTTGCGCTCATGCATAAAGAAACTGGGCGATTTTCATTCGGTCATTACGGGATCAGAAACAAATGAGTAGGAATTCATTTTAAATTGAATGGTATACGAAATTACACATACCCGACCCCAAACCCCATCATACACACGCCCAAATACACCTAAGCATTATGACAAAACATTTAATATTGAGCGCACAATTCGGAAATGAGACTTTTGCGCTCATGCATGAAACCGGGTGATTGTCATTCGATCATCAGAAACAAAAGTAGGGTTTCAATTAAAAGAGAATAGTGCGATATTAGAGTGTAGGCCTACACCCGACCCATACACCCCAGCTGACACACACCTAAATACACCCCAGCACATGATAAACATTAATGAGCGCAGAATTCGGGAACAAGACTTTTGCGCTCATGCATGAAACCGGGTGATTTTCATTCAGTCATTACGTACCGTATGCGTCCGGGATCAAAAACAAATGAGTAGGGCGAACCTACAAAGTACATCCGTCGGTCTCCGATCCACACAAACACACCCCCTACACTCACCTATTAAATACCCCCAAGCTCATGTGATTTATAGGTTAATAATTTTAGATGCAAACACAAACACAAATTCGGATTTAGGTGCGCAAAACTAACATTTTACATTTCCGGGCTCAATTCTTTGACGGGTTCGTGGGGGTGTGTGTGTCATGTGGGGGGTAATGCAGAGTTTCAGGGGGGGGGCAAGGTGAAACCCTACATACCACCAAGACTATATAACATAAAACCCCGGCATAAAACATAGCATGAGTAGGTCTAAGCAGGTAATAAAACATTTTTGAGCGCAGAATTCGGAAACAAAATTTTTGCGCTCATGCATAAAACCAGTTGATTTTTTCATTCGGTCATTACGGGATCAGAAACAAAATGAGTATAGGAATTCATTTAGGTGGAGACAACGATTTTTTGGCAGGCGAAGGTGGGGAATACCGTGGAAGTAAGAGTTCCATGGGTACTAGTCCCAGGTATAGATACTTGTCTAGTCTCAGTCCACAGCATATGCATCATCACTCCGGGAACACGTACATGTGCCGTTTGAATCACGAGGCCATCAAACTTCGGTTTCATTTTCCGCCAGACTGTACTGTACCCACCAAGTTTCATGCCCATCCAACAGTTTATACTAAAATTGACCTCGTATGACCCCTGGTGACCCGGAAATGACCTTCCAAAAATATGGCTCTAAAATGTTGAATGTAGGGGCCTACCCACCAAGTTTCAAGCCCATATGACAGTATTTACTAATTTGACCTCAGCTGACCCCTGGATGACCTTGGACGACCTTCCAAAAATTTGGCTCTAAATGTTGACTGTACCCACCGAGTTTCAAGCCCATATGACAGTATTTACTAAGTTGACCTCAGATGACCCCTGGATGACCTTGGAGGACTCTGAAATGACCTTTCAAAAATTTGGCTCTAAATATTGACTACCCGCCAAGTTTCATGCCCATACAACAGTTTTTAGTAATTTGGCCTCAGATGACCCCTGGATGACCACGGATGACCTTCAAAAATTTGGCTCTAAATGTTGTCTGTACCCACCAAGTTTCATGCCCATACGACAATTTAAAGTTATTTGACCTCAGATAAACCCTAGGTGACCCCGGATGACCCCAAAATGACCTTCAAATATTTGGCTCCAAATGTTCGCTGTACCCCTCAAATTTTATGCCCATACGACAGCTTTAAGTTATTTGACCTCAGATGACCCCTGGGTGACCCCGGATGACCCCAAAATGACCTTCAAAAATTTGCCTGTACCCACCAAGTTTCATATACCCATACGACAGTTTTTGCTCATTTGACCTTAGATGACCCCTAAATAACTTTGGGTGACCTTGACCCACTAACCAATACAAACTTGTTCTGTATTGGGTCAAGATGCACCCACCCACCAAGTTTGAGGAACGTGCGACCCCTAGTCTCCGAGAAAATAGGTGCACCGACAGACTCACAGACCGTGAGAGTCACAGACAGCCTGACTACCAGTATTAATCATATAGATTATTGATCACGTGACCCACGTTTCTCAGGGTGGGGGTAGGAAGTTTTTTAAAAAAAACCTCACCCACAACATGAGCAAAAAAAAAAACTTTCCCCACCAAAACACTAAAAAAAAAAAAATATATTTTCCCCACCTATGCATGGAATTAAAAAAATTCTTTCCCTGACCCCAACTTCCACCCCCCAGTATCAAATGGTGCGTCCCATCTTGAAAGATTCGTAGATATGATAATTAGCAAAACATTTATTATTACAAACAGCCTGGGACAAATTATCAATTGTTTACAACTTCAAAACTTCGCGTATATCGTATCTCTTCCGATGATTTATGAGGACAAGCAAGCACACACGTGTTATGGTATCATCCCGTCTTAACTGTGAGTTACCATGGTGACGGTGGATGGACCTGGTACAATGGAATGCGGCGCAGCACATATACCCTAGACGGCGACCCTGTGTATTCTACAAAACCCTGGATTTGCATCTGGAGCCGTGGGAATGTTTTGAATTGTGCGCGCGACAACAGGTGCGTTTCAAATGAGAACGGACGACTGGTGAAATGTTTTGAATGATTTGGTTGATACGGGATCTTCTCCAAGGAATCTTTGATCTTCTCTTCCATCAACCCTTTTTCTTGTGCCTTTCTTGATCACTCTCTCACACACACATACCTGGAATAAATAAATAAGGAAGTATCAAAATAGGAATGAACAGCTCTTCAGGAAAATGAAAATCGTGAATACATCCCAGGATTTTATCGCCTCAAAGAAGAAGACGGAAAGGCATTCGATGTCGGGCCATTTCTATTTAATGGAACATCTATGGACATTTATTTCTGGAATATATAATTGCAGCTTTTATATTTTCGATGATAGGATTTTATCGCCTCAAAGAAGAAGACGGAAAGGCATTCGATGTCAGGCCATTTCTATTTAATGGAACATCTATGGACATTATTTCTGGAATATATAATTGCAGCTTTTATATTTTCGATGATAGATTTAATATAGGCCTACCCCGCCTAAAGGTAAGATATTTAAGCCAAAAAAAGGCCGGGTCCTCAAGCTCCCACAGACGCACGGGCCACGCCCGGGGGCCACGGCACTTGTCGACTCGGCGAAAAACATCAATGGTGATGGTGCCCGGTAATGGTGATGATGATTTTGTGGTGAAGAACGTAGAACGTGAAGAAAAAGCTTCATAAGTAGCCCGAAACTCATGACCTTCTCTTTCCTATCCTCACATGAAGACTGATGAGTGTTTCGGGCTATCGACGTTATGATGTAGATAATCTGAGTGATACCGGCGATGGACGGAGCTCGGGAAGTCATTTGGTTTGGTTTCATGCTTCTTTGTTTCTCTCTTCAACTCGGGTAGCAGAATAATCTGGGTATGACCAAGCACAGCAGAGAAATCCTACTTTCTACGGTGACATTTTGTAACGAACCGAAGTGAATAAATTTAAGCCCAATGATCTAGGGCCTAGGCCTACATATTTTCATCATGTTCTTCCATCGATACATGTTATTTATTTTTCGGTGGTTCTTCATATCTATTTCTTTTTTTACAATTAGATATTGAGTAATGATATGATGATACACACCCAGGATATATACGATCTTTCTCAATTTTCCTGGATACACACATTTGTACAAATTGTTAGCTACTCTATTACAATACATCTTTATGAAAAATACATTAGAATAAATAAATAAATAAATGAATACAAATGTAATTTTAAACATGTAACTAGTACGCCCTATAATACATAACATTTTAATCATGCCCGGTATGAAATTTCGCACGACCGGTTTAAACCATGTTTCAGAATTTTTTGTGAATAATCAGCACGTTGTTTTATACTTCGGAACACGGTCAAGAAAGGAGTTTTAAACGACTGTATTTGATTGGATTGGTGAAGTACCTCTCTCAAATGTGTTTGTACTTATCAAGTGCTCGACAAAGAAGAGCAAATTGGATAATAGGCTTTATATGCCGCGCAACAACCCGCTCATAAATGATAAATCGCTGGGCAGTCGTGGCTGAGTAGAATAACTTTCGACGGTATTTATGTCTTACGGATTTTTATCAATTGATAAATCCTCTTGTACTTGCGGTGATTTATATGTTTATGTTTGCTTTTTCTATAAAAACAAAAATGACCAAAAAAACAAACGTTTAGTACTTTGTATAAACCGTGGACAAAGGCTCAAGACTAGAAGAAGACAAGGAAACTTGCCGTTATTAACATGAATGAATATGCGCGACAGGTTTATGTTCTTCAATCATGCATGTGTGATCCATCGGTAAACTTTTTTTTGATAAAAAATGCTGATCCTGCATGACCTGACATCGCGAATTTACATCATTAGATGATCCTGACATCACGATTTATAATAATATTAAAATATGATAAACGCGAATTGTAGCCTACTGTTTGATTTTTATCTCGATGGTTTGATGCTATAAATAAATAAACAAAGTACCGGCCGTCGCGTGCCGGTATCGATCGCGAGGGTGTTGAATACTGCATTCATTTTGGATGGTCTTGACTGTCGACTGCATTGGGTGGAAATCATATCGATTAGGGTGCTCTGTACTACTCGTATTTGCTACTCGTTTCTTTGCCATCACAATGGTTTATGGCCCATTGTTAGCTAGAGATTGAATACGAGTAGATTTGTCCAAAACGAGTACCTATGGTTTCACAGTGTATACAATCACGTACATTGTATATACTGTTTATGAAAGTTTAGTTCATCTGTGTTGGTATAAATCATTAGCAGATCATAATCTAATAGCTCCTTCAAGACTGCACCCTAAGCCTGATGACACAGGTCGTTCATACCACCTGGGACAGATGAGGCATACATTTGCAATTCCACTCATCTTTTAAATCACTAGTTGTATAAACTTCATAACGTGATTGGATAATGAGCACATTAACAAGTGAATGAACGGTATAAAAGATGACCTCACAAATGCATTCACTTCTCATTGTACCACAGTACCACTCAGTCATCCAGGACCCAATTACACTAAATTGGGTCAACTCTCTAATTTCAGACTCATCTATATTTAGCTATCAATGGTGGCCGGCGATGCTTGCTGGTTGCTTTGATTCATTCAATCAAACAATCCATCCATTTACCTACAAATTATAATGCCTACAACCGGGGCTGGTGAACTTTTCAAACACAGATTTCTTGCGTGGCATGCAGTCTACAAGCTCTGCCAAATGACATTATAATGTACTTTGAACGACATGGTAATTTATGCTTAGCTCAATGAAGAGTCATTATATACCTGAGCATTTCCTGGTTTGTCCAAATAATTTGGTATCATTTAGAGTGTTTATATTCCATAGTAAATATACAGTGTTAAAGCCGAGTTTTGAGCACATCATTTAAGACAGTTTTTATATATCGCCTGCTCAGTACCACAAGTGGGTAAGTGCAATAGATGCCATGTGTAGCTGCCATGTGTCTATGAGTACAATTTACATGTATACTGTAAATTGGCCAATGTTTACAGGGCAACTATTGCACTTACCCACTTCTGGCACTGAGCAGTCGATAACTATATAGTCTCATTCCCAGCCGGATTGTGCTCCTTCGTCACTACGCCGAATGAGACAGAGACATGTACAATAAATTTCCGACACAGAGTCAACTAGTTTCCAGACAATTTGTGACCATTCAGAATTAATATGCCAAACTACCATGTACACATTGGCGTGTAACCAGGACGCTCCTACCCTGGGGGCTCGAGAAAAGGAAAATCTTGCCACCTCCTTCAACAGCCCAAAAATGTTGGCCCAATTTTTTTTATGGTTTGAAAAAGTGAGATCAAAAACGGATCTGCGCTAGCAACCTAAAAACATTTTTTTTTTCACAATTTTTATACATTTTTCGACAATTTCCCCCCTTTTTTATTTAATAATTCTTTTTTTTGCTTCCCCTTTTTTTGTCACCCCCTGATTTTATCACGGAAAAAAAAAAAAAAAAAAAAACCCAAATATATGCACCATTTGAATGTAAAAAACATTCACATCCTCTTGGTTGGCAATAAGCAAGGAGTTAGCACAATTTGCTTAAATCTTTGTATATACATACCAGTATGTACAATGTATGGTCATTAATTGGGACACATTTCCGGACTAGAGCCAACCCTCATGAAAAACATTTAGATACAGGAGCCACCTCTCCCAAGGCAGTAGCCAACCTAGATACATGTATCTTTATACATCCAGAGATCTTCACAACGCCATTGATGATAGTTTGATACGGCAAAAGAGTTTCCCATATGTGATGCGATCAAGCAAAATCAGTCGGAACTCGGAAATATTGATTTTGAGATATAGCCAAATGAAGGAAATATTTCCTTTTGTTTCCTATTGTTTTGGAAACTCTTTAATTGCTCATATCTTTGGAACTGAATGTTCAATTCCAATGGGGTTTTCTGCAAAACCCAGCTTTGTAAATGTTTTTTACTATTCTGTTAGAAACTGAAAATTTATTATTGCCGAGTTCCGACTGATTTTGCTTGATCGCATCACATATATCCATCTGATTGCAGATGCAAGAATCAATTTGCCTATTCTTGACCAAATTTAAACTCAGAATGATTTCTGTATGGAATAGCATTAATATTATTATCAAATCAATATGAAACAGGTTGTAATAACACCCCCAAAAACTGATGGGAACACTACAAAATATATCTATTCAACACTGTATAGAAAAGATCACAAAACGGTGAAAAGGATGACTGTTGATACAAGTCTAAACCCTGAGGTTTACTAACCACTGCAAGGTGTCATTAACCCTTGTTTAGGCATCTGAGTACACTATAAAAATTGTTTAGTAAAAAAAACACAGCGATGTGTTCTATGTGAACCTATCAATATTGCACAATGATTAAGTTTGTCTTTTCTATGTTTACAAGTGGGGTAAAATTTTACACAAGTTGTAATTAAACAATAGTTGCTACATGCGCACATTGATTTGAGTTTAATATAGCACCGTAAACATTTTTAAACAACCATTAACAGTGAACAGAAAAAATCTGATCAAGCGCTATGATTTTGCCAATTTTGATTTCACATACTATGCACCTGTTCGGGCATCCGTTGTTAAGCCTGTAAAACGATGGTACTTACGGCAGATATGAACATTTAGGCCTTTGTTATGATCCTGTACAGGTGATTTGTACTTCCATGATATCATCTCTATTGTTCATGTAATTATATTTTAATCACTGATGAATATCTCATGGAATTTGATTCTTATTTATTGGAATATAAAGGAGAACTTGTTCATGGCTTGTAAGAAACTGATGCCTATAAAAAATTGTTTGATTGGCATTACCCGACCTACCCTAAAATTAGGCCTGACCCTAGACTTTTTTTATTGGCAATAAATAAATAAATTATTATTAAAGTAAATAAAAAATTAAATTTACAAAAAAAGAACAAAAAAGTTCCAAGGTCTTTATCAAACACCAATCAAACAATTATTTTGAGCCTAAGGCAAAAAAAAATGTTTGGTTACCCTCAGAGACCGATCCAAAAAATTGGAAATCTTGGGTCGGTTTCTTCTTTTTTTTTCAATCACTTTTTTACAAGAAACCTTAAATTTGGACTGTATCAAGGACATTTTATATTTGTTATACACTCATTTTATTAATTTTACATATTTGTTTAAAAACAAGAAGTATTTCCATTTAAATTCAGTCCAAAAATGCACAATTTTTTACCATAAAATGATCAAGCATTTGTCAATACTACGCCTTTTCAAAATGTAGGAAAAATGAAGGAATAGCCCATGAAAAAAAAAAGGATCGACCTTCCGACCCTCCAAATTTTTGTCTTGGAAGGGCAACCAAACAATTTGTTTTTTTTAGCCTAAGAGTTGAGTTATATCTTCTCTGGTTACATAAAGTCAAACCGACAATATTCATATCGTAATGATCAAGGAATATGCTAGGCACTCACTCTTGGTTTAAAAAAAAGGAAAACAAGGAAGATTGGCACCCATCTGACAAATGAGATGTATGCGACGGGATTGAGGCAACACATATTTTCAGTTATTACCATAATCATAGCAAAAGTTCTATTTCTATATCAATCTCTTCTAATTCAATACATTACATGTATGTTAAAAATACTTCAAAACACATTGCTATAATTAAAACAGTACCCATATCATGATAAAATGAATTGATAAATAATAGATCACTGTTAAGATTAACATACAGCATGCATTTAGAATGAAAAATTATGAAGTGAAACAGAAACGTGAAAATACCCAATTTCCATGAGAGGAAAGTTTATTTATAGAATTTCTACACCAGAGCACAGAGATCAATCTTTTTTAATTCCTTAATAATTTAAACATGACTTTTACAATGCTTTTACCCATAGCACGAAATAAATTTGATACTATAGATAAATCATTAAAAATGCAAATCTATACATTTGACAGATTATTTCTAATTTTACTGACAAAATGTACACAGGAGAAGAAAAGTTACATGAAGTGAAACAAATACATTCAACACGTTGAATATGAATGATGCACAATGCACTGACTGAGTATTCAAGACTGATTAAATCTTCATGCCTTCTATGATTAATGTTTTTTACAACTGTATATATCTTAAGATTCATAATTCATGCCCTCATGAATTAAGTACAGGTTTTGAATCTTGTGAATCAGTAATGAGGTATTTTTTTAAATTTCATAAAAATGCTTGGTTGTGCGGATCCATGTCACATTTCAATAGCAATGCATCCTATTTACAATTTAACAAACCACAGGATAAATCCATGTTTTATGCAGCAATCACATAACCTTTTTCTCTGTTTATAAAAATGTAAGATCATTTTGATTTTCACATATTTCCATTTTGCTTGACATTATTGATGAACTTCATGACAGTACTTGTAATCTCTATTCCAGTCTTTAAAAGCGGATTGCAAATGTGGCTTAGAAAATATGTTCCCTCCTCTCTGTTCATGGCCTTGCTCCCTCTTCTTCTTATTTCCATATTATGAAGGTACAATTTTTGTACCGGTACATTGTAGGACGGCAGGATAACCCCTGTGGCTAGTGATCTTCTGCGTAGCATGCAAGGGGTCCGGGTTCGAATCCTGGGGGTACCAAGTGACTTCTTTATCTTGGTGTAGATTATTCATCCAGGAGTTCAAAACATTATTTTGTTAAAATTAAATCTAATACTGCAAATTTTAGTTCCAGTATTAGATTTAATTTAAAAAATAAAGTGACTTCTTTGTTCACCTTCTCTCCTCTCCTTTTTTGTTTCTTCTTTGAATTCCAATAGCCAAAAAACCATGGGCACTGTTAGGGTTAAACTTACTGTCTGTGACGTGTGCAAAACATGTGCGGGAATTTCCCCTGCGCCGTTCCACAACATGAATGTATCCAAGGCATGGGTTTTCCAAGAAATCATGCAATGTCGATGAGCAGCTCACATAGGCATAATCGGTATTGTAAAAACCGAAAACCGATAAACCGTCTGTGTAAAACTGATATAAACCGAAAAATCGGTTTTTGAAAAAAAAAAAAAAAATCTTTTTTTTTTTTTTTTTTTTTTTTTTTTTAAATTTTTTCACAAGTTTTTTAAATGTTTTTCCTACCCATAAACAAACTCTAACTTCCTCCCCCAAACCGTACTACATAATATACAAACCCACCCAAGCCTAACTAGCCTAACACTGTTGCCCCAAACCCCAAAATGGAATAGGGGTGAAATTGATTTCACCACAAAATCGGACCTATATTTAGCATGTTTAGTAAATGCATGAATATATATTAATAAAGTTTCAATTACTTTATTTAGCATCATCTCATCAAATTGGCCATTTTTATGGCTAATTATAGGAAGGAGAAACCTTTCACATAATTTTGGAAATTTCAAAAAAATAAATCTAAAAATACCAAAAAATACATTGGAGTGCAAAAGCTTCTTTCTTCTGGGTAAAAATTCTTTTCTTACATGCACCAGCCTTTTTCTTGCAGGTTAGAAAATTGATAAATAGGTCCATGTATGCATTTTGTATATGATGACCTATTTATCAAATTTCTAACCTGCAATAAAAAAGCTGTTGCATGTAAGAAAAGAATTTTTACCCAGAAGAAAAAAGCTTTTGCACTCCAATGTATTTTTTTGGTATTTTTAGAATTTTTTGAAATTTCCAAAATTATGTGAAAGGTTTCTCCTCAATATAATTAGCCATAGAAATAGCCATTTTGTTGAGATGAGGCTAAATAAAATAAAGTAATTGAAACTATTGACATGAAACTATTCATGCAATAACACTAAACATATCTACGTCCGTTGTAGGTAAAATCAATGTCATTTTTTTTAATTGTTTTTTTCTGACCTTACACAAACTCGAACCCTATTCTTAAACGTTACTATAACTATACAAATCCACCCAAGCCCAACTAACCTAACACCCGTGTCACAACCCCAAAGGGGAATTGGGGGGAATTTAAATTTCACCTAAAAATCGGACCTATATACATATAAAAATATTCTTTTTCAAATTTCAAATGTTATTTTGTTTTAATGTTTTTCTGACCTTAAACAAACTATAACCCTTTTTCCTAGGCCTTACTACAACTATGCAAACTCACCCAAGCCCAACTAACCTAACACCCTAGCCCCAACCCCAAAGAGGGAATTAGAGGTAAATTGATTTCACCTAAAATCGGACCTAGACATGTTTAGTGTTATTAAATGCATAAATATATGTCAATAATATTTCATTTACCTTGTTTAGCCTCATCTCATCAAAATGGCTATTTTTATGGCTAATTATAAAAGGAGAAACATTTCACATAATTTTTAAAATTACAAAAAAAAATCTAAAATTCTGAAAATACAAAGAAAATACATTAGAGTGCACAAGTTGTTTTCTTCTACGTAAGAAATTTTATCTTACATGCACCAGTTTCTTTCTTGCAGGTTAGAAATTTGATAAATAGGCCCATGCATGAATTTTGTATATGATGACCTATTTATCAAATTTCTAACCTGCAAGAAAGAAACTGGTGCATGTAAGATAAAAATTCTTACCCAGAAGAAAAAACAACTTGTGCACTTGAATGTATTTTTTTGTATTTTCAGAATTTTAGATTTTTTTTTGAAATTTCAAAAATTCTTTTTAAAGGTTTCTCTTTTATAATTTAGCAATAAAAATAGCAAATCGATGAAATGAGGCAAAATAAAGTAATTAAAACGTTATTAACACATTCATGCATTTAAAACATAACAAATTAAATACCTGTCCGATTTTCAAGGTGAAATCAATTTCTCCCCTAATAAGGGGGCAAGGGTTTTGGGTTAGGTTAAATGTTAGTTGGACTTGGGTGGGTTTGTATAGTTATAGTAAGGTTTGGTAGAAGGGGTAGTCGTAAGGTTGGGGTGGGTTAGAGGGTTATAAGGTTAGGAAAAACATTTAAATAAAATAAAATTTGAAAAAAAAAAAAATATATAGGTCCGATTTTTAGGTGAAATAAATTCCATCCCTAATTCCCGATTCGGGCAAGGGTGTTAGGTTAGTTGGGCTTGGGTGGGTTTGTATAGTTATAGTAAGGTTTGGCAGAAGGGGTAGACGTAAGGTTGGGGTGGGTTAGAGGGTTATAAGGTTAGGAAAAACATTTAAAAAATTTATTCAAAAAAAAAAAAAAAAAAAAAAAATTTTTTTTTTTTTTTTTTTTCGGTTTTTCGGTTTTTGAAAAAACGGTCGGTATCGGTTTCGGTATTGATTTCAAACCGATATAAACCGCGAAATTCGGTATACCGAATATGCCTAAGCTCACAACACATCATCAGCTGGCTTATTATCATAATTTATGTTTGCTAAATTAATTATGTAGGCTAGTACACAGTTTTGCATGTGTACCTGATCGCCTGGAACTCGGAAGACATTTTACAGCAGTCCTATTTATACCGCTGCAATATTACTCGTCAAAGTTTTGCATCAATTGGTGTTTGCAAAATTTTAATGAGTAACTATGGCAACATGGCAAAAATACCGTATTGTCTGTAATAAAGGCTGGGAAATCATTAGCACTGGACCAGGGGCTACTAAAAAGTAACTTCTCAGAGACTCGTTATTTCTTTAATAGTTTGCCGACACACTGTCAATTTATTTTTTTCTCTGCGGGTACCTTCACATCGGTTCGTTTTTCAAGAAGAACCCACGGGCGCGGGCGCTACTTTGGCAAAAAGCAGCAGCGCCCGACAATGTAGCACCTGGCACCCGCTTAGTTCCCAGCGTGAATAATAAACGATCCCTTATAATAAACGCCCCTCCCAATTTTTCTGTAAAAAATTTATAAATAGAATTACGTGGTTCGTAATTAAGGTGACCCCCACAAATAGGTGTGTAAACAACGTTTGTATTATAAATATGCAATCAGCTCATAAATATTCATAAATATGCAAATAACATGACACAAAACTATACCCCATGCAATTTTAGAATGTTGCAACCTGGCATAAGTGTGGTCTATTTTTATTACCATAAGGGGTTTACTTCAGCAAAATGAATTTGTACCGTAACTAAAATTATGCCGCGAAAACAAACATCACCATGGAACGCGAAAGGCAGCGACCTGAAAACACACAACCCTATTAATTTATTATGATATGTAAGGCTGTCTACATTACACGTTTAACCGACTGTAAAATGCACTATCCGTTTAGACAAATATTTAAATTTGTTTTCAAATTAAAGTTTTCGGCGACTTTCGGACCTACCGTATTGCCTGGAATAAACGCTCCGGAGGCGTTGCATTTTTACCAAAAAGGGCGTTTTTATTAAAAAAGAATTGAAAAAAGTGAAAAAAAAACCTTTAAAAAGGGTTAAGCAGCGTCAAAGGAAATCTTTGAAATTTTGGAATCTGTGATGAATTTTTTTGTAAGGGGGGGGTAGATGTTTTACTGTTGTATTTTATTACTTTTTAAACAATTTTGGAACTCAACATGTCCGATGTTTAGGATCTTAATACTGTCATATGATTATTCTTTGTGTTTATGTGTTAACTTCATGTAGCGGGTAATAGGCCAACGGGTTAAAGTAACTAAATGAAACGGAAAGAAACAAAGAAGGAAAGGAACTAATCAGGAAATGTAAGAAAAAAATAAGCTAAAATAATAAGAACAGAATTAAATAAAAAACATGAAAACGGGAAATAAAAAAAAAAAGCTAAAAGGAAATGTAAGAAAGAACAGATTTAGAAAATAATGGGAAGGGTTAAATAAATAAATAACATGGAAGCGGGAAATCACAAGCTAAGCAGAAGAAACTAATAAAGAAAATGTAAGAAGAGACAGATTTAGATAAATAAAATGTACCTTTTCAATGATTCTACCTGTTCTGTAATTCTTCCTGTTATAGTGAACGCTCCCATTTACTCATCTAGCGGGGACCCGCGCGAAGCGTGTATCCCGCTAGTTTATATAAATCTGTCTCTTCTTACATTTTCTTTTTCTAAATCTGTCTCTTCTTACATTTTCTTTATTAGTTTCTTCTGCTTAGCTTGTCATGCTTGTGATTTTCCGTTTCCATGTTATTTATTTAACCCCGTTCCCACCTGTTCTCATTATTTTAGCTTCTTTTTTTCTTATATTTCCTGATTAGTTTCTTTCCTTCTTTTTTGTTGTTGTTTTGTTCCCGTTTCACTTTAACCCGTTGGTCTATAATTACTGGTACCTTTTTTGTCCTCATTTTAATTGTATTTTTCATTATAGTACCGCTTCATGTTGTTTATATATCTTTTCCCCGTATTTTTTACGTCCTCTCTTAGCGTGTCTGCGGACGTGCAAGCGTTATCATAATCCCGTGACCCGTCCATGTAGGCCTACCTTTTTGTCATTTATTTTTCTTTCTTTCCGTATTATCATGTCCACGGGTCTCTGGCTCATAAAGTCGCGTGGCTCTGCGCGCCGTTCTACGCTGGCATTGGCGTAGTCTTGCGCATCGTATCGTAGCGTATCGATCGTGAAGCGCATCGTATGGTAGCGATCGTAGCGTAGCGAGCGTGTGAAGCGGCTACCATGACTATCCTACAGTTGGAAAATCATCATACAGGTGGTCGTACCTTAGTTAACCTCTACTTACACTGTCAATACATACTACAAACCGGCCAACCCTTGCACAGACTGTTAAAAAGACAAACTATGCTTATTCTCTTTCTCAGTCATGTACTGCCATGCAAATCAAACTCATAACAAAATACAGCATGTGCATGCGCCTAACCTGTAATATTCTAGGCTCATTTGAGCTCGATTATCGTAATGTATTTTGAATGGTGTATCAACGAAAGTTGAGGAATATCACCTAATCGTATGCAAGCCATTTCAGTGAAATTAAATAGGGAAGCCTGCGGGCGCTGCTTCAAAAAAAACCTTTAAAATCGGGTTAAATTTCCCAATGGTGCTCCTGTAGAAAGAGGGATTTACAAGTACCTAATAATGGCGGCGCCCACAGAACAGCGTGGTTAATGATATTTTCGTTGTAAATACAACAAACTTACAAAGTAAATGCATCATCAAGCAATAATCTGGTGAAATTCTACCATAATTTTAAAGCAATGAAATGGATGGAAGTTTGAGTCGTAGTAGGTTTTGTCCATGCAGTTGAATTTAACAATCGTCAATGACATGACTGATGCAAGTTTTAAGCTTACTCGAAGTCAAACGATATGGCATGGAATTGGGAAATGTTTGCATTTTTGTCAATTGAAAATTGTTTATTACAGACAACGGTAGGTCCAGTGGTTCTCCAAAGTCGCCGAAAACTTTGAAAAAAAAATTTAATTTTTTTTTACATACGTTTGTTTACACGGTTAACCGACCGGATTGTGGTCCGTTTAAACGGTTAGACAAATAACCGTTAATTTATCCCTAATGCTATGAAATATTCTGAATGTCATATTTCTTGATGGAGTTGCCCTACTGCTGTATTAAAAGTGTACATTTTTTTTAAAGGAAATTTGATGAGGAATTCAAATTTATGCCACTGGTTTTTGCGTAGACACATGGACATGGAGGAAAAAGGTTTTGATTGATATTGTCAAAATTATGTACAACTTCAATACTGTTCTGATTTCTAGCAGTTCATAATTTTGTTGATCAATAAAGCCAAAGTAAAAAATCGACTATATGTACTTTGGATTTTGAGCAGGACTTTGTCCCCAACATACAAAGTCAATCATTATCAATCTAATTTAACCATACGCACCAAGTTAGAGTTTAACTTTTTTTCAAGCGCCAACACAAAGCGCCACAAATTCCACAGATAGTTGTGCATGATGTAGTTAACGGTAATGGCTGTGTACAATGTACCAGTTTTTTTTGTCTTTTTCGTTCATGTTGGAACCATTGGAGTACAGAAGAAATATTCTTTAACAGGACTGAAGCAATGCCTCCATTTCTATGTTTGTACTGGGCATTTTTTGACACAGAAACTTCTATAAATTCTTCGAAAGGTAAGCAAAGGGTTGGGGATTAAATTTTTAACTACCGGTATCACTAAATGTTTCAGAGTTGAGCTTGAGGTCCGCTAAAAAGTAGACCATTTCGGGGCTGTATTTGGTGTAAGCCTACGTGTTACATTTTAACAATGAGTGAAAACCGACCACATTCGCTGGTAAATTATAGTGACGCTGTTGTAGACAGCCGTTCCAGGAAGAACGGATGTATACATGTAGTCTTACATTAGTAGTCTAAGTAGATCTATTTCTTGATCAAGACTAGATATGTGAACAGTCATAACAGTATGAATATTTTGCAGTCAACCTTTGACCAGTGTGTACAACCGTGATTAACAAAAAATAACAATGCATTCGACACAAAGTTAAAGCTTTTTTTAATGGAACTGCTATCAAAATCCCTCTAAAATTCCATGTGCGACTTGATTATCACCATAAAAAATCATATATTTGGGTCAAGTGAAGTATAGAAAACATATTTATGTAGGTTTCCTTCACCCACCTATTCTCGAAAAAAAATTCAAATTTCTATGTAAATATGCATTGTGTTGGGGCCCCGGTCTCGGCGAATTCGCTGACTAGTAAATGTGTTAACTAAGGTTTGCCTAGGTTACCTAGAAATTACATGTGTTCATCATTCTTCAGCCATTGTCCATACCAAACACCAATATTATGGGGACATTCATTTCTTTTGTTGCGAGCATCAAGTCTTTTCGCACGAGGATGCTACAGTAGTGGCAGTGAGTGCCAGATGTAGATGTAGATGTAGATGCCAGTGCAGTCTGGCAGTGTAGTGGAGTGCCTTCTGGAAGTTCTGGTCATGAAAATTGAAATTGAATGAACATATCTCGTCCTCTCTGCCCCAATAATCCCAATCTATTGTCTGAAACTGTTCCACAAAGAATGTATCTTGAAGAGCGCAGTCTTCAAATGATAGCCATATAACGACCAATATAATGAATGAGTTCCGCAGTCTAAATCATTAAAGTACCGGCATAACCAGTCCCGGAACGAGTTGTAAGCTTACTCGGTAACTACATGCTGTACAAATGCTGTACGATGAGTTCACTAAAATAATAATCAGCTGTGAACTTACCTGTAGTCTCGGCTGTGCTTGCCATGATTCCGATCGATCCTTAAGATCCTAGATTTGCTTCTCTGAAGGTTGAATTTGTTGATTGTAAAAGCTTTCCGATTCAACAGAGTATCTAAAGATTTCAGTTCACGCAATGCAGATTGTGTAAACAGGGGATTTTCTGTATCTCGCACGCGGCGTTCCCACAATGCAAGGACTGTTGATTGACATGAGCTTGCGCACATAGAGCACAATGACACAATGTGCTTCTTTCGTGCCAATAGAGGGGGCCATACCAGTAAATATTTTGGTGCAGTACTTTCAAGATGAGATTTTACTCGAGGTTCTGCACTGGATTGAGATTTTATTTTCAAAAAGAAGAAACAAAATTAATGACCATATGGACCCGGATATGTTCCACCAGAAAGACCCTTTTTTGTTTTTGCAGCTTAAAAGACCCCTAAATTTGACTAAAATAGGCGCCAAACGACCAGGGACAGACTTAGGTTTCAGTTTTCTACTGGCCCTTCGGGCCTCTTCTTCGGGCCAGTGAAATGGCAAATCTAGTGGCCCTGCAATAAATTTAATGGCCCAGCTTTTTTCAATATGTTCTACTTCAAAAAAAAAAATGAAAAAAAAGACCTTTTTTTTTTGGGTGTTTTTTAAAATCATGTTATGACATGTGTATATCGCGAATTTCAAAACAAAATTTTATGATATCAGAAGCACATCCTCGTTTTCAAAATGCAATTCGATATGTCCGATGTGCTCTCCCACAAAAAATATGTGGAAACTTTGCTATCCGAGCCCTTTAAATTCAAGCAAACCTTAAAATTTTAATTTGTTTAGTACTGAATGTACTCAATGTAGAGAGTGTAGTCACTAACACAAATTCAGTCAGTAGTCCTGCCTTTTTTAGTTCCAAAAGTTCACAAAGGTTCAAATATGTGTTCTTTGCGGTATCGCTATCATCATCAGATAGAGCACCAAAGAGATTGGAAGTATAGTACGTAGGCCTACTATCGACGTAAAAAGCAGCCGTATATTTCCAACTTGCTAACAACACAAGAATAAGAATATAAATACGAAAAATCATTAAATAAAGATATAAATTACAGATGACAGATGGAGCAGAAACTGTGTAAATATCACTGATTATATCTTGTCTCAAATGTGTTATATCAGGCTCAAAAATCTAGTGGCCCGCCGGGCCAGTGTTGTTGGAAGTTTACTGGCCCGAAGCAAAATCCACTGGCCCTGGGCCACTGCTTAAATCTGTCCCTGCAAACGACCCTTGATTTGGATGATTTCAACTCTAATGCTGGCATTTTCTTCGGAAGGTCCCAAATTTACAAGTCTGCGTCAAATTGCGACCCCCCGGAGCAACATTTATTTTTTCGCAAACAAAAATTTTTATGACCCCCACCTTACCCCTAAACAGGCTAAAATTTTCTGTGTAATAAATCTGTGGTCATCTTGTGACTCCCAACATTTTGGTCATCAAAAATGTTATCACCCTATTTTTCTTTTATGACCCCCAGTATATTTGGGAGCCACCCCTTCCAAAGAAAATGCCAGCCCCCTAAAGACCCTAAATTGCTTATTCCTCACATTTCTGGGGTTTTTTTACAGGTGATTAGGGGTAGTTTAATAATTATGTGTACCTCTGGGTGGTGAATAATAGCAGGCATGAGACTGCACTTTCCTAAAAAAAACTGAAAAAACTGAAAATGCACGTGAAATTGGGCAAAAAGTACCCAAAACAGGCTGAAATTAAATAAAGTTGCGGAAATTTTGACTATAAAAAAAACTGAATTCAGTTTTTAAACTGAAAATTCTCATGCCTGGGGGCAAGCATTTTTAGCAGGCTGAAAGGGGGGTCAAGTGATTTTTGGCAGGGGGGGGCAAACTAATTTTGGCACAGATGTTTTGGGAATCGTTTTTATATTACGCCCTAAAAACTTTAGGAACACATTCAAATATGCAAAATTTCCTGCTCGATGCACTCGCATTATATGATTTAGACAATTTAAGGTTTCAAATTTGGGTTCATCAAAATCTTGCATGTGTAAAGGGGGGGGGGACTTTCTGGCACCTAAAAAGGGTGAAGGTTTTTGGCACATCAAAGGGGAGAGCAAAGATTTTTTGGCACTGCCAAAGGGGAGCAAGATATTTTTGGCAGACCATTTTGAGAATACACCACCCTGGGGGTACACATAATTATTGCACAGCCCCTTTATTAAACAGAAAGCAAAGTAAGACCCTTGTTTCTGACTGTTTGCAGCTCCCCAAATCCCCCTTTAACTTGTTCACAGTTCCACAAGACCCCCCTTTTACCTGTACGCTGTCAGCTTCCAAAGACCCACCACCTCCAGGGGAACATATCCACCAAATATTTATGTTCCCTCCCCGGGGTAAAAGGTGCCCTGTAAATCAGGTGGTGTTTAAAATTTACTATATTCAGGAATCTTCCTTTGCCGTCTGTGTAATTGAATGGGATTATTTTGAATTTTTAAAACGCTTGCAATGCTCGTATCACAAACTGTTGGGGTTCGATAACGAACCACACAAACTAATCTTCAAATTAATTGTTTATTATTCTGGAAAAGGTCACTTTTTTCCCTGTCAAGGAAATTAAAGTCATTTTAGAGGCTTCAAGTTTTTCTGTTAGAAAGTGGAACTATGATTCTATCCGATCAGAAATTGTCCGGAAATTGGCCGGTGCATTATAAACACTAGCCGTAAGGGGTATGTACCCTACATCGATATCCTTCACAACCGAAGGATATTGGAACGAGATAATTGTTTTGCACTATAAACACACAAGAATAAATTGTGTCCTGTTGTATTTCCATAAGTAGCAGCCTCTTCATGATGCGTTGGAGGAGCGCAGGACATTCAAAACTCTCCTCAGCCCCAAGCGTTATCAAAACAGAAGCTACATGTTCGTCGCCATGATCACACTGTTGAACGGGCTGTTTATAGCTCGTGCCACACTATTTACACATTCCCCATGCTTTGCAAGTGTGACCTCGGGGTCATTGCAGATGTACGGTAATGTTATTTGCCCGGGGAACCACTCACATAAATGATCTGTATGCATGCGTGACCAAAAAAACAAGGAAAAAGGGGTATTTTTTTAGGCAAGGCAAGTTACACGAGTGACGCATTTAGGGTCTAAAAAAGACTGATTTTCAAGAATAAGGGTAGTTAAGTTTTCTGAAACTGAACAACTTGTTTAAGGTACCTTTTCAAATTTTTGGTAAATTACGAGTCCAAAAGGTGCATTTTTTCATTTTTACTAGCCAAAAACTCATTAGGGGGTAAATTTTATATCAAATTACCGTATTAAGGGTCTACATTTGCTGGTAGGGTAAAACTCGTTTAGGGGGTGTTTAAAGAAAATTTGGCCACGCATGCATATACACTATCATACTTGAGTGGCCCCCCTGGGGTTATTTGGTACAAGGTTTGTGAGGTAACTGTGCCTCACTATAAACAGCAAGAGTTTCGGTATAAATACAATGAATATCTTACACGATGTACTCAAAACTCAGTATAGAGTGTATGCAATAAACCAACTGGAACATATTAACAATTGAAATGGCAGCCATGCTGGAGGACAGTTCTAAGATAACTTAAGATGACAGAGGGACATGTCTCTATATCGATTCTACAACCATTTATACCTATCACATGTTTTATTGTACTATCATGCGAATTTTCCTGTGGTACCTTATGGAGGACAGAATTTTATTTAAATGATTATATGAGTGATGTCGTATTGCATACCCTCTATAGTCACTATAAACATACAGACTATGTTTTGTAAGTATATCTGATTTGAAGGCCAGTGGGTACAAATTGAGTAATGCTATGGAATAAAGATATCCTTAATGACACTCAGAAGAAAAATCACAAAAACTAACCAGAGCTGAAAGGTTCAATTCAAATTATATTTTCATCATAATTATATGTTCCAAACACCACATTATGGTCAAATTATTTTACATGCTTATTAACAATTCAAGACATAATTCAACAGAGATGGTGGTGGTAGGAGGGCAGGCTCCTTATTTCTCCTCACTGACTTCACAATACTTTCATATTAATGCTGCTTATCAAGTGCCCTTCCCTCCCACCAATTGACTAGCAAATGTGGGCCCATTCCGCCCTTTGTGATGCGATGTGTTGTGACGTGCCTATGTGATGCAGGGGTAGAAATTTCATACATACTATGGTTAATGGTAATTTTCCACTTTTGTGCATGTGTGAAATTTTTTTATACATTTCGACTTTAATTGTGCACATACGTCTATTCCATAAGCTTTTGAGTTGGATTATACACAAAATTGATGAAATGACTTGATTTATGCATTACTAAACATATTATCTACTTGATACACCTCAGCACAGAGTAAACCAGCACTGAGTATGTGCTAAAAATAATGCTGCTTTTACCATTTCTATCAGAAAAGTTGAACACTTCAGCATATACGTCAATACAGAAGTGGGGTTCTGACTGGCTCACTGAATCAAGCCATGAAAAGCTATGAAACCTCTACATCTCATTTGCTAACCAAGCTGCATAGGCTCTCATAGCATTAGGTGATCCTGGCATAACACAGCCTTTTTATGTGATAAACCGGGCACAAGCGTCGGCTAATGTGGAACTCTTCTGGGAGCAATACTAGCAAGCTACTCTTCCTGGATGAAGTGTCACTCCACCAAAAATGTTCAGATCGTAATGATAATTACTCTGTGCTTTAGTAAATAAGGCCAAATGAGAACTATCACTATGTATTACATTTAGGAACACAATGGTATCAAAAGGGAGGCAAGCAATGCAACAAGTGCATTTGATACACCTTAACTCAAGACAGGATGACAACATTGATACAATAATGGCTGAACCCAGCAAACACAAAAATATTTTTTAAACTACATTTTAGAAACATGTTATAAACATGTTCTGGGTTTGGTCAAAACATTTATAATAACATTTTTAACATGGGTCATGGTCAGGATTTGGTCGGCCATCTTTGGTTACCCGCTAGCACCAACCTGGCGTTTTGAGCGCCCAAATGTTATTATGAAATATTTTTCACATACATTTTTGCAAAATATGCGGTCAACAGTTAAATAACATTATGTTGAAATGTTCTGCAGCATGTTTTCAACAAAAACATTTTATGTTATTCAAACATTGTATGCCCGACATTTAAATGTAGTTCTGTAAAATGTGACATGATCAAGGGGAATGAGTCTAAAGAGGACATTTAAAGCTTTCAGAAACTGAAAACCCCATGTTGATATGACCTTTCTTTTTGAAGTTACATCAATTTATCGATCGCTGAAAACAATATAAAACAAAAGAATTTTAACACTTTCTTTGCCAATATCTCAAAATCAATATTAGCAACATCCGACTCATTTCCCTTGATCGTGTCACAAATATATAAGTGGTTGCTGGGAAGCTGGTAAATCCAAACATAAATGTTCCCTCTATATATCCACAGCATTTCATGAGTCCCATTTTTTGTAAAAATTTGAAAGACTGATTGTTTACACCAAAGTTTGTAACTATTGCTCACCTTTCTTTTTAAAGCAATATTGATATGCAAAAATTCAGCTTGTAAATAAAATCATATTTTAAGCATCATAAATCATGCATTTACATAAACATCTTAACCATTGGCAATGGAAGCATACAAAAAGCGGTTATAAGATTCATTTTATACAGTTATTATATGTAAAAGTAAAAGTAACGGGGAGGAACCTGTGTCAACAGACCCGAGTACCTCATCTCTCTTTCAAAGTGATGGGGCCAGACTCCGCCATGTAATATGTTGCTCCTGGGGGAAATCTCTACACCTTCTAAACAGCAAGTCTGTTACCATCTGATCATTGAATAAAGCAGGTGCCCATTTGAACACCTGGGTGAGGGAGAGGCAATGAGGGTGAAAAGCCTTTCCCAACTGCACAACACCTTGATGCTGCGGAGATTCGAATCCACAACCTCGAGCTTCCTCACGATTATGAGTCAGTCTTAGATTGCTGTACACCATGCCTCCTATTAGTGCATGCATCTTACTCTAAGATTATTATTTAGGTCATTAAAAAATGAAAAGAAATATTACACCCAATAAAAGGTATATCCTTCATGTAAGCCTACACAAAATTAGTCTATTGCCAAGACTTCATTGAGGGATTAGGCAGCTGTATTTAGCAAGGTATATAATCTGTCTTGATACAAGGCTAACTCTTGAGTATGCTAACATGAAGGTTATACCCAATGATAACAACTTTTTCATTTAAATATAATGTTATATATGATATATTATGTAATTATTATTATTATTAATTTATTACTCTTTTACCAACTCTACATTGTATGTGTACTCCAGTTAAATCCAAATCCAAATCACTACTCTGAGTGATTTTCAATTGATTAAATATCTGTGGCTGTGAAAGTAAGCATTGGCATATCAAATGGCAATCTCTTAACTCTACCACTTTGACCTGTCCTTTGATTTGCACATTTTTGTAAAAGTTATAATATATATGATTCATACATAGAATGAAATGTTTGTGAATTTGTCAGCAATGTTTAACAATGCAACATGATCTAAGGGCAAGTCAACTCGATCATGTTGCATTATTCAACAATGCAACATGATCAAGGGCAAGTCAACTCGATCATGTTGCATTATTCAACATTGCACACAGTGTGTATCATAATTACTCTTTAAGTTGCTTTATGAAAAAAGGAATAAAATTAAAACCACTAATCCCTCCAATTATCCCCTGCTGATCACCTATAGAGCCATTAACATGGTGTGAAGAGTGTGCTAACAGGTTCCAAAGTGCCTACATAACAATTTTCTATCTATTGGTTTATCCACTGAGGTTTATCATTGGGGTGGGCTTGGCTAGCTGGGAGTGAAATTGGCCAAAGGTGGTAATTACCAGTAATTGGGCCTGGATTTATATCCTTTTTCCTAGAGCAACTGGACTATACAGTATGTTAAACAAAATACCTCTCATTCCTGACATGCAATATAACCGAGTACCATCATATAATCCTCAAACCACTGATAAATATTAATAAATTTTAATAATATAATCACCATTTAATAGCAAACTTGTTGCTGGCAGGTGTATGCAATCATTGCATATAAAATGAGCAACGGCATGTGTCGTGATTTAGCTTAATCACAAGTTGAGTTGCCTAGAATATATGACCTGCTCCCACACAATGCGCGTAAAGTCGTAAGTTGGAGACATTGCAACTATTGAGTTGCTGGTCTTTACTTTAAGACACCTGTATTGGCAGTGGTAAATCCTTTCTGAATGGATCAGCATATTATGACCCCATTCACAAATTAAAAGGACATACCACTGAATATACAGGTGTCTTGAAATAAAGAATGGCAATTTAACAATTGGAAGGTCTCAAAGCCACCAACTTGTGACATTAACGCTCATTTTGTGGGAGCAGGTCACATATTTCATGGTCTGATTCTATCAAACTGTCAGGGTTTACATGTAGTTATATGTCTATGGCAAATGCAGCTCAAAATGCACATTTTAGTATTAGGTGAAAGCTTATGTGTTTCTCATAACTTTTTTTAAAAAGTTATGTGGTACACTACCTCAAATGTCATGTAGTGTTCTATGTACTGGCCACTGTGATACACATGCTTACCTATAGAACCCAAACCGCAATATTATTATTATTATTAAACTCACAACATTTGGAGTATTGCATGTTTGGGTGATGGCCCTCAATGTGAGGTCAAATCATCCAGTTGTACAATCAGACCACCCATCTTAACCCTTTACACCTTTAAAGGACTCGCAACAGCAGTTTGTAACATGATCAAGCAGAGCAAGTTGGATAGCAGCAAAACATAGTTATGTATGCAAGTCTACCATTTATTTTGTACTTTCTTTCAAAAACACCCAAATTTACATTTCATGACCTTGAATCCAATTTTGTTGGCGTTTTCAGCATATTAAATTGGGGCAAAAATCATTTTCACTTGGCAAGAGACTAACTTTTACTTGGTCCAGTCATTTGTTAAGGGCAGAGTAATGGGAGAGAACATGGACCTTTTCGAGCTTCATTATTTCTGAATTGTATGTCCAAAGTATATAAAACTATACATTTTTGGAAAGGAAATGAGTCAAGGAATCCCATGGTGACGTCAGATTTGTTCAAAAATCTCAAGTTTTTGAAAAAATCACAAAAATTCACTTTTTACCCCAATTTTTTGTGACAACTTAGAAAAAATCCGTTCGAGTAAAAAAAAATCAGTTAGCTTTTCATGAAGAAGAGACATGAACTTAGGGAAGGTTTTTTTATTTTTTTTAAATTCGTCTCTTTTTTAGAAAAAAAAAAAAAAAAACGTGTGAAAAAAGCCATTTTGTCACTCTATTAAGCTAAAAATAGCACATAATGGTGTATATTTTTGTTTAAAACAAATATTTTGAAAAATGAAAAACCTTCCCTAGACTTTGATGTACTCTAAAGGATAGTGCAAAAGTTTACCCTTTGCTTGCATATTTTTCGAAAGTTATCTTGTCACAAAAATCGCATAATATTGTCAAAAGTGAACTCTGAGAAATCGACGTTTTAGTAAAAATGTCAAAATTATGCACAAAACGCGTCCTTAAATTTTTAAACGGTAAGACTTTCACACTTGTAAAAGCTGTATCTGGTGCATGGTCTAAATATGCATCTTTTTGCACCAATGAATCTATAATGTCTGCTTTCAGTGCGCCAAAATTCAAAATAATTAAAAAATCTAAGTGGCATTTTGACTGCAAATTTTTGTTTTGTTTACACCACATTTGCTGGCGTTAACAGCATACCGAATGCGCCTTGACTGCGTTGGACATACGTGCAGAGTTGCGCCGCGTCACGCTGACGCCGAATCGCTGCCACAGTAATCACAATATTTCGCATTCGCGCATTTCTGACTCATTATTTCCCGCCAATTTACTAAGCTGTCTTTCAGTTTCAAGTGAAAGAATACATCTTAGTGTTGATAAATATCAAAAAATCTCAAATTCGGTCGTGGACGAATGTGTCTTCCATTACTCTGGCCTTAAGAAAGACCCAAATTCTGACATCTTTAATAATTGATAATATATTTGGCTATAAAGAAATATATTAGCAGCAAGTGAATAAATATCTATATTTGATTCCCCTACAATCTCTCATAAATTCCCATATTGGCCATTAAGGGCCAATAATCTTACTATGTAAGCCAAGAAAAAGATAATCATATCGAAGCACATGTAGGTAGGTATAATATATTTGGCTACATTATTACTCAACCAAGGCCATATATCCAGTGTTCTATATAATGTATTAGATCATGTAAACCCCTTTTTCATCTATCTTCCAACAATGCACTATTTCAAGGGCCATTATATTACACAGTGCAGCAATAGCATGCCACAAATAGCAAATTAACAAGGCTTATTTCTGGAATCTGGTTCCTGAAAAAGTGCATGGTTAGAATATTATTATTAAAAAAAAACATGTGGTCTGTATTTACTAGTGTACTAGTTACTATTGTTCCATGCAGTCTGTAATTTCTAGTGTGCTAGTTACTATTGTTTCAAAATTGGAATGGATGATTTTGAGTGAAGTATGACACATCTGGTGTGAAACAAAATATTTACACTTGCCAAATATCCTGTAAGGAACAAACCAAACGATTGACACAGGCTGACCCCGCACCCCCACCCTTACTTTGATGATGATGTAAAAACAAAAACACTAATGTTCTGAAGAGTGAACAGGTTCATCCATCTTTTGTTTGTTTCCCTACATCTGCAGAGTGCAGACATATGTACTAAGTAGAATTCTAATATGTGCATGTCAATGGGTAATGTTTTTGGGTTCTTTGTCAGCATAACTGGGGGGGGGGGATTTGTTCTTCATCGATAGTGACATGGAAACTCTGGTCTCAAATTCTAAGAAAAGATCTTTTACAAGAACTGTTACACTCAAGTGAAGAATTATTTGGAAGTGCATAGATTTTGAGCCACAATGGTCAACAACAACCAGTTACATTGAACATGTACTGAGGCCTTGCAGGTTTGGCACGGTGCAATAAAAGGGTTGTTTGCTTGTTTGTTTGCTTGTTCACTTAAGTCTTGAAGAAACTGTGTAGCAAGCCTCTGTTACTATTACATAATATAAATGACAATACACCGGGATTACAAAATACACTGTCTTACTGTTGATTGTACAATCTACCAAATTACAACTATACTACAGTTTTGTTTACTGACATTTCCCTGATCAAGATTAGTTGCTGAAACAAGTCTTTTCTTCATATTACACAGAAATGGCCCAAGAAAAATAACATGCGCGTGACATACATCTTATATACAAAGGATTATAAGCTTTCTTATATAATAATATTATAATAATAATAATGCCTTTAAAAGAAGTTAAAGAATAATACCATTTATTTCTTGGGCCAATTCAATGTTTCAAATATATACAATAAATATGAAAGTTAGATAAAAATTCTAGCCTATTTATTTGCAAAAAGTAGGCAACAGGGGATACCTGATGATATTATTTCATAATAATTAACACCAACTTATAATAGACAGGGACACAGTTGAATGTTAACAAAAAATATGGCATAATAAAAGGGAATGCACAAATATTCTATCAATGATAGCCATATGCAAATTGTTATACAAAATACACTTAAAAGTTGGCATTGCCATTTGTCATTTTCCCTTTTCCTTGCAGTAATTTGAGGATAATTTACCATTTTCAAAAATTTACCATTTGCAAAAATTTTATTCTCAGTGAGTCAGTGCGCATTTCATTGAGCAGAAGCTTCAAAATGCGAGCGTTCTCGCAAAGTGCTGGTGGACATAACGCAAGTGCTTAAAGACACTGCACAAGTGAAACTGCTGCCTCAACGCGTAGAGATCACCAACTCACTGAGAGTAAATATACTCTAGTTGCTAGTTGGCAGCGCTGTTGCACCCCTTTTTAGCAGAAAACGCTGGAGATTAACCAATAACACATCATTCATGTATATCGCATCATATTATATATTCTTTGTTACATATACTTTCCGATTAATGCATCTGCACCACTTGAGTATGTCTGTTTTGTTAAAAAATTCTGGTACTAAATTTAATAATTTATTTTGTTCCTTACTTTCATTGAGCACATGTTAATGCAAAATTATGTATGAAGAGCGGTCATTTTTGCAAAATTAATTGTCATGCTAAAGCAATTTCCAAAAACTTAACTTGTTTTTAATATCACTAAATATAAATAAGCTTTCCAGTAGACTTACATACTAAAGTAACATTTTTGCACAAATTTAATTTCAAGCACAGAAATGTCCACTTTTACAGTATGAGGAATTCGGATGCAAAATGCGACAAATCCAATGACTGCCTTGTGTTACTTCTGTAATAAATACTGAAATTTATTTATTTTTTACCTGACTATATATTAGTATTCTTATTTCTTATTTATTCTATTCTAATTCATCTTTTATTTAGGAAATATTTCATTATATTTCTTTGTATTAAATTATCAATATTAATATTAAAACAACACAAGGCAGTGATGGCATTGCTTCATACCTTCTTAAGTATTATGTAATCACAAAGTCTTAAGGTTAGTGTAAACTACTTATACAATGCAGTTACTCCGTTGCAGCTTATATGTTAATCTTCTTGGCTGTCTTGGTAATGTCTATTAACATCCATAGAATGTATACAGGTGGACAAATATGCAGGATTGTTAGTTGATCATCTCTCTTCAGATATACAGAGTATATTCACATTGCTCAACTCCATAGGACCCTTGATTTTATTAATATATCACCAAAGTCAGCAAAGCTATCTGTTTTGAGATATGGGCCATTCCACATATTAATGAACAATTTTAGAAACAAAGGAATTTCAGTTCAATTGTTAACATGCAAAAGTTTATTATCAGAAAAATTTGCCTCCCAAATAGCTGAGTAGAGAATCAAACATTTTCCAACCCATTTGTGGTCATGTATGTTGATGTTTTTGTTTTTTTATTTTTTCATTTAATGAATATAGACACTGCCAATGACAGTCTAGAAGTAAATGTTCTTATTCCAGGGATGTAAATAGTTGTCAACAAAAAATAAAACTGGAAAAAAATCCAGAATTTTCCTATACTTTTATACAGGAAAGGGAAGATAAAAAAGATCACAATTAATCCTGGACACTTACATCCCTCTTATTACAAATGCCTTCATGTAAGCCTAAAAACATAAAATTACAATCTGTCAATGAAGTCTTGACAAAAGGCTAATTAAGTGTAGGCTTACATGAAAGCTAGACCTATTACAAGTCTCTCATGGACATACTTCCACATAGTTACCAGGGAAGAGTCCTGTGGTACCATCCATGATGCCTTCATACCATCCATCAGGGTTCTTCTTTAACACATAGATGGTGGATCCTTCTTCAAATGTCAGTTCATCCTCTCGTTCCTTTGCGTAGTCATAAATGGCAATCACTGTATACAGGAAGCAAGAAACATAAAAGTTTGATGATTAAATCAATGTTAACCTTGATTCAAGGTGTAATCATGCAGTTTTAAAAGACCACAGAGATACACGGAACAGAGTTGTGAAAACAAAACAACAAAGCTACCTTTCACACAATCCTCTGCTTAAGTGGTAACCAGTGCAATTCACACTGGTGTAATGTGAGCATCTGGTTTAGTGACGGTTAAAAGTCTGGCTCCAATATTCTAGATTTTCTGAGGACATGTAATTGCTGTATCTTTGTAATGCCATGAAGAAGTCAATTATCTATGTCAAGATTTGATGTGAATGTGAATTAAAATGCATGCTGCTTTAGGGCTCATATTGAAATTCCCTTACACAGGAAGGTGTGCGCCATCCTGCAGCTTTCTTGTGCTAGCCTTCTTTTGTTAAAATCCTGGGCAGGGTGTATCACTGATGCATATAATCCATCCGCTTTATGACCGAAGCTTTCCTGAGGCGCTAGCGCTTAGCGAGGGAATCCTGCCTTCTTTCTGTGTGAAAAGCGTGGTAGGGTATTTCAATATGAGCCCTTACATACATGTGGTTCTACATAGAATGTGATGGGTCCAAAAGAATTCCAAGGTTGGGAACTGCTGTTGATGGACTAATATTAGCAATGCCTATTCTGATATGTGGAATGAAAACCACTTATCATTGAACAGTTTTGACGTGTGGCATGATGATTATTTCCTAATTCTAGCGATGTTTTGAAGATGAAAGATAACAGATTTGCTAACATGATTTAAAAACATGATTTAAAAACATGACCTTTTGAAAACAAAGGGTTCATTAAGAAAGAAATGTTTGTAATTTCACCATTGGGACCTCCCTTTTTAATAATCAGTAGATACCCAATCGGACCAGGTACCATTTGTTCAATTTTGTCATCGATTAATCTTTCCATCTCTTGTTATGTAAAGAACAAATGGGTGATAAAGCCTACTCAAAATTGGAAACATTCAACATGATCCCTTATCTTTAATAAAAACGGTATAGGTCTATAAAGAGTACAGCATCATTTCTATGTTACCGGCCTATAAAGTCGCAAAAATCGTGCCAGATTCCATACTTTTATTCTCAAGATATTTGGAATTATGTAACAATACTTCAATTCGGCGCGAGATTCTCTTGACTATTTTTCGCCATAAATCAGGCAGTGCCCATACCCTATTGTGTTTATGCTAGCGTCATTACGTAATCAAATATTCAACATCGCTAATACATATAAATTTGTTTTGAAAGACGAAAGTACAAACTTGTATTTAGCGTAAATAACAATCATCCAAGTCATGCATGAGTGGAGATATACCATAGTTGCGGGAACTTATTGACCAGCCCTCGTATGAACAATTACAAGAGTTTCCAAAACAACAGGAAACAAAAGGAAATATTTCCTTTGTACAGTATGGCTATATCTCACAATAAATATTTCCGAGTTCCGACTGATTTTGCTTGATCGCATCATATATATATATATATATACAAGGAGTTTCTGAAAAGATCTAAAATTGTAAGGTCTTTTTGGAAATATCTCTCATTTCTCTTCTTGCTAATTCATCTGTTAATTTCTTGCAAGTCTCTTAGTTACAAGACAAACCTTTTTCGACATAATTTGGAGGTACCCAATCTGGTTCCTCTTCTTGTAAGAAGACTGGTGGTGGAGGCATGGACATATCTTCTGGTGGTGGCGGCATGGACATCTGGTCTCCCATGTAGCCCATGTCTGGGGGTGGTGGGGGTGGTGGAGGTGCTACAGACAGAAATAAATTGATATATAAAAACAATAATCATAGGAAGATTTATTACAATGCTTACCGGCCCAAACTGAGACTGCAGGCTCAGTTACAACGCAAACAGAAACAGGGGAAAAGGACTGTTTCGGATGCAGTAATGAGTAAGTAGTCTTAATTTTTGGAGGAACATTTGCTTGGCAAATGATAAAAAAAAAGGTAAATTGAATTATTGAATTGATGTGCTTAAGTGTTTTTTTTTTCAATTTAGTGCCATTGATCTACACTTTGATTTGTGTAAGAGAGTATGACTTCTCTCAAGGACAGACTTCAAAATGAAATTGTTGAAATACCTTTGAAAAGTGTCAAAAACAAAGCCTGTGCAATTCTATTAATATCAGCTTGCACCTACTGTACTGATGCGAGTAAATTCCAGAAATTGTAAAAAAAAGAGACATTTTTTTTACGGTTTTGGAGTGTCCTTGGATCTAGAGCTAAATGCTAGGATGATAGATCATTCATGGTTTACTTTTAAAAAAATTAGTTTTTTTAATCTTTTTTTGCAAATTTATGACTCAAAATGGATGTAATAAATTCAAGTCATGAATAGAGTATGACATGAACACAAACTTTGCATATTATTAAAAACAAAAAAAAACACCTTTTTATAAGTCAATCATGAATGATCTGAGCATTTAGTTATGTAGTTATGAGTCCAGGGCCACTCCACAAAACTGATTTTTGTTTTAATTCAGAGTATTTTTGTCACCTAAAAAAGGGTGGGACTTTTTTTATAATACTGGATGGAGTCAGTATTGAGGCAGCAGAAATGTTGACTTTGATCACTTTTATCTTAAGGTTTGCTTTAAATACACAACCATTGACCTAGTATGACACCATGTATGCACTATGCAATGTAATAAGTTGGTAGGTACATGTACATGCAAAACTATGCAAACTATGCATACAACCCTAACACAAGATATACAGGATTGGCTGTGTCTTTCAAATTTGCGTCAAATTTATGATAATCTGGCATTCATAGCGAAGACCAAGAATGATAACAATTTAACTACATGACTTACACATTGAATCTGGAGGTGGTGGCATATCTCCTCCTCCTCCTCCCATCATCATTGGTGGAGGTGGTGGTGCAGCTGGTATACCATACCCAGATGGCACACCAGCTGGTAATCTTTGCTGGTCAGACCCAAAGGACATCCGCTGTTGTTGTTGTTCTCCTATAGACATCCTCTGTTCCCGTTCCCCCATAGACATTCTCTGCTCACCCATACCCCTTTGTTGATCACCAAAGGACATCCGCTGCTCACGCTGCTGAATTCCGCCTCCGCCAGGATATCCTGGTTGTTGTATTGGAGGTGGAGGTGGCATACCTGTAGGATGCATGGGACCTGGTGCTCCTTGAGATCGTCTATGCCCCATCGTTCCTCCCATCATTCCCATCATTTCTGGGGGTGGAGGTGCTGCGGGTGGTGGCATACCTTGCATATAACCTTGTGGCGGGCCTTGTTGATGTTGGAACGATGGCGTTCTAGTCGGGACTCCTGTCGACTGCCTCATATCAGATGGCATCATCCTAGGTAGAGTAGCGCTTGCGTAGTTTACTGGTGGGGTAGGAGCAGCTGGTGGCTGTGCAGGTTGCTTTACTCTACTTCCTCTACCAAGGGAATTAAATCGTGGATCCCTTGTATCAACACCCGGCTGAGATATTGCCATAATTCCACCACTTTCCGTTGTTCCTGTGCTTGCTTGACTACCTATGGATGGTGTGCGCCTACTACGTTGAGCGCCGGGAGTACGAAGTTGCCCTTACATTACTGGTGAGCACCATGCCATGGCCAATATTGTCCAGCTGTGCAAAGTCTATCGGGGTTGATTTATATTTCATAGGCTTTTCTGGATTAGCAGGAGCTACAATTTTGTGAGTGCGTGGACAGTTTTTGCTAGTTGTAAGAACACCTATTTCTCTTCTGGCTACTTTCTCCTTATGTACATTTACATTCTGAAATTAAAAGAAAATGAAATCAATTTTACAAAGTGCATTTTAAAGGAATGCATTCCTCCTACTGTACTTTTGATAAGACCAAACTTAGAATCTATTTTGGCGTTTGTTCAATAAACACTGCACAAAAAAGAAAGTGCACTCTTGTTTGATTGGTCATGATTCTTAATATGTGTAGTATTTTAAAATTGACTTCTGTGAAGAATTTTCTTAGCTGCAGTTTGATGCTTCACCTGTGTAACAAGAATACTTATTCAGAGGGTGGTCTAGACACAAATTGTCATCTAACAGGCCATATACAACCCAATGTCATCACAAGAATTGATGATGAGGAACATGTAGGTGTATGCCTACTACGTAATACTGGCACGCGATCACAGTATGCGCAACTGAAGAATTTGTAAACAAGTTTGTTAATTTCAGAATAAGGGTAATTTTTTACAGCGAATAAAATAATTTACAGTTACCAATATCAAAATAATATTTAACTAAGAATGATATGCACTGGCATCCAATACTCAAATTGAACTTTGCCTATCCTCCATCACACAAAAGAGGATAATAAAAACAGAAATTCCTATCATATATTCTCAGGTTATATCATCCAGATTTTAATGATTTTGTGAAAGCTAGTGCAATTTGAAAAGTTGCCAATTTAATATGAAATGATGCAGAATTGCTCATCTTTTTTTATTGCCTGATGTTGTCAGACCTACCTGTGTTATATGATTGATGCTAGACTCCATTTGAGCCAGTTGAGTTGCTTGAAGATCCAGCATCTGTAACATACCGGTAGCCAAGGTGTTGATTTGATAGGCCACACTTGCCAATGCTTGGGTTGTGTAATTCTTGGTCTCCTCCAATGCACCTCGCTTATTATCACACTATTTCAGAAATAATAAACATTGAATACAATTACAATTTATTAATTTAGGACCAATTTTTTTGTTTGTTTGAGTTCGACATTACATACTGTTATGCATTCAAGACTTGAGTCTTATGTTATCATCTTTTGGTTGATCAGCATTGACATTATGTTGTCTATACTTCACTTGACCCAAATCTATAATTTATTGTTGTGATGAGATAATCGCACATATGGAAATTTAGAGGGATTTTAATAGCAGTTATGCACAAATCAATTGTAGTCCCGGCCCCCCCAGGGGCCGGGGATAGCGGGGACCTACCCGGGGATGTAATTTTGGAAACTGTTACAAACATGTTACAGTCCCGGCTTAGTCCCCGCAGGGCGGGGCACTATTTTTGTGTACATCCCGGGGTACATCCCCGGCCAAGTCCCCGCCCCCTAGCCCCGGGCACCATGTTCGAAGTCCCCATGAGTGTTTCCCCCGCATACGACCCGGCACAGTTGTGAGTACTCTTCTATTACGTCCGGGTACACTCCCGGGGTAGATCCCGGCCTGTTTGAGAGGCATTACATTCCGTACACTCCCCGCTCGTCCCGCAAGACATGGGACACATTGAGCTGTTACATCCCGGCCAAGTCCCCGCCGGACCCGCTATTGCCAGGCCCTCTGGGGGCCGGGACTACAATTGATTTGTGCATTACATATAGAAAAGCTGCTCTATCATGATACTACATGCCATTTTGTTTTGTAATTGATTCATCAAATGTTGGCTGAATGTTTTGGATGAAAGTCAATTTTTGACAAGATGTAACTTTGTTGTGGAAAGTGCTATGACAAAACAGCTTTCAGTTTTGGCTTTCTTTACTCAAGTCAAGGGCTTTAATTTGATATATAAAATGATGCAGTTTGATGGCAAATTTGAATTCACCTTTCATACCTACATGTACATACACAACATACACAAGAACTCTTACTTCCCCTTAACATACACAAGAACTCTTACTTCAATCGCACCATAAAAGAATGGAACACACTACCAGACTCAATCAGAAGCTCACCAAGACAAGTATTGAAACCTTTATCTTAGACTCACTGCACAAACTACATCTAGAACTTTTCAACCCCCCGCACATGCCTGGCTTTAATGGCTATAATAATGCTCAATTAAGAGCCCAGCCAGAAATCGAGCGGAAGCTGAAAGTGGAAAAAGTTCCAAATATGCAAAAATACACATTTTCATTCAATTAACCATCCAAAACATGGTTATATTGCATGGAATAATAAAAACTATGATCAAAAAGTTTTACCTACATGAGAAAAAAATCATTTACTGATGGTGCGATTATACTCCTTTTATGAGGTGGTTTATGCACAGTAACGGAAAGAAGAGCGATTATACTCCTAGGAGGTTTATGCACAGTAAGGGAAAGAAGAGCGATTATACTCCTAGGAGGTTTATGCACAGTAACGGAAAGAAGAGCGATTATACTCCTAGGAGGTTTATGCACAGTAACGGAAAGAAGAGCGATTATACTCCTAGGTCGTTTATGCACAGTAACGGAAAGAAGAGCGATTATACTCCTAGGAGGTTTATGCACAGTAAGTTAGTAACGGAAAGAAGAGCGAGCGATTATACTCCTAGGAGGTTTATGCACAGTAACGGAAAGAAGAAGGTTAAAAAACAGTCAAATACCAAGAATTTGGATTAAGATAGGTCAGGTGTGATAATAATGCTTTAGTTTAGTTTAATTTATTTTACGATTTTTAACCAGAAGAAGAAGACTACCAAATAATAGTTCCCGTTCATTCATATTTTCATGACTTAACGGTTGTTTATGCCCTCGGGCCACATGCGGCCCCTCAGGCATAAACAACCGTTCATGAAAATATATGCATGCAATGTAACACACACAGACAGACAGTGAAAATGGCATGATCATGAGACATGAATGATGATGAATTAAAAATGTTATCAATCAACGTACCTTCAAGTAGTTATCTTCGCAATATGCGGCGACATCTTGCAGATTTGTATAGCTATCTTGCAACGCTTGACGCCCAGAGGGTATCTCGCTCTCAAATAGGGCTTCTAAATTCGACATTTTGGCTATTTTCGGTCAGATTTATAAGGCAAAATAACACTAATTGTGGGCGAAATTCGCCACCACCCAATATAGATGACCTCCGACCTGTATTTAACCGGGCAGTTGATGTGCACGTGTAAGAGATCGCCTTGGCAGCGTATTATCTTAATTATCTTTCTCTGTATAAATAAATAACACATTTCATTAAATCATTACGATAATTAATATTTATTATTAATATGTCTTTATTTATGGCTGTTAGAGCAAAATTCTATTAGATCCAATATCGTAATCTTGCTATAATAATTGGTACATCATTTAAACGGTCTTTTCATGAATGCGGAAACAAAATCGAGATCAAAATATGAGTGGTGGAGGTGCAGTTGTGCATGAAGCAGAGTCGCATCGGTGCATTGTTGTTAGGGAGTGTTCAGAAATACTTTGGTGGGGGGCTGGTAAAAAGGGAGGGGGGGCCAAAAAAGTTTTGGACCTCAAAAGAGGGGGGACCAAAAAGTTTTAGGTGGTAGGAAAGGGGGGGCCAAAAAGTTTTCCTCTTCAAAACCCCAATTTTTTTGCACGCTTCGCGCGCATTGAGACCCTCTATATCACTTTTAACATGGGCAAGTTTTCGTTTTCAGTGCTTTTGTTTGAAAAAATGATGGCACTTAGTGTACATATATCTATTAATTAATATAACATTAAAGATGATCAGCAACATGCAACATCTGGGTTGGTCTAAGAAACACTGGCACTTTTTATCATAAAATTTTATATCTCTTCAAAGTAGGCTACAAATCAGTATGATGATGTACCAATCTGATCAAATACAACTAAATCAAGAAAATATTGCAAATAAATTGGATTTCTTTGCACGTAAACTGCACACTTCAGCATGTTCAGTTTACTATTTCTCATTGCAAAATTATTTTGTACACAAAGGCCCATGGGTAGATTTACCATCTAGTCAGGTGCCACGGTCTTTCGGGGCCAAAACTGATACCTGTGTACATTTGCGTGACCAAATTAATCTCATATTTAGCTTTTTGCATAAATTAGTTCTAATTTTAACAATATTTGACCATTCAAGCTTCAAAATGGCCAAATTTTTTTTGGGCGGTTCACGCGCATTTGTACAGTACTATCATATTAAATAGCCATGGATCCAAATTATGCACCTATGAACCTCCAAATAAATCCTCTATTTCATTTATCCCTGTAAAATCAGATAAACACCCTGATTTGGGACAAATCTAAATTAAGTATAAAATGAAAAATTCCTTATGCTTGTATTTCATGCGCAATTGTCCCACCGGGAATGTTTCAAACATTCGCCTCCCTCAATGACATGTGACCCAGATACCACACCACTGGAAACAACACTATAGTATGTTTGTTATACGATTATGGGGGGGGGGGGGGGCAAAAAAGTTTTGTCTGTTAAAAGAGGGGGTCAAAAAGTTTAGCGGTCCATCGAGGGGGGGGCAAAAAAGTTTTCGAGTGAAAAATTTGAGGTAGACCAGCCCCCCCTACCAAAGTATTAATGAACACTCCCTTAGTGTTCATGGTCTGGTGGTCATATTATAAGCTATCATATCAGAAAGAAAGATTTTCGGATTCCCTTTCTCTTTTTTTCTCTCTCTCCCCTTTTTATTCTTGAAAATTCACCTCAGTGGGGCTCACTGACTGTCGAGTGGCTATGGCCCGGGCATCGGGGCATGATGATGAGCTCTCGAGAGAGGCCTAACCCCTAGGCAAAACGTGTGCTCTAGGGGGGGCGATCAATGTCACAGCCCCGGGTCACGGTAGGCCTACAAACCCCGGGGTACAAACACATCCATATGATCATTCACGTGATGACGCGACGCACACTGCACCTAGGCCTATACACCCCGAGGGGCACCACCCCTCAAGATGGGAACTTGAACTTTGGTGCATCTGCTCACGCCACTTTCAAAAGGTCTTTTTAACACAGGAAATTTGATTAAAATGTTGATCTTCAACCACTACAGGAATGAATAATGTTTTTTAAATTTCTTCTCTCGGTATTAAAAACCGGAACTTAGGGGCTGTGTAATAATTATGTGTAGGCAGGCTACCCCCGGGGTGGTGAATTTTCAAAATGGTCTGCCATAAAACGCTTGCCCCCTCCCCCTTTGGCCGTTCCAAAAACTTTGCACCCCCCCCCCTTTTGACGTGCCAAAAAACCTTTGCCCCCCCCCCCTTTTGACGTGCCAATAAATTCTTTGCCCCCGTTACACATGCAATATTTTGGGGGAACCGTAATTTAAAACCTTAAATTGTCTTATCATATAATTGTGCATATTTGAATGTGTTCCTAACCTTTTCCTATATCTTTTTAGGGCGTAATATAGAAATGGTAGGCCTACCTAAAATATCTGTGCCAAAGATCGCTTGCCCCCCCCTTCGACCTGCCAAAAATCGCTTGACCCCCCCCTTTTGACCTGCTAAAAAATGCATGCCCCCCCCCCTTTGGCCTGCCAAAAAATCTTTGCCCCCCCCCTATAATTCACCCCCCGGGGGGTACACATAATTATTGCACCACCCCTTATATCTACTTTCACATTTTAAAATTATAAATAGCCCAACTGTTAGTTTCGGGAAAAGGTGGCACTTTTTACTTTTAAATGGTAAATGAGACATTTTTCAAGTTTTTGGAGCAAGTTATTTGATAATTTCGGAACATGCTAAAATATTTCTTCGCATTGCAATAAACACTATAGAGAAATAATTATCTTTAATATAAAATTCATGTTTATAAGTGGATAGCAAAAGTACGTCGGTTGAGTGGAGGGCCGGCCGGCCGCGAATAAACCAAGTTTTTCAATTTAAAATTCAAGTTGTCAGTGATTTCGTTTTTCGAATTACTGGACATTGCGCGTCGATAATAGGCCTAGTTATTTGAATCGGTAAACCAAGTTTTTCGATTTGAAAAACCAACATTTTTGACGACAAAGCGAGATTTTCAACTTGGTTTATCAACTGGGCAATTGAAAAAACTTGGATTATCGACGCACAATGTCCAGGACGAATAATATTCGGAAAAAGTTTTTCAAATCGAAAACTTCGTTTTTCAAACGGTTTCGAAAGTGGATTTTCGATTGAAAAACTTGGATTAAGCATTGATATAGCTAGATGCATGCATCATGCATGATGTATATGCCTACTACGGAGAACAGTGTCGGCACTACGGACGGGGGTCACTTGCCCCCCCCAAAAAAAAAAATCTGCCCCCCACTTTTGAGACAAAAACCCCAATATTATTTGCGGCAATTTGTGTCGATTTTGCCACTCACCCCTAAAATTCACTTTGCCCCCATGCCCCCACACCCTCGAAAAAAATCCTGGTGTCGCCACTGACGGAGAAGTCATACCATGGCGTGGTATAGCGCCACCGAACTTCGATGGATGACGAATATCCTGTTTTAAGGGATCTGATATCAACGTTTGCTTTATTTGTGGGACCTGAGAGCACATCAGACACCATAGCTGGATGGTACTGGTTAGGGCCTAATGTTGTTAATAGACGGGCTAGCTACGCCGACAATGTGATCACCACCAAACAAAGATTATTGTTCTTACGTTTTACGTTGAAATTCAGTAGGCCCTACTGTAATTCTAGCTGTAATGGTAGTGAATTTGCTCTCAATGAGAGAAGACGCAACTTATTTTGCTCTGAGTTTGCTGTATTATTTTGCTACTTATTTCAATTTGAACTTGCCTTCAATTTTTGACTTGAATTTGTTTTTAAACTACAGCATGTAGTTCTTGTTGTTTGCTTTATATTTTGTTGTCTGTCCCTGAAGAAGAGCAGTTTATCTGCTCGAAACGTCGGTTGTTTTTTGTCTGTTAAGTGTTTGACTGCTATATGTACACAGTGATTTTCATCACTTCCAGTGTACTGTTTTCCTGACACTTTTGTGGGCTCTGAAATTGGCAATTTTTGGCCATCGAACTTTGCCTGTTTTGTGCCTACTCTGGATGTTTGGTTTAGCGTGTCTGTTTATATGCACAGTGATTTTCATCACTTGATTTTCATCACTTGTTCTAGTGCAGTTTTGTATTACCATTGATCCTTGTTGTTTTTGCAGGTTCAGCACTTACTTCTGTGGGCCTTGGAACTGGTAATTTTTGGCTATCGAACTTTGCCTACTTCTTCTGCCTACGTTTGATGTTTTTGTCCCCCTGCATACTGTCTAGTCTGTATTTTACTTGTTTCCCCACATCAAGTTGGTGTACCTTGCTTTTTTTCTTTCCTGTAATTCTGTTGATTTGAGAAAAATAGGCCTATCTACAGGGTTCGCAGGTTTTTTTCCGCGGGTGGAAAAACCCGCGGTTTTAACCACGGTTTTAATCGCTTGGCAAAAACAGTTTTTGCAGGCAAAAATAAAAAAAAAAAAAAAAGTGATTTACAGTTCACATATTTTTTATCTCACAACGAATTATTGAATTAGAAAATTAATTTCCTGAGTGTAACAAGGCCAGATTTTATAATTAAAAGTAACTAAATTCAAGGCATGCGTTCATTGCTCACTAGTGCATTACTGAAATGTGGCATATCAAATTCAAAACTTTTTCATTTTAAGGACTTGATGAGACAAAAATATGTTGAATGATTCATTAAAAACTGTATGTTTACTGTTTATGAGCTTTCTGTGTACTTGTTTTAAAATATTTGAGTGACATTTTGCCGGTTTAAACCAGGCAAACCGGTTATTGCCACTTTGTTTTTAAAAACAGGTTTGCCGGCAAAAACCGAACCCTGCCTATATCTATGAAATTAAATGTAATTATCATGATTATTGTTTATCATTTTATGTAGCAACATTATAGGCCTGTGCGTAATAATGTATCTGCAGCAAATGTTTATTAAGAACCTTCATGCAAAGGGTGTTCAACGAATTAAACCTGTTTAAAGTTGACCCAGAAGACATTATTACAATACAAGAAGTAATAAAACATAACAATCATCGTCGTGTAATAATTGAACTGCAAAATGTTTTTATCCTAATCTTAAAAATAACGTAGAATAGCATCAACTTTCCAAATCGGTCTAATTTTAATTTCTCATTATTCCTGCTTTCATGAAAGATATCCAACTACAGTACACTACTTCATCAACTATCTACCGCTGATAGCACACTACTCATCAACTACATACGGCTGATAGCACACTACTTCATCAACTATATATTACTTCATCAACTAGTTTCTACTGATAGCATCATCATCATCATCATCAGTCGGCTGCGGAGCAGGCGACTACAAGCTTTCTCCAACTAATGCGATCTTGGGCAAGCGAAACAATTTTATTTGGCTGCAGCATCCCTTCAGTATCTCCCAGGAGGTGCTGGACATACTGTAAGTACAGTGTGCGCGGCCGTCCCGGTTTCCTCTTCCCATGTGGTGGAATATAAAGCGCATATTCTTTCACAGGCTCGCCATCTTCAAGACGCAGTATATGGCCGAGAAATTTGAGTTGATGAATCTTGACTCTGGCAACCAGTGGAGTGGTGTTGGTCAGGTTGTAGATGGTTTCATTTGGAATCCGATCCACACGCTTGATGTTTAACATGACTCTGTAGCAAGATGTTGCAAATGCATTGATCTTTTTTTTTTTTTTTAAGAGATTCTTTAGGAATAAAATATTCAGATTACAAAGTTTTTCATAGTATATTGATCTTGTTTTCCATGTCCTTGGTAATTACCCATGACTCGCACCCGTACAGAAAGACAGTAACACACGTTGTCTGAAACAGCTTGATTTTTGTTTCGATTGGCAGGTACGGGCTTCTCCAAAGGCGTTCCAGTTTCCAGAAAGCTGCCCAGGCTAGTGCTTTTCTTCTTTTTAGGTCTCCAACACTAGAGCCCATCTTGGAACCCAAATACTTGAAGTCTGTGACATGGTTGATGGTACTGTACTACCATAGACTTCAAGTGCTGGTTGGGCGTTACAGTTTGCAGTCATATATTCTGTCTTAGGTGCGCTGATGACAAGGCCTAGATCTGCTGCTGCAGTTGCAGTCCTAGTAAGCTGTGACTGGGCCCGGGCTATGGTAGATTCCAGCAGGGCAATATCATCAGCAAAATCCAGGTCATACAGCATCTTGGCAGGATACCTGCTTGACCGACGTGGGTAGGTAACAATTCCAGCGTCAATTCCAGAAGTTGATTTCATCAGAAGGTAGTCTACCCGGATAATGAACAGGAATGGTGCCAACACATCACCCTGAAGCACTCCAGTTGTTACTTGGAAAGGCTCTGAGATACTGCCATCTACCAATACGGCACTATTGGAGTCTTTGTAGAGCACCTGGATGGCATTGACCACAACCTTTGGTATTCCATAATGCCGCAGCACTGAAAACATGACGGACCTGTTGATGGAGTCGAAGGCTTTTTGAAGTCCACAAAAGTGACTGTTAAGGGAAGTTGGTACTCCTTGAAGCCTTCCATGATCCTCCTCAAAATGTGTATTTGCTGAGCACAGCTGCGACCCGATCTAAAGCCAGCCTGGTTGCTTCTCAGTAAAGGATCAATGTGGGGTCGGATGCTGTTCAGAAGGATCTTGTTGTACACTTTTGCGGCAATGGACATAAGCGAAATACCACGGTAGTTTGTCATGAGAGGGAGGTCACCTTTCTTTGGTAGAGGAATGATTACATTCGTAACCCATTGACGTGGCGGTGTCAGCATTGAGAATACTTCCATACAGAATTCGAGAATCATATCAATCATGCTATCCCCTCCTCCCTGAATAGGAAGGGACTGATAGCACACTACTTCATCAACTTCATGCACTGATAGCACACTACTTCATCAACTATCTACTGCTGATAGCGCACTACTTCATCAACTATCTACTGCTGATAGCGCACTACTTCATCAACTATCTACTGCTGATAACATACTACTTCATCAACTATCTACTGCTGATAGCACACTACTTTACCAACTATCTACTGCTGATAACGCACTACTTCGTCAACTATCTACTGCTGATAACACACTATTTCATCAACTATCTACTGCTGATAGCGCGCTACTTCATCAACTATCTACTGCTGATAGCACACTACTTCATCAACTAGTTTCTACTGATAGCACACTACATCATCAACTATCTACTGCTGATAACACACTACTTCATCAACTATCTACTGCTGATAACATACTACTTCATCAACTATCTACTGCTGATAGCGCACTACTTCATCAACTATCTACTGCTGATAGCGCACTACTTCATCAACTATATCTACTGCTGATAACACACTACTTCATCAACTATCTACTGCTGATAGCGCACTGCTTCATCAACTATCTACTGCTGATAACACACTACTTCATCAACTATCTATATAGCACACTACTTTACCAACTATCTACTGCTGATAGCGCACTACTTCGTCAACTATCTACTGCTGATAACACACTATTTCATCAACTATACTGCTGATAGTACACTACTTCATCAACTATCTACTGCTGAGAGCACACTACTTCATCAATTATCTACCACTGATAGCACACTTCATCAACTATCTACTGCTGATAGCGCACTACTTCATCAACTATCTACTGCTGATAACACACTACTTCATCAACTATCTACTGCTGATAGCGCACTGCTTCATCAACTATCTACTGCTGATAACACACTACTTCATCAACTATCTACTGCTGATAGCACACTACTTTACCAACTATCTACTGCTGATAGCGCACTACTTCGTCAACTATCATGACTATCGACTGCTGATAACACACTATTTCATCAACTATCTACTGCTGATAGCGCGCTACTTCATCAACTATCTACTGCTGATAGCACACTACTTCATCAATTATCTACCGCTGATAGCACACTACTTCATCAACTAGTTTCTACTGATAGCACACTACATCATCAACTATCTACTGCTGATAACACACTACTTCATCATCATCAACTATCTACTGCTGATAACACACTACTTCATCAACTATCTACTGCTGATAGCGCACTACTTCATCAACTACCTACTGCTGATAGCGCACTACTTCATCAACTATCTACTGCTGATAACACACTACTTCATCAACTATCTACTGCTGATAGCGCACTGCTTCATCAACTATCTACTGCTGATAGCACACTACTTTACCAACTATCTACTGCTGATAGCGCACTACTTCGTCAACTATCTACTGCTGATAACACACTATTTCATCAACTATATACTGCTGATAGTACACTACTTCATCAACTATCTACTGCTGAGAGCACACTACTTCATCAATTATCTACCACTGATAGCACACTACTTCATCAACTAGTTTCTACTGATAGCACACTACTTCATCAACTATCTACTGCTGATGAGATCACACCACTAAATCAGGTCCAACCCTATCTGACTGAAGAAATAACAACCAGTGTTTTTATTAGGTTCATTTGAATGGGAAAAAAAGTTTGAAATTAAGGCTGATGTGCCCATTTTTTGGTGATAGTTGTGCTCTGTGGATGTGTTTCTTATCATCCAATCATAAAATAATAAAAAATAATACAATTCTGACATTTTAGGGAGGTTTTTTAGTTCCATGCACCAAATGACGTCACAGCATAGAGGCGCTGAGATGTAGGCTTTGGTATGGTTTACATCATGTTCAATGCACCACTGCGAAAAATCGAGCCACTCAACTACCAAAATAATGGTGGTTTTAGGGTAGAATATATCACAATCTTTTAGAAATTTTTTGTTTTGAACGCCCTAGCACGTTCTAACCATGAGAAAATGACCTCTTAACACACAAAAGAATAGGAACTTGATTTAGTGGTGTGATCCCTGATAGCGCGCTACTTCATCAACTATCTACTGCTGATAGCACACTACTTCATCAATTATCTACCGCTGATAGCACACTACTTCATCAACTAGTTTCTACTGATAGCGCACTACTTCATCAACTATCTACTGCTGATAGCACACTACTTCATCAACTATCTACTGCTGATAGCACACTACTACTATGCAATCCATAGACAAGCACAACTTCATCAACTAATTACCGCTGATAGCATACTACTTCATCAACTATATACTGTTGATAGCATAGCACACTACTTCATCAACACCGCTGATAGCACACTACTTCATCAACTAACTACTACTGATAGCGCACTACTTCGTCAACTATCTACTGCTGATAGCACACTACTTCATCAACTAACTACTACTGATAGCACACTACTTCATCAACTATCTACTGCTGATAGCACACCTACTTCATCAATTATCTATACCGCTGATAACACACTACTTCATCAATTTAGTATCTACCGCTGATAACCCACTACTTCATCAACTATATACAGCTGATAGCACACTACTTCAGCAACTATCTACCGCTAATAAGACATTACTCCATCACAGTAAAATTGTTCACTTGATTGTTGGGAGTGGCCTTCTTTTCCTTGTTCTTTGTCTTCAAATCTGTTTCTCACTTCTCTTTCCATATAGGCCAGCATGCTTATATAGGCTTTTTTAGTCTGGCTTAAGCATTTTGATTGAGCCTGGTCCCATCAGGACCCAAGTGTGTCTCCACACGGAGCGAGCGTTTAGACGAACAAACATACAAACAAACTATATACTGTAAAGAAGGACACTCTATTCAAAAATTCAAAAAAACCTTCCAAGCCAGTAATCTACAGGGTGTCCCAAAAAAAGAGGCCCCTCATTGCGCCCTCTTTTTCTCCTATTTCTGAAAAGTTTATTAAATATATTTTGGTATATAAAGAAACCTTTAATCGTTAGCTTTAATAAACGAAAACAACTATTTCAATCGGTTCACAACTTTTGAAGATATGCCCTTTTGAATAAAAGTACCCGTTCTTCACTCTGGCCACGGATAGCAAACAGAGTGGTTGGGATCGCTCATGCTGTGGAGTGGCCTGCACGATCACCAGGCCTCGCGCCGTTTTTTTTCCTTTGTGGGAAAATTCAAGTATCCGGCGCACAAGGATGGTACGCAACGCAATTGATGCAATGAGGACCAGGGCTGAAACCTGTATTCGCCAAGGAGGCAACCAGGTAGAGGGCAGAGCAGCACAGTAAACTCACTTCAGAAGAACCAAAGATAAACCAAACAGCCTTTTAAGTCTACTTTTTATCCTAAATAGAGAAATGACTTATGTTGTAAATAAAAAAAGAAAGCAAGAAACAACAAGGTAAGAAAGTAAGAAACATAATAAAACAAAAAGGCATAAATAACCAAGAAAAAATAAGTAATGGCAAGTAAAGCAAAAGAAGTCCCATTCGGCATCCATTTTACCCACAAATTAATGACACTATTAACAAAATCCATTGCCCATAGACCCACCGGTAAAGCCCATTCCATAAATAAAGTTATCATTGAGGAATGTTTGATATTGTGTACTCCTTTTCAATCTGTGAAGAAGCCAAACCTTCTCCGTGGACAGAGTGAAAACGGGTACATTTCTTTAAAAGAGCATATCTGCCAAAGTTGTGAGCCGATTGATATAATTTAAAGCTAATGACTCAATGTTTCTTTACATACCAAAATATATTTGATCAACTTTTCAGAAATAGGAGAAAAGAGGGCGCAATGAGGGGCCTCTTTTTTGGGACACCTGTATAGTGAAAGTTTCCAATCGCTGAAAACATACCATATACTACGGTGCTACAGATTTAAACTTCGCGCTACCTTATACGATTATGAGTTAAATATTATCAGGCTTATTAAATCATGTATATAGTAGTACATGCAATTTATGCAAATGTGATGGTCGGAAGACTGCCAAATGGAAGTCTCTATGGAAGATTAAGGAACAAATAACGTACCGTAGCACTGGAATTTCAATCCAATGAGGATTTGCATTCGCCTATAATGGCACAATGAGCTCCTTTGAGATAAGTGGAATTTTAGGCACAACCTAAAAATGCCCTCCCATAAAACTCAAATAAGGGCATGGAATCTTAATTCTTATTGGGATTTCAGAGGAGGGAGCTCTCTGTATTATTTGCACATGAAATTTAACCCAAGGCAAAGAAGCTCAAGTGCACCATTAGGCGAACCTTTACTAATTAAAAAACCGATGTGTCAAAACTTGAAACGATTGCCTTTATCTTAACAATAATTAAATGCAAGTATACGAGTGGATATTCTTTACAAAATGTAAGTGTTTGGTAATATTCTATCATATTTACCATGTTTACCCCGAAACGACCTTGGCTCGTCTAGCAATAAAACATTAAACATCTGAGTATTAAATAAGATTTCAGGCAGTGTTTTGGCGATATGTCGCATTGAATTAGTCATTTTTGGAAGTTAAATGAAAGAAAAAACCTTTTACCATTGAAAAACATGTCAAGTCATGTGAAAATTAATATCATTTGTAAATTATGGGTATTGAAGAAATAATGCCTTCAAAAATGTTCTGTTTTTGGATAGGACTTAATCAACAAAATTAACCAGTAAGCCATGACAGCGATGCACTCGAATAAATATTTATTATATTGTTTCTACCCTCTGGGAACAGATCTTGAATTTAACTCATGGGAGAAGATTTTAAGATGTAGAGTATCTCATCCCCCAAATGAATATGTAGGGCCTATTACAGACTTGACATTTAATAATATGGAATATATATATCTTCACGAATTGCCAGGACTAATCTGAAAGGGGTCTGCATAAACCGCATGGGTTAAATATTTATTGGGGTGTGTCGGGAGATGGTGTCAAATAATTTTTGATAGAAAAATTCTTTCTATGAGTTTACATTATGGTGCTCATATAATGTAGTGAATTTGCCTAAAATGGCGGATTTAAGGAGGCTAAAATTTAGCTTCGTGGGGATACAATTTCGGACGTTATGCAACATTGCTCTGTTATTATCAAATTCATTGGAGTTTGAGGATATTTCCTAAACTTTGTCAGCAATTGGCATTTGTCACAGTTGAATGCACTTGCAATGTACCATAGTTTGGAAAATGGGAGGAGCTTAAAATATATCTCTTCAAAGTGGTACGAACGCATAATGTTTGAATGTCCCCCACTGGGGTCAAATGCTATCAACTTACGCTACAAAAACAACTGCGCGAATTCCTGGTTGTAAAATGAACTCACGCTGTTTATTTATGTAAGTTTATAACGCTTGGCCCCGGCCCCAGGGGGCATTCAAATTTTCGGAGTACGTACCCTTTGAAGAGCCATTTTTTCAAAAGCTCCTCCCACATTAAAAACTGGTACATTACAAGTGCATTCAGCTGTGACAAATGCCAATTGCTGACAAAGTTCAGGATATATCACCTCAAACTTCAATAAATTTGATAATAACAGAACAATGTTGCATAAGTCTTAAATTGGGTCTCCCACAAAGCTCAAATTCAGCCTTACTAAATCCGCCATTTTAGGCAAATGCACTACATATGTAAACTCATGGAAAGCACGTTTTTTATCAACAATTATTTGACACAATCTCCCGACACACCCCAATAAATATTTAACCCGTGCGGTTTATGCAGACCCCTTTCAGATTAGTCTCGGCACTTCGTGAAGAAATATTCCATACTAAATGTTAAGTCTGTAATACACACATGATATATTGCCATTTTTTAAAATCATTTATGAAACCAGATGGAAAAAAAAATCAAGCTTTTCAAATTGCCCTGAGATACCAAACATAATCCTCCGCAAAAAAGATTTTCTGCTTTCTTCCCTTTGGGGAAAAGTTAGTATTTGATGTAACAACTATACTGACTTTGCGAGTATATTGCAAGGGAAAACATGCAAATATAGCATACCAGTAGCATGGAAAATATATCTTAAGTGTGATAGGGAAAAGACAGGCGCTGTGCTCCATTCCACAGGTGCAAGCACGTCTCATTTGTATATAGTCGTTTACTTCAAGAGGAGGTGAAATGCACCGAAGTACCTCCTGAGGTGACATGATAGATTGGCCCATTCTCAGGAGATACAACGGCGATGATGATGATGATGATGCGATCACTTTAAGCTGATGAACGCTTTTGTTTAGATGGTATTCAAAATACATTTCTAATATTTAGATAAAAATTGGGTTAATGCTCCTGTTCTTTTGTGTTTTTATATACTTTTTATAGGAAGATGTAGACGATGCATGATCCAGCCAGGAATGGTAGGCTTCTGATATTTCTCATGGTTATAAACTTGAGTCTTTGCTTCCTTGAAATATAATTTGGTTTTGCTATAATATTGTCATGAAGTAAAAATAAAGCAACATTGTACTCTTGTTGGTATATTTTTCATTTTTGTCTTGCAACAGTTGCAAAAAGATGCATCAAATTATATAATACGATATTTGGCGATTAGCCGAGACATGCAGCCATATGCATGCACGTAAAGATTTGGAATTTTCACAGAAGAATATAATATTATCCCAAAAAGGTATGAAAAGTGCATTGTCTTGATTGGGTGAAAAAACAAGATGAAAAATAATAGTTCAAATGTTTCAACGTGCCTAGAGATGAAAAACATAATCCTCCCCAAAAATTATTTCAACTTTCTTCCCTCTGGGATATATTGCTGTACTAATTTATATTTAGGCTCTGTTTGCATCCCAAACCATGTTAATCATGTATAGACGAATGCAACGAGCCAAGTCGTGGTTAGGATTTGGTCGGCCATTACTGGGTCCACGCATGCACCAAACTGGTGTTGTGACTGCCCAATTGGGTGGATTAGAGCCGCTTAATTAAAATTCGATGTTAGATTTTTTTGTGTTGTAAACTGTCATCATTCTTTTGTCTACGTGTAACACGGGTGGTAGAATCCAGTTTAAAATACCCTCCAAGGCCGCACTACTTCACATTTTAGGTGAGATGGAGCCGACGGGGACCCAGCTATGGCTGCTATTGACGTGTAGGAATGCGTGAAATTGGATTCGTCTGTAAGTTGTAAGAGAAAACAAACGAATGTAGTACGTATATTCAGTATGGAGATTTTTTTTAAATCTCAAGAGTGTTAGGGAAAAGACAAGTGTTGTGCACCATTTACAGGTGCAAACACATCCCTTTTGTATATAGAGTCACTTACTTCAAGAGGAGGTGAAAGGTACTGAAGTACCTCCTTCTATGAGGAAGCATGATAGAATGGCCCAAGTCTTGGGAGAAACGGCGATGATGACAATGATACGATCGCTTAAGGTTATGGAATGACATGATTTTCATCAAAACCTCTCTTGTGTATTTTCTTGTACATTTATGAAGTACATAAATATTTTCATCACCTCAAAGACTCAAATTATAAAAAAATCTCACTCACTGAAAATCACCAAGTTCATCAAGTCATAAAAGAAATCAGGAACCACTTATTCGCACCGTACATATCAACATTATTTCTCTCATTAGAAACATGTATCCACGATTTTAACGAAATCCGTTGATAATAAGCTTTTCAAAATGAAGTGAATTAAAAAAAAGACATGGTGCTTGAATGTAGTAAAAACAACGGTTTCCCTTTGACTAAAAAAAAGAATCCTTAAACCTACACTGTGAATTGTCAGGAAAAAATGTTTCAATGAGGTGTTACGTGCATCAAATTTGAGGACAAATTTTGTTAAAACATAGCGTAGCCTTAACGCTTATAAACGTTTATTTAAATAGATAGATAAAGAAAGCCCTTTGTGATATTGAGAGAGAAAACTGGGTTAATGCTCCTGATCTTTATTGCTATCTCTTTTTGGAGGAAGATGAAGACGCCTGATCGAGCTAAAAATGGTATACTTCTGATATTTCCCATGGCCATATCTATAATTATTTGTACTGTTAGAGACAACCGATCTCCTTATCCAATAATGTAGCACGTAGTTGAAAAACTGCGCCTCTACCGATTAGCATAATATGAAAATAAGATATACCTGCATCATGGGGTTTAAGTTATAATTACGATTTTCAGCTGCCAAACTCAATCTTTCAAGACAAGTAATATAGTTTGGTTGTTAGTTTTATGTCACCACTGCTTCTTGTTACCGAGAGAGATGATATAAAAAGCAATCTGTTTTATCTATTTCAAAGATTATGTAAGTTTTAGTAGAAAAATGCTTTTTGCATCAGAATGCGGAATTAAAATCGGATAGCAACGTTTGCACAGTATTTTTGAGCGATATTGAGCTTAAAGCTTTACAAATATACAGTCTGTGTTTCTGTTGATAGTATTGTACAGTTCTTAATGATATGTATTAGAATGATGAAGTTTATCTAAGTTTTGATGCTGACAGCCATCCACACCTTACACTCATATTCACCCACAAACACCCCACTCAAACCCATAAACATAAAATGTTCGAAATTCAAAGATTAATCAAAGAGCGTAAACATATAAAAGATGCCACTATAGCTCCCGCTATAGGTCTGGATTAAGAGCCATACGTGATTGTAAAGTAATATATGAAATATCAATAACCTCAGGTAGTTTAATTTCTATAAGAGCAACAAATCTCAAAGAACTGTACAATACTATCAACAGAAACACAGACTGTATATTTGTAAAGCTTTAAGCTCAATATCGCTCAAGTCACGTATAAGACTAGCATTCTTCATGCGCTGTTATTTCAAATTTACCCGGCAGTCCCTAGTCATTTACAATCAGTGTTGTTTTTACAGAGCGTTAAAAATGTCGTTTAATAAAGAAGTAATTAAGTAAGATTTAATAGCGTAACTAATTTTGTTTCCAAATCTTAAAAATGAAAGACAATTTATTAAAAATGATATGTTTTGCTTTGGTCCAAACTGTCGTCTGCTGTTTATTAGGCAAGGAGTTACTTGACCTCCTTCTACGAGTGTAATGTGTCCCCGCGGTTTTATTTTTCTTCGTGATTTTGCTCTGTCACTGCCTGTTTAGAATCAATACAGACTAATGTTTTGGAGCAGTCGCAAAAAGATGGAACTAGATGACAAAAATATACGATATGTCGCCTTTTATTCTGTAAAGGGCGCAGCCGAGAAAGAGAGCAGCCAAAATTAATTTGACTTATCTCGAAATATATAATCTTTTGCGCAGCTATACACAACTTGAGCGTGGAATAAGCACTCTTGGCTTTGCGCATTTGAAATCATCGCTTGGAACATCGAAAGCATTGTGTGTGAAATACGTTGCAGGGTGGAACGCTGTTACGATATACCTGATACATTCCATTTTATATTACGCTGTTACGATATACCTGATACATTCCATTTTAGATGTGATTTTTGCATCTTTTTCAAGTGCAACCCAAATTTCTTGATATCATTCTGCTTCAGTGGATAATCCTGGAGACAATGCTTCGGAATAAGGCAGGTTCGTAAAGGTAAGACCATATTATTGAATTCAGACCATACATCAGAATATTCCCTACTAATACTAATTTAATTAACATTGTCCCTAAGCTTAAATGTTAACCCCAAAACGTGACTTTACCAAAATTGAATCGCATCGATGCTTTCAAAATGTGATGTTTGAAGTGACTACTGCATTAGAGTTTTCCAGTAATATAAGACACATCAACAAACAGTGGGATGCTCGAAAATATTATTATGGACTGGTGTTAGGATAAAGATCCAATTTAACACCAATATTTTAAATATCTTTAATTTGTGAAGTGAAATGATGTGATGTGATTTGAAGTTATTTGTTTTCAGAAAAAATAACACCTCTAATGTTGCTGCTTATAGTTTTCATATCAGTGTTTCCTTCATAGATAAAGTAACCTATTACTCGCCATAAATCTGTATTGCAATAAATTTGACAACAACCATAGCAAAATCCTTCTCAAAAAACGGCAACAATTCTTGAAATAACTAATGTATTCAAAATTTAAATTGTATTGTCTTCAAAACTAAGGAAATATAATATGTAAGCGGTTGGGGTGTATTCTATACAGGAATGACGTTGTTGAATATGATTCTATTCAAAAATCGCATGATCTGCTGAATGGATTGAAAGGAAGGCACTTATTTTGAATACTCCTCATATACAATTCAAAACAACATTCTCGGGAATATTGTACAGGAGTATATAAACTTGCATTTCCATACTTAGTGGATATGGGAAAGTTATATTGAAGAAAGAAGCACCTTGCTTCAAACACTGAAAAACCTGTCATGCTATTGCCAAGGAAAATGAATCTCTTAAATATTAAGATAGCGAGAAATAAGCTGTCTGTAAAATATATACCTCTCCTCTGGGATGTCATCATCAAAAGCAGTAAGGCATGACAGTGATACACCCGAATATTTATTATATTGTTTGCTAGTTATCCTCTGGGTACAGAGCTGGAATATAAAGCATACAGAAAAGATGTACATATTATCCCCAGAAATATGTATGTGAAGTGCATTTTTTTGTGAAAACAAAATGAAGAAATACAATTTAAAACATTTCAATTTGCCTTGAGATGCAAACATAATCCTCATAAAATGTTGTTCACTTTCCTCCTTTAAAGGGAGTTTCAGCAATGCAAACGGAGTGGTGTCTATCGTATGCTTTGTAGGGGTTAGTTATTACATTAGTAAATGTTCTCAAAGTGCAAAAAAAGGTCATGTGTTTGGAATAGTATAGTTTAGGATTGACGGGTTTCTAGTGACCCTTCAAAGGATGTGTTTACTGTATTTGTTTATAATCGTTTGCACCCTTGCACAGATTGCGACTATTGAGTAATTATTTCAAGGGGAAAATCAGATAAAGGTAGCATATTCAGAATAGAAAATTGATCTCAACGGTGATCATGGGGAAAAGACTAGCGTTGTGCCCTATTTACAGGTGTAAACACATCCCTTTTGTATGTAGGGTCGCTTACTTCAAGACTAGGTGAAATGCACTGAAGTACCTCCTTCTAGGTGGAGGCAATATAGAATGACCCAATATTCAGGAGAAACAACGGCGACGATAAGGACGACACGATCGCTTAAAGCTGCTAAACGCTTATTTAGATGGAAAGATGACTGAATCTACATGTATTTGAGACAGAAAACTGAGTTAAACATGGTTAACACTCCTGATGATTTTTGATATCTCCTTTTTGTGACAGATTTAGACGTTACATGATCCATGCATGAAATATATGGGCTTCTGATATTTCTTTGCTTCCTTGAAGTATAATTTGGTTTTAACGTATTATATCAGTGGATGGTATTGGATGCAATAACGTGAGGGAGCCTTAAATGTAAGTCTAATTCGTAACAACAATAATAGGGAATGTCTAACATTAACACTTAACATAACCCCTTATCCTAATCCTCAGCCAAATCCCCAAACCCTATCCCTAATCCTAATTACCCTAAATCCTAACACTAACCACAGTGCGCTAAAACAGAATGCGATGGATTCAATATAGCCGCTTCATGAAGTTATGTTATTTCTTCAGTTCACTCGCACAACATTTTACCGCTTCAATATTGTAAAAATTATTACATGTACTACTTTTTTCAGCAATTCAAACGAATAGGTTAAACATACTACACTACGTCGGTGATGCAGGCGGGATTCGATCCTCGCGATTATGAGCCAACTATTATCAGGCTTAACTCAGCATAACAACTTTACAACTTCAATAATGTAAAAAAAATATCTACATGTGCTGCAATTTGAGCAATTATTTAAAGGGAAACGGCTAAGTTGGGAATCAACAGTGACGATCACATCGCAAAAACATGGATGCTCATTTCTACAGGGATTCGAACCTTCCGAGTATGAGTCGAAGACTTATCAGACGTATGAAAGAATGTAGGGCATTAATCAAACATTCATGATGCAGTCATGTCTACAGTAGAATTCATCTCGACCTTTGCAGGACTTAACCCCATTAAAAGCTATTAAACCAAGATAACACTCATTGAAACAGCTCAACTGATTAAATCGGATCTTCTCTGGCTGTGCACATGTGACTGTTTTCATGTGCGATATCGCAATAAAGTTTGTATTATAGCTTCAGTTGGGTAACCGATTATAAAGGAAACGAAAGGAAACAATGGTATGTGTACCTTTGTTCACGAAATGAGACAATGGCGTGCTTTTGTAAACCAGCATTCTTGAAAATGAGCAACATAATGATTGTTGACTTAACACGGTTTGGAAATAATTTCTTCATATTTTTGGTGTTATCTGTCGTTTACATGTCCTTCCTAAAACACAAAAGTGCGACCCTCTCCAAACACCTAAATTAGCTAAAAATTTAGGACATGTTACACAACTATATTGTCTAGAATTTTAGAAGAGTACTTTTAATATTGGCCGGTTATTTTTCACACAGCGACGTTAACTAGGCAATGTACTATTACCTATAACATTAACTAAAACACCAAAGTACGAATATTTCCAAACATCTAAATTAGCTAAAAATTTAGGACATGTTAAAAAACTATATTTTCTAGAACTTTAGAAGAGTACTTTTAATATTGGCCGGTTATTTTTCACACAGCGACGTTAACTAGTCATATCCCCATACTTATAACGTATGGCTATTTGTAGAGGTCACGCGTCAATGGGAAAGAGCACTGTGTATTGTGTATAGGAAAACGTACAGTAACTGCAGTATGTGACGTTTTCGAAATGTAATGGTAATGGAAGTGTTCAGGCAAGACAAAAGAAAACAAAATTGGGTGCTGCCAAATATTAGTATTTATAGGTGCGATTCGCCCTAATGTTTATTTCATTGGTTGCCTGCTACCCTCTAGGTAAATATCTTGAATTTAAATCAAACAGAAGAAAATGTACATCATATATCATCTCCAATATCATAAATATGCGGAGAGTGCTTTTTTTATTAGGTGAAATTGAAAAACAAAGTTAGAGCGTTTCAATTTGCTTTTAGATGCAAAACACAATCCTCCACAAAAATGTTTTCCACTTTTTTGCCTTTGGGGATATGTTGCTGTACTATTTCATATTTAGAGACTCTGTTTGCATCTTTAACCGACTATACTGACTCTTGCGAGTAAATTTTCAGGGGAAAACAGACAAATATAGCATAATTCAGTATGAAGATATATTTTTTTTTATCTCAAGGGTGATAGGGAAAAGACAAGCGTTGTGCACCATTTACAGGTGCAAACACATCGCTTTTGTATATGTGACCGTACAGCACGAATGAGCCGTAAATGTCCTCAATTGTATTCTGAGTTACAGTGTAAAATGGGCATGAAGGTCATATTCATAGGTATTTCAATTTGGTGCTACGTGTATCTCATTAAATGAGGTACACGTAGCACCCACTTGAAATAACTATGAATACGACCTTCATGCCCATTTTACACTGTAACTCAGAATACAATTGAGGACATTACAACTCATTCGTGCTGTACGGTCACATATAAGGTCGCTTACTTCAAGAGATAGTGAAATAGTGAAATATACTTCTATGAGGAGGCTAGATAGAATGGTCCAAGTCTTAGGAGAAACAACGGTGATGGTGACAATGATACGATCGCTTAAGGTTACGGAATGACATGATTTTCATCAAAACCTCTCTTCTGTTTTTTCTTGCTGATTTACGAAGTACATACATTTGTTCATCACCTCATGGACTCAAATCATAAAATATCTCTACCAAAAGTGTTTTTAAAGCATCTTAGTTTATAATATTTCCCTATTAATTTCTTGTTTACCCTTACTATAAAATTACTGTAACTTAGATGTGTATCTCATTAAAAAAAGATAATTTATTCTAATCAAGTAGAGTACTTGAATAGAATAAATATCTCAGCTTAACAAATTGTGATTAGCTATGCACGGTAGCAAATTCAATACTATGTAGTTTAGTATCATGCGTTGTTTGGAAAAGAAACTTCTAAGCCTATAATAGGTCATCATAGGTCAGGTTATAGGTCACATGGTTGAGGTAAAATTTAGGCATACATTTTGAACAACATGTCATATCATCATGAGGCATCAATTTTGATATTTGACCTAGTTTGTCTTTTACTGGATATATATTTAAATGGCATATGATGGATATAATATTATACCTTGCGATGCTATTGTGAGTACAATTTAATTTGCCTAGTCAAAATGTACAAACAAAGGGAAAATAGTTACCAAAAGCAGAAAAAAACAAAAACAAAACAAACAAAAAACTATACCTAATCTGGTGGTATAGGTGGCGAGAAATGCTATATGGAGCACTGAAAATCACCAAGTGCATCAAGTCATAAGAGAAATCAGGAACCACTTATTCGCATTGTATTTTTTCTAATGTATTGGAAACGTTTATCCACGATTTTAACAAAAATCCGTTGATAGTAAGTTTTTCAAAAATGAAGTGAATTAAAAAAGAAAGACATGGTGCTTGAATGTAGTAAAAAGTTCAAACACTAGCAACAAATGTTTCCCTTTGGCTTAGAATAAAACGATTACCAAAACAAAAGAATCCTTAGATTTACCTTAAGATACACTGTGAATTGTCAGAAAAATTGTTCCAATGAGGTGTTACGTGCATCAAATTTGAGGGCAGATTTGGTTAAAACATAGCGTAGCCTTTACGCTTATAAACGCTTATTTAAATAGATAGATAAAGAAAACTCTTTGTGATATTGAGATAGAAATCTGGGTTAATGCTCCTGATCTTTATTGATATCTCTTTTGGGAGGAAGATAAAGACGATATGTGATCGAGCTAAAAATGGTATACTTCTGATATTTCCCATGGCCATATAGACGTAAGTTTTATCTATATTTGTACTGTTAGAGACAACCGATCTCCTTATCCAATAATAATCTAACATGAGTGCTCACCAATGAGGTAGAATTTTTGGTTTACACGCACGTAGAAGTTGAAAAACAGCGCCTCTACCGATTAGCATAATATGAAAATACGGTATACCTGCATCATGGGGTTTAAGTTATATATGTATTAGGCCCCTAATTATGATTTTCTGCTGCCAAACTCAATCTTTCAAGACAAGTAACATAGTTTGGTTGTTATATAGTTTTATGTCACCACTGCTTCTTGTTACCGAGAGAGATGATATAAAAAGCAATCTGTTTATCTTTTTCAAAGATTATTTAAGTTGTAGTAGAATTGTAATGTAATTTTTGTGGGACATGAGAGCACATCAGACATATTGAATTGCATTCTGAATACGAGGAATGTCCTTGATGTAAAATAATTTTGATTTTTTGAAATTCGCAATACAAAAAAAAAATTATGGCAATTTATTAGAAATTTATATGTTTTATATTTTTGTTATTTAACAGTCCTCGGAAGTAAACTTTATCAATCTAATGATATGTACTTAAGTGTATGTAGCTGGGAAGAAAAACCGTCCATCATTTGAAAATTTTGACCTTTTGTATTGAAGATACACATTTCCCCCCAAAAGACCTAAATTTTTAGGTCTTTTTGAAATAAAATGCATATCTTCAATACGAAATATCACAATTTTCAAATGATGGACGGCTTCTCCTCCCAGCTATACACTTTAAGTAAATATCATTAGAATTATAAAGTTTACTTTTTAATATATAAGTTTTGATGCTGACAGCCATCCACACCTTACACTCACATTTACCCACAAACACACACAAGTCATAAACATCAAATTTTCAAAATTCAAAGATTTATAATCAAAGAGCACAAACAAGATGCTACTATAATAGTCTATAGGTCTGGATTTGTCTGAGCCGTTCGTGATTGTAAAGTAATATATGAAATATCAATAACCTCAGGTTGTTCAATTTCTATAAGAGCAACAAATCTCAAAGAACTGTACAATACTATCAACTGAAACACAGACTGTATATTTGTATAGCTTTTAAGCTTAATATCGCTCAAGTCACGTATAAGACTAGCATTCTTCATGCGCTGTTATTTCAAATTTACCCGGCAGTCACTAGTCACTTAAAATTAGCAATCACTGATCAGTGTTGTTTTTACTGAGCGTTAAAATACAATACAGCTTAGTTTGTCGTAGCAGAATCACTAATTTTGCTTCCAAATCTTAAAAATGAAAGACAATTGATTAAAAATTAAAAAAAGAAACAATGATATGTTTTGCTTTGGTCCAAACTGTCGTCTGCTGTTTATTAGGCAAGGAGTTACTTGACCTCCTTCTACGAGTGTAATGTGTCCCCGCGGTTTTATTTTTCTTCGTGATTTTGCTCTGTCACTGCCTGTTTAGAATCAATACAGACTAATGTTTTGGAGCAGTCGCAAAAAGATGGAACTAGATGACAAAAATATACGATATGTCGCCTTTTATTCTGTAAAGGGCGCAGCCGAGAAAGAGAGCAGCCAAAATTTAAATTGACTTATCTCGAAATATTGTATAATCTTTTGCGCAGCTATACACAAGCGTGGAATAAGTACTCTTGGCTTTGCGCATTTGAAATCATCGCTTGGAACATCGAAAGCATTGTGTGTGAAATACGTTGCACGTGTGGAACGCTGTTACGATATACCTAAAACATTCCATTTTATATTACGCTGTTACGATATACCTGATACATTCCATTTTAGATGTGATTTTTGCATCTTTTTCAAGTGCAACCCAAACTTCTTGATATCATTCTGCTTCAGTGGATAATCTTGGAGACAATGCTTCGGAATAACGCAGGTTCGTAAAGGTAAGACCATATTATTGAATTCAGACCATACATCAGAATATTCCTTACTAATACTAATTTAATTAACATTGTCCCTAAGCTTAAATGTTAACCCCAAAACATGACTTTACCAAAATTAAATCGCATCGATGCTTTCAAAATGTGATGTTTGAAGTGACTTCTGCATTAGAGTTTTCCAGTAATATAAGACACATCAACAAACAGTGGGATGCTCGAAAAGGTGAAATATTATTATGGACTGGTGTTAGGATAAAGATCCAATTTAACACCAATATTTTTTTAATATCTTTAATTTACTAAGTAATTGTGAAGTGATGTGATTCGAAGTTATTTGTTATCAGAAAAAATAACACCTTTAATGTTGCTGCATATAGTTTTCATATCAGTGTTTCCTTATGTACGTATAACTATTTTTCCTAGCCATAAATCTGTATTGCTATAAGTTTGACAACAACCATAGCAAAATCCTTCTCAAAAAACAATTCTTGAAATAACTAATGTATTCAAAATTTAAATTGTATTGTCTGTATCTTCAAAACTAAGGAAATATAATATGTAAGCGGTTGGGGTGTATTCTATACAGGAATGACGTTGTTGAATATGATTCTATTCAAATATCGTGTGATCTGCTGAATGGATTGAAAGGAAGGCACTTATTTTGAATACTCCTCATATACAATTCAAAACAACATTCTCGGGAATATTGTACAGGAGTATATAAACTTGCATTCCCTACTTAGTGGATATGGGAAAAGTTATATTGAAGAAAGAAGCACCTTCAAACACTGACAAACCTGTCATGCCATGGAAAATGAATCTCTTAAATATTAAGATAGCGAGAAATAAGCCTGTCTGTAAAATATATACCTCTCCTCTGGGATGTCATCATCAAAAGCAGTAAGGCATGACAGCGATACACCCGAATATTATTATATTGTTTGCTAGTTATCCTCTGGGTACAGAGCTGGAATATAAAGCATACAGAAAAGATGTACATATTATCCCCAGAAATATGTATGTGAAGTGCATTTTTTTGTGAAAACAAAATGAAGAAATACAATTTAAAACATTACAATTTGCCTTGAGATGCAAACATAATCCTCATAAAATGTTGTTCACTTTCCTCATTTAAAGGGAGTTTCAGAAATGCAAACGCAGTGGTGTCTATCGTATGCATTGTAGGGGTTATAGTTATTACATTAGTAAATGTTCTCAAAGTGCAAAAAAAGGTCATGTGTTTGGAATAGTATAGTTTAGGATTGACGGGTTTCTAGTGACCCTTCAAAGGATGTGTTTACTGCATTTGTTTATAATCGTTTGCACCCTTGCACAGATTGCGACTATTGAGTAATTATTTCAAGGGGAAAATCAGATAAAGGTAGCATATTCAGAATAGAGAATTGATCTCAACGGTGATCATGGGAAAAAGACAAGCGTTGTGCCCTATTTACAGGTGTAAACACATCCCTTTTGTATGTAGGGTCGCTTACTTCAAGACTAGGTGAAATGCACTGAAGTACCTCCTTCTAGGTGAAGGCAATATAGAATGACCCAATATTCAGGAGAAACAACGGCGACGATAACGATGACACGATCGCTTAAAGCTGCTAAACGCTTATTTAGATGGAAAGATGACTGAATCTATTTGAGACAGAAAACTGAGTTAAACATGGTTAACACTCCTGATGATTTTTGATATCTCCTTTTTGTGACAGATTTAGACGTTACATGATCCAGTCAGAAATATATAGGCTTCTGATATTTCTTTGCTTCCTGGAAGTATAATTTGGTTTTAACGTATTATATCAGTCGATGGTATTGGATGCAATAACGTGAGGGAGCCTTAAATGTAAGTCTAATTCGTAACAACAATAATAGGGAATGTCCTTGGCGCACTAACATTAACACTTAACATAACCCCTTATCCTAATCCTCAGCCAAATCCCCAAACCCTATCCCTAATCCTAATTACCCTAAATCCTAACACTAACCACAGTGCGCTAAAACAGAATGCGATGGATTCAATATAGCCGCTTCATGAAGTTATGTTATTTCTTCAGTTCACTCGCACAACATTTTACCGGTTCAATATTGTAAAAACAGATAAAAATTATTACATGTAGGCCTACTACTTTTTTCAGCAATTCAAACGAATAGGTTAAACATACTACACTACGTCGGTGATGCAGGCGGGATTCGATCCTCGCGATTATGAGCATGTGCTGCAATTTGAGCAATTATTCAAATGTATTTCTACAGGGATTCGAACCTTCCGAGTATGATTCGAAGACTTATCAGGCGTATGAAAGAATGTAGGGCATTAATCAAAATGAATGAAATGCATTGACGTTTTCGAAATGTAATGGTAATGGAAGTGTTCAGGCAAGCCAAAACAAAACAAAATTGGGTGCTGCGAAATATTAGTATTTATAGGTGCGATTCGCCCTAATGTTTATTTCATTGGTTGCCTGCTACCCTCTAGGTAAATATCTTGAATTTGAATCAAACAGAAGAAAATGTACATTATATATCATCCCGAATATAATAATAATGCGGAGAGTGCTTTTTTAAATTGAAAAACAAAATGAAGAAGTTAGAGCGTTTCAATTTGCCTTCAGATGCAAAACACACTCCTCCACAAAAACATTTTCTACTTTCTTCCCTTTGGGGATATGTTGCTGTACTATTTCATATTTTAGAGATTCTGTTTGCATCCTTAACCGACTATACTGAATCTTGCGAGTATATTTCAAGGAGGAAACATACAAATATAGCATAATTCAGTATGAAGATTTTTTATCTCAAGTGTGATAGGGAAGAGACAAGCGTTGTGCACCATTTACAGGCGCAAACACATCCCTTTTGTATATAGGGTCGCTTACTTCAAGAGGAGGTGAAATATACTGAAGTACCTCCTTCTATGAGGAGGCAAGATAGATTAGTTCAATCTCAGGAGAAACAGCGGTGATGATGGCGAAGATACGGTCGATTGTAAGCTGTTAAACGTTTATTTAGATGGATAGATAACGAAATGTATTTTTGATATTGAGATAGAAAACCGAGTTAATGCTTCTGATCTTATTTGCTACGATGTCATGATCTAGCCTAGGTAGTTAGGCTTCTAGTATTTCCCATGGTTATACATTTGAATCTTATCTACCTAACTCGTACATAGTTTTAACATTTTGTTTAATATTATTGGAGATGAAGTAAAACGAAGCAACATTTGTACTTTTTTTCAATGTTATATGCTTCATGGTTTTGAAGAAATCTAAGATACAGAGGATATAATATTCGGATAGTTTCGTCTATGCGAAAATGTGCTGCATAGAACTTTTCAATCGTGAGCTATTATTGTTGAAGCTATTAATATATACGGTAAAAGCTCGTCTTCTGTCGAACACACTGAATTATAAAAAGAAAGCAATTACTAATAATTAAGTAAGTATGCTAGGATATATTTATTATTTCATATAGCACTCTTCCGACCAATACAGAGTCAGACCAGGACCATGGTTCATTATTTACATTAATTTCAAAGATTAGAGAGTGAAAACCTACTTCCCATCCGTTTGATACGTTTAATCTACCCTAAACTGCTTAATTAGAGGTTACGGTGCCAGATGCTCAAATAAGATCTTCAGATTACACACTCATAGACACCATGATGAGAACAGAATTAGCTGTAAAATGAAGTAGGACGCGGATACACTAGAATACGAACTAAATTGTCGTATTTCCAATGGTATGCTCAAAGGTTAACACGATTTTAGGGTATACTGATAAGTTTATATGCCCAATACATGATTATGTATGTATGTAGATTATGCCCTTATCGATTAGCATATTATTTAAGGGATCTGAAATGAGCGTTTTGAGCGTTTCGACAGTATTTTTTGTGGGACATGAGAGTACATCAGACATATCGAATTGTATTCTGAATACGAAGAATGCTTTTCTGATATCAAATAATTTTCATTTTTTGAAATTCACGATATAATACAAATTTTATGACAAATTATTAAAATTTGATATTTTTCACATTTTTGATATATAACATTACTCGAAGTAAATTTTATAAATCTAATGATATATTCTTAAAGTGTATGTAGCTGGGAGGAAAAGCCGACGATCAATTGAAAATTTTGACCTTTCATATTGAAGATATGGATTTTTCCCCAAAAGACGGAAGGTCAAAATTTTCAATTGATCGTCGGCTTTTCATTCCACCTACATACACTTTAAGTATAAATCATCAGATTTATAAAGTTTACTTCGAGTACTGTTAAATATCAAAAATATCAATTTTTAATCATTTGCCATAAAATGTGTATTACATTGCGAATTTAAAAAAAGTCAAAATTATTTGATATCAGAAGTAGGCCTACATTCTTCGTATTCAGAATGCAATTCGATATGTCTGATGTGCTCTAATGTCCCACAATAAATACTGTCCAAACGTTCATACCCCATCCCTTAACCTATTTGCTGAAAATATACCTGCATCATGGTAGCTTAAGGCTACATGCTCTTTTAGTTGAAATTTTTGGCGGGAAATAATCCCGCCAAAACATTAAAGTAATCTTTTCCCACAACTAAATATCATAGTCAGGAAATTAATGATGCATCTGGTAGCTAGATCATAACTTTCATTGCACTTAGTTGCAATTATCCCAGAAAATTCTTGATTTGTTTTTACAGAGTCTTGAATTGTCGATGTTTTTGATCAAAAAACATCACTCGGTGTATTTTGAAACTCGAGGCATTAACTCTTCTCAAATTAGCCCCAAATCATAATTTATTATATTCACGTGTAGCAAACACCAATGGGAATAATTGGACGTTGTTTGCGGAGCTTAAATTTGGTTTGATTTTATTTCACAATAATTCTAAGGTGATAATTTTGACCTGACATTTACTTTTTGGATTTCAAATTTAAATTGATTGATATACATATTTGGAATAAATAAAGAGTACGCTTACATTTCTGCAACACTTCCCGGTATCATTAAGCATCTGCTGATAACCAACATTTTAGCTGAAAACAGTCCCTTCCTATCATTTTTGAACAAAATATGGTTCAAAAGTCCGTACGCTGCGTGTATAAACTAGCACAGCGAGATAACGAACAGAGCTATTTACGGTGGGGTATCTATTGTAAGCTATTAGGGTAGGCCTATAGTATATCTTCCCGCAAGTGACAAGATGTGTCAAGCAGGGCGGTATATTCAAACGCTATTGTCTGGATCATTGAGTATCGATTGAGCACGTATACATGCAGCACGGATGTGTGTGGTCCTCCCCAGGTTTTGACATAAATTACAAATGACGTCGTGAATGACCCAGCGTTTTCATTTTATTATTACTAAATTAATCGTCGTTTATCACGAGTGCTAAGAGTTGTACCAGTTCAATTCATCAAAATTAATTTGTATTAAATGAAAAACAAACAGACAAGTAGAGTCATATGTCTTTCTATGACCGTATTCCTACCAAAATCAAAATCAAAATGATTTTCAATACACTAGAAACGTGTTGATATGTATATCTTTGAAAATCGCCGAATGTTAACCACAGTCACCGTGGCACAGCATAGGCATCTTTAGCATTCAGTGAAATTGGCAGTGGTTCGAACCCCGGTGAAAATTTTAGTATTTTTTATTCTTTTTACTAATGCGCTGTGCCGTTTTACAAACACGCCCCTGAATGAAACTCATGGGCATGTACCCTTAAGTTAGGTCTGTATAGATTCATATGTTTTTCATCTGTCAAACTCAATCTTTCAAAGACAGGGAATACATGATACAATTTGATGGTTCACTCAGTAACCCAATATCGAAACGTGTTATGTAGGCCTATTTCATCGTAGTTATAGTTTCGAAGAGAAAATAGATGATATAAAAAGAATACCGTGTTATCCTTTTCAGATGTAATGATATAGTAGTTTTGGATTTGTCTGTGCCGATGGTGTATGATGGTAAAGTAATAAATGAAATGTCAATAACCATAGGTAGTCCAATTTCCAAAAGAGCAACAAATCTTTCAGAACTGTATAATACTATCAACAGAAACACAGACTGTATATTTGCAAATCTTTGTTCGCTCAATATCACGCAAGTCACGTCTAAGTCTATAGATTTCACTCTGACTACCTTTTCTTTATTAGATTTTCAAATTTGCAAAGTATAAATTTGCATGACATTCACGCGCCAAGACATGCTTTGTTCCAAACTTGTCATGTCGTCTGGTGCTATAAATATAGGCATTGGGCAAAATGTGACCTTGTTGAGCTTTTTGCTTATAACTCAAGAACAATACATCGCAGATATGTCAAACTATACTTTTTTCTGGAACGTTATGACCAGGAATAATTTGGCGTGGTTTTAAACAAATAATTTTGAAATTTGACGCCAATTAAATGAAATTTTACCCCTGCTGACGCATTGAGAAATTTGTGATTTTACAGTTTACTCTGTCACTATATATCTGTTTGGACTCAAAACGCAGAAATGTTTTGAGGCAGTCGACAAAAAGATGCAACTAGATGACCAAAACATTCGACATTTGTCGCCCTTTATTCTGCAAGGAATAAAGCCGGGACTTACAGCAGCACAAACATCTTTATCTTTTGCGCAGCTATAAGTAGCACTCTCAATATTTATGCGCATGTGATTCATTGCATATCCAACATCGAAGGCAGTGTGAAACACGCTGCATGAGCGGAACGTTGATACGCTGTACACCTGAATGTGGAATTTTGATAAGTAAAGTGATTTTGTTTTGGATCTTTTTTATGTGCATCACAAACGTTTTTATATCATTTTGTTTCAGTGGATGGTTCTGGATACAATACTTGGGAATAACACGGGGGTCACAAAGGTAAGCATATTTTGATTTCAGAGCAACAGTATATGACCTAATAAAAGCGCAGTGATTTATAGTGCGCTACGCACAGGCACAACGCCTAGACGTTGATCCACAAGCCTCAACACACTTTACATGTTCTTTGACCACTACGTCCCCACATCATTCCAGATTAAACCATTTAACACCAATTTAGGGACTTTGCTGATACAAGAGCGCACACCCTAGACATTCCACAAATAACATTCGCAACCAGGATCAGCTCCCCGAGACAATTACCAGTAAGTTCCTTGTCCAGGGGAATTTCAAGCTAACTTAATTTTCCACGAGAGCGTACTAAGCACCGCCAGGGTTCGAACCCGCAACCTCTCGCACCATATCGATTGAGCTAATGTGACTACAAGTTAGCTCAATCGATATTCAGAATAACACTAATCTAACTATCACCATCTCTAACCGTAACCCTCAATCTTAAACTAAAACACATGGTTCGATCTATGTACTGTACAGCAAGTTATGGATTCCACATAATTTGCCGCTACATGAAGTTGTGCTTTTCGGTTCACTGTAATCCACATGCCATTTCAATATTGTAAAAAAGGCAAGGCATACTACCGTTTCAGCAATTCAACATAAACTTCTAAGCGGGAATCAAAAGTGACTTTCAAACTGCTGAAACATAAAACCACGTAACAGGCCAAGCAGCTTTTGTGCTTAAATGAGATCTCGTAACTTGCACCTGGCATATCTCGACGCAGTGGCATGGTAGAAAAACACAATTTCAAGAATAATTTAAAATAATGTTTGTATTTGTGTAGAAACAAAATGAATTTATGAAGGGATAGGATTGGTTTGGGGAGCAATTTTAAGGATTTAGAAATTAGATAATGGTGCGAGTAAGATTTTCAGGTCGACAATCTGAACAGAGGACATTTACTAAGGGCTTTTGACGTTCTTGGCAATGTACTTGTACTGACAATCGGGACAGGTTGATATAAAACAATGAACATTGTTCAGGAGTCCCCAAACAAAGCATTATAAATATTAGGATTGCATCTCCAGTGTGTAAATGTTTTTTGCATAATTATCACAACAACCAGTTTCCATGGTTACCTTTCATCTAAACTGACACCCAACAAAGACAAAAAGCTTTTCAAAAGATGGTTGTTTCTAAAAATAATCATTGACATGTACCGTGCTCTAATTATTCTTGAAACTTCTTTCACTTATAATAGGCACTTTAACTGAGCCCTATGAAAGCTTTACATATTCTTGAAATATCGTGGGAAAACTCAGCAAGTAAAGAATAAGTCTATATGCAATTCTCAACGTGTATTATATTTTGTTCCTTGTGAGAAAAATGTACAAAAATTAGGATAACAGCAAAGCTGATTATTATGAACTTGTTTCGTTGAAATTTGCTGCAAGTCTGTATCCACATGGACAGACTTCCACATTTAATGAAATGTCAATAATGTTATTTTTCATGTTATTAGGTCTCTTTTTGGTCTCTTTACTTCATGGTATGTTAGCACCCCCCCCCTTGCAAAGAAAGTACACAAATCCGAATATTGATGATATTTAAAGATTGTAAGAGTTAGCAAATTACTGAGAGTGCCTTGTTAGATAAATTTGTTATAATGCACTCCGTGATATTTTGTTTATTCACAAACCTTAGCAAAACAAATCACTTGCCTGACTGTCATCGCCAATACCTGAGCCCACTTATGCTAAATGCAAAGTATTTGACAACTCACTTTGGTGATATGCCACAACAGGTCAAGACAAACACCTACAGGTTAACCTTGAAGATCTATAGGTTAAGAAGTATTTACAATATAGTCCATCAAATGTTCGGAAATGGATTCGGTAGCAGAATCCAAAGTTAGATACTTCAACCGCTATCAATGAACGATCGCTTGTGATCTATTAACTGTATTGTACGTACGCTTCACCCATTTAGTGGTTAACCACAACAATTGCTGACAATTATCATCGTTACGAGTCAGAATGCGCAACAAAACACACTGTTTGATAAAGTTAACAATATCTGGAACCCAAAGTATGATTTAACAATAACTTTGCTACTGAACACAGATGCATAAAAGTGCACTCGAAATCTCCTCGTTATATTGCTGGAATTATAGCTCAGCTCATTATTGGCTATGTAAATTGACTAGCTCTCATGTGCCTCTCTTTGTGAATGTACATAAACTATACAACATTTTAGAAAGAATACATTCACTTTGTAACTCAGTTCTGCCAAGAGCAAAAACCAGCTATAATTAATCCATGCTGTAACATTCACCATGTCATGATTATAGCAACTTTATCACATTATGCAATAGAGTGAACATTCTGGAAACTAGGAATTTCCCAAGATCCAAAATTAGATGTTTTTCTGATTCCCAAAATGTCATTACACATCAACTCTTGCAAGGGTATTCCCATCTCTCATATCTCTCATGAAACAGCTTTAAATTGTAAACAAAGATAAATGATCAAATTAAATTACTCAGGGCACATCACAACATGCAATATGTGTGGATTCATTGGTTGTCATGTTTAAAATCAAATTAATGGGTAGTATATAATACAGATTGTCATAATGCGGACTATCTTCCTCTGAAATAATAATCTCACGTGACGACGTCCATGCAGAACTTTTGATCAAACATTTATCATTACAAACTTTTGATCAAACATTTAACATCACATCTAGAAATCACAAGATCTCTGCGTAATGGAGAGTTTCCCCGAGAGGTTGAAATGCAAATGCCGGTATACATTCATGCTGAAATATTCAAGTGTGAAAGGAAAATCAGAAAAGGATCAAATATTCAAGCCTGGTATTCAATATGTTCAAGTTACTTTGGATCGATAAAACAAAACAAGAAAAATTTGGCAAAGATTTGGGATTATTTCGATAGGCATTGCGGAACATCAGTGTTTCACCGAAGGGTTTTTGTGCCACATTCTTGGTTAATGAACATGAAACAAATACAAACAAAAGCAAACTGTCAATGTATTCAAAGGGCTTACGGCGCTATAACATTTTCTTCTTCTATAGATATTGCGAAGTAGAACGTCAGCGAAACACACATTGATTCGATATTCTATAGCATGAAATATCTACAATTGTAGGTATTACATAATGTTAAAGTTGGCTTTGAGCCGGGCTTTGAGCAAAATAATTACTTAGTGTAACAAGGATCTAAGGGTAGTATGTGAGTGCGTTTGCTTAGCATTATACATCCGTGGACTACAACTGAACAACACATCCACACAACTAGGACACCGTGCACAACGAGGACATATAGATACGCGTCTTCGAAACTTTTAAGTTGGAGGTCTTATTATACCTTATTATATCATGATTACAGTGACTTTTGCCATGAAAAGAAACCATGTGATATCATGATATAAAACAAATATTACATGCTAATATTTGTGTAATAGTAAAAATATATCATTTGGTCAAATTTTGACTGATCTATTAGAAAAGTCAAAATTTGACCTCATGATATATTTTGTATTATATCACTCATACATAAATTCTAGACAGTTCATTGGTTGATTACCATTTGTCATTTTTACCATCACCCTTTCCGTGTGATAGTCTTTACCATGGAGCTATTAAAGATGGAGAGGCAATAGATTATGTAACGCATTGTAAACTTGTGCCGATTTGAAATCTGACAAGCTATTCATCGAAAGGTACCTTTTGTTTGGGACAAAGGGCTTCCGTCATTAAATCGGTAAGCTGACCCGACAGTGTATTAACGCTTTACCTAGCAGACTACTGTCAATAAGTGATCAAACGAAAGTCGCGTGAAAGCGCCTACTATAACGAAAAGTACCTTTTGTTGTCATACCACTCAAGGGTGTGATTGAGTAGCCGTAAGCACAAAATGCACACATTAGCCGCTGATGTACAGTTCGTTGTCACCTTACTGAATTTAGGTATAAATTGAATGCGCTTGCTGAATGATTACACATCAAGGCTGCCATGTCTGCATGTCTATAGTACTGTATAATGGTAATAGCTACGTATACTTACATGTAACATATAATAAATATACCGGTATAGGCCTATATATAAGTTGTTTCACAAATTGACATTTTAAGAAGGAGAATGTCATAAACAGTGGCGTACTGAAGGGGGGCAGCTCTTCTGTGAGAGGTCTTGGGAGGGGATGAGGGAGGTAGAGGTGGAGGGGGGGGGATATGAAGAATGAGAGGGGGACTGGAGGAAGAGAGAAAGAGGAAGAAATGAAGAGAAATAAATAAATAGATGTAAATAAATAGAAAGGTTAAGAAAATGCTGGGAATGAGAGGGGACAAAAAGTAAGAGGGGATGGAGAAGGGAAGGGTGATAAGAAGAGGGAGTGATACTTTAGCAAGGAAAGAATAAGTACAGAGAAAGGAAAAGAAAGGAATGACAAATAAATTTAGGCCTTAATAATTATTATAGAAACTAAACACAGCCCCCCACATAGGCCTAACATTAACAGCACTATATGCAGCCATTCGGTGATGTCAATGCCTTTATGCGTTACGTATTTAAAACGCCCAGTCAGATGTATTTTACACCTGCCAAGCACAAGTCACCCAATTTCGAAAATTGGACGTTGAATGTACACTCTCATGAATATTGATTGGCAACATTTTCCAATATGTCAGCGCTCAAATCGGACACAATAGAACAATAGACCATTCAGTGCGTTGGTCTTTACTATCATAGTACTCTGCCGTAGTGCGCCTGCGCCAAGCCGTGCGCTGACTCTTGGACTCGCCGATTTAGTTATGGGGTGGACCCCTTAAAATGTGAAGTATATCACGGCAAAACACTACCTTAAATAGTATTTTAGTAATATAATTTATGCATGAGTGATATAAAACAAATATTAACTGTCTTAATTTTGTAATGGTCGAAATATAATCACTGGTGAAAGACGTATTGTTCCATTCCACTCGCCGTTCCGGCTCGTGGAATGGAACAATCCATCTTTCACCTCGTGGTTATATTTCGACCATCACACTCATAGACAGTTAATATTTGTATACTAACACATATTTATCGATGGATGTGTGTGTGTGTGTGAGGGGGGGGGGTATGGGCATATGCGGGGTGTTTGCGCGGATATATTAAAGTGAAATTCAAATTTATGATAATTTATTCAGCGAATTTGAAGTGAAAAAATAACCCTGATAATTGCAGATGGGTGACCACTATGGATTATGAACATGATTATGTTAACAGATATAATGACCATTACTTATATGTAATGGTGTGACTTACACAATTCCGTAGCACAGAGTGAATATACACTCCCTTAGCATGCACTCACTCACAATTCAGTTATAATTGTCGACATCAGTCATTCTTTATATCGCAGTATAGTACGGCAGGTGTAAATGTCGTGACAGTATGACAAACTAAATTTATTCTGCACATATAACTTATGGCATGACTAAATCCTTTTTAATAAATGCTAGGAAAAACCCCAGATAAATAAAAGTTCTGACACCACAGTCATGTATCATTTATCATACTGTTCCGTAGATTTCCCTGGTTGGAATTCATTTTAATGCGGCCTTTTGGCATGTCTTCTACTTCCATGTTATTATAAAAGGTTATAAACCACCTTCATCCACACAGTATGCCTTTTGGGTGAAAGCCAGGTATTTGATACCATTGTGGCTGTGCTTGTCGTACTCTCCGCATGGCCCGGGTGTACTAAAAATATAAAATGCTTGAAACGGATGCGTGCCTTAATGCTTTAAAACGATTTCAATTAAAGGCGTAGCATTTGAATTCACCATAGAAATAAATACATCTTAAAATAGCATCTTAAAGAGTCTCAAAGGATATTTACAGTATATTGCATTTATTCTTTGAAAAATATTTATGCTACTGGTTTTAGCTTATCCATTTCAAGCTATTTATGTTTGTAAATGGAATATTCTCATTACATTAGAAAACGGACTGCGAGTGTCGAGAATCCACTTACCTGTCCTGATGAAATTATTATCTGTTTTCTTGGCAGTGATTAAAAAAATTATGACATTTGAACGTTATTAATAAAATAGTAAGCAGGTCTTTTACGGAAATATTATAATAGATGATAAAGCCATCGTAGAAATGTTCTTTTACTAAAAATAAAAACAATTACCGAGGAGCCAAAATTCGCATGAATGTTGAGATCATTCTTAGAACTATTAAGCCAATGTACCATTTTTATTCATTACAATAAAAACAGGTATATTAACCTAAATTTATACTTGAAGCTAAAGAGATAACAGCTCTTCACCATAATAATATAGAAACGTTACGTACAATAAACACAAGTACTCTTTGCAAGCACCTTTATAATACAACAGCTTGCTTGAAGTCGAATCACAAGAATCAGTATGAACATTAGTGTGTCCATTTGATATCACAAGAGCGATTCTCGATTTTCTAGTCCGGAAATGTTTTAGACCGTGCAGGTGCATTTCGCTTCCTTTATATTTTGAGAAATGTCCCTCCTATAAGCTCAATATAATGTTCAATTGCTCGCTATGAGCGATTGATGTCGACCAATAAGATCGGTTGTTGCTTTTTGGGACGGAAAATACGATCTATATCATGCAATGGACGAAATGTAATCACTAACTGTTGTTAACAGAAGAATCTGATTTATACTGCTCCATGCAGATAAGCTTTTTTCAAAGATGATCAGACATCTTTTCTACCATATACAATTGAGAAACTAAACTTTACGTGACACTTCTATGATCATTACTAAAAGAGTATAAACCATGGGTCGCTTCAAATGTCGAATTTTGTTTTGGTTGGGTTTTTGTTAATGTAAATCAATACTTGTAAATCAATTCAAAGTATTTGACAGCGCACGGAAGTCCCAATCAATCACACTGTTTCCTTTATTCAGAATTACGATACATATTGGACTAGGCTACACGACGACACTTTCGTATGTTATGTGACAGGAACACATCATGTTGTGGATATATTGATCTAGATTTGACGAGGTATACATACACAATACTTATGTTCGTGATGGCATAGTTTCATATAACTTGTGAAACTATGTACAATTCAATGAAAGAAAGAACAATCTTGAAGAAGTTTAAAATAAGTACGTCCATGTATTTTTTACACACATGCCAAAAGAGAGAACAAGCCCTACCTGCGAAGCTTAAAGCGACTCTCAGAGATCCATCGAATACCAAAAAGAAGAAGAAGGAGAAGAAGAAACCACACGCTTAAAAATGGTTCATAAATCGAGGAATCCCCTTATACCAATTCGTTTCAGAAAAAATATGAAGAAACTGACACATTATGTCAATCTTTGAGATCGCGTATCCTATTGGATTTGCATGGGATTCCTTATGGCCGGGTATACAAAAATGGTAAAAAAAAATCAAGATTTGTCTCTGTTGACATGAAAAGGCAGTCTAACTTATTCATTGTACGGATTACTAATACATCAGTAGAGATTCTAACATCTCCCCCGAAATACTATGTAGGGAATTGTGTAGTTTGGGTTTGTTCATAGGCGTAGATCCCGGGGGGCTAGGGGGCGGGGATAAATCCCCTCAATATTTTGTCAGGGGGGGGGCTCCATACAATCATCCACCCCAATGTTGAGGCCTGTATGTGGGTTTCTGACCAAATTAACCTTATATTTGGCCATTTTAGCCCCAAAAGTGCAAATTTTTGTACAGTAAACTTATTCTGTCGCCAAAACGTGCTGGTTTATAAATACTTTTAATTTTCCAACCCCTCCCCCCAATGTAAAAAAGAAATCTACGCCACTGGGTTTGTCAGAACTCTGAATGTCCCATTAACGCAGATAGATGCAGGAGGAATCCTTTTACTTACTTCGATCGGTAGTGACTGAATTATTGACAGCTCTTTGGACACTAGAATCGCGTCAATGGGTTAAAATAATTGATTTACTATTGGTCCCTTTAAAAGACTTAACCCCCTTTCAACACTATATCCTAAGTTTTCCGCTCATCCTCATCGCCTCATGCAACCTTCTCATCGAAGATGCTGTTAGAAGAATTTCATAGGTAACTAGAGAAAACATACCATGCTCAAAATCCATACCCTGGAGCATTGTATTGGTGTTTATATCGGCGCAAATAGAGAGAAAGGCAGAGAGCAATAAACATGTAAGGTTGTTTTGTGAAGGATCGTGACTTGGTGATAATAAACGAGACTGGGTGATTTGATGAAATGTAGGAGCCTCTGCATTATTGATATCAGATGCACAAGTCAATCTGTTACTGTAATTTCATGAATCTTATAAATAATTTCAAACTTTTCAAGTTTTACAACAATAAGGGAGGTCAGAAGTTCACCAATCTGTAAATCATATGCGACACGTTCGTAACATTCGTTTCCAGACAGTCACGATTAATAAGTTACGTGTAGTAATCGTGTCTAATATCTTCACTTTTGTCGACAAACATGTATCAGCCATCATGAAATTTTTAAGAAGAGCGATTCTTAGAATAATTCACTTGAAAATTTAGTTTCAATTTGCTTACTTCTTTGTTTTTATGTAACTTAAGTCCCACACTTTATTTGCAGGAGTGGGGATGTATATTTGAATCCATTTTGTTTGGTTAGATTTGTAGTCAATGCTTTGTGACTTCAAAACCTACGCATTGGTCATGGGTACGAATATTGTTCTCGAAAACACTTTAAGAGTTCAAATTAAGTTGAGTCAGAGAAATCAGGAAAGTTTGTGGGTCTTTGTAAAATCATTTTGTTCACAACAAATTTTATATCACATATTTTTAAATAGTGAGTTCCACTAAGATTTCCTGTTTTTTTTAATCTGCTCTAATCTCCTTACCAGCAGTCATTTGAACGTCATTATATTTCTGTTGCGGAGAGTTCCATTTTTTGTAGAACACGCTGCAGGGGCTCCGGAAGATGTTAAATATTGGGGGAGGGAGGTGGCAATGGTGTTTGGTCAACATTATTGGGGGGGCAATGGTAATTTTCCATAGGCATCCAAATTATTGGGGGGCCGAGCCCTCCCCCCGGGCTCCCCCGGTTCCGGAGCCACTGCGCTGTTTTAAATAATCTGGCAGCAATTTTGACAATAGACAATTTCAAAATTAATTCTTAGAAACTCAATTCATTCATATCCATACAGACATCAGCTTTAGAATACATTTGTTGCTCACAATTCAAATTCCAAGTCTACAATTACTTGGAATAAACTACCACAAAAAGTTCGCCTAAAGTTTGATCTTTCAAGCATCAACCAATTCTTCAAAATTAACCATTTAAATCTAAATCGTAAATGCATTATTTTTGTGCGTTTTAATACCGTCAGAGTTTTAGCTATTTCTTTTCTGTATTATGTATTTAAATTGTACATGTATATTAAAATTATAATTTGGTATGTTGTCATGTCTTTAAAAATATTTTGTATATGAAAATGTATCTATATTTCTGCAAATCAGGGCTTCATGGCAAGCAGTGCTAGATACTGAATGTTGTAACCCTAGAAAGGCGCATGATTCTGAAGTCTTCAAGGCAATTAGAGTATTATAGCTAGTACAACATTGATTGCCTTAAAAGGGGCATTTTGTAATTCCAGCATCCTGCTATGATATGGGAGTTTGGGAATTAAATCAAAATAATACTGGAACTTACTTTTTACAACTTTGCGACGTTGCGTCTGGAACCACCGGACTTCATCAGGCAAACTGACCCGCTGGATTGGTCACGTCGAACAAACTCAATGATGTAGTCTGGTGGTTCCAGAGGCAACGTCGCAAAGTTGCAAAAAGTAAGTTCCAGTATTTGATTTAATTCCAAAATTCTGTAAAACTACTGAATGACTAAGAACATTCACTCATCTCCTATGATAATGTTCGATAGATAATCCACGTAAAAAGTGTATTACGATTTGAACATTGAAATTACAAGTTATGTAATTGCTTATTACCGTGCCGCATAGGCTAATGTGTTTTAATTTCTGTCTGACAACAGAAAAAATACATATTGGTCGACGTTTTTGTCAAACGACTGAATCTGCAAGAGGTATAGGTACACAAACTTTATGTAGTCTTATGTTTTCCATGGCTGTGGATCACGAAGTGCCCCCTAGTCACTTAAATAAATAAGTGGTAACAGATCGATCCAAAATAATGTAGTACTCACTCGATATACGCCAGGCACAAAAAGTTATAGTCATCAGTTATAGTCATCTTTGCTGTTCAACAACCTGATAATTTATTATTTATATTATTCTGAATTATACATGTTGTTAATTGGAGTTTGCTTTCTCATTTGACACCCTGTTCGTGAAAATTGAACAAGAATTGACCAAGATATATGCCTCCAAAGCCTCAAACCCCAAAAATCAAAAGTTGCAATTCCACGGATTTTCAATGGGAACGCATCGTTGTATTGCACACAAGCACCATCCACGGGCCAATCAATAACGCACACGATGCAACAGGCACAATTGAATCGTTAAAATTGCAACTTTTTCTTTTTGGGGTTTGAGAGTTTGGATGCGCATATCTTTGTCACGAACAGGGTGTCAAATGAGAAAGCAAAGTCCAATTAACATGATTAACAAAATGTATATTTCAGAATAATACAAAATTATCAGGTTGTTGAAGAGCAAGGATGACTATAACTGACGAGTTTCTTTTTGTGCGTGGAGTATTTCAGTTTATGTCAGGAACCCTGTTCACTCTGCAATGACTATATGTAAAAAGTGATACAAATAGTGAGAATTTACCAATTTATATGAATAAGCGTATTATATTGAAAACAAAACATTGACTAACTACATTCGCTCTTCAAAAGGGATGGGAAAGCTCATTGTGGCATTAAACAGCTATGCACAAAACAAAGGTAATAATGTATTTTACTTTTTATATTCATCACCAGGATTGCCCAAGATGACATCCCAAAGTTCGACTCCAGCAGCCACTGTACCTACCTACCTGCTAACACCATCAACAGCACCAGATGGAGACTTCGACTTTTGTTCCATCCTTGCAGCATTTGCCACTCTCAAGTGGAGTGGTGTTGTCGTCATCATATTAACAGTGCTTAACATCCTGGGAAATTCATCTCTAATTGCTGCAATAGTAGGCAATCGTCACCTATGGGTTCGACCAAATATGTTGATGGCCAATCTTTGCCTGACTAATATCTTATACTTTTTGGGTTGGTCCCTTCAATATGTTGAATTCCAGCTTCACCCGTGTTGGCAATTTGGTGTTGTTGTTTGCAAATTAACGCACGCTTGTAAATACATAACGCTTGCTTCGTACGGATTCTTTATGATTGTTATGACTTTTGAACGGTACTGCGCAATCACCAATCGATTTCAGTCTCCAAGAGCATCAGTTCTCGTGATCATCACGTGGTTTCTTGCATTCATTATATGTCTGCCAGTTCTAATATTTGCGCATGTGCCAGCGGAAGTAGGTTGTTTTCACGTACCACCACGCCAGCCATCCGGACAAGCGTATATTACATCCGTGTTTATCATCACCTACGCTTTCCCATCTTTGATAAGTGTATCACTCTTCATCGTCATGGCGAAGATTCTTTTTGCTGGAACCCCACAAACCACCGGTGGTCAATATCCTGGTACGCGGGAATTCCAAGCCAGACGACGCATGGCATTGGTCGTTCTGGCTCTTGTGGCCTTCTTTACAACTTCAATGTTCACTTTCCACGTATATGAATTGTCCTATCATTTTGCCACCTTATCTTATTGGTGGCATTACGACTTTTTCAAACAATTCCATCATGTATCTGCTTATGCTAATTACTGTTTGTGTCCGTGGATAGTTTACGCTACCAGCAAAACACACCGGGATGCTATTTATATGTTATTGTTATGTAAGATTAGGGCACATCCTAAATTATACAATGGTCCCGAAGGGGGTGAAAACCAGCCCGTGGATCCGGATAGTCCTGATAGTGTGTTTACGGAAATACCGAGCAGTGAACCTGCTGAAACTGACGTCCTTTAGTTGTAAGAACAGTAGACTATCCGATGTGATAAAACCCTATAATGGTCTCACATTTCCGATGGCTCAGCTCAACACGCTCCAAAATTGACCTCAATTTAAGGAGTATGAGTTTTTGTACCCAGTACATAATGAGACATTATCTTCAGCGTATAGGATCATGAATGGGGAAGTTGGAATCAGAGCGGAAGACTATGTTCATCAGGTTGGAACAGCGGGATTGAAAACAAGAGGAAACAGCAGGAAACTCAAAAGGGAGCTGATCAGGAAGGATGTACACAAATTCAGCTACTTCCACAGAACGACGACCGACTGGAATGACCTCGACGAGACGACAGTGACAGCGACGAGCGGGGAAATGTTCAAAAATAATCTTCATTAATTTGCTCTTTTCGCGACGCGACGCCATTAAATGCGCATAGACCTTTGACCGCGAAGTTGGTGAAGTACAGCATGTCTGGCAATGCCGACTCAACCAGAACCAGAACCAGAACCAGAGTGTATTGGACTGTGTCCTGATGAATGATGGGCATGTTTGAGATCCTAGAGAAAATCAATATCTTGCTGACTACAGACGAAAGTGAACGAATCAACTCAAGAGAATTCTTGTCAACAAACTCTTTAGAAATCAATGTTGATCTTCCATGAAATACGTTGCAATTTCAATGGTTAAAGAGCCAAGTTACTCTTTAAAATTTTGTTTCGAGAATCTGATATGATTCTTGCCAAGTTTGACGAACTGAAACCGATTTCAATGGAATTGCAATCCAGAACAATGAGAATTACCTCATATATATTATATGGATGGACACGATATCAGCAAAATCGATGTCAAAAGCTTCAACGTCAAAATAGAATGATAAAATACGCTCTATAGTCATTTTGTCTATTCAGTGTCAAGAAGTGTATTGTTCAGATACAAATGCTGAAAACTGGCAACTGAGTAAAATGGTTACATTGCCCATCGGCCATTGCTTTAAATTTCACGCATATACCACCAAAAGTAGTTAAAAAATACACCAAAGTTAAGAACTTTGCAGAAAGATAACTGCAGTAGTATAATAAGATTTGTACAATATTTTGTAACTATATCAGCAGTGTACTTTGGTTATATCTATAAATGCGCTTTTATAAATACGCACGTGACCCATGGGCACGGCATACCAAGACCAGCAAGCGTGACCAAATCCTCATGCATTGACCACTATACAGAAAGGTATAGGAACTACGTAGATAAATATCATCAAATTTAAGTATTAATTGAATTGCAAAATTATTACACATTTTGCAATTCCGAATTTGTAATATGTTATCAAAAACAACATTTTGAAAGTATTTGACGACCGTAAAAAATATTCAACGACAGAAACGTTTACAATATAATCAGAAACTTGAACAAAATAGAAAATTTTGCTGCACAACAGTCTCATGTTGTTCCGCCTTTGCATTCAAATGTATAGAAAGACCACTCGAAAGATCACTTCGAGACTTACTGTCTATAAGCTGTTATGGCGGATGTGGTCACGTGCGCATTTATAAAAGCGCATTTATATATAACCGAAGTACACTGATCAGATGCATATTAGTGTGTATATAATATTTAAGATGCAACGCAAAGGGCATCTATGTACATTAAGAAAGTATCTCTCCGCCTTTGTATAGTTTACATTGTAATGCCGCTTTATTCAATTCTACTGATTTAGAAAGTCATCTAAGATCAGTCTGGCCCGCGACGAAAATACGTTAAGATGAACACTGATTACGGCAGCCATCGACGGTATACTTTGATTAATGATGTCAAACCATCATACCGTAACAGCTCGAAAGTTAGCATATGTGCTTACTATCGAGCGCTTTTAAAACATGCCAACATGAATAGCCCCATCCACAAAAAAGTAAAGGGTTTTGAGCAAATCATCGATACACATAGTTATATACGAACAAGTGAACCTGCAAATGTGTGTCTCAACCCCATTAGCAAAGCGCCAGACTTTGATACAATTTCATGTTTTCAAAAGCGCTCGATAGTAAGCACATAAGCTAACTATCGAGTTTTACTGAGTACAGTTAAAATCCATGCACCCCTATGGAAGACATGACCTTAATCTCCCACATAGGGGGTTCAGATTTCAAATGGAGTCACCTCATTCAGGTAACCACATTTGATATTCACACTCACTGTGTGGAATATCAGGTCATATGTCTTCCATAACCCACATGGGGGTCTATGGATTTCCACTGAATAGCCAACACGGTAAAATTTAGTCCGAAGAAGTAAATGGGAAAAGGAGCTAAATACTTCTACAAAGGGGCTACCATCGAATTGTTGATGTAGAAAACATATAAAATTATACATAAATGATGCTTTCTTTATCAGATCTTGAACAAAAAATATTGGTAAAAGCACTGTAAAGCCGGGCTGTAAAGATGAGGCGATTTTTCATTTGCACACATTTTTAAGGTATTTACTCTTCAAAACTGCAATACTACCTAAAGGGGGGGGGCTATTGGTTTAGGAGAAGGCTATTCTTCACATGCTTACGTACAAGGTCAAAATATTGCCATCTTTATGCATCCATGTAAACAATTCGAACATTCTCAGCGTAAATGTCATTAATAGCACAATTACATGTAGTATAGTAAGCTAATACGCGGTTACGCGCGGGAGCATTGTGATCACGATTGTAAAAAAAGTCCCGAACCAAGCATGTATGTTTTTGAGATGAACTTCTTTTGAGAAGAAATAGTAATTTTATGTCAATTATAGTTAAATATTATAGAAAGCGTGCACGTAGCAGATATAATAATAGCAGCAAGCTTTTACAAACTGCTGGGACCGCTAACGTCAACCAGCAGTCACAACAGCCGAAGAAGTTAAGAAGTGAACTCGGTTGAGTAGTGAGTTTTCAATTGCCTGTGTGAATAAGTTTAAATTTTCAAAATAATTATGGTAATATTAAATTACATGTTCGTGCATGGCACGATCTTGTCTAAGTGAAATCTCATCAACGATGATGTAAGGCTGTCGACCGGATCAAAGACTTTAAAATAAGAAATGTATTTAAAATTTGTATTGTCTGTATCATAAAATCCAAGGAAATATAAGTGTAAGCGTGTTGGGAGCATTCTATGCAGGAACGAACGAATTCAACTATCTGGTGATTTGCTGCACGGATTGAATAAAAAAAAGGGATTTATTTAGAATACTCCCTCATGTATATCAATCTCCTTGCACAAGGATATATTAAATTAAGTTATTATGAAAGAATCCCTTTACCCTTTTGAAATTTGAATGTAAATAATAGGTACGAGGGACACAATCCGTATGGCAGTGATTCACCCGAATATTTATTTATTGTTGCCCGCTACCGCTAACATCTTGAAATTAAATCATACAAACTAGATGTACATTATCTCTCTCTCTCTCTAGGTGCCATATCCTAAGACGTTGGCGATCATGTCATGCCACAATTCTCTGTTATAAGCCATCTCCAGAAGCTCTGTCGCTTTATGTTCAGCTCCTCTTTCTTTTTAGCCAGTCTTTCAGATTTGATAACCACATCACTCTCTTCCTGCCTCTGCTCCTTGTTCCTTCTATTCTTCCTGTCAATACTAGGTTCTCGAAACCATCCTTTCTGAGGATATGACCAAGGAATTATATCATCAACAAAAGAAATATGTATAGACACGATAAAGTGGTTTGTTTTTTGATTACGTGAAAAACAAGATGAAGAAATGAAAGTTGAAGCGTTTCGATTGCCTTGAGATGCCAAACATAATCCTCCGCAAAAAGGTTTTCCGCTTTCTCCCCTTTGGGGATATGTTGCTGTACTATTTTATATTTAGAGATTCTGTTTGTATCCGTAATAATAATTTTTGATGTTTAACAACTATACTGACTATTGCAAGTATATTTCAAGGAAAACCCCGTCAAAAATAACATATTAAGAATGGGGATTTTTTTTATCGCAAAGGTGTCGAGTATTATGTCCTTTTACTGGTGCATACACACCCTGTTAGGATAAAGGGTTGTTTACTTCAAGAGGAGGTGAAAGGCACTGTAGTATGCCCTTCAAGGAGGAGGCAAGATAGATTAGCCCAAGTCACAGAAGAATTAATTTGTTTTTCAAAGTTTGCCCCCCCCTTGAAAGTTACACTTTTTTAAAGCCCATTTTGACTATTTTCGTCAAAGCTTGCCCCCTTGAAAGTTTCCCTGCCCAACACACACCCCCTTTGCCCACCCAGCCTCTGAAAAAGTGCTGGCTACCCCACTGAACAGATGCAACTAGATGACCAAAACATACAATATTTGTAAAGAATGCAGCCGAGCCTTAGAGAAGCCAAAAGTAACTTTGACTTCTGTAGTGTTATAATCTTCTGAAATCATTGCATCTAAAGAAACACGTTGAATAAGTGGGTCGTTGCTACGTTTTAGTTGTATACCTAAATGTTGAATTTTAGATTTAAGGAATGTGATTTTTTTTCATGTGCATCACAAACGTTTGATATCATTCTGCTTCAGTGGATAGTCCTGGATACAATGCTTCGGTATAATCATTATTCCTAAACCTAACCCTAAATTGTTATCCATGCTCTCCAAAACCTAAATCCAAACCCTAAATCTGTATGTAGATGATTCGAGTATTATGGATTCCTCCTAATTGGCACCACATGATGAAGTTTTGGTTTTCAGTTCGCTGTAACCGGCATAACCATACACCACTCGACCGGCGGTTGAACGTCGGTTCCGTCCGGTTGCTATTGTTCTAAACAATGATTTTATCAAACCAAACCGGAATTATTACTAAACCGGAATGTGCATGCAGACTACATAAGACGTTAGAGGTAAGTTCTTTATGTTCATCTTTGCAAGAACATCAAAAACGTTGACAATTTTTGCAACTTCTTTCAATAACGCTATATTCTGCGATAGTCCGTATTTCATGGCATATACCAACACCTCTAGTTGTAGTTTTAATCTACCGATAACAGTTAATACTACTGTTCTAATGTTATCTGCGGTTGTAATAAAGTCTGGGGAAAGAATGTGGCTGATTGTTTGGTCAAAAACCCGATACTTTTACAAATATCCGGATTAACGCAGGCGACTCTAGTATGTAAAAGACGTTGCAATTGTCAGATGAAAGAGCTTATACATTAAAATCACGGACAATAAGATCCACAATAGGTATCTTCATTCAAAGCGGAAAGGCTTTTCAGAAACATATTACCCTTTTTCGGCATTCGCTTAAATCTAAATATGCATTTCCAGACGATCTATAAAAAAACAGCCTGAGCTTAAATGACTATGAATTCGGACACCGAAACATGGTGTTTAGAATGTTTACATAGGTGTCAGACTTGTTTTAATGATACAATGTAGCCCCTAAATAAGGCTTTCATTTTAGCTGTTATTTGTCACACTGTGATTTAAACTTTTTGAGAATTCAATGAATTTACCGACAAACTTTTCGGAGAACGCTACTTTAATGCTCCCATTCCTTAATGTGTAGCAAAAGTTGTGCAACTTCATGGATCTCTTCGTGTTACAATTAGGTTAATGTGAGCTTTTCCGCTGTAGTCTTCATATCAAATTACTGCTAGCAGATCATTATTTCATACAGTTCTCGTTCTTCAGCTTTATATATTCAAATCACCATCACCATCGTTTGTTTAAGCGTCACAACGGGCTCTAAAGCTAGCTCTGTGTCAAGTGCTAAAAGCACTGCTGATAATTGCCGACCAAGTCCAGGATTAATTGGTGTGGAATCCATATTTATTCCTGGTAAATTATGGTAAATCAGCAGCTGCCACGAAATACGTCTCATCGCGTCCCCTATTGGATTTGCACGGAGTTCCTTATGTTCGGGTATAAAGAAGTTAAAGATGTGTCTTTCTTGACAAGAAAATCAGCTTATTCATGTGCCCCCTCCCTATCATGCCCGGGGGCAATCTCCATCATGAAGGGTTCCCTAAATAGGATAACTCATGCTACGACGCCACTGTTGAGGAATTGTGTGGTGTGATCTTTGAATGTCCTTTTAACGTAGACTAATGAGGGAGGAATCTTTTCACTGACTTGGGTAGTGAATGAATTTTTGACAGCTCTTTCACACCAATTGATTAAAATAATTTATTTGCAACTGATTACCAAGTTCACGCAATTTGTCTTTGTCAGCGAGTTGCAGTCGCTCATCCTCATGCAACCTTCTTATCAAAGATGCTGTTTGAAGAATTTTATTGGTAATTAGAGAAAACATGCCACGCTCAAAATCCATACCCTGGAGCATTGTATTGGTGCTTATATCGGCGCACACACAGAGAAAGCCAAAGTCCAATAAACATGAAAGGTTGTTTTGTGAAGGATCGTGACTTCGTGACTATAAACAAGACTGGATGATTTGATGAAATGTAGGAGCCTCAACAATTGCCATCAGAGGCAAGTCAACCAGAAGTCGTTACTGTGAAGTACGAGGCATGGTTTGTTTCATTATTTTGTTGTGTGTTCGTGCGCAGGGGTGGGGTGTGGGTCATATGGAAAGGTTTCTATACGAAAACGATTCTCTTTTAAACCATCATGAGCACAGTTTCCACCTCGATACACCTGAGCACACAATCATGTTCCTCCAAGAGCTTCCAAGCATGCAGGGAACAACAAGTAGTGAATGTCTCCACCACAGTCTTTGATTACAAGATTGAGTGCATAGCAATGTAAGAGCTGTGGAGCTTCTAGCTGAAAAATGGGCCTCTTTGATTGGTTTTTGTCAAAACATCAAGTGTTCCCTTCATCCAATCAGAAGTTTTGTTTATATCAAACGAAATCTAACACTAGAATGAGCAATGATCAATTCTCTTTAAATTGCAAATCTTGTGCAAAAAGTTACTATTTTCGCCTGTTTTGTCATACGGTTGTAAATTCAATGAACTATGACTTTTAAAAAAGAGCGCTTACAAATTGATATGGTGTGTGTGGGGGTGGGGGGGGTGGAGTGTTTATGGTGTAGAATGGCGTGCGTTTGCCCAGCATTATTTTGGAGGACTCCAACTAAACAGCACACCAACAAAATGATGACTTCGTTCACGATGAGGCTTATTCCCTAATAACCAGCACTGGAAGTAAGATTTTTTAGCTAAATCCACCTGTGCGTCAACCTTGTGAGGACTTGTTGGATATTATCGATTTCGTGAGGACTTGACATGACAAAACACCTACAAAGAGAGGACTTTTGAAAACAAATTTCAGGTCCTTGGAAATATGCGAAATACAAGGGTTGCGCGGGTGTGTGTTGGGGGGGGGGGGCGGAAGTACACTTTGCTGTGTCTATAAAAACAATACAGGTGTCAAATGTTAACCAACCTGTAAATATCATGTGACCTGGTTCTAATACTGCTTCTCATCCAGATATTTTCGTTAATACATAAATTACATGTCGGTAGTTTTTGTATTATCTTCACTTTTGGCGACAATGTGACATGCATCACTCAATTTAAGGTTTTTCAGAGTGACTCTTGGAATTATTCTCTTGAATATCTTGGAAAATCTATTTTCAATTTGATTAGTTCTTTATTTTACTCTTTTCATTTTCCCGATGTCCCAGATTTTATTTGCATGCTTTTAGAATACTTTTTAAAATCATAGCAGCAATTCTTGAACAGTTTCAACAGATTCGCCGTTGAACGACTCTTAGTCTTAAGTCTTCAAAACAATTACATTGTTTGCCTTAACTAGTTTATTATGTATTGTTCCTTCCATTTTGACCCGATTATTCACTGCGACACTTTTAATGAGCCACCGTAAAGCAGTATGCAGACTTTTTATTGTACGTACAATATTGTATGTAACATATCTACGTAAAATCGATAATATATTTCTACCAGATATTATACGTAACATATTATCGATTTTACGTCATCAAACATTCGTTGGAACTTAAACAATACTGGAAATAGAATAGCAATAGATTAAATAACATAGATATGTTACATACATACTGCTTTACGAGCCGTGTCTGGCGAAAATGTTCTGCTATATTGGCATTTTCCTTTCAGACAATGAATCTAAATGTAATAAACTACGCACTAAGCACTGAAAGTATCACTACGTAGTTCACGAAGCGCGACTATTTTTCCCCACGTAAATATTATTTTGAAAATAAAGTCATAATCTACCGAAGTATATATATATTTTTGGTACCCATGATATTCGGGAAGTACTGAAATACAATTAATTTTAAGAGGCATGATAGGTCTATTTTATACAGTCAAAATTAACAGCATGCTGAACGGACGGCGCAAGGCGTATGAACATCGTAATCTTTCTAACAGTATGCTTCGACTATATTCATAAATACGTTTTTATTAAAAAGTACCTGACCACCTCCGCGCTACCATAACAGCTTGTAGACAGTAAGTCTCAAAGTGACCTTCTACATAGCGGGTGGTCTTCCTATACATTTGAATCGGGATTTGATTGCAAAGGCGGAACAACTAATTTAGAAACTACTTTGTGGTTATAATGTAAACGTTTCCGTCGTTGAATATTTTTTCCGTCTTCAAATACTTTTAAAATGTTGTTTTTAAGGCGATATAATACCCTGAGATTCATCAGTACCCATCTTCTTTTTTTTGTTGCAAATTTATGAAGTATATAAATATGTTCATCATCTCATGTCCTGAACTTATAAAATATCTCTACATACAAAGTGGTTTTAAACCATTTTAGAAAATCATTTTAGCCCTATATATTTTTTTGTTTACTGTATCCTGGTAACTGAGATGTGTGTTTCATAACAAACCATAATTTATTCTATTGAACATGTCCAAGTAGAATACATGAATAGAATACATTAAATCCTTTGTTATACTATCTATAGAAATGTACTCACTGATTATAACACTGAATAAATTAAATAGGCCTAATCTCTTCCACAGACAATTTAATACTGCACCATGTATGTATCTTCTATAATGTGGTGTTAGGAAAAGAGATTAAAAAAGGCTATAAGGTCATCAAAGGTCAGGTTATAGGTCAATTGGTTCAGGTCAAATTCAGGCATCAATTTGGAATACATGTGATAGTCTGTGATATCATACATGTCATAATGAGGCATCAATTTTGATATTTTGTCTGTTACTGGATATATAATGGAAATGTGTGAGGTGGATATACTAAAATACCTTGGGATGTAAATGGTGAGTACAATTTAGATTGCCTAGTTGAGATGGATTGGGCAAATAAATATAAAATAGTTACCAAAATCACAAAAATGAAGCTTACGGAAAACTACCTAATATGGTGGTATAGGTGACAAAAAATACAATATTTTTCAACATTGCTGTAGTGTGGTTGTGGTAACCTGTTACCTATGGCTTAATTAAGTTTCAGTGACATAGTGTCGCAAGTTCAAAATACAAAATATAGCTCGACATTGAAAATAGAAGCATTTTAACCGGTTCGTTTTTGATAGTTGTGGAGCACCAAGTTCATGAAGTCATAAAAGAAATCAGGGACCAATTATTCCCATTTTACATATCAACATTATTTCCTTAATGTGTTAGCAACACATATCCAAAATTTTAACGAAATCCGTTGATAGTAAGCTTTCCAAAATGAAGTGAAATTAAATCATCAGTGATGTACCTCCTTTTGGCTTCTATCTTCAAAAGCATGTAAGCTACATTGATACCGATGCCACCAATAAAACGAGAAGATTTGCCCCTTCATTTTGCATACCACTTTGCCTAATTTTTTTTTGTAATTTCTTCACAAAATGCAAAAAAATGCAAACAAAAATCAATGGGTGTAGTACCCCCTTAATAACATAATTACAAATTCGGTTCAATCACCAATCGATTTCAGCATCCAAGAGCATCAGTTCTCGTGATTATTACGTGGGTTCTTGCATTCATTATATTTGCGCATGTGCCAGCGGAAGTAGGTTATTGTCACGTGCCACCAAGCCAGCCGCCCGGACAGGCATATTACATCCGTGTTCATCATTACCTATTCATTTATGCTTGTACCCCACAAGCCACTAGTGGTCAATATCCTGGTACGAGGGAATTCCAAGCCATGAGACGCATGGTATTGGTCGTACTGGCTCTTATGGCCTTCTTTACAACTTCAATGTTCACTTTCCACGTATAGTGAATTGTCTTATAATTCTGCCACCTTATCGTATTGGTGGCATTAAGACTTTTTTTAAACAAATCCATCATGTGTCTGCTTGTGCTAATTACTGTTTGTGTCCGTGGATAGTTAACGCTACCAGCAAAACACACCGGGATACTATTTATATGTTATTGTTATTGCATTTATAAGCATTTATAGTCAACCCTTTTCATATGAAAGAAAGCGCGTAGAACTCGCGAAAATTTGATCGTAACATTTTGATTGTAAGTTAAAAAATTGCGCATGTAGCACGCGAAATATTTGAGTCACCAGCCCTTAAAAATTTTATAACCCCCCTATTCTTGGTGTCAAATAATTATGACCCCCTATTTTTGGCATGAAATTTCTACGACCCCAAGTATATTCATACTCCCCATTCCGAAGAAAATAAGCCCCTAAGGACGTGTTGTGATAGACAGGCATATTTGTAAGAATCCATCTCTTGCTATAGAGACGAACGTGAACTACTCAAATTCACAGGAAAATTCTCCTAAACGGCATCTGTGGAAATCAATGACGTTCTCTCACGACATACTGTACACTTTCAATTGATAAGAGCCAAGTTACTCGAGTTATATTTGGTAGTGAGAATCTGATATGATTCTTGCTCAGTTTGACGAAGTGGATCCGATTTTAATGGATTTGTAATCCAGAACAAAGAGCAGTACCGCGATTTGACTATCTCATGCATAATGAATGGACGGCTTGGGCGCGATATCAGTATAATCGATATCAAAAGCTTGAACGTCAAAATGGGAGAAAAATGCACTGTAGGCTATGTGTGATCACTTTTCAACATCAGCACAACTTTTATCAACTAGACTTGCGTGAAAAGGTTAATAAAAAACAGAACATCAATATTGACAACTATTGTCAAAAAGAATACTTCGCAATAGTGTAAGCATCACTAGGATATTGGAACGAGGAGCAAACATGCATGTTATCAATGTTATGCTCTTAAAATAGCACACGTTATGTTGTCACAAAGTGCCTAGTCAGATAAAAGAAAAGACGCGGGATCGGAAAAGACGATGTGATGAGCGCAGACAAACGACAATCCCTGTCAGCCAGAGTGAATGGGTAAATGTCGTGAACCATATACAGCCTTTCAAACGGGTACATGGTAAAATAAACGTACCCGCTAGCATAAAGCAAAAGGGGCGATCCTGAGACCCTTCAGGAGGAGAGGTAACCTCCAGAATGGGTAAACGGATCATTTTGCCAAAGGTGAGCAGATGTTCTCTTCGATAATAATATCAACGCTCGGGTGCTATGGATAAATAACATTATCTTGCACATAAACTGAAATACTAAACCCCGGTGGACCTTGCGGCCAGAAGAGATGTCTGTGTTTCTGTACTATGTACTATTGTTGTTGCTCATGCTGATGAAAAAGAAGACCAAAATGTGTGAATTGCCTATCGTAAATTACTTGCTTTAAATCTATTTCACGTTCGCGAAGTGAAATAGTTATTGAATACATGTATATCGCCAATTTATGCCAAAGTTAATGTAGAATCTTATGAATAGTTAATTGTTTCAAACCTGAATTTTTGCTATATTTGTAATGTTTACACATGTCCCAACTTACACCAAAATGAACACAATATCATAAGATTTCACACCCTCTAAATAGTATTATATTGTGATGTGCCCTGGGTAATTTAATTTAATTTCATATTTGTTTACAATTTAAAGCTATGCTAAGCTATGCCAGAATATTCAGTGCATGGCAAAGCTATGCTAAGCTATGCCAGAATATTAAGTACATGGCCTAATGTTAATTTGGAAAACCCCATTGCTAAAATAAGTGAATGTGACAGAATGGTCTATTAATAGATTGTGGGGTTTCGTGAGTATAAAAGTTGAAAGCAATTTAGTTTGCTCTGGACAGAATGAAGAGAGTTTGTGAGCTCTCTATAATGAGTTGTGCCTCCAAAAGAGGTACATTTGAACCAGTTTGTATAGCCAATAATGTGCTATTGTAATACAGCAACAAAGGAGATTTTGAGTACGCGAAGGTGCCCCTCCTCCCCAAAGGATTAAAATTCTTTTGTTGACTGGCAAAAACAACACATCTGTCAATAAAGTGGATCAGTGCAGAAAGAAGCCTGTTTCCTGGAGAAAGAGAGTGATTGGTGGAATCATAGCTGGAGAAAGTGTCATCTGTGCAAGGAGTTGAGTATGTGGAGAAAGCAGCACCATTTCTGTGCTAGGAATTTGTACGCAAAGGATATATAAATGCAAGTGTACAATGGACTTCGCTGAACAGTGATTTGCGCAGGATAAGTGACTTAGTATACCGTATTACATCAGCCATCCAGGACATTGCAATAGAACTGCTGGTTAAGTAGTGATAATTTAAAAGTGTGTTTATATTGTATGATCATTTATTGTTCATGTATCAAACATATTTTACTTTAAATTAAAGACCAGATATTGTTAACTTAATCAAACAGTGTATTATTGTTGAACATTCGTGAACGAGAATTTGGGTTTAAGGTGATTTTGGCTGTAACAATATGGTTGTGTGCCCTTAATTTCAATTCTCAGAAAGAACCATGTTTACACTTAAAGTATGCATTAAATGAATAGAAATGTGCCTGATTTTGGCTAAATTGGGATTGGTCATGATTAGTAATCATGGTCATTAAATCCTACAAGAATACCACAGATGTGAGAGATCGAGTAATTTTTAATGATTTTAAGCAGCCTTTTCTTCTGTTTTCTATACAGAAACACTGGCATGGTTTTGCATGTAAGGTAATTCCTGAACATCATAGACTTCGAGGGTCTGTCGTAAATATAATGACGGTCAAGCTATTTTTCCCAGCCAGAGGGATAAGGCAAGGGCTGATTTCAACCATCATAGCTGTCGCTAAGAACTGAGACGCTCCTGCTCCTGTGAAGAAAAGAAATTAAATTTTGAATTTAGCACATATCTCTATTGGACTTTGATTTGCTGGTGTGAGATCATAAGGGTCGCTACAGACTCGATGTAATATGTCTTCGTTATTTAATCTATTCCCATTCTATTTCCAGTAATGTGTAAGTTCTAACGAGTATTTGATGGCGTAATATTTTGTAAGTATATGTATCTGTAGCATCATATATATTTTAATAGGTAGCAACGTTAAAAGCCCGGTTAAAAGTGTATCCAAGTACATTTAACATGTTTAAATAAGAAAGTACGACATATCACTTCACCTTTGTATGCATTGTAATACAAAACATTTTTAACTTTTGCGATTTGGTAGTTCACATCATCTTGTGAATGGTAGTGAGCTTTGGCAAAAATTGCATTGATCAATTTATAGCGAGTGTGCAGAAGAATTCAAATATCACAGATATACTTTGGTAGGTCCTGTAGCTCTTGAGTTATGTTGTAAAGAGGGCTGAAACAACAACGCTTTTGTAAAACGTACTTAACTCATTCACAACAATAAATCAAGCAAGTTTTTAAAGTATATGATTTGTAGAATAAACTTTTTTAAAACATCAAAGTGTTATTTTTCAATAATATATTACGATAATGAAACCGGTGTTTTTTGGCTGCTTCGACCAACAATATATCGTCTACCCTTAAGTTACGTGTTCTTCATATTATCGACATAATTGGTGACCTCAAGTACTGATCACATACTGATTGGAAAATGCAAATCTCATGTTTGTTCCAAGTAAACAACAAACGATCCTCGGTCACTTTTCGATCAAAGTTCTATTATCACCAATAGGTTTTAGATATACATGTATATTCTTCAATGTGCAGAATGAGTTCCACTGGGAAAACATGGAAGGAAGCGGCCAGTGTTATACTTTTGGCCGGAACGAAAGGAAGCCGAAATCTGCCTAGGACTTCCCAAAGTTCAGCAGGATCCCGCGTGTTTGACTACCGTGTATTATTGTTAACAAGGAACTTTCGAGGTAGTTTCGCTGGTGCTCAGGTGTTTCCAGGAGGGGCTATCGACAAAGCTGATTTTTCCCAATCTTGGCTGGAATTATTCGCAGAGGCAGGTGTTTCAAGAGATTTTGAGGCTTTGTCATCCATTAACGGTCCGCGGCCACCAATGCTTGTGGAAGATCGCCAATTACCGGTGCCTAATGATATTGCCTTTCGCATATGTGCTATAAGAGAGGCCTTCGAAGAATCGGGCGTTTTGATAGTGAAGAAATTTCCTAAACATTCGTATACCGCAACAAAGAACGACAAACTTTCATCAACTACACATGTAGATTCAACAAAAGAAACGGTCCCATACGGACGTGTTCTTAGCGATGATCTACCCAGTGACTTGTTGAAGACTTGGCGTCAACGGGTACACAAAGACGCCTCGCAATTTGTTACACTCTGTAAGGAGATGCAATGCGTTCCAGATCTTTGGGCTTTAGCTGAGTGGGCAAACTGGCTGACCCCTGTTGGACAACCTAGACGTTTTGATACCATGTTCTACACATGTTGTTTGGAGAATATTCCTCACGTTGATCACGACAAATCTGAGATGATTCAATCTCAAGTAAGTTCAACTTACCTTAATTCAAATCCTTAATTCTAAATTATTAAAATGCTTGGTAGCTTTGTGTTTTTTTTTGCAGCGGAGTGTTTATTACCCAGTTATTCATAGTTACCCAGAATTTTAACAGTGTAAGACATTTAATCAAGAGGCAGACGTGTATACACTACACGGGAGAGTACTGGCATACGAGTTTGTAGCCAAAACTATTGAAGTGAATTTTGCGCATAACCTCAATGTTCAACAGCAATCCTTTCTATACACCTACATATTATTTCCAGATACAAGCTGCGAAAAACCATGAAAAACCATGTCGAAATTAAAAAAATGCGTTGATGAAGTTGACTGTCTAAAACATCGTTTAAAAAAAGTTTTATCAATTTTATACTGTGACATTCAAATGTAAATGTGTTATATAATATTATACCGATTTATAAATGTGGGTACAATTGTACATCAATTTGCGACACCACATATAATTCTCGCGTTTCACAATACGATGCGCCGCCAGCGGTTGCTTTTGGCAGTCAAAATTTCGACTCCAGAGTCGACATCGCCGTTCTAGCTGCTATTGAATTTTCACGCGAGTGTGATAATAAATATGTTGAAAACAGCTCCACGAAGGATTCCCTGTGATCAATAGATAGAAAATGGATCTATAGTTGTAAATTGTTGTTTTAGTGTGCATTCGCATGTAACATCATTATAATGACATTTAAACCCACAATGATGCATGTTCCTGTATTGTATTCGTCTTACGCGGGCTTTGGACGTCGACTCATTTTCTAACGCAGGCTACCCGAAATACATTTACTTCACACGAACTCATTGCCTTTCCAAATATCGAATGTCTCAATGATATGGGTTTGTATTAAAATATGTAAAACATACCTTTAAGCTATAACTATTAGGTACTTGTATTAACAGTTGTTAGGAATTTTAACAGTTGTTAGGAGGTTAAAAAAAATTTTGCTGATAGTTTTTCACAGTGGGCTCATCCAGAGGAAGTGTTACAACTATATTGTAATGAAACCATCAAGCTTGCAGGACCACAGGCGTATGAACTCTTACGCATCGCACGCTTTCCTATGTTACATGATTTGCATAACTTCATCTCACGACGAGCGTTTCTGGGTTGTCATCGGTATTACCCCAAGAGATATAGCATGCAAGATGGCGCTATTTCTGTATATAAAGGTAAGGTTATCAAAAGGGAAAAGGAGGAACATGATAAAAGGATTAGAATTACCCCAAGATATATATCATGCAAGAGGGCGCTATATCTGTATATAAAGGTACGGTTGAAGGTTCTCAAAAGTGAAATGGATGGAAGAAAGAAAAAGAGAAAAAAAAAGAAAGTATGATTGAAAGACACGAAAACCGGAATGGAGCAAAAAAGGAACTGGAAAAACATAGATTTGAGGAAAGAGCAATGTCAAAAAATAGGCTAATATATTGCCTTTATAATAAGATAAAATAGACGAAAACAACGAATTCATGAAAAGAAGAACGCCATAGCTGCGTATGCATAGTGGGGTGATCGCCAGAGAGAGGGAGGAGAGAGAGAGAGAGAGAGAGAGAGAGAGAGAGAGAGAGAGAGAGAGAGTGAGAGAGAGAGAGAGAGAAAGAAGGAGAGTTAGAGCGACGAGGGGAGCGAGGGAGTGAGCAAGATGAGTAACGGAACAGGAGAGAAAAAGAGAACATGAACTTTTATATTAATTCTTAATTTTATCGTGTTTTTTTCAGGAGACGATTTGTATCCGAACGGATCCTTAACCGAAGATGCCTTGCTGGCAACTCTTGAAATAATAGATCATTTGGAGCAGACGATAGAATTTTCACGAAATCATTGTCGTAATCTGAATCGCATGGAGGTCTACAAATCGAAGTCGGCCCGTGGTCATCAATGTAATGTCCAGATGCCATGTGGTCATATTGCACCAAGATCGCTGAACGATTTCCAAATGACCCCGAAACTTTAAAAATATGGCTTGAGTGGGAGGGTTTTTATTTTTTCAAAACAGATGCAGTTTTAAAGTAACAGTAATGCTTGCAAATTAGATAAAAACAGAAGTGCATAAGCAAGAGAGATCAAATTTGTCCAAAAATATGACCCATTATCTACATAGATGAGTTTGTCGTGCTGGGGTTGAAGCCTCCAGCATACTTTCCTGCCGCTTGCCGCTGCGGCAAGCGGCAGGGCGTTTCAACCAATGACAAGCCTTTATTGTGTCCGTTTGTCTGCAATGCGCGTGCGCCACGCCGCTCAGCGGCAAGCGGCAGGGTAGTATGAAACCAGCATACAGTATTTACCACATTATGAGTCTATTACAGTTTGGCCATGTTGTTCGTATGCCCAACTTCGACTTCATTGTCCCTAGACCACCAAGTCGCCTGCCTACCAGATGGAAAGACCAAATGCCATAAAACATGGGAAGCCGCGGTAGGATGCTGAACATCAGGGGTCCATTTCACTAAACCTTTAACCCTTCGTAACTCAAATAACCATTCGCAAAGTTACGAATACCCAATACTAGATGTAACTTTACGAAAGGTCCCTGTAGTAAATCCCTATTACTTGCGAAGGGTACCGTTTGTAATTAAGTTTAGTGAAATGGAACTTTCGACTCGTCGTAAGTTACGAACGATTTGAGACTTACGAAGCTTCGTAAAGTTTAGTGAAACGAACCCCCTGTCCGGGCCCCCTGTTCAAGAAACACAGAAGTGGGTTTAACTTTGAGGTCGAAGGTCGAATTAAAGGTCCTTGACACGATCGATAGTCTCATCCTTATTATTCTTCATCAAAACTAAGATTTGGGTATTAGAAGAAAGCTCATATTGTTCATTACCCTGGAAAAAGTTAACGACAGAGGTATGCTTCGTTTAGATGTGGACGGGGTGAACAAACACGAGGTGAATTGTGGTATAACATTAACCACACCGGAAATATATCCTATGGGGCATTGCTATACACGTTTTTGCTTCTCATATCAAAACCGCTGGAGAATATAACTCAAAATTTGGAAACGTAATGTTTGAAAAGGCCTCAATGCAAATTAGAAAACTGAACATGACAAAATTTTCAATACGCAGCCCCTTTAACTTAGTCAAATACGTCAAGAGTCTATTATACCGAAAATATTCGGTGTGAATAATGTGAATAATGAAATATGGAGGCGAATTATTTGAGATCTACTGATTTCGTGAATTAATACTTCTTTCATACACTCTTAGATATCGAGAACCAATCAGAGCAAGCGTTAGAAAAATCCAAATCATGCATTGATTGTGTATATATGCGCACGGGCGCGCACTCCGGGTACTACGCGCAATGCTTTCGGACGCGTTTTTTTTTCTTCCGAGTTGATGCATTTATATTTGCTTGTATTTTCGAAAATTTTTAGTGATAATTTTGTTATAAAAACAGCAAATATTATGTGTTTTGTTCTTCTCGTGTATGAAATATTTTAATGAACGCGTATTACTTGTTGGGAGAGAAAATAGACATAATAATAGACATAAAAATGCGCTGATGTTCATGCGTCTACTGCACTCCCCCTTTCGGGGCTCGTGCATTAGACGCATCAACATCAGTGCGCGTGCATTATTTTGTCGAATTTTTCTTCCAACAAGTTATAATATATCCAGCAAACACAGAACGTTTTCGACATCATTCGCACGCTCATCAGAAAAATCTTGAAGTATTTAGATATGAAAACTAAAAGCCCGGTAATGCGCAAGGCCCAGGCGCTATACATACAAGTTATATAAAAATGATAACATATTAACAAAATAAAAAATAAAAAACAATAAGTGCTTTTTGCAAGTTTTGTGTTATCAATTTTTAGTATCAACATGAGTGGTGACTTCAGTACTAATCATATATACTGATTAGAAATTGCAAATCTATTTGTTCTTCGTAAATAAAATACTCCAAGTCACATGTCGGTCGAAGTTCATTTATCAGCATTAGTCATGCTAGTGCTAAGCTATAGGCCTATAATATAGATACATGTTATTAAGGCTAGAGCCTATATTATTTAATGCAATATGGGTTCAACTGGGAAAACATGGAAGGAAGCTGCCAGTGTTATACTTTTAGCTGGCACAAAAGGAAGCCGAAATCCCGGCCGAAATCTGCACAGGATTTCCCAAAGTTCAACAGTACCCCGCGTGTTCGACTACCGTGTATTATTGTTAACAAGGAACTTTCGAGGTAGTTCTGCTGGTGCTCATGTGTTTCCAGGAGGGGCTATCGACAAAGCTGATTTTTCTAAATCTTGGCTGGAATTATTCGCAGAGGCAGGTGTTTCAAGAGATTTTGGAACTTTGTCATCCATCAAAGGTCCGCGGCCACCAATGCTTGTGGCTGATCGCCAATTACCGGTGCCTAATGATATTGCCTTTCGTATATGTGCTATAAGAGAAGCATTCGAAGAATCAGGTGTTTTGTTAGTGAAAAAATTTCCTAAATATTTGTATACCACTACAAAAGAAGACAAATATTCCTCACATTTACCTCAAGCGTCGACCAAAGAAACGGTCCCATATGGAAGTGTTCTTAGCGATGATCTACCCAGTGACTTGCTGAAGACTTGGCGTCAACGGGTACACAAAGACGCCTCGCAATTTGTTACACTCTGTAAGGAGTTGCGCTGTGTTCCGGATGTGTGGGCTTTAGCTGAGTGGACCAACTGGCTGACCCCCGCGGGAAACCCTAGACGTTATGATACCATGTTCTACACATGTTGCTTAGAGAATGTACCTCACGTTGATCACGACAAATCTGAGATGATTCAATCTCAAGTAAGTTCATCTTTATAATTTAGAATATTAGAACTTTGGATCTCGATTAGACGTACCTCATATTTTCGGTTACAGCTTTAACCTTCATCGGAAAACTGGTAACCCAAGTTAGGGATAAGTGACCTTTTGGACACTTGACCCCAAAACTTTGTCGTGAACTCTAGGTCACTGTCACTGATTCCTTGGGTTGGCATTCTTCTGATGAAGGTCAAATTTGTGACCGACAATTTAAGGTACGGGCTGCGTTTTGACAAAGCTTAATTTTAATTATCAGCTTAAATATTTGTGGCCAGACTTTTTCATATTCTGTTTTTTTGTTGACATTTTGTGTTTAGTAGCCATTAAACGAGGTAAAGATAAAAGTACCGTTGGGGCATGTCCACCCTGTATGTGAAGGGGCAAGTTCGTCCTATGTTTTCCCCAGGCGGACTCGCCCCATCGGCGTATTATGCAAAAGAGTAATAATAATAATAATACACAAGGTTTTTCAGGTTAAGTCGTATCAGTATTACTCAAACCATCGTTTATGTCCTGAAACCATAGGCCTAATCCCCCCAAGTTGTAAATAAAGTTTTTGTTAATTTTGGACCCCTACATTTATTAGCTTACAGTTACATTATACCCCTCCAATAAATATCGTATACTCCCCAGAAGAGAATTACTACCCAATAAACCATTTACTAAACGTTTGCATTGAATAGCCTATGTCAAGGTTCGCAGGTCTTTGCCACAGGTGAAAAAAAAACGCGGTTTTAACCACTTGGCAAAAACAGTTTTTGCCGGCAAAAATGGCAAAAACTAAAAACGTGATGAATAGTTCACTTTTTTGATCTCAAAACAAATTATTAAGTTAACAAAAATAATTTTGTGAGTGTAAAAAGGCCAGATTTGATAATTAAAAGTAATTAAAAGTCATTCTTACATGTTTCTCATTTGCAATTTCCAGTAGCATTTTTTATTAACTTGTGGAATACAGCTCTTTTGATGTATTCCACAAGTTAATGAAGAATGCGGCTGGAAATTTGATGAATTATGGGTTTATTACTCAGAAAATCAAAATTGCAAATGGGAAACATGTAAAAATTACTTAGGCATTTAGCGTAGCAGGCTGACGATATTAAGAAATTAAAGGTATGGGTTTTCACTGCTCACTACTCCAGAAAAATACAGCACTTATTTTTTGGGATTAAAAAAATATTATCAAGTTCTGTCAAATGAAACATAGCTCAATCCTAATCATTCATTTAGTACTGACTGGAGATAAAAGAAAAAGTTCACTATTTTACTAATTTCTTGAAAAAAGAGCCAAAAATATGCATTTTCAGCATATTTTCTGACAATCGAGTCACAAAAATCAAAGACTTGGAACAAGTCTAACCATTCAAAATCTTGAGTATAAGGCCACAAAAAGACAATTGTTTGATTGGGGTAACATAAAATAAAAACTAGGGTAAGTAGGTCAGGATTTTTTTTACTTTTAAAGCTGTAAATTGCGTTTGTAAAAACTTAAATAAATAAATAATTTATTTTGCAAAAATTTAAAAAAAAAAACCTGTAGGGTCGGGCCTAATTTTAGGGTCGGTCTAATTTTCACTTTTTGTGTTACTTTAGTTAAATGATTGGTTATAAGAATGAAACATGTCTTTTCTAAAAATAAGAATGCATAAACTGTCACAGTACTTTGGGTTTGGTTGTCACAGTATACGAAAAACACCATAAAAACGCATGTTTTTTGGCTCTTATTTCCAAAAATTGACCGAATATTAAACTTTGACTTTTATTGCCAGTTAGGACTAACTGAAGGATTAGGATTTAGCTATGTTGCATATGGTAAACAGGATACTATTTTTTCAATTCCAAAAAATAGTGCTGTCTTTTCTGGAATAGGGAGTAGTGCATTTAATTGCAATGTGGCATATGATTATATCAAATTCAAAACTTTTCATTTTAAGGACTTGACGAGACAAAAAATATATTGAATGATTGATCAACAGTTGTGTGTTATTATTTATGAGCTTTCTGTGTTACTTTTAAATATTTGACTGACTACATACGAGGGGCAGTCAGTATGTTTTAAGAGTGGACTCGTGACGTCATATGTGGATTGTTTTCATGGCATTTCTCAATGATTACATAAACACTGTACCTTTGTCTTTCAAACAACACATGTAAAAATTATATCATACACGTGATTACGTAACAGCATTAGCATAAAATCAATATACTAGGGACACTGCTAAATCACGCAAAAAGGCGGGCCTTTTAAATTACAGCAAAGACACGTGTTTACAATGTCCGAGAACAGAAAAAGTACAAGGGGCATAAGGCTAGTTTTTGGCAGGAATGAACATTAGGTCCTCAGTTTGCATTTGGTAAAATATGAAACTTGTCATTAAACTGTGGTGGAAATGGGACGTCTGGAAACTTCAACAACTGTAGGGCTTGAATGGAAGCAAAATTATTTTGCAAAAATGGCGTTAACGAAAAAGCAGTTATTACAAATGACATTAATTATCTCCAAAATGAAACAGACTAAAATATAATGACTGGTCACATGTGAGAGCTAGTACTCAGTGCGATGATAACTGGTGCAAATTAAACAATAATCTGCGCATGCGTAGGTAGGATGACCGATACAACATGGTGGAAATGCACAAAAATGGCAAAATTCCATGTAAATAGGGCCTAAAATATTACAAAATGCTATGAAAATTTTAATTTTAATATTTATATGAATTTTTATGGATGATCTCAACCTGAAATGAACAGAAAAGTTTAAAAAATAAATTTCTTATTAAAACGATGGCCTCTCTCTCTGTACCACTACTTTTTGTATAAATGTAACAATGGTAGAATAACAGTTATATTTTAATCACGGATTCAAATATTTTCTAGGGAGACTCCAGTTTTAATTTTTTGAGATTAGTCAACAGCACTGGCCAAAAAAATTAAATTTCCACGTTTGCTATTTTTGGCAATATCAAGATTTGTATAGAAAGAAAAGCCTTGTTTTTGTCAAAAATAAGACATATTTGACCATGCATTTTAAACAAACTAAAACCTTTAGAGCCCAACAAACATGGTTTAATGAACTGGTAGTTTGTGCTCTATTACTGTTCCAAAAGGCAGCATTCTCCATTATTTAATTCCCGAGAAAATACAACAATACCTCATTTCAGCCTCTTATTTCACTTAACAAAAACGACTCAATTTCACCAGTGACTCTAGACCATTGATTGTATGCTAATGCTGTTACGTAATCATGTGTATGATATAATTTTTGCATGTGTTGTTTGAAAGACAAAGGTACAGTGTTTATGTAATCATTGAGAAATGCCATGAAAACAATCCACATATGACGTCACGAGTCCACTCTTAAAACATACTGACTGCCCCTCGTATGAGTTGTTGCCATTTTTTGCCATTTCTGCCGGTTTAAACCAGGCAAAAACAGGTTTTTGCCACTTTGATGGCAAAAGCAAGGTTTTGCCGGCAAAAACCGAACCCTGGTCTATGTTATTGTTATGCAATATTATAATCCTATTTATAATTCGGGTGAACTTACCCCCACCATAAGGGCGAACATGCCAAAGCATGGGCGAACCTACCCCACTTCGCAAATTTGTGTGTTTGTTTTACTCTGTTGCTATTGTAAGTTTCTGTTCTGTTTTTGTAGAGTGGTTGGTGCTTTCGACAATAATGGTCATTTATACAAAATAAAAGTAAAGAAAACATACAAAAGAAATAATGCAGGGCAAATTAGACAATCAGAGTACGTGGAGTTAACAATACGAGGTTTTACATAGACAGTAAATTGCTATTGTAAGGTTTACAGCACTGAGATTAGGGTCGTATGTCAGTATGTAACCAAGACATAAAACTTTCACATGGGCCAATCAGGTCCCTTCAAACCTTAAAATTGACATTGCACGGTTAGTAAGAAAGAAATAGGACGAACACTCACCGGTCTCCACTACAGCGTTTAAAAAAGTGAATATCAATAACGATTTATCTCAGAATCAGCAAAAAGTAGTTAAAGTCGTAATTGGCAGATATTTATTTCCCTGATAAATTTAACAGTGGGCTCATCCAGAGGAGGCGATACAACTATTTTGTGATGGTAGAATCAACCTTATAGGGCCACAGTTGTTTGAACTCTTACGCATCGCACGCTTTCCTATGTTACATGATTTGCATAACTTCATCTCACGACGAGCGTTTCTGGGTTGTCATCGGAATTGCCCTAAGAGATATAGCATGCAAGATGGCGCTATTTCTGTATATGAAGGTAAGGTTATCAAAAGGGAAAGGATTGAGAAGGAAAAGAGGGGGAAAGGGATATATAGATGATTTGAAAGAAACGGAAAGGGAAAAGGAGAAAAAAGAAGAATGGAAGAAAACTAGATTGAAATGAACAAAAAAGGCATTATTCCGTGTTAAATTATGAAAAACGGAATAAATCAAAATTTACAAAAATGATGTACGAAACAAATATCACCGTGGCATTGGGGAGGGAGAGGGAGTGGATGGGGCGGAATGGAGAGAATGGAGAGTAGCACTTACATTTATTCTTAATTTTTTTTTTTCAGGAGACGATTTGTATCCAAGTGAATCCTCAACCGACGAAGCCTCTATAGCAAGTCTGGAAATAAGGGGTCATCTGGAAGAGACAATCGATTATTCGCGAAATCATTGTCACAATCTGAATCGCATGGAGTTCCACGAGTCTATGTCACTTCGTGATTATCAATGTACTATTCCAATGTCATGTGGTCACGTTACACCAAGATCGCTAAAAGAATTCCAAACGACCCCAAAACTATAAACTTGGTGTAAAAAGTATACTGTATTATTTTAGATGATATATAGAGCGATGGACTGGTAATTGAAGGTCACGTGCTTGGCTGAAATATCATGTGATCAGTGTAATAGTAACAAAATATTTTTTCTGTGTATGTCATACATACAGCTCATTTCATTTGATATATTGTTATCATATTGCATGCGTTCGTACTAGTTTAATTGTCGTTTTGCAACAAAACTCTGTATTCACAATATTGATATCAAAATTACTTGATTTCCATTGTGGTTTAGCAATAATGACGTATAACATAGTCATAAATCTAGACACAGGAGCAGGCGGCGGATGACATGATCGAGCCGGCAACTTGTGAAACCGCCGGCCGTATGGCATTTTCCAATATAGTAGGTTAATTTTGTGGGGTTCATTATCGAACCCCAACGGTTTTAGCTTGTATTTATATTATTTATCAACATAGGCCTATTTGTTTGTGATATTTCAAGCGTTTTAAAATTTCAAAATAATCCCATTCAATTACACGGTTGACGATGAAAATTTACTGAATTTAGAGAATGCAATGCGGCCACCACCTGCACAGGAGTACAATATCTTGATGGCATTCTCAGCGTAACGAAATTGAGAGACCAAATAAATCGATATCATCTCATCTTACCCTACCCATAGTTCAGGTGATAGAGCATCAGACAAGAAAACCGAGGATCCGACGTTCATATGCTGCGTGTTTGTAGAATTATACCGTATGAAATCTTTAAATTATTTGTTATAGGAGGAAAATAAATATCATTACTACTTAATATTACAATGTTCATACGTCACAGTATTTAATATTGATAACCTGAACAAATTAGTGAAATTTTCTTCACGCCACAATTAAGGCTTAACTGTGGGGTGAAGAAAAGTTTCACTAATTCAGCGTCAACGTTGCTTTATTAGAGACTTAAATCAAATGAAATCGCAAACTATTCTACAAAATTAGGTACAGATCATGAAAGTATGAACAAAGTTAAAAATAAGCGCTTTGCATCTGTAACAAGTCAACTCAGTTACTGAGCGTCATCGATTCTGTTGTACGCCATATCACACATTGACAACGCCTGGTAAATAATTATATTGTACAGGCAGGAAAACTATATCAATACACGTCTTTATCGGCTATGCACGCCAATACACGTGTATTGATTTTCAAACGATAGATCTTTTGGATACCAGGGTAGAAAATGATGAATATCTCCCGTCATTTTTGCTTTCAAAAGAACCCAATTGTAAGGCTTGCACTTGAATACATGATAATCTTAAGTGAGCGTATTGAACCTCAACCGTGCGTTTTGAAATCAAAAACTGACAAAAATTCAGATTTTATATGTGCAGAACAAAAAAAATGACAGCTGTCCTCATTCGTAAACATTCGGTTTACGGAACATAACACGCGTTACTAGGTTAAACACCACTAATTATTTATTACACGGGTTTCAATGGGAAAATGGCTAATTTCGGGTGGAATTTTCTAATTCAGAACTCTCACAGTTAAATGCCACTAATATCATTTAGATGCCAAATGATAAAAAACTCAACATAGGTTGACCCGAGACTTTTCTTGTTTTAACGCACTGAACCGTAAACACCTTAAAATGGCAGTGCGCCCCGAAGCTGAAAGTTACAATATGGTAGGGCGAATCTTTAAAACCGCAGCCGTGCGTATGAATTTTGGTACTATTACAACAAAAATGTCATATAATGAGAGAAAATATACCATTTTGAAGCATTAAATCCTAAAAAGTACTTTTTGGTTATATAACTTGATCAATTTCAGCGATTTTAATGCAGTCTTTTCAGATGCCATGCAAACAAATAGTTACACGTCGTATTTCCATGTATCGCCCAGGCCTATTAGTGGTATTTAACCACTAGTGTAGCGTGACCATTGGTGGAGGCAGTCTATTAAGCAGATGACGTACCAGGCTCACTGACCTGAGAGGTCAATTGTCAATAGCCTTAGTCGGAGGTCCCTCGGCCCATAGTCTCAAAAATATTATATAGGTCTGAACAAAATGGCTATGCGTGGCTGCTGAAGAACTAATGGATTCGATCTACCATCATGGCGATTTCTGCCATGAAGATATCGGGGCGATGACACTGTGTATCACACCGCAAGATTAAATTATATGACAGCTCATGACATTGTATTGCTGATACCCGCTACAAAGGATCAAATTTAAATAATGAAATAATATTCAAATTATGTGAGAATGGTTTTCATCTGCACACGATGACTATTGCTCCAAATAGTTATTCTCAAAATTAATTCAACATGACGTTTACAATCAATATGACCAAAGATGCTTTTAAAACAATATTATTACATGTTGGGACACAGTAGGTCGTTAAACCAATTGAATCATTTTTCCTGTTTCAATTATACTTGTTACGCCATTCGAAAACCTTAAAAAAAGTCCCACTTGTATTACTTGTAAAATGTAAATTTAAAACGTATATTTTACTACAGAGCTGAGATTTCAATCCATTCGCTGTCGATGTCCAACAAGAGCGCTCGTTGAAAAGCGCAATGTAGTAATTGGTCAAAACAACAGTCGCTCGTCGTCAACAGTTTAAGCAAATAATTCTGCCTAACACATGCCCCATCATATGTATGTGAAACACGTTTGACTCAGACTTGTTTAGCTCATGTTTCTCTACTTTATAGGTTTCCAAATGTGACCCTAAACCGTCTTAACAGAAAACAGTTGCCTCCTGTATTATTTCACACGGATTTGTTGTAACTTGTATTTTGTTCGTACATAATACATGTACATCTGTTGATCCTGTTCCCTATTACAGGTAATGATCGAGGTCCCGTGACCTTTAACCTTTTTCAAACCACCACAATCATTTGGAATCTGGTGTAACCTCGTGAATAATAATTGCCTATCTTCTGAATCAGAAGATTCATACCCATGTGTGTGTTTGACTTATTTTATTTTATTGATAGATTTTGACATGCATACAAAAAGCTACTATAACTTGAATATTATGACTTTTAAAACAGTTAGGAGAATTAATTTCACGATTTAAAGGTATGTATCTACAGTAATAAGAATGTTGAAAGGAAAGTGACGTTTTAGTATTGTCTATTATAGTTATGGTCCTGTGTCACAACCTGGGGGTACCTTTGTGTTACATAGTAAAAACATGAAATGTTTCAAACATTTCACCTACACGTCTCATTTGAAGTGGTTCATCCTCCTGAGCATTTTGACACTTTTTTTTATGGAAATCGGTTAAAAAAATGAGAGAGTGCGGGGAAAAACAATCACAAAATAGTTGGGATTTAACCCCACCTCTTTTTTCCACATTTACAATCAAGTATTAGTCTTTTAAATGACCTTATGTATTTATTTACTTGGTTTAGATGTCTGGGAGTTAATTTAGACATTTTTTTTACTAGATTCAAATTTTTAATGGGGATTTTAGATCAAATTTACGATACGAATCCCTTCCCCTAATCCTCCTCCCCCTAATCCTCAACCACCCTTGGCACATTTCATGCCAAACGTCATAAGAAAATAATTAAAAAATATTTTAAAACAGGTTAAAACATGAGTAATATAGAATAAATTAGCCTCAATTTAAGACCTAATTGAATCTTCTAAGTGAAGGAATACTCAAGAGACAGTGTTTTGAAATCCTAACTGCACATCAAAATGTAACAAAACCACCTTTTTGTGTACCCCAGTATATGACACAGGATCTTATGTAAGTACATTGGTGAGCGTCAGAGTGAGCGTATAAGTTTGGGCTTGAGCTACCCTCTGATCAGTCTGCCATATGGTAGCCTGGAATGAACTGTCAGAACCAGTTAACTGAGTCCCTTCTGGTAATGTTAATGAGATCGTGTTTAAAGTGGGAAAATATTCCGTAATTTAACGCATCCATAAATTTACTGATCGGCACTTTACATAGACAAGTTCCGTTAATTGCCGCAATCAAAAGGATAATGGTAATATACTGAAAGACCACTATGGTAAAACACATTATAAACGTACTCTATAATAATTACCGGAATTTGTTTTGGTAATTGTTTACTGATGCACTAAATTCCGGAAAATTTCCCCCACTATAAATACACTCTAAGATCTACCTGATCATATACCGTAAATGGAATGATAAGTAAATTGAAAAAACATACAGACATGCATATCTATACTTAAAAGTAGTTGAGTACAAGTTCCTAGAGTCGTTGGATGCAGAGTATAAGAAAACTGTTCAACAAGCTTACATTTCAAAATTTAATCTTAACAATGTTGATGTTGGTGTTTTTGGTCCATGTGTAAAAAACAAGGGGCTCTATAATATAGCTGAGATTACATTTGAATGACTACATTACTACACTACTCAAAACAAGTATCAGATTTTTGGCTTTGATAATTTTAACCCTGTGTGAACCTCGTTCATGTCATTGACCTTGATGATTGTACACTCCAGCGCAGGGAAGCGTGGTTACCTTTTTGAAGTAGCCGAGTGAGAGGGTTTTCAATGAAATATTTTTGCGTCAAAACTGAAGCATCCTATGTATAAAAGAATATATGAATATTAACAATTCGTGATACCCAATCGTACTAAAACTTCTGTGGTTTAGGAGGCAGAGAATTTTGTTTCAATTTTATATACGCCAAAATATTTTCTGAATTTAGTAAAAAAATAACACTGAATTGATAGTGAACATTTTATGTCAATTTTACATAGGTCCACACTTAAGATTACTGTTTCGTCTTTATGGGAATCTAATCTTTTAATATCTGAAAGAAACTTTGGGGACCTACGTGGACTTTTCCTATCAATTGCAAAAATTCAGACCGTCTCAAGGCGGTCTAAGGCGCTGGTAATATGTCGATACTGTATAGACCTTTTTCCCTCTATCCCACAATGCACTATTCCAGGGGGGTATGACGTAGTTCATCAACCTCATAGATCGTGTGCATCCGATGGTCTTTGCCATACCTTTGCAATTATTTTGTCTTAATATGGGCATACTGATTCCATATTATGCGGATTATCGTAAAGGCCATCGATGTTACTAATTATGCAATTATTGAATACACGAGTGATGCAGTTACGGAGCGATGCAGAACATCTGTGTAAGAGATTGTGTTTACATTTTATTTTCATCTCCGAAAAAAAAGTGAAACGGACGCCGACAAAATCACGGCGTGTCCCGTCATTAGTTTATTACCATTAGGTCTATAAAATGTATACAAAGTTAGGTTTCAATAGCAGGAAACTTTTTTGGCTGATGACACCATGTCCATAAGGCATAAAAATGTTGTTTTTTGCCCGCGAAAGGTATTAGTGATCGCGGCGCCATTATCGTGATTATCGGGGATTCCTTTTTTGTGATGAAGGCACCAGCCGAAATGTCCGCATTCCAGAATGTAATGAACTTAACTCTGTACTCCCCCGGGGAGATGATGTAGTTTGCGACACTCATACCCCCCTGGAATAGTGCATGATGGGAAAAAGGGAAAAAGGTCTATAGTGTATACATGATAGCGGCGCAGCGTGAGTTCGAGCCCCACCTCTGCCGAACTAAATTTCTTTTCTTTTTGATGTTAGGGAAATGTGGCTGGGAGAATTTATGTATGACGAAGAGAAGAGTGGTTATGCACCAACCAATTATGAGTTGTTACAATTGCCCATTCATGTGTTTCAGAGTACCAGTCAGCTGGATTCTGAAAAGTATAACTGAAGGGATAAGATAAAAAGAGGTGAAGTGTATTGATAAGGTCCTTTGCTCAACCTAAAAATGTCAATTTTTACCGTGTTTGCGCGACGATCCTGGTGGTAGAGGCTGTTCGAAGACAGATGTCTGAAGTTAAGTTGTCAGAGCTGCTGTGTGAGGATGGGGTGGCTCAGATGCAAGTGGCTGAAAGAATGGTAGTGGCTCTGAGCGTCATTAGCATGGTTATGCAGAGGTACAACAAGACTGACTAGTACCGTAGGACTGCTGAACAAGATCACCAAAGGATCAATGCTCATGTGAACTGGCAGCTCAGACACTGGATTCATTTTCTCTTTACTGCCGAGTCCAGGTTTTGTGTCTCGACTAATAATAGATGTGCCCGAGTCGGGAGACAGAGAGAGAGCAGCGTTTGTAAGAGGGCAGCGTTTGTAGGAAGCACGATCATTCTGTTTGTAGCCCAGTAATAGCCTGGGAGAGGAATCAACAAGGGCTTTAAAGATCTCTATGTCTTCCGCATGGGTAGTATTGATGCACAGCGTTACCTAAATGAAATCCTTATTCCCAATATATGCCTTACGCTTTTGCAATGGGTGAAAACTTTATGCTTATGGATGGCAATGCCTGTCGCACAGAGCTAGGGTGGCGAACAACTTCCCTGAGGAGGACGACATGCAGCGAAATCAACCACGCCCTTCTCACATAGTTGAAGAACTTACTAAAGCACTCCTTATGCCCTGGTAAGATATTGACCAGAAGGGCATCTCACACAAAACCTAGACTCATTGGTAAAGAGGATGGGTGTCCAGTGTCTGAGCTGGCAGTTCACATATGCGTTGGCAAAGTTGTGTATGGCTCTACGGTGCGCTACAATCAGGTCAGCACCACAGCTGTTCTTCTGGCATGAAGATCAGTTCGATGAAGGCGTGTACGAATAGTCTTATCACATACATGAGTTTAGACCCTTGGGTGACCTTGACCACCTCTCCTATTATACTCGCCAGTCTCCCTATTCACCTCTTCTCAATCCTGCTAATGACACTTTGAACCACTCGCATCCTTTTAGCCACTTGCCTCTGGGTAATCCCATCCTTTTCTCTAAACTCAAAAACCTTACATTGCAGATAGGTCAATTTTCCCCGCCATTTTGGAAAGAAATTATTTTTGGCCCTTACTCCAAATTTGTTAAGCATATCAAGAACTTCTGTGCTTTTTTCGGAAAGTGCACAATAGGTGTCACCATTCTGCAGCACTATGGCATTCTCACTCTTTGATATACTCACGAACACAACCCCAAACCTCAACTTACCCACACACACCCCCACATATCCAACATGCACCTACTGCTTGCACACACATTTTTTAAACCATGTGGTGTCGGGAAAAAAACTTACTGCTGCTGCCCTCCAACACGGGAATGGTGTTTTTATCAGCTGTTTTAAACTTGCCGTAGATATGTAGTCTTTTGCAATCGGCAAAGGTCAGTAGCTGTCAGTTTACGAACTGCTGCGATCATACTTTACATCTATATCGATCTTTCCTTAATAGTACCTTTACAAGTTTGATTTACGTTGTCCTTATAAATCACTCGTCGTGTTTTCCCACATACTAACGAAACCCGGATTACTATAAACCGTCCTTATTGATTTATGCGATTCGTCAAGCGCTGGTTTTGCATTGCCAAGAAATAATCGACAACGTCGTCGCCCTCTGTTGTAATTATAATACGAATGGACGGTCCGTAATTAGATGGGGTTTGTTAGTATGCGAGAATCTTGACGACAAAGTCTGATATCATTGAGAACTAGACAATGTGTCGTCTTTTACGGTTTGGGTTTGGTCTGACCGGCGTTTGAAGCCCAATGTTGGCATGCCGTCGAAATATAATACACATACCATAGCAGCCAAGCGTCGTACATTACATGGTGCTTGGCATGTGCGTATATAACATGACGAGATGTCTATAACTGGTAGCGCTCCGTTTGTACGAAACTCCACTTGTTCGATACGGTGAAATATAATTATAAAGTCATAAGTAATCTGGTTTTTGTTGTTATTGGTTGCGTGTCAAACCAGCGGAATATCGAACAAACGAAGAAATGCGATGTTACTCAAGCAAGAGAGCATATCGCACAACAAAATCGTCACAATGATCCAAAGGAATAATCATGATTCAAGAAAAGAAAACACCACACAACTGTTCCACAAAGACGGTGCCAATAAAAATGACGATAGTTGCACGTGTAAAATGTAGCATTCCGTTTGTTATATACTATACTTGATGGACACGGTAAAACATACTGTGGCCCTAACCTATTGAAAGTCATATGTAATCAGGTTTTTGTAGATGTTGATTGACTGAAGAGGTGAAGACTAGATTGAATCTTATCTCTCGAAGTGAGTATCGTATGGAACAAGCGGACGATGGCAACGTAATATCCTTCATCAGAAATGAGATAAGTACATATACACACACATGATATTACAAAGTTACTAAGTGAGATGATATATTATAGATATGTAGTGAATAACTATTATGGAAAATGAAGTCACTTCGGCGCCGTCATCATTGTTACAAATTCTGTGAAGAGAAAAACAAAAACATGATTGTAAATATCAAAATCACACACCTTTCACATTTCAGCTCGGTTATGAGTTTGGAAGCGTTACCTCAAGTTAAGTTAAAATACGGTAGCGCTCACTGTGAGAACATTAAACGAAGATAAAATTTAATACTTTTTACCCGAACGGTTTAGAGCATACATAGGGCAGTTATGCTGCACAGCAAACATGATTCGACCTTTGCAGGAAATTACTCCAGCAAAATCAATCGATAAAGTCTAGCCCATCCTCCACATTGAATGGTGGACTGCCCAAATATGGCACTTGCCAATCAATAATCACTCACTTGAAATCCCCTGACTCGCTCCACTGACCAAAGTTATGGACAGATATGGGAGTTGTTTTTGCTGTTATTTGTGATTTACATATCAGGGAGGTACGAACATTTGCAGATGCCCACCTACTCAGTTTTTAGCCTACATGCCATGTATACATTATTCTTGATTGCCAGCAAGTACAAAACATATCCGTCAAGTGGTTTAGCTTTAATGCCCTTCGGAAGAGAGCGGCCCACAAGTGAGTGATAGTCACTAAAAGTTGCATTCGATTTACACAGGAAATTTTGCAGGCCATGCCGTGCCCTTCCTTCCTTAGGACATGTTACAAAACTATATTTTCTAGAATTTCAGAGAGTACAAAAAATAATGGCTGGTTATTTTTCACACAGTGACGTTAACTAGGCAATGCCCTATACCTCTAACATACACTGTTTGTAGAGGTCACACGTCAATGGTGAGAGCACTGTGTATTGTGTAAAGGAAAATGAACAGTAACTGCAGTATGAATGAAAAAGCTTGATAAATATGAAATTGGGAAAAGGCATAACCTTAACTTTGGCGACAAGTTAAATCTAACAGAAACTTTTAAATTGTTATTGAAAATACTATCATGACTTTGATCCCTACCCTGACTTTATCACAAAGTACAAACGTTTTACAACAATCAAACAATAGACCATTCGGTAATTCCCGAAATGATGTATATTCATACCTAGCGGTAAACGTAAATAGAAAGTAAAATTAAACTTCTACGGTACTCAAATTTAGTACACTCACCGCGTGTTTGAAATTTTGGGGTTTTAAAGCTGACAAGGCCTTAAAACTGGGGGGGCAAACTGGTCGTGGGAAGAAAAATATTGCCCCCTTCGTAGTGCCGCCACTGCTTTGAAGATTTGTTGTTGCTTGTGATGTTGAGACACCTCCGATGACGTCACAGATGTAGATGACCTCAAACATGACGATGTTGTGACGCCGTGAAAAATGGTTCGACATTGGCCCTGTATGGGACAACCTCCTGACCCCACCCCCAACCAAGGTTGCGCCACAACATCTTCTTGTTTGACGTCATCTACATCTGTGACGTCATCGGAGGTGTCTCAACTTTACTAGCAATAACACATCTTCAGAGCTATAACATCCGCTGAAGACGCCGGTTGACACGGTGAAAGCGCTCCGATGAGTGTACCAAATCTGAACAGCGTAGAAGTTTAATTTTGCTTTCCATGAACTCATTACTTTGATTCAAGAGTTTGATTTCGTTTTCGTTTGTTAGTTTTTGATTGGTTTTGTAATTAGTAATTGCAATTAATATGCTTCGCATCTTGTACATAAGACTTGATCAACCCCTTCGTGTGTCCTATTCAGATTTAGATTTTAATGGCACTTTCGTAACTCATGTCAACAATCATCCTTCTAGATGTCGATTTACTAATCTTGTCTGGAATTAGTAATGGACCCACTCCAAACAATAGCGTCAAGTTTTATTTGCAGATTTGCTGTCAGGTATAACAAAATAAATGTACCCATACTGATCAAACATGCACATTTTAAAAAGTAGGCTACAATTGTAAATAGCTGTCACTCTCTTACTCCCGATGATCTATGCCTGGGAGTTACAAATCGTAAATCAAAGACTTGAATCAATGACCTTTTAGGTAAATCCCATAAGTCTTTGTGAGTACACCTGAGATGAAGTCACGCTTGCAATGCGCATGCTCGAAAAACGATGTGCGTATCGGCGCAGCTCGGCGTGACGTCAAATGACGACATATCAGGTGTACTCGCAAAGGCTTATGGGCTACAAAAAGGTAATCTTGGGGTAAAAGCAGGGGGGCGGCAAAAAAGAACGGGCTTTTAAGTCGATAGCGCCGGGGAGAAGCGGCGGCGGTATGCCACTGGTAGTCGAACATGCGTAGTGATGACGTAGTTTTGGTTTCTTTGCAAAGATTTTCGGGAACCGAAATGGTCAAGTATGTAGAACATATACTAAAACTTTCATGATATTCTATCCTATTCTAATCACCTTCATAGTTGACTTGTCCATCGCCATCAATGTCAGCTTCTCTGATCATCTCATCCACTTCTTCATCTGTGAGCTTTTCTCCTAGATTTGTCATCACATGTCTTAATTCAGCAGCACTATAAATGTTGAGATAATCAAATATGTAAATCATCATTAATTTATGCAAATGCCAAATAAAACCGTGGGCGATTTACGGAAACAATGCTCTTCTCGATTTGATATTTTAATACTTAAAAGTAGTTCGCACATGCAGCTTATTAATAGTATTCATCATTTTCATGAACTCGCTACAGCAATTTGCACTTTCAATATCAAATATTCAGCGTATACCCATTCTTCAATTGAATTCTTCTTCTTTTTTTTTTAGTGTTAGTATTATTATTATCATTATTAGAGTTATTATTAGTAGTAGTAGAAATATTATTATTATTATTAATTGTAGTAGTAAGTTGCAACGGTTATGTGCCTTAGTATAATTCTCAGGTCGTAAGCGGATGAAAAGATTGCTTTCATAAGTTACAAAATGATGATAGCAACAGGTTGCACATTTATAATGCATCCAGATTTGGTGATGTTGCCTCCCAGGCACTTCATTAAGCACTAAGTAGGCGAGAATGATGTCTTATCCACAAGAGATTAAGGAAGAGCCTCACACACATGTTGAGCTCATTGCTCACATGCGACCAGCTCAATCAGGATAGTATTACATGACGGCTGAAATTTGCTAGTGGAACACATCAATCAAAGCACCAAGACCTCGGTAACTTTTCATCTAATTATCTTTTGTTAATATTAAACGATGATCTAAAATATGTTTGGACTTTCGGGAAGTCAAATCAATGATGTGGTTTTCGGAAATGGAATATATTAGGTTAAAAACAAGTTTGCTTCGTGTAGGTTTCGCGAATTTCGTTTTTGGGTGCAATTTTACCGCATTTCGGTTTTATTTGTGAAAAAAAAATGTTCAAGCAAAAAAGATAACCTTTGAGGAGGTGCGCTTATTATGTGTACTACGGTTGAAATTAGGTATGTGAGAATTTTGCCGAGCTAAAAGTGGTGTGGCAAGCTTAGGTCAAAGCCCACCCAACACCTTTACACACGCCAATCTACACGTATTTACTGGCAACAGGGACGTCGACATTGTTCTTAACCATCCAAACACGGACGTGTTTTTCTGATTTTCTGCGCCTAACCGGGGACGTTGATCCACTTTACACAAATTATGCACAATTTCTTTTAAACCTATCAATCGGGGACTGAATTTTGTATCAACACTGGGGGCGCACTCTCAATTCTGCTAAACAACTACCCACATCCATACCCCACACACCTTCACACCTTCACACCCCACCTACCCCTAGCACACAGGGGAAATAATACTAACTGTACTTTGCACATTATCATGCTCCTCCTTTGCTTCCAATATCATTTTAATGTTCATATCAAACATCATCTATTCTTGGTTCATTGACTATCTTTTTAAATGGGGAATTACTACATCGCATAATCATTGATTGAAAAGCATTTTAAGCCCAAATCACAGAGTAATTTTGCCGTTTCGTAATAAATGAATAGATACACGAGTCTGTATATTTGTGGGTCATATGCATTAGCTAATTAAGCACCAAAGTAACGGTTTCAGTCGTTTTTAGTTAGTTCATCGGAGGTTGAAGCGGTATCAAATTCCAAGCTAGCTCATTATTGGGTATTCAAAAGCTCAGCATTTTGAGATATTTTGCACTTTTATTTTAGGAAAGGTGAAACAGATATGGGCAGGAAAGAAGTACGTACTCATCCAAAATATCAAAATAAGTATATGTTACATCGATTCTATAAGATAGTGTCACCTCTGTGCTCTTATAAAAAATCTAGAAGACAGCGATACATCTTTATATTTGGCAATAGCTTGTAATACTTAAGTTGCATTTTGATATTCGTATAAAAATATTATTGCTTTACACGAAAAAAATAGGACAGTTTAATAGCAATGATTTTTTTCAGCATAGTATGATTTTTTTTCTTACAATAAACTTCAAACGATTTTCTCAATCATGTTTACTGAAACAAAAAAGTTCATTTATTCATTCATTTACTCACTCATTTATTCATTCATTTATTCATTCATTTATTCATTCATTTATTCATTCATTTATTCATTCATTTATTCATTCATTTATTCATTCATTCATTTATTCATTCATTTATTCATTCATTTATTCATTCATTTATTCATTCATTTATTCATTCATTTATTCATTGTGTTTTTATCTTCAATTTCAGGCCAGAAACGGTTATTTTTTAAAAGAACAGAATCGGAAGAAAATGTTGCGTGTTCTGCATAGCTAGGGCACCCAAATATGGGAAAACTACTTTCAACATGTAATATACAGCAACGAGCCAAAAACATTTGGTATGTATTTTGGGTTACTATGTTGTGCAAATTTACGCTCACGTTGGTACACAAGCATGCTTTATATCACAACATTTGACTTAAAGGGACAATCAAACCAAAATAATAACCATCCATTTACCTTATAAATCCATTGCCATCTTTATCAAACACTCGAAAGGCTTCTCTTATCTCATCCTCCGTGTCGGTGTCTTTCATTTTTCTCGCCATCATTGTTAAGAATTCGGGAAAATCTATTGTTCCATTACCTTTGAAAAAGAAAAGGTTAAATTTCAGTCTCTTGTCTGTTCGTGATTTCACAGAAAATTAGTAAGATAATGTTTCCATAAAAATAAGAATCTTGTCGCAGGTTTGGTATTTGTAAGTTAATTAATATGACCAGATCATACATGTATAACATATTTTACAATGATTTATATTGTTCTTTGATTAAAACACGACATACAAAAAATAATCATTCCCTGTTTGTGAATATTTGATTTAATTACTAATTGATTCTGACGTACTATATTATTCTACGTTGTCCACACACTATGAGGAAAAATGATCTCATGCGCAGTGACATAGTCCAATAACCTCTTTTCACTAATTCTTAACTCAACATTTGACCTCAAACTGTAGAGTACGAGTTTTTCATGTTTTTGTATCCAACAATTTAAACACAGTGTACTGCAAAAACAGTGTTTTAGAAATTGGGGACAAATTAGTGTTTAGAAATGTTTAGATGCTAAACATCTAACATAATCATATTTCATATGATAAAACATAATAAAAATGACATTTGATTAATATATAAACATATTAAGTTTAAAGAACTGTGTCATGGCACATGACACATTGCTTTAGATCTTCGTGAAAACCCACTCATTTTGTCATGCGGTCATTTCCATTGTCATCTTCATCAATGAACTTGAATTGACGCTTGGACTGATATAGTCATGTATATAATTTGATTATACGTGGTATCAACGGACGAATATAGAATTCTATGAAATAAGATAAAGACTTCTTTGTCAAGATGTGAGTGCCAACACAATATTCGGGTAATGACAAGTTTTTCCAAGCTTGAAACAGTGAAATGTCATTCAAATTACTTCCACCTAAAGGTTAATTTGACCCTTTTCATCACATATCGCTTACATTTACTTTACCTTATTCGGACATAAATACCGCAAAATATAAATTTTTACGCACAAAAGGAAAATAATATTTAACGCTATAAATTTAAAAAAATGAAATTCATAATGTCATAGCGAAATACAGCCTGTCTAAAAAACATTGTGCAAGTGAAAAGCGCCCTCTTTGGCAATTAGAAAATACTAGTGACATGATGCTTACATCAACGTCAAGGGTGAAGCCTTAGCTCTTAAATGCCGTTTGTTCTGTTCAATTTGCTTGTTTTAATCTCGAGATATGTTAAGTTAACAACGAAAAGGTAAAATCACAATAATGTGCCTCTTTTACTATAGGGAAGAGGGCTGCACAATTTTTTTTGAGACAGGCTGTATAATTGATGTACAACAACTGATCATCTGCATGCTTTGAACCAACTGATTGAGAAAGATGATGTAACCCTTACACCACCATCAGTCAAAGACTTGGAAGTTCAACTAAATAGTTTGAACACTGAGAGCAGGAAAATTGGACTAAAAATAGACAAAGGGAAAACGAAATACATGACCAACTTTGACACTAGAGAGTCCATTGAAATTGACAATGAACCGATAGAGAAAGTAGACAGTTACAAGTATCTGGGCAAGACAGTCAAAATGGAAGACAACACAAGAGAGGAAGTCTTACTGAGAATCAAGGCTGGCTGGTGTTGTTTTGGCAGGTACAAAGACATCCTTTGTGACAAAAAGCTACCAATGACATTGAGGAGGCATATGTATGATCAATGTGTGTTACCCACCATGACTTACGGCGCTGAAACTTTGTCGACAACTAAAGATCTAGAACAAAAACTCACCACGACACAGCGTGCCATGGAAAGACGTATGCTGAACATAACTTTACGTGACAGAATCAGAAACAGTGACATAAGAAGTAAAACCGGAGTCAAAGACATCATGGAAAGGATCGGTGAAGCAAAATGAAGATGGGCAGGACATGTGGCAAGAAAAAACGACAACAGATGGACAAAAAGAGTCACCGAGTGGCAACCAAGAACAGGAAAGCGTAGAAGAGGAAGGCAAATACGAAGATGGCGAGACGACTTAACAGCATATAGAGGCACCACTTGGGTAAGGGATGCGCAAGATAGACAGAAATGGAAGATTCTTGAAGAGGGCTTCATACTTCTTCTTCTTCTTCTTCTTCTTCTTCTTCTTCCGGTAAAGTGCTGCTTCATCTGGATGAAGATAATCGCACTGCGGAAGCGCACATGCGTGGAACAAGTTGTGACGCATCCTTATCTTGGTGCAAATATATACAAGTGCAAGTAAAAAGTCCTGGTCCTCTGGGGCAGGCTAGGTGGTTGGCCCCAGCAACGCAGTCTTGAATGCGTTGAGGGAAGCCAGGTGAGCAGGATCGAATGCCAGGTTGTTCCAATCTCTACATGTGCGGGGGAAGAAGGATGAGGCATATACTTGAGTGCTGCAGTGCGGCAAGGTGAATCGGGATCCGTGCCCTCTGGTCCTAGTTGATGACTCGGTTAGGTGATCACGCCAGTTGATGTCAACAAGGTTGTAGCGGATCCGGTACATCATTGCGAGTCGGCTTTGGGTGCGTCTGCTCTCCAAAGTGGGCCACTGCAGATCTTTGAGCATGGCGGTGACGCTGCTGGTTTGGTCGTAGATACCAGTGACGAACCGGGCACCTCTTCGTTGCACCATCTCGATCTTGTCAGCATTTCGGCGAGTGTGTGGATCCCATGCTGTTGCAGCATATTCCACAATTGGCCGCACGTACTACAGAGGATGAAACAGCCTAGGTGAGGTGAGGTACAACATAATTATGGTATATTGTCCAAACCGACTACTTTTCTTTAAAAGACTCACATTTTAAAGCACCTGTATTAATGCAGAAACTATTTGATTTCAATTATAATTTTAATGAAAACATATTATAGGTAAACACTTTAATCTTATGCATGATTTGAATAAACGAAGATTGTTTTTCTTTATAATTACCAGCTATTTTACCACAACCATCATCGACAGGATAATGGTGTGAATCAATATAATTAGATTATACTTTACGACACCTTTTGTGGATAAACTGGCGAGAATTGTATTTATTATTATATGTTTCGTATGCTTTTATGACGACCTAGTGTATCCAAACGCACCGTAAACCATCAATTTCGCACAAAGTTAACCATTGTCGTACTAAGAGAGGTGTGAACCCTCTAACAGAGTTACACTGGTGCACTAAACACTTAAATAAACGTCCAAATGACTTAAACTAATCTTAATTCCATCATCATTCGCTTAATTTAGTGAAAACTACCACCTTACACCCAGCGGTTAGGTGCTCGATTAAACTTCCCGCATCGCGAAGGAGGGGTTGTTGAGGCTAACGGATATTTACCTATCTAGATGATATGAACTCAAACTTGATATTTAGATTAGATTATAATTTTGCCAATGTTTTTTGTATATGATCCTGCGTCATATACTGGGGTACCCAACAGGTGGTTTTGTTACAGTTTGATGTGCAGTTTGGATTTCAAAACACTGTCTCTTGAGTATTCCTTCACTTAGAAGATTCAATTAGTTCTTAAATTCATTCTACATTACTCATGTTTTTATCCTGTTTTTTAATTTTAATTATATTCTTATGACGTTTGGCATGAAATGTGCCAAGGGTGGTTGTGGATTAGGGGGAGGTGGATTAAGGGGAGGGATTCATATCGTAAATTTGATCTAAAAACCCCCATTAAAAATTTGAATCTAGTAAAAAATGTCTAAATGAACTCCCAGACATCTAAACCAAGTAAATAAATACAGAAGGTCATTTAAAAGACTAATACTTGCCCAGAATGATTGTAAATGTGGAAAAAAAGAGGTGGGGTTAAATCCCACCTACTTTGTGATTGGTTTTGCCCGCACTCTCTCATTTTTTTGATTTCCATAAAAAGGTGTCAAATGTTTGAAACATTTAATTTTTTTTACTATGTAACACAAAGGTACCCCAGTTTGTTATTTTCCTAAATGTATGAGGGCGCACTCACAATTTATCGTCATGGTACCATAATGTGGAGGTGCAAGCTAGAACATATTGTAATAATTATTTTGATATCACTTGATAATAGAGGAGAGCCATTAGGTCCCATGACTATAAATGTGGTACCAAACAGAGGGTTTGGTACTCGGCCCCTGTTAGTTAAAGCCATATTATAACATTTGCTGTTGGGGACGCCCTCACTGATTTTTTAAAATTCATTTTTTTACACAATTATATTGTACTTTATTAAACCAATATACCCTGCAAAAATCAAGACTCTAGGTGCTGTAGTTTTGTCAAAATCCGATATTTTGAATAAAGCGCCGGAACCGGCGTCTTATTATTACGATGGAATTATTAGTCGAACGCATACACGATGTTCATAAAACACAGTCATGACAGTATGTTACACGGCGTGCGGGACGGTGATCTACACAACAAAGGGTCGTACCATAACATGACCGAAGGAGTGGTACGTATTGGCGACATACGCGCTGGTAGTAAATTCCAATTTTCTTTGCTTTGACGTAGTTGTTCGGCTCAATAAAAGGGGATATATCTGACAGTAAAAACTAACATTTTATGTCAAAGAAATGCTAATCTATTTTGTATGATAATGTTATAATATTGCTTTAAGGAAGTAACCACAACATACGTCAGTAAAGACAAAGGTCCTTTACCCTGGGTAATATAACACCCTCGTTCGACCAAAACAAAAAGGCAGGTCCAATACAATAGGACTTCTTCTGATGAAGATGTGTGTGTGTTATACATTGAAAATTCAAGGTTATTCGAATTTGTTGTGCTGAAAGTCAGTTTGACATGTTGTGATTTTCGCGAACTGCCCAAAGCACATTACTATAAACCGCTCTATAATTATAACCCGTGAAGTATTTCGATGCGAATATGGTAAAAATTACATCTCACTGCAAAACAAATCCAAACGATAACGTCGCCGTCTATAGTCGTCATAACATAGAGGTGTCGGTTTTATAATTATCTGGGATTCGTTAATATGCATAATATTCGGTAATCACAAAGAATATCAACAAATATCATAACATTAAGGTCCAAATGTCTCATTTTCAAAGGCATAGTCTATTGACCTGCATTCAACACAGCCAATCTTTGAATATACACACATGTTGGAGTAGAACTGTGCCATGACAGATGAGTATGTTGGACATCCTAGTGTGAGTAAAATCATTAAGGTGAGTTTCATTAAAAATGTATGAACCGTAATGACTTACCATCAGCATCTACTTCATTAATCATATCCTGTAGTTCTGCCTCAGTAGGATTTTGACCTAGCGATCTCATCACTGTACCTAACTCTTTAGTTGTAATTGTACCGTCGCCATCCTTATCAAAGAGGGAAAACGCCTCTTTGAATTCTAGAAAAGGAAATACAAAAAAAAACAACCCCGTAATATTCTTGATTTTTTTTTTCTTTTACGGGTAATTTACATAGCATAATAAAGAGTATTGATGGCCTTGGATAACTACTTAGAGAAAAGTATTAATATTATTATTGTAAGTTTATACGGAAATTAAGGCGAGGGACGGTTAGCTACTTACGTTTTCAGCTTATTTCGTTCAATTAATTGCATCATTATTATTATTTAGGAGACTTTGTAAATATATTCTTATAGTTCCTTTATAGAGAATTACAAAAGAACATGTCAAAATCGTCAATGTTTGACTGTAAGCACAGGTTTCGCGCTCCACGAATAAAATTACAATATACAGAATAAAATACCACTTCCTTTATCTTCATCATTCATGATAATTTGTGATTCTTAAAGGTCATCTAGGCAACAAGATCTGGGAGGCAAGTGTAAGATAAATACATGTAAACATGAATGACGCCGTCGCAAAAAATGTGGCAAGTAAGTCGGAAATACTGGCGCGTCTATTCCAATCATTCTTCATTTCCAATACAATAATAACTGACTCATAAGATTACTAGATTATATTGATAATAATATTTGTTGTTATTATTTTGTAATATCTACCTGCTATCTGATCTTCTGTGAGCTGTTCCGCCTGCAATAATAGATAAATAGATAAATAGATAAATAGATAAATAGATAAATAGATAAATAGATAAATAGATAAATAGATAAATAGATAAATAGATAGATAAATAAATAAATAATGCACATTATGTTGCACATAATTTGTAGTAAGGCTACCAAGATTGGTCTTATTGTGATCAGGATAATTAAAGGGCCTCTTTTTTGGTCTTCAGTAGAAGTTCCATATTACCTTCTTATGTATTCTGAAAGCAATATTGTAAAATTCCTATAAGAAATACAATGTAAAGCTGTCACATAATAATTGTGTCCACTTAATTTGGACTCAAACATATACAGTAAAACAAAGAAAATTGCTATCTACAGCGCCAATGAATGTCACTGTGTCGATGGAGACTGAAGTCGGTCCTTTCGATATGTTATGACCTTTCCGCGCAAGCCATGTACGTTTTATTCAAAATCTCAGATTTTATAACAACTACAGCACCTAAAGGCCACTTCCAACCAATCAAATTTTCCTCTAAGCCCTTGGGTCGAGAAATAAGAAATTGGAAATTCTTAAAAACTTTAATAACGATTCCCAATGTTGAAAATTTTACACTTGCTATGAAAAAATAACTGTTGTATAACACCTCTAATACCTCTAATATGTTCACATATAAAGTAGGTAATGGGTTTACGCATCCTGCACAAGAACATATAAATACAATGGGGAACAATAATGGCTGTCTACAAGAGGTAACTGAAAATAATTCAAAGCAAAGGATGACAGTTATCCATCCCAAAATGTTACAATTAAAGCCATAATGTACGATATTTTAAAAGGAGTTTGATCATTTTGTTTTTCAAACCTGATATTTTGGCATATTTGTAATGTTTACACATGTCCCAACTTACATCTAATTGGATTCAACCAAATTCATTGCGGTTTTAGGACAACAGAGCAAGTTTGAATTAAAGTCACAATTGTGACTTTAAATCCCCCATAGAACACCACAATTAATCGGCTAAGATAGTGAGTTTTCTTTCATTTTATCTCATTCATGTCATTAGTTTGGTTTCAAAAATGACCAGAAAACTTTCTTGACCATTGTTACTATTAATATTTAACATTCTTAGTCAGTGGGAGTGGTCTAGTTCGTAGACACATTCCTGATTGGACAATCGCATGATTTTGGGTGCCGTCTATCAGGCCGTAGACGACCCCACGTCATCATGCGTCTTGATAATCCGTAAAACGCGTGTAGAGATGCGCGTATGTATCGCGTTGGATGCGTAGACTAGTGCGGAATACGCGAACGCGCTAGCAGTACGCGCAACAGAATACGTAAAGTTGTAAACAAGTTTCGTTCATTTTATAATGAGGGGAGTTTTTATGACGGTAACTTAGTTTTTGCTTTAAAAAAATTGCTTACAGTTATTAAAATAATATTTAACTGACTAAGAATGAGAATAAACGATAGGAATTTTTATTTTGCCTATCCTCTACCTATGATAGACGACAGGCATCCACTACTCAAAATATTGGACCTGCCTGTCGTCTATCACACGGTAGAGGATAGGCAAAATAAAAATTCCTATCGTTTATTCTCTAAATATTCGGCAAAGAATACTCAAATTAAAATTTGATCGAAATCGTATTAGACAACATATACACGAAAGCCGCATGTGACTCGAACACGCTGCCTTCCGTTTACTACAGTCGGTCTACTCTGAAGTACAAAGTACCGATGCGGACGCACACGTTGTGCCGACTTTGAAGGCACGCATACCTGCAGCAGAGACGCAGTACTGCGCACTGTTTACGCGCTGTATACGCGCGAGTTGTCACTTTGTACTTCAGAGTGGGCAAATTGTAGTCGGACGCCTTATCCATTAGGCCACCAGCTACCACTGATAAAAGCAATGAAACTAGATATTAATGTAGGCAGTCGGGTCATATGCAATACAAACAACGAATATTACGTAAGGACACAAGTACAGAAGATCAATAGCTTTCCCAGCATTCAACAAAAAACACATAACACAATTCTGTTTATCAGTGGGCGCTGGTGGTCTAATGGGCAAGGCGTCCGACTATAGCAGTCTAGGAGCAAAGGGTTTTGAAAAATGGTTGGGTTCAACACCCATGTCAACAAATATTTGATACCATGAGGTGTTTAGCATGGTTAGTATAGACCCTCTAGATCACTGCTAGAGGGGTACTGGACTCCCAACGTTTTTCGCTAAAGGTCACGAAAGGTTGTTGAAGGATATATCAAATTACTCGTCTGATGACAAGGAAAAAATGTATGGTTTGTGCTATTTACGATCTATCGTTATTGAGTTATCCTACAAAACCCTCATTTTTTGGGCTAAATGACATGTATTTGGTTGTACTTGGATCACAATTTCAACTTTCCCCGATTTGGGCAAAAATGGTAGCAAATTGTTTGTGTAGCTGATTAGAATCAGAAAAAGAAGGTTTTGCTTATCTAATGTGTTCACTTGCTGAGATAGAATGCAAAGAAGGTCACAGGACCACTGTTGATCTCTGACTTCCATTGCACATAACAAGTAAAGTAAACAATTTGTATTTAGAAGGTAAGTTCTATACCGTTTCTTGATTCTTATATCAAGCTGAGCAATTTGCCACCATTTTTGCCCAAATCGGAGTAAGTTGAAATTTTGATTTCCATACAACCAAAAAACATGTCATTTTGCTTAAAAATGAGGTTTTTATAGGATATCTTAATAACGATAGGTCGTAGATAGATAGCACAAACTATACATTTTTTTAATCCTTGTCATTAGACGAGTAATTTGATATACCTTTCAACAAGATCGAAGCATTTTCAATTTGTTACCCCTGTGTGACCTTTCGTGACCTCTAGCGAAAAACGTACCCTACAATTTGAGTCCACTACCCCAGCAGTGATGTAGAAGGTCTATCTCAACACCTCATAGTATTAAACATTGGTAGACATGGATGATGCACTCAATCCTTATTACGGCCCGTATGAGATTTAGCTCCAAGACTATAGTAAACGGAAGGTTGTGGGTTCGAGTCCTGTGCTCGTACACTCCTTGCTTATTTCAATTGGGCTGGATGCCAGTCGAGATTTCGTTCATATGTTGGCTAGTTGGGTTGGCCAAATGTTCCTTTTCCCTCTTAAAAGGGCATTTCGTGATCCACAGCCTCATCCCCCCCACTTTTCTCAAAAAAAAGTTGAGATTTTTATATCACTGGAAACCTCTGGCTACATAATGTTTATGTACAAAATATTTCTTGCAGATTAATTCGTTTAGCACAAGATATCGTGAAATTTGAATTTCGTTCTGGTGCACCAGAACGAAATTACAACGCATTGTCTAAGGAACAGTGTAATACACATAATCATGCATAACTCGCGAACGCAAAATCGGAATCAACTGAAATTTTGGGAATAGGTTTTTTCGTGGATATCTAATGAAAAATGACATAAATAGAGGATGCTAGGATCACGAAATACTCCTTTAATACTGAAGTGTTTCTATACAATGTATTGACTTAGGAAGAATTTCAACATGGGGGGGAGTGTGTGAAAATATCCCCCTCGGAGTCAGAAAATTGGGCAAAATATCTTATCACAATTTTTTAAGTATGAACTTGAGATTATAACCACATCTACTGGACTTACGTTTTTATGAGGGTAATATTTCACATCCTATCTCGGATGCATCATCAGGCCAACTGATGTTAAAGCGGCAAAAGTTCGTTGACCTGTGAAGAGGATGTTACGTCACAGGTCGAAGATGAGCCAAACCTCTGAGGGATCTTCTTGATCGCTGAACAATAGGCCCCTGCCAAGTTGTGTCTAGACCGCCTCCCTTGTTAAGTGAAGCTAGGCTCCTCCCGTTTAATAACATAAATCGCTTCCTTGACTCCTCTCTCAAACCACCTGCTTTCACTTTTGCCGCGCCAACATCAGTGGGCCTGATGATGCATCCGAGATAGGATGTGAAATATTGCCACTCATGAAAACGTAAGTCCAGTTGATTTGATTATAATTTATAATCTCAAGTTCATAGTTGTTATTACCTGGATGAATGATAATCTGTATAATCGCACAATTTGTGAACTTCACCTAGGATTATTGGGGGGGCTGAAAGGTATTACAGCACCCGCACAAAAATTATTGAGGGGCTGAGCCCCCCAAGCCCCAGTTCCTAAGCCTATGCAATAGTTATGTAGTGTCATGTGTTAGAAAATCATACGATTACTATCAGAATAATGTATAGATATCTGTAATGTAGTTGCAGATATATAAAATTGTAGAAGATAGTGTCATTAATAGTAGAATATAATATTTCAGCCTGTCAAAGTATGCCGTACTAATAATGAACGCAAATTAATAATACAATTTTGATATTTTTGTATGAGTGACAGCAACTATTAGCAAAATTGGTTGTCATAAAATAGAAATATTAAAATTAGGGAAACAATAATGTTTAGTTTGCTATTGTGCCAAATTACAGAATGATTTGACCCATGATCGGATGGTTGCAACACATGCACACATAATGATACACACATTCACCCCCCCACACACACACAAATACAATACACATTTTTACATAATCATGTTTTCATAAAATCGAATCAATTTTGACCGCTAAACTCAGGTATTGAACTCATGGTCTCTTCATTTAATGGTACTAAGTTTGTACTTTGAATCTGTTTATTACAATGCTCAAAATCATTGTTGTTTGCTTAGACATGAACAGTGGATGTTTTAAACAGACCATTTGTACCACTCTATGCACGTCACGACTGCTGTAATGATTTAAGAGCGTCTGATAGTATAGTATTTCTGCTTTCAATAAAAACAAATAACAGGTCTAATGCATTAAATCTTGATGGCCATTGTATAAGTGTAGAATTATGAAGGTATTATATATAGCATTGTGAACTTAACATCGCAACTGTTTCACATAATTTATGAAGAGCTTTGTTGCAAAACCCCTTGCATCCACTTGAGCAATTTTGAGAAAACATCAAAAAATCATCAAAAAAAGTACTGATAAATGGGTGTTTGTAACAGTTTTTGGATGCTTGGGTAGGATGAGTATCCCGCCAAACACTGCTTTTGTTGAAAAACCCCTTATATCAGTGATTTTTTGATGATTTTTTGATGTTTTCTCAAAATTGCATGCTCAGGTGGATGTAAGGAGTTTTTTTGCAACAAAGCTCTTCATATACCTGTATACCATTGGATATTTGAATAAAATTTACTAAAGCAAAACATGTGTTCTGTAAATTTAAATATCTAACATGTTTAAAGTAGCATTTTAATATGTAAGTGACCTTGTCAAATCATGCGTTAGGACATCTCTCCGACAGTTATTAAATGGACGCAATTAATAATCAGAATTGTGTTTTTTTATCATGGGTGGCTGAACTATCCAAAATTGGTTGTTTTAATATTCAAATGTGGCTAACAATGATTACACTGTTTGGTCAATTTGGCTGCTGGACCAACTTAAAGAGCTGATACCCCGTAGCTCACAAACGCAAGGTAGGTTGGCACATCACATGCACAGGTACAGTTTCACACACGCACCCCTACCCCCACATACCCATCACACACCCTATCCACCCACCCATAAGCATTGGACGAGTAATTATTTTTATATTTAAAGGACCCCTTACACAAACAAAATAAATGCACATTATATATTCTTACACAGTAATGACTCCATAATTCGACAATTTCCGCATTGGAACTCTCAAAAACATCGAACTCATGGTTTCTTCATCAATGGTAAATTAAGTTCAAGAATCCATTCATGTTAAAACCATATTTGAATAAAGGGACTTTTTAAAATTAATAAATCTTAAAATAACATTACAGTATTAGTGAACTTTTAAAATAAAACTATTCACATGAAATAAAGATCAATACCCCTGGATCAATACGAATGCATTTATACATTGAAGACATAATTACGAGTGCTAGTGAAAGTAAAGATTCAAGTTACATGTACTTCTTATTGTTACTGTAATTGATTTATCATAATTACAAGGTGATGATTCAATTTTAGTCCAAAAATAATTGTACGTATATATAAGTAGATCGGCAGGGAACAGTATGTTTGCTATGCAAACTAAATTGTAATGAAAGGGAAATATTAAAGTATGTTGAGGTCGTTTGATTGCTAGACCCCCCGGGGGGCACATCAAAAAAAAATGGTGGGTATGTTCCCCCAGAATTTTGAGGTGGTGGGTCTTTGGGAGCTGACAACGTACCGGTAAAAGGGGGTCTTTTGGAGCTGCAAACCGGGCTGCGAACAAATAATACGGACTTTTGGAGCTGGAAACTGTCAATATCAGGGGTCTTGCTTGGCTTTTTGGTTGAAAATCGCCTGAAAAAAAACCCCCAGAAATATGAGGAATGAGCAATTTTTGGGGCTTTTAGAGCTTAAATTATGAAAATCAAGGGTCTTGCGGAGCTCTATATTTTGGTCAAATAAAGGGGTCTTTTGGAGCTGTGAAATCCAAAAGGGGGGTCTTTTCGGGGAAACATACCTGTATGGTCATTTGTGTTAAGTGCCCCCCCCCCGGGTGCTGGACCAACCGGCTAGAGCTCATATAGCTCATACATAATCGGAAGATGGTCCACTTGCACACACAATACCCCTCGCCTGACCCCCATTTACATCCCCACTGGGAGGAGTCTTACTGGTTTAAGATACGGGGATGTGCCACGGTTTGGGGGTACCTTTTCAGCGATTTCGGTATATATGGGTGGGTTTTCAGTAGAGACCAATGTGCTCAATTGAGTGCATTGCGTCAAAAGTGCCCATAAAAGTGCCCATAAAAGCGCCCAATTGGGGCAAATATGGGTGGTATTTGGGTGAAACATTGGTATACTGATGGGTGGCAAAAACAGCAAAAAGTAGGTATAGAGAAGATCAGCATCCGAAAGTCTGCGTGGCACATCCCCGTACAAAAGTTTCGAAGACCCCCCCTACGCACCCCCCATGCACCTAATGCACACCGCAATTGTTTTGCACATAATTTATAATTATGATTCTATATAATTGGACGTTATTTTGACCTGGTACACCCGGAGCTCTTACGAGTAATGACATTGAACACAAGGTCTCTTCATTAATGTAAATTAAGTTTCCACTTAAGTATCTATTCATGACAAAACCACTATAGTTCACTTAAAATTGAGCAGTGGATGCTTTAAACACGACCATTGCTTACAACGTTATGACTGCGGGTTAGAAATGAGCGTCTTGCTAGTCTAGTGTAATGTTTGCTCCTTTCAATATGCTCAATATAAAAACAAATAACAAATCTAATGCATTAACGGACAGGGATGGTCATCATGGTCATTGTGAAATATATAATCTTTAAGCCATTACAAGAAACATATACCTATATCAAAATGACCTTACCATCGAAAGATTGTAACAGGCATACTGAACTAAATATTTGAGTACCGTCAATTGACTAAAAGGAAAATGTTGTTCGACGAGTTCTACACATTAATAAAACCATTTTATGACCATATGCAAGTGAACTTATAAAACCATACGGTAGCTCCGGCGTAATAAAAAAATTGGTTGTTATAAAATGTGAATAATTAAAATAGGGTAACAAGGATTGCACTATTTGGTCAATTTGGCTGCTGGACCAACTTTAAGAGCTGATATAGCTCACAATCGGAAGGAAGACACACAATACTTACACGCGTGTACCCCCGGGGGTCAATCTCACACAAACGTGCTACATGTACCACCTGCGTCCGACAACCTCTGAATGTACCTTAAATGGCGTGTCGCATATATAGCATACAATCAATGTTGTCCCTAAATGACGCTGATTTGCGCAAATATATAATGGAAGAGCTACATCTTAAATGACGTATAGCTGATTTTAAACAAACATACTTTTTTTCTACATTCTAGATTGCCAATCGAAGGATTTGGCGGTTAGAGATCTCCTAAATGGCAAACCCTTCTAGAAAATGATCCCTTTTCCAAAACCACGTCAACACCGTGTAGTGAAAAGAGCGGGAAAAGAGACCCTTTCGGCGTTTTTCTTAGACGCGGGCGTAGCAAGACATGTGGTTAGTGGCCCACTTACCATTAAACGCATTTTGGCGCACAATTACGATTTTCATAATTAGACGTAATTTTGACCTCGCAGCTCTTAATAATATTGAACTCATGGTACATTAATGGAAAATTAAGTTTCTACTTAAGAATCTATTCATGACAATATCATGCTCAGAATCATTATAGTTCTCTTAGACTTGAACAGTGGATGCTTTAAACACGACCATTGTACCACTTTATGCACGTCACGACTGCGGTAATGAATTACGAGCGTCTTCGCTAGTATAATACATGTACAATGTTTGTTCTTTTAAAGGAGTATTTTGTTATTCTAGCATCTCTTTTCATGGTATGTTTGAGTAGATATCCACGAAAAAGTTGTCCCCAAATATTTCAGTTGATTTCGATTTTGCGAGTTATGCATGATTATGTACATAGGCCACTGTTCTGTTATTTTGCTCTGTTAGCAGAACATAAATACACATTTGACAATTTATTTCTCTAAGTGAATGATTCTGCAAGAAATATTTTGTACACAAATATTATGTAGCAAGAGGTTTCCGGTGGTATGGCATAAAAATCTTTTTGAGAAAAGTGCACCTTTAATAAGAAAAAAAAATAAAGATCCAACATATTAAAAAGCAGTTAAAATCAACCAAGATGGTTATTGTGTACGTATGAAATTTTAAGGTAGGCAAAGATATACATAGCATAATTACCATAACATCGAAAGATATGACAGATCTATCTACTGTTTAAAATATTTGAACAAAATTCACAAAGGGAAACAATTTTGATTGGTGTTCAATGAGTTCTATAAATACATCTCTAAAATAACATTGAAGTAGGTGAACTTAAGTATTATTCTTATAAAATGAAGACTAATGCATATGCATTACAGAGGACTTAATTAAGAGTACAAAAATCAAGTTACTTCATATTATTACTGTGTACTTTACAAGGTCAAGATTTCTTTTAGTCCGAAAATTGCATAATTATAATATTATAATGCTAGTGTGGTGTGTATAGGTAGACAAGTAGCTGTGTTTTTCACAACGGCACAAGGAACATATTAACCAATTATTATTATTTCTTACTGTCACATATTTCCCCTAGAATTTCTTCAATCAATCATAATTCATTCATTCATTCATTTTAATTTTCTTAAGGATTGCACAGTGTAGTAAGATGTTATGTGAATATTAATACTGCTTATTATGTGTAAAATGTGAAAGATCCAGAAAAGGAGTATGAGAAAGATTCAAATTGAATATTACACTGAGGGAGGGTGAGTTTCAAAATAGAGTTAGTTAATGCGGCAAATGTGCTAATTTCATTTCAAATTCATCCACCCCTGTGGAAGATATTTCCAAAATCTGTGTGGACTTTAAATGGATTAGCCCATTGAAGACATTAGTAGAAGAAGTGCCTAAGTGAAATTGGCGAAATTGTCTTTTTACACCCACTTTCTTCTGTTGGCATAGTTGGTACTCTGTATCAAAACACAACAACAACTACATTTTTCCAATGAAGTATGCGTTTAATTACAGGATCCAGATGACGTGGTCAGGGCCGGATTTACCTTTTTGGGGGCCCTGGGCCAGGCCAAAACTTGGAGGCCCCAAACGCACCGTGAGGAAGGCATGTGCACTCAAGTAGCCAAGTTTTAGATTTTACTAGGACATTTGCGCGCGAAAAAAATTCAATTCAAATTTTTGTACCATATTTTGGTTAAAAACATGGTGTTCGGCAATTTTGGGTCCCCCAAAATTTGGGAGCCATGGGCCCGGGCCCATCCGGCCCTATGGTAATTCCGGCCCTGGACGTGGTAGATATTTCTGACCTGTTAAGTTAGGAATGTTGTAGATTATTACATACCTTTAAAATCCACAAAAAATACAAAATTTGACGAAAAAGAAATCATGCTAAATTTCTATTATATCTGTTCCAAATCACGGTAATTGCCCAAATCTGGACAATTTTCAGGACTGTTTCTATCAGTGACACATTTGTAAGCTTTGTACTTCAAACTAATTTTTGGGAAAAAAACCTGCAAATGCACCCCAAATCTCACAGTACCCATCTTTCCATGCACTAAGACCCACCGGGAAAAATATGTCACCATTCTGCTCCATATCATACCGTTTTGATGGCACCATTGGGATATTCCAGCTGAAATTCATACACCCCTTATGAAAGACAAGACCTTAATCTTCCGCACAGGGAGTGTGAATTTCAAACGAGGTTACCTGAATAAGGTCACACCTATCACATGGGGTGTATGTATTTCAACAGGAATAGCCCATTAGCAGGTGATATGCAGTGTATTATTTCATTTTGGTAATTAGATACAACCATTATAAATTAGTTAGTCTACACCTACTAATAGATCTCATCAACGGTGGTGCAATTTATTCATGAAAATATCCATCATTTATTTTCGACATAATTAATCGGAAGCTAATAGGATAGAAAAAATGGAAGTATGTTTGAGTGTGCGTCACTTTTTTCATTTCAGAGTGTGCTCGCTACATTTGTGTCAATTTTATTAAAATATACTTTGTAATCGTAAAAAAATAAACAGTGACACAGTCTGGTCCATGGGGGCCAAAGGAGGCATTTTTGAAAGTTGAGTTACTGTAATCATTACATCATACAATAGGCTATTATTTACTGAAAACACCAAAGGTCTAGCATACTTGGTTCTAAAGTTATGACGTTTTTAGATACCTATTTTCTTATGTATTTTATTGTTTTTTAACTGACATGTTTTTACCTATCTCAGTTTCAAATTTGCCGCCTTTGCTCCCCATCGTGTCATTATATATTTATTATATAAATAAAACAATAATTAACAAACCTTTCAATATGTTTAAGAAGTGCATGTCGTCTTCCATCATTACTTTATATAATACAGGTAGAACCGATAGAAAACTTCGGCTAAAATTAATTTTCTCCACAAAAACACTGAATAATGTTAAGCTGTACTGTTAGCATTTGGAAGGGACACTTCGTAGTCCACACCCTTATCTCCCACGGAGAAATATTGCAAAAAAGGTGAATTTTGTATACCATCAGAAACATTAAACTGTACTTTTTTGCAGTTTCGGCCGTTTGGCAAAGACCATGAGAACATTATGCAATTGCAATTTGTATTTTCTGTGTGCCGACAGACACAAATTGGCCATTGGTGCACTGTAATACATGCAATGACGTGTAACTCGCAGATTCAATGTCCTATATAATAACCTGAATAGAAATACGTTTTTTTCGTGGGTATTAATTGAAATATACTAAAATGAGGATGCTGGAATTACGGAATGCACCTCTAGATGAAACGGAAAAGAATACGCAAATATCCAAGCAGAACTGGCAAAAAAATATCCCTGCCCCCTCCCCCCTATGTAATGCTTCAGCCGCTACTGCATGTTATTCATTATATTTATTATAAGTAACTAGTAAAAAGACCCAGCAAACAATCAAACATTAAAGAAAGAAACCATCAAAATTATATCCAGGAAAGAATCCTACCCGGAATAATACTCGTCAGTTTACTTGCAATTTAATTTATAGCACTTTTAACATTGTTTAAGGTACATCATTTTATTTACATCCATGATAACACAGATACTAACATAAATCATAGAAAGCGAAAATACATAATAACTTACCATCATTTACACGACTGTCCACAACCTTTATATTTCCCAAAGTAGGCCGCTGTAAATGTCGTACCTCGGTGCCGTGTATTTCTCTACTATCTCTCTGGTTAAGTAGTATTCCTCCACAAACTAAATGGACGTCGTCTCCACAGTGGATGCTCTATTGAAAACCACCATTAATTAGAAAATAAAACAAATTAAGACTGTGCAAGGGTAATTTCAGAATACTTATTAAATTATTTTTCTGATTTGAAAGAGTTCTTTCACAAGCATAGAAAACGCCTCGACGTCGCTAGATATTTCTTGTCAGCATGTTAACCAACACGTAAAGTGAGAACAAAAATAGTTTGGATCTTCCAAGTGGTGCGGGTGTATCGTGAAATGTGAAGATAGACATTTAGGAGTATTCATTTTAATTTTACCGTTATACAGAAGTGTATGTCTAGAACGAAATTAAATCGACATTATTTTTCATTTGTATTATTTTATTTTGATTGATCTACTGTTATTATACTTGGCTCGGGAAATATATTATCCATCACCGTTTCACAATTCCGAGGGTCGGTCAGTATGGTATATTTTCATGGATATCATAAAAACTGTACCTTTATCTTTCAAACAACACATGTAATAATTATATCCCAGCAAACACAAAAAACAATTGACATCATTCGCAAAAGGTTAGAAAAGGTTCCCACAAAACGTTTAAATGTCGGGTTATATAAAGGGTATAAAACGTTTTTAGAACATTCAAAAAACGTTTTTTGATAACTTACTGCAAATAAGTGGTTTGCAAAATATTTGGCAAAAAATGTTTGCAAAAAATGTACAAGTCCATATTTATCTTAAAACATCGTGGTGGCTAAAGCCACGGAATACCCAGCAACTTGTTTCACGCGTGAAAACGAAATGTCAAATATTTGCATATAGCATTGTACAGAGACAGAGAGATGGATATATATGAACAGTCTGTCTTCTGATCTTCAATATTATGTAGGTAAGTGTTCTTAAATTAATGTCATACGCTGACATTTTGTATATAAAATGACCCATAAATATTCCACAACAGCAAAGTGTTTTCAATTTAAATGGTTACTTGTTCAAATAAAAAGCTATCACAAAAGACACAAAGAAAAACTATTATTAAATCCTCACAGCAATGTCTTTTTTAAAAATCATATGAAATGACATTATTTTTTTTAATGAGCAAAATTTCATTAGAAATAGAATAACGCATTGTAGACGACTTCATGCATTCCACGTTTTCATCTGTAAATATGGCGAATGTTGCTATAAAGGGATGCATCAATATGCAGAAAGACAAAAGATGTACTTGAATGGGTGTTCTTTTAAAATCATGACACTGACTCACGGTGAATAAGTATAACGGGATCCCTGTATAAAGTATAGCATAGAGGAAATAGAGTGCATATACAAATCCTTCATAGCCATATAGTGCATCAAATTCGTTTTTTAATTACACAGCATACTACTGCGAAGCATGTAATTAGTCATTTTGTTTTACCTCAGTCATTGTAATATTTTATTAGACATAAGAATTTCCCAGAAGTGAGTGCAAGTTGTAATAAAGAATAGAAGTAAATGATGGCAGCATGTCATGTAATAATAGAACGCTGAACACGGAACAATTTGACCACTCTTCAAGCTTTTTATTGTTCACCAGCACTGAACAATAACGGATGATTTAATATAATGTGTTTTCGCCATTCGAGAAAATATCAGTTTCCAGTCAACATGTACATTAAGGGGGTACTACACCCATTGATTTTTTTGCATTTTTTTGCATTTTGTGAAGAAATTACAAAAAAAAAATGGACAAAGTGGTATGCAAAATGAAGGGGCAAATCTTCTCGTTTTATTGGTGGCATCGGTATCAACGTAGCTTACATGCTTTTAAAAGTAGAAGCCAAAAGGTGGTACATCACTGATGATTTAAATTCACTTCATTTTGGAAAGCTTAATATCAACAGATTTCGTTAAAATTTTGGATATGTGTTGCTAACACGTTAGGGAAATAAAGTTGATATGTAAAATGGGAATAAGTGGTTCCTGATTTCTTTTATGACTTCATGAACTTGGTGCTCCACAACTATCAAAAAAAGGAACTGGTTAAAATGCTTCTATTTTCAATGTTGAGCTATATTTTGTATTTTTAACTTGCGACATTATTTCACTGAAACTTAATTAAGCCATAGGTAACAGGTTACCACAACCATACTACAGCAATGTTGAAAAAAATTGTATTTCTTGTCACCTATACCACCATATTGGGTAGTTTTCCGTAAGCTTAGCTTTTGTGATTTTGGTAACTATTTTATATTTATTTGTGAAATCCATCTCAACTAGGCATTCTAAATTGTACTCACCATTTACATCCCAAGGTATATTAGTATATCCACCTTGCACTTCTCGATATATATCCAGTTAAAGACAGAATATCAAAATTATTCCTCATTATGATACATTTTGTATCACAGACTCTCACATGTGTATTCAAAATTGATGCTTAAATTTGACCTGAACCAATTGACCTATAACCTGACATACGGTGACCTAATAGCCTTTTCTTCTCCTAACAACACATCAATAACAACATCAATATCAAATTGACTAATGACTATGCATCTATTGTGTAAGTGTTTATTTAATTTATTCAGTGTTATATATTTTGCAAGCACCACTAGATTTTCTATAGAGAGTATAACAAAGGATTTAATGTATTCTATTCATGTACCCTACTTGAACATGTTGAAAAGAATAAATTATGGTTTGTTATGAAACACGCATCTGAGTTACCAGGATACGGTAAACAAAAAATATATAGGGCTAAAATGACTTACTATACAATGGTTTAAAAACACCTTTTTTATTTATTTTTAAAAAAATTTTTATTTCACATGATCCGTGCATATATCGCCTCGCTATAAATGAAAAAATATGTTTTTAGACCAATCAAACCAATATATGGGTGTAGTACGCCCTTAAGCCGTAAGTTGTACCCAGCGGAAAACACTAAAGCTGGAAAATAAGAAAGTCCATCATGTCAAGAAAAAATATGACTGGAAATTTGATCTTATGCTGCCTACCTCATTAAGAGCTAGGATAGCAACGTTTGTGAAAAACATTTCTAGGACATGAAAGCACATCAGACATATCGAATTGCATTCGGAATACGAGGAATATTAAATATATTTATATTTTTATTTATGATATTCAAAGTCATCTTAATTAATCCAATGATATGTACTTAAAGTGAAAAATTTAAGGTCTTTTTGAGAAAAAAATGTGTTCTTCAATACGAAATTTTAAATTTTTTAAATGATCATCGGCCTTTTCCTCCCAGCTACATACACTTTAAGTATAGACGAATCCAACGAGCCAAGTGATGGTCAGGATTTAGTCGGCCATGACTGGGTCCCCGGCGCACCAAACTGGTGTTGTGACTGCCCAATTGGTATCCCTTTTTTTGGTTATGATAATCATGATAGATTAATAATATGCAAGACAGACCTAAAGATATTGTAGAAAGTGATACACAGATGAGTGCTAATCATTATGACACACAGCTTAGGTAGATTTATCTTTAAACATAGTGGTTAAACACGGAATACCTAGCAACTGCTTTCACGCGTGAAAAGGAAATGTCAAATATTTGCATATAGCATTGTACAGAGACAGAGAGATGAATATATATGAACAGTCTCAGTCTGTCTTCTGATCTTCAATATGTATTAAGTGTTCTAAAATTTATGTCATACGCTGACATTTTGTATACAACGTAACCCATAAATATTCATCAACTAACAGCAAAGTCTTTTCCTTCCTTATAACACTAATTTATGACAGAGTATGTTACTTTCACACATTTTACCAGTAGCTAGACCGGTGGCAGACCAAGGTAGGTTGGTTTTGCCAGTTTAAGTATTATAAAAAAGATTCCGAGGGCAATTCCAGATATCAAAGATCAAAGTTTATACAGGGGTCAAAATTAAAAACTGGTCCAAATTTTTCAAAACCATGGCCAACTGTTCCTCTCGTCATAAGGATTCAAACAATATATAGCTTCACCTATATACGACTTATCGGTGTGTGAAGTTATGAGCAGAAAGGTCGAAGGTTAAACAGGAAACTCCACAGGGGTTAAAACAGACAAAGTACTCCAATTTTGCTGAAAATTGTTTCAAATATTGTTCTTTTTTGGATAACAACTCTAACACCAAAGTGTTATTATTCAATAATATATTGATTCAGATAATGAAAATCGATTGGCAAAGACCAACTCGTATACCCTTAAAGTGTCCAAAGGCAAAACAATCCGGCAGAAAAATAGTTCAAAATCAGAAATCCTCAATTTGAGAGCTCATTTTTGCCTTCATTTAATTGGATTTCCAAGCTTTTTCAAGTGACATTGGCAACAGGAATTCCAGTCGTTTTCAGAAAGCAGACTTGGAAATCCAGACATTTCTTTGATTGAAAATTTACTCCTCTATATGGGGTGTGCACTTTTTTCTGGAATAGCCCATTGATGGCAACATTCCGGCATTACCATGAACGGTTACCTGGGTAATGAGTTATTACAGGTAGTTATAACTATTCTTTATTCGCATTCAGGTTAAAGACCACTAATAGGCCTGGGCGATACATTGAAATACGATGAGGAACTATTTGTTTTCATGGCATTCGAAAAGACTGCATTAAAATCGCTGAAATTGATCAAGTTATATAGCCAAAAAGTACTTTTTAGAGTTTGATGCTTCAAAATGGTACATTTTCCTCTCATTATATGACATTTTTGATGTAATAGTACCAAAATTCATACGCACGGCTTCGGTTTTTAGTAAATAGTCGCCTTATCATATTGTAACTTTCAGCTTCGAGGGCGCACTGTCATTTTAAGGTGTTTACGGTTCAGTGCGTTAAAACAAGAAAAGTCTCAGGTCAACCTATGTTGAATTTTTGATCATTTGGCATCTAAATCATAATATTTCACCTGATATTGGTGGCATTGAACTGTGAGAGCTCTGAATATGAGTAAATTCCACCCGAAATTAGGCATTTTCCCATTGAAACACGTGTAATACATACTTAGTGGTATTTAACCTTCAGGTAACAGTACTAACAATTTGAGACTATTTCTATCACAATTGGAGCATTTCATCTATTTTAACCCCTGTGGATCTTCAAATTTAACCTTTGACCTTTTGACTTGTAACTCTGGAACGATAAGTCAGAGGTAGGTCAAACTATATATTTTCTGAATTCTTATGATCATAAGAATAGTTTGGTATGAGTTTTAACAAAACTTGAGCAGTTTGAATTTTGACCCCTGTATATACTTTGGCCTTGGAAATCTTGAATTGCTCAAGGTAGGGAAGTTCATAAAATTTTGAAGTTTAATATTTTTAGCTGAAAGTCAATCATGTTTCTAGTGCATATACTTTTTAAGTTACAGACAAAATAGTGTCACCAAATTGCCCAAAATTGTGTGTGTGAAGTTGTGACAGCAGGCACATGTGCAATGTACACTACTGTATGTGACCCCAGATGACCTCCTATTCTTTCCTGTAAGAAAGCTGTTTTTGATGGTCTTGATTTGCACACAAATTGCTTTTGCGTTTTAAAGAGTGTCGATTTGGTGGGACATAGATTGCACTATGGTTGGCAAAAATAATTTTTAGTGATTTTTTCTGATTTTTCCCATTGAGCCCCACAGTAAAGCCATTTTTGGACCGTACATGCACATTCCACTTCCCTATGGACGAATAGCGCCACCAATAGTGTGTGATGTGAGCCTGCCTACCCAAGGGTGACAATTCTACATCCACCATAATCTCATTTTGTACCAACTATAGCATAATAATCAGCGAAGAAAACTTGCAAAACCATCTAACATGATAAAATAATAGTTTGCAGCCGGGCTAAAGCTACTAGTACTAGCATTACCAATTACCATGAATCATCTTATGGTTCTTAATTTGAAATATTTATATGGCCCCCAACAAGCGCATAATCTACGATAGGTGCAGCTTGACACATCAGATAATAGCAGTCAAGTTAGCTCAATCGAAGGTGTTCGACTATGGTGCGAGAGGTTGCGGGTTCGAAGCCTGGCGGTGTCTAGTACGCTCTCGTGGAAAATTGAGTTAGCTTGAAATTCCCCTGGACAAGGAACTAACTGCCAATTGTCTCGTTGTAACCCGTACGAAACTCGGAGAGCTGATCCTGGTTGCGATGGTTATTTGTGGAATGTCTAGGGTGTGCGCTCTTGAAGCAGCAAAGTCCCTGTTGTTAAATGGTTTATGGAATATGTGGGCCATAGTGGTCAGCGACAACCTGTAAAGTGTGCTGAGGCTTGTGCTTATGCCTGTGCGTAGCGTACTATAAACAGGGGCTATTTTAACGTGCCTCACTGTCACGTTCGTGCAATGAGATAAAAGTGTTGATGAAGTAGAGTGCGTTTCAAAAATAAAAATATTGACCGTAAGAAAGGCTCTACCATTGTCTACTATTAAAGCATAGCTACACGGATTGTTAATTGTCACTGTACGAATATTTTATCTTGACACGTACGTGACAGTGAGGCACGTTAAAATAGCCCCTGACTATAAATCACTGCGCTCTTTTTAGTCTCTTCCAGTTGAGATCCACTCAGTGGAAGACATGACCTTAGTCTCCCACACAGGGGTATAGCTTTCAACTATAGATCTGACAAGTGCCTGTCATTTTCACCGATATTGCCTGTCCAAAATTTGACACTGACAAACATAAACCATACCTCAGCGCCTTCAGCGGGTTTAATCATTTTTTAAGGCAACATCTAGATCAAATTAACTTCGGTCTTTTTTTAAAGATATTTGAAAAAAAAGGAATCTTTTTGGTCAAGGTCATCAAAGAACAGTATCTTGGTGTAGATTATTCATCCAGTAGTTCAAAACATTATTTTGTAAATTAAATCTAATACTGGAACTAAAATTTGCAACGCACTTTGCTACGTTGCGTCTGAAAGTATCCGACTTCACTCAGGAGGAATGTGTAGACAATAAGTTAGCATTTCTGGACTGCTCGGTACACTTGAACAGTGACGGTACCCTTAACTCAACGGTTTATAGGAAACCCACGCATACCGACCACTATTTACAATTTGACTCACACCATCCGCTGATCCACAAATTAGGCGTGATCAGAACCCTCCAATACTGTGCGGACACCGTGATAAGCAATTCTGAGGACATTCCGGAGGAAAAAGATTACCTACAGAAAGCCCTTGGAAAGTGTGGATACCCCAGTTGGGCGTTTACCAAAGCAAACAAAACCAAAGACTCCGCTAAATCTACCACAGGAGAGGCAAACTATGACAATCGCACACAGGTAACCATCCCACACATCGCTGGGTTATCTGAAAGGCTTAAGAACTCTTTCAAGCCCGTCGGCATCACTACATGTTTCAAACCTACTAACATCCCACGGGGGAAGCTCGTGCATGTCAAGGACAAACAGTGCAATCTAGTTTATGGCATTACCTGTGCTGCCCCGGACTGTGGAGACTCCTATGTAGGCGAGACAAAACAATCTCTACGAGTGCGCTTGAACCAACACAGGCGCCCAAGCTCCAGCGAAGCCCAAAACTCCGGTGTTTATAACCACTGTAACAAGAGAACTGAACACTTCTTCAACCCCAAGGAAGCCATTATCCTAGATAAGGAGGAGAGGTGGTTCGAGAGAGGAGTTAGAGAATCCATATGGGAGAGAGTGGAGGAGCCCGCCATTAACAGAAAAGGGGGACTCGGCCACGGGGGTGACACTAAATTCACGGTTATTCTATTACGCACGCAAACCTATGACAAATCCCGCTGGTTTGCTTGGTAGAAAATGAGTCCAGTTATCGATCGGTTATGGATATTAGCATGTTCGACCCCTTGATTATGTTAATTACGGTTGACAAATAAAGCCGCCATTCAGTTTGCGAACTTTGTCTGTTCAATGCGAGTACCAAGCTTGAAAGTGCGCCCCTCTGAGAGCTGAGACCACTGACCTCCACTGACCTCGTTTGTTTTTGTTTCCTCGTGTGATGATAAATATCATTCAATCTATAGTTATCGGACGTACACGTTGTATTACCGCCCTAAGCAGTTTGTTTAAAAACAAGTAAATAATCATTACTCGCCGTTCTATTTGATCTTGTGCATTTCCCAAATCACGTAATAAATTGAAACGCCCTCAATTGAGCTGAGGCCACTGATTATGTAATCACCCGAGTGTTTTGAATTTTGATTTATACACTACAGCGTGTGAGCCGGTTAGTAATATTAATGAAGTGACACACTGATGCACGGCGTTTATAGCACTTATACATGTCACTTGCTGAATACGTATAGGCCTACTCATAGTATTTAAAATCTATGGCCTACTAGAAGAGTTTAGGTCTATCAAAAGAATGATTGAATGATTTTGGAGATTATCCCCCGAGATTATCAAGGGCTGTGTAATAATTCTGAGCCGGGGGGAAGGGTTTTTTTGCACATAGGCCCTATTCATGGTAGGCCTACGCCTATTAAATAAAATGCTCTAAAAAGGCTTAGGATAACAGTACGTTACCGGGGGTAAAATTTCCGAATGGCCCGCCAAATATCGTTCCCCCCTCTCAGCCTGCCAAAAATCCCCCAATTTTACCCTCCCCCAGGGATCATAACTATTGCACAGCCCCTAATGATTTCAAAAGAGAAATAGGCCTACAGCAATTTTATGAAAACAAAACAAATATACAGATAGATAGCCGTAAACGAAATGGGACATCTATTGCATTGATTTTTCTTGCACAACTTTTATTTACTCATCTAATAATTAATTAGTTAATTAATGAATGAATGTATGAATTAATTACTTAATAAATAAATAAATAAATAAATAAATAAATAAATAAATAAATAAATAAATAAATAAATAAATAAATTAATTAATGAAATTTATTTATTTATTTATTCATTAATTTATTTATTTATTTGCTTGTTTATTTATTTATTTAATTTAGGCCTATTGAAGTAACTCAGCTCTTAAACATTTCACGTACTCACTTGCAACGGCTCAACGAATTAATTGATACATCAATTCTTCAAGTTATCAATCAATCAAACAATAACAATATTAATAATTATATAATAGTCAATTTCGATCAATAGACTTATCAAACCATCAAACAATGAAACAATGAACTGATCGACCAATCAAGTTGTCGATCAGTTTTAATTTTATGACTTGTGATGACGTGAGACTAAATGACTGACAGATTGACTGATTGATATGTTGATGTATGGGTTGATTGATTGATGAATTGATTGATTGATTGATTGATTGATTGATGATTGATTGTTGGAATAAAGTGTGAAGGTATAACAGGTAAATGAATGAATGCAAGAGTAATTGAGAGGAGGGATGATTACTTGGCATTGGTGGATGAATTAATTTTTCTGAAATAAATGCGAGTAATAAATTGCCATTTTGAAATTAAAGTGAGACAGGTGTCAAGAGAAATCAAAAAATCATCATTATATCAATGTGTTTTTCATTATTAGACACATTAACATAATGCACTTTTGATAATACATTAAACAAACTTTCAAAAGTTATGCAAATCGGATAAAATTTTTTTTAAACAACGTTTTTTTAAATTTTCAAACGCGTTTTTTACACATTTCATTTTTTCACCATATTTCGACCTGAAATAAAATGTAGCTCCAAAAGTATACCCACCATAAAAGGCCTTAAACTTTGCATATATTGTCTTTAGACTATTTTCTACTGCATGCACCTACAATCAAATTAATCTTTCTGGGACAATTATACAAATATTTGGTCAAATTTACAAAATTTTAATAATTTAAATAATATTGTTCATGATATAATTAATTGGGTTGTTTTGTCATCAGAATGAGATTAATTTTAAGTGAGTGAGTGATGAAGTGAGTATAAATGTTAGTGATTAAATAATAAATAAATAAATAAATTAAGTAAGTAAGTAAGTAAGTAAGTAAGTAATTAATAATAAATAAATAATAAATTATAGTACAGACCCAAGTTATTGTAATATATTTTTTTCCAATAGAGGCATAACATTTTGTTTCAAAATATTTATTTAAATTTATTTGATTATTTTCTAACTTAAATATTTTCTTTAGAGCAAAGACAAATATTTTCCCTTTTCTCTAGTAGAGCTGTCTCCAATTTGAGCCCAAAATAAAACTCTGCTTCTTTTATTATTGATTTAATTTCACGATTTATTCCATTGAGCAATATCAAGGATTAAAATCCCACGTCTCACAGCAGATAGTTACTTGGCGTAGTGGTCGTACGCTGTGCCTTTCAACCGAGAGGTACCGAGATCGATTCCCGCCTCCGCCTACTATTTTGTTCAAGACTGGAAAGAATGAAGCTTATTTGACTTTACAACACTAAATTATTCATGGCTTACCCTACCTGGTGGTGTAAAGCATGGAGCTATTACACACCACTCCACGCCATACATAAATTCTGCCAGTCACATTTCCCCAATATGAAATTTTTTTAAAGTAAAATTTCAATTTTAATTTTACTTCATTAAAGTTTGGCGGAGGCGGGGTTCGAACTCACGGCGGCGGCGGACTGCTTTGGATACACTATGAACACAGCGCCTTAGACCACTCGGCCATTTGTCTTCTTGGAATTCATTTGAAACTTATTTGAAGGTATAATCGCAACTTCAACATAGGCCTACCACGTGACAAGCAAAGGCAGAAAACGTACCATATTTTGGAATTTTATTTGCCTAAAACATTTATGTGTATTATTAGCGCTCAATTAAGTTAACTGCGTGTTTTATACAAAAAAATCCAATAATAAACAGTGATAACTGGGCGTCTGTATGGACAATACATTATATCGATTTTGACACGTGCTTGTGTCTCAGTACATTTCCATGGTCAGTAAAATACTATAGAGGAAAACCTACCATTTTCTTGTATCACGTTCGATGTTTTTATCAATTACATAAAAATTCCATTTTAGATTTATGTTTTTCAGGAAATAAAAGATTAGATTACCATAAAAACGAAACAGTAATCTTTTGCCGGGTCTAATGTAATATTCACATAGGATTTTCAACGTTTTTTCTATCCTTATTTTTGCTCAATTAAAAAAATATGTTGGCGTATATAAAATTGAAATAAAATTCTCTGCTTCTTAAACGACATCAAATGTGCCACAATTGGGTATCACGAATCGTTATATATGATGTGCAGTTAATATTCATATTTTCTTTTATGCAGAGGATGCTTCAGTTTTGACAGGAAAAATATTTTCTTGAAAACCCTCTCACTCGGTTATTTTAAAAAGGTAACCACGCTTCCCTAGAATGTGCAAAAAATTAGCATTAAAATTTTTCTTATTCTAACAGCAAGCGTTTCTAGAATGTATTTTGGCGAAATGTGGTGTGGAGCTATTATAAGATGGAGAGGAAATAGATTACGTAACGCATTGAAACCTTGTGCCGATTTGAAATCTGACAAGCTATTCATCGAAAGGCACCTTTTGTTTGGGACAAAGGGCTTCCACCATTAAATCGGTAAGCTGACCCGACAGTGTATTAACGCTTTACCTAGGAGGCTACTGTCAATAAGTGATCAAATGCAAGTCGCGTGAAAGCGCTTAACGGAATGAAAAGTACCTATTGTTATACATAAACCCAAGGGTGTGATTGAGTAGCCGTAAGCACAAAAGGTACACATTAGCCGCTAATGCATAGTTCGTTGTCACCCCACTGACATTAGGTGCTTCATTTAAATAAATTGAATGCGCCTGCTGAATGATTACACATCATGGCTGCCATGTCTATAATGGTATTAAATAGCTACGTCCCGGGAGCTACGTATACATGTAACATATAATAAGTATACCGGTATAGGCCTATATAAAAGTTGTTTTACAAATTGAGATTTTATTTTATTTTATTTTAAGAAGGAGAATGTCATAATCAGTGGCGTACTGATGGGGGGCAGCTCTTCTGTGAGAGGTCTTGGGAGGGATGAGGTTGAAGGAGGGATATGAAGAATGAGAGGGGACTGGAGGAAGAGAGAAAGAGGAAGAAATAAAGAGAAATAAATAAATAGACGTAAATAAATAAAAAGGTAAGGAAAATGATAGGAATGAGAGGGGACAAAACGTAAGAGGGGATGGAGAAGGAAGGGAGATAAGAAGAGGGAGTGATACTTTAGCAAGTACAGAGAAAGGAAAAGAATTGAATGACAAATAAATGTAAGCCTTATAATAATTATTATAGAAACTAAACACAGCCCCCCCCCCCGCCCACAAACACACACACACACAGGCCTAACATTAACAGCACTATAGGCAGCCATTCGATGATGCCAATGCCTTTTATGCGTTACGTATTTAAAACGCCCAGTCAGATGTATTTTACACCTGCCAAGCACAAGTCACCCAATTTCGAAAATTGGACGTTGAATGTACACTCTCATGAATATTGATTGGCAACATTTTCCAATATGTCAGCGCTCAAATCGGACACAATAGAACAATAGACCATTCAGTGCGTTGGTGTAAAGTGCTACTGGTAAACATGAATATGAATTTATAACACAATGCCTAATTTAAATAAGAATGCGGCCTCATGCTAATTAGGGAGTGCCTCTTCCTATCAATTATTCCATGACTCGGCGTTACGAGACATTCCTCGCCGTCTGACGTCACAACATCTGACGTCATCACAACATCATCAATCAGATGCCTGATGAAGTCCGATGCTTTCGGACGCAACGTAGCAAAGTGAGTTGCAAATTTTAGTTCCAGTATTAGATTTAATTTACAAAATAATATCAAAGAACAGTGTTAGATTTTGTTTTAAAATGTGTTTCTCACATAGTTAATAACAAGTTGCGAATAAATGTGTAGTTATACAGCCTGTCTCAAAAAAATTGTGTAAGTGAAAAGCGCCCTCTTTGGCAATTAGATAATACCGTTGTGACATTATGCTTACATCAACGTAAAGGACGTAGTCTCAGCTGTCAAATGTTGTTTGTTCTGTTCAATTTGCTTGATTCAATCTCGAGATATGTTTAGTTAACTACGAAAGGGTAAAATCACAATTGTGCCACTTTTACTACGGAATAGGGCTGTACAATCAATGATTGCATCAAGTTTATCAAGAGTTCCTTCGGGAAATAAAAAGAATGCATCAATTACACAACAATACAAAATAGTTTTTACTGTTTTATCATGATACATGTATAATGCTTCTCTTTTTACATTATACCTGTATCATGATAAAACAGTAAAAAGAGTAACAACTATTTTGTATTGTTGTGTAATCGATGCTGTTAAATTAAATATATGTGCATGTCAATGATAATCATGGTAAACACTGTTTTCTTTGTCACTCAAGACATGTTAAAAGACAAACAAATATTGCACACTTATAGGTTGATGAACGCGTATTACTTGTTGGGAGAGCTAAAGAAATTAGACAAAATAATGCATACGCATTGATGGGTCTAATGCACGAGTACTATACGGTATACTAAAACCGAACAAGCCACAATATAAATTATACAAAACGAAGAGAATAACGCAAACAAAATAGAAATTGTCGAATGGCCCATATAAGGTCAGTATTGACCAGCCCCTTTTTATTAAAAATAACAACAACAAAAAGCTGTCACACAAGACACAAAAAGCAACATTATATTAAATCCTCAGTGCAATATCTTTCTTAAAAATCATTATGTGAAATGATAATTTCCTTCTCGTGAACGAAATTTCATTATAAATAAAACCACGCAAAGCGATGCATTCCACGTTTTTATCTGTAAATATAGCGTATGTTGATATAAAGGGATGCGCCAATATGTAGAATACCAAAGAAAATAGAAATATGTACTTGAATGGGTGTTCTTTTAAAATCACGAGACTGGCTCACAGTGAATGAGAATTACGGGATTCCTGTATGAAGTATTACATTGTAACAATTTTACAATTTTATACTTTGTAATAACAAAATTGAACAGAAAATACTTACCGTGACTGAAAATTGATCAAAAAACAAAAACATTTCAATTTTATTGTACTCGAATTATAAGTTCATACGTTAAATGATTTCTAAAAGTTTAAACTGACTTTCAGTACAACAAATTCAACTAAGCTTGAATTTTCGATGTGTCATACACATCTTTATCAGAAGAAGTTATATGATGTTGTGATGGACTTGCCCTTTTTTTGACCATTGGCGACTTTTGGCCGAATAATAGCGTAAGTTGGCAATTACCTGGCAATTCTAGTCCTTGATCGCGATTCAGTTCTGGTGATTCTTTCTTGATCTGGATGGCCTCCGCACTAATAGGACAGTCAAAGTATCAAATCACCCACCACTAACTGCTACAGAATCCATTTTACATGCGTCCACCTCCCAAAAGCTCACACAAAAACATTTCAAAAGTCCCGAAAAATCCAAGTAGTGCAACAGTGCTCAATTTTCATAAATCCAAAAAATCCACTTATGCAGGGGAGAAATTTTGTCAAATCTTAATAAAAACATATACCAATGTATTTCTCTCGTCATAAGGATTCAGAAAAAGTATAGTTTGACCATCTCTGATGTACAGTTCTTGAGTTATAGGGGAAAAGGTCAACTGTCAAAATTTGCATGACACGTGGGACAAAAAAATTGAAAAATTCTCCGAAAAAATGGTCTCAGATTACTCCACTTGCAAGAACATTTAAAAAAGAATAGTTTGTAATATATCAGATGGTTTGTTACCTTCGTAGCAGAGCAAATAAGATCAAAATCCATTGAGACCTGTGACTTTGACCTATTTTGTGATGTTACCAATGTAATAAAATATCCAAATAAATGCAAATGTTCTCATCTTGATTCATTTTTGAACAATTTAAGACCAAATTTGGAGCATTTTTCAACTGTAGACGCATGTGGACTCCAAAATTTTACCTTTGACCTTTCTGCCTCGAGAACTGTATGTCGGAGACACGTTCAAACTATATTTTTTCCTGAATGTTTATGATGAGAGCAATACATTGGTATGTTGTTTAAAAAAAAATAAAAAACACCATTTGACCAACTTTGAAACTTTCCTCTCTGCATAAACGGCCATGTTGTATTTATGCAAATTAAGCACTGTTCCACTACTTGGATTTTCGGGAACTTTCGATGTGTTATGAAATATGCTTCTCTGAAATGAATGGGATCTGTTGCAATTAGTGGTGAGTTGACCGCTTATTTTTCTTAATGTGACTAGCCTATAAATGGGGGTAATCTCTGTTATCCTTGGCCATTTCCACAGCACTGCAAAGCATGTACTAATAATTAGTCATTTTGTTCTATCGCAGTCACTGCAATATCAGACATTAGAATGTTCTAGAAGTGAAGGCAAATTGTAATAATAGAACACTGAGCACGGAACCATTTTGACCACCCTATGTTTATTATTTTGCACATGTTTTTTTTTGTTTACAACATCAATTTTTAATGATTTGCCATAAAATTTGTATTATATCGGGAATTTCAAAAAATTAAATTATTTGATATCAGACGGTTCCTCGTATTAAGAATGCAATTTGATGTGTCTGATGTGCTCTCACGTCCCTTAAGGAGTTGTACGATAACTTTATTCCAGATTTTAATATATACATTTAATTCTTCAAGCTTTGTATTGTTCACCAGCACTGAACAATAACGGATGATTTAATATGTAAAAAGTATCAGTTTCCAGTCAACACGTACATTAAGCTGTAAGTTGTACCCAGCGGAAAACACTAAAGCTGGAAAATAAGAAAGTCATTCATATATGGCAAAAACAAGAAGCAAAATATGATCGGATGATGCCTAAGTCATTAAAGCGATGTTGCCTGAAAAAATAGTTTATCATATTTTTTATTTTAAGTATTAATACTATTGTTATTAGCATCACCCGCCCCATACAACACACACCACACCAAACATACCCGACCCTAAGAATGTCAACAAAATATTGTTTTAAAGCCATATTATAACATTTCTCTAAAAATAGATTAGTATTAATTTTCAATAAAATGTTAGCATTTATTGTCAGATATGACCCATTTTAATTTTGAACCGAAATGAGGTAAAGCAAAGAAAATTGGAATTTACTACTAGCGTCAATGCATGTTACTCCGGCGGTTTTAATATGGTACGATCCTCTGGCGTGCGCGTGTGTGACCTACACGCCGTGTACGTAGGGGTGTGTTGACATCGCATACGCGTTCGACTAATAATAATATTGCTATCGCAAAACATGTAATAAAACGACGGTTCCGGCGGTTTATCAAAATCTCGGATTTTGACAAAACTACAGCACCTAAAGTCTTGATTTTTGCAGAGAATTTTTGATTACTGAAGTACATTACAATCGTGTAAAAACCTGAATTAAATTTTTTTGAGGGCGTTCTCCTCAGCAAATGTTATAATGTGGCTTTAACTATGTTATCTTGGAGGTTCATTAACAATATGGGTAAGTAATGTTGCCCGCTTTGGGTAGTTCAGATGTTTAGATGTGGAAAACCAACCAATGTGCCCACATTTGGACAGGATTGTAAATCGAGAAATAGCAAAAAAAAACCAAAATCACAATTTGGGTTTGTTACAAATTTGTGATGTTAATAATGTTTAACATTGTTTGATAGTTTCAGACCGGAATATAACTGGCATCTTGTATATTTTCAGACATTTTTCAAGGTCATTTCTACTCAACATTGTCAATAATATTTTTAAAGTCCGATATCTCAATTTACAATTTTATAATACCACAATTTACAAACGCACTATCTTCGCTTATGAATGTCCGATTTCATTGGGGAAAACGGCGTTGTGGAGCAATATATTAAGATATGTAAAACACTCAAATTGATAACCTACCCAAAAGTGTCTCTTTTTGATATACCACGTCACAAATGTGAATATGCACGATGGGCAAGTGAATCACGGAGAAGTCTACAAATAAGTAGCAAAGTCTTTTCTATATAATTATCTGTCACTAAATTATGACATTGTATATTATATTGACGCATTTATACACGTAGCTACTAGAATGGCCACGAATCCTCTCATGGTGTTTTATTTGAAATATTTATGTAATACCAACAAGTGCATAATTTACGATAAGTGTGACTAGACACACCGATCTCTGAGGCACCAATCTCTGTAAAAACTGACCACTCTATTGGACATGTTGGAAAAGGGAATAAAAAAAAAAAAAGGAAGGTTTTTATTTCAAACTCTAATGGTGACCCGCAGGTCAAATTGCTAGAATTGTACATTAAACACACCTAAACAGACACAATGCAATTTGCAGGCAGCAGCTTAATCAGCGCCAATATTGCAACATTGAAACAAACAACTATACAAACATCCAAACCAACACAACCCCATCCCCCAGTAGGCAATGAGGATAAAGTGCCTTGCCCAAGGAAATCTTAAGCCTTGCCCAAGTGTTGTGTCCTTGGGCAAGGCACTTTATCCTCATTGCCTACTGGGGAAGTGAATAGTGCACAGTGTCGACAGCCAGTGTTATAAATATAAACTTAATACTCCGTTGGTGAGCGACGGGCGATTGGTATTTCACCGAACGCAAGAAAAAGAGGCCTACCGTATCTGATTGGCTAGAAATCGATCGCTTGATCGCTCAGAGGTGTAGTACAAACTCAAAATGGAGACATGTATTCAATTCGATTGAAATCGATATTCTATTATTGACGCAGATAAAGAAAGTCGATAATGTACATTGTATTATAGATACAACAGCTGGATCTTACACGGGTTCCTTTGTATAATTCATTTCTCAAAAAGTTGAATATATCACAATTTTTACTTTGGATTTCAAAATCTTTAATGCAGTAAAACATATCCACAGCAAACAGCAAGGCCCCGCTAATTAGTGTATTGCTTTTCGAGTTAGTGTACTGGAAACAAAACCTGCGTTTTACCTGACAACAAATCGAATTTTCTATAATGGCAACACCATTATGTGGTACTGATCATGCACAAATCGTAGAATAGAAACTATGTGGCAGGCTCTGTGTGATATCTCATATGGTATGCTTAGCCTGAGTCGCTCGGCCTATCTCGAACAAAATCGCCATGCGTAGCTTTTGAAAAACGACAGGATTCGCCGTACTATCACGGCAATTTTTGACACGAAGATATAGGGATGATGACGATGTGTAGTGAACAACTGGACATGGTATGGGTATAAGGGATTTTGGTGATAATGAGAAACGTCACATCCATTTCCATTCGTATTTTCCATTTCCAGACCTATCCCCAACTATATGTAACAATTCACTGAACAGTTTCATCTGTAGGATTGGTTTGGTTATCAGAAAATCCAGAATATTACTCACATCTTTAACTTCCGCCATCTAGGATTATGGCTTTCTCAAAAGTGACTTGGTTCACTGCTTCTCCCGTGGAAACCGGCTGTAGCCTCCTCATTTCCAGTGTGCGATGGTGCAAGCAGTGAATCAAATACGCGATCTACGGTTCACGGTGTCGTGATCTAGAAAACACACACCAAAAACTCGCTAGACATCGATAACACTTGGCGTTTACACATAGATGCAAAGATAATGGACTAACACCATCGAGTCTAAAGATCCGCTACCGCATTCACACCGAGAAGGCTATAGTCTAGGAGCAAAGGGTTTTGAAAAAAATGGTCGAGTTCAACACCCATGTCAACCAATCATTGATAATTATGAAAATTAGATCACGCTTTCAAATGTAGATTGACTTGTTCGACTTCTCTGCTCGTGAATATTGCACTGCAAAAACTTCCCGTGTATAATGTGATCAAGGTAACTTCAAACCTGATAATCTGCGGTTACACGATTATGTAACAAACTTAAAGGAAATCTGTACCATAAACTAATCAATGGCTAATATAGTTATATACCCCTAAATTAAACATACCAGACGCTCTATATGAATTTCGGAATATTCCTAACAAAAAAAAAGCACTTTTAATCCTTCGTTTCTGCGATTCAAGGGAGCCGCCATGATAGCTGCTTGTGAATCCTTTCTGCCACAAACGGTAGTGTAACCTTTCACACAGACCCACGGCGAGCGTGTGTTGCTGTATGGCATTCGCGGCCCCTACAGCGAATTTTGGTTTTTAGTGCTGTTTTTACTTTTCGTTCTCAAAAGACATTGTTGATCATAAATATTACTTAAAATACATTTTTTTATGTTCTTCTGTAGTTTTATGGGTAGAAATTGTCGCGTTTTCTTTTGAACGAATGTTGAATCTTTGGTAGTATTCGCTTCGTGTCACCAAAGTTCACGAGGGACGAGGCTTGTGGCACGGATTTCGCTGGTTTCAAAATCGGGGTACCGTTACAGCGTAATAAAAATACATCGGGTATCAATATGGCAGCCACCATGGATCGCAAGCTCACCGCTAATCGTCGTAAGGAATTAAGAATTTCTCCTTTATTTGGACGTATATAAGCTTGGGACTTTTACTGTCGTTTTTATTATTGCTGCAACTATATAGCCATTGATTAGTTTAAGGTACAGATTCCCTTTAAATAAAACCAAAATTGCTTTCTACAAGTTTCAAGTTTCTAACAAAGGGTACAAACAAAGATATTGGTAATGACGTCAGTCAAGAGCTTAGGCAGGATAATAGGAAATCACGTGATCAAAACCAAAACCAATACCAAAACTTATTATTTAAAACGACTGATTGCACCTATTTACACTTGACAAAACTTTTACCGTAATTTCCTTTTGATTGTGCCGCGGATCATCTGCCTTTGGAATCACAATTCATATGTTCAATCGGTTTATTTACCTGTATGTATTTTACATTCCTGTAGTTATTTGCACATTACGTTGCAAGCTCCCATTCTTTGTCCATTAAATTTTACAGCGACAAACATGATACCCATAATAGATGCGTTCTATTACACCCAGTTTATACTAACTCTTCGTCTCTTGGAGTGTAACGAATCGTGGAACAAACGTCACTCTGCAGATATGTTTTAAAAACTTTTCAAGAAATTATTCTATTATCTCATTTGAAGTGACGTACTATAACATTCAACATCCTAATTAGTATCTTATAATACAGTCTATTTCTCAGTATTCGTTTCTACTTCAGTACGGTATTATCCACTTTTCTTCACATCTACTAGCTTGAAGCCACCACTTTGACAAATTCTGTAAAAGAATGAAAACGAAGATGTTGTTTATAATTCAGTTTTATAAAAAGCTTTCTACTACTAAAATAACATCCAACTTTTGGCATGTATGTTGTTTGTAATTAAATGAACAAAGAATCAGAGTCAACCGGACATAGACAATACTTTGGTTGGATATGGATTGATTCAGGTAATCATAAAATGAAGCCTCTTTTAGTGTATTTGATTGTTAATGATAAATCATGGGATATTCCAGTACACTTAATGGTCAAATAAATGAGTGGAAACTGTGTTGCTAGTATTTTCAGGATTTATAGCATCTTGCCGTAGAATTAAAAGGCAAAATTAATCCTTTACAGTGATTCAATTGATAGTTCATAACCGTGGATTGCTAAACTGAGCTACTTCTAGTCGATTGACTCAATTTCTAGAGAAATAAAATCTCACTAGATTTTACGAGTCAAATACGAATTTATTCTAGACATGATTCTGAGTCAAATTTGATTCGGATAATCTAGTGCGATCTTATTTCAAAAGAAATCTAATCAAATCAGCAAGATCGTTTTAAAAGTGTAACATCAGCAGTACGGATGTAATACCATGTCTGTAAAATGTTGGTTTTTTTTACATCTATCTGTTGTAAGACAACCAATTCTCGAAAACATAATTCTACCTTCATAATTGACTCTTCCATCGCCGTCGGCATCACTTCGACTAATCATTTCTTCTACCTGTTTATTTGACAGCTTGTTGCCTAAATTTTTCATCACCTCTTTGAATTCCGAAGCACTGTGGAAACAAGCAAACATATCTGAGATGAATACAATGCAAGTACATAATGCGCTGGGGTCTAAACTTGGGAACCCTCTTTTACACTCTTAAAAATATGTTACTCAACTTTAGTTAAAAGGTTATAACTCAACAAAATCAGTAAAATTTACTCAAATTGAGTAGAGCTCGTTTCAATAAAGTAATACCCTCAATGCTGGGTACTGTTTATCAATATGAGCTCAATGCTGGGCATTATTTCCTCAATTTGAGTATTGTTTTACTCATTTTGTTGAGTTGTGACCTTTTTGAGTAAAATATTTATGGCAGTGACATATTCGAAACCGCATCAGGTCTATAGGCCGTAAATTGAATCAGATTTCAAAATAAACTGCTGCTAAGGCTAACATAATGTCATTTTTTAAATTTCACTTAGGAGCAAAGTTGACTCCCTCTTTCACTGAAATACTGTGAACTGTGTTTGCTATATTACTTAAGCTTACGCTAATTTTACGTCGTTCAGCCTGAGCCGAATAGTATATAGATAAAACAGGAGTTGACACCATGGACCGTTATAACCAGGGCAGTGGTATATCTCCAACATTTCAAAGGAACTAGCAGTCCCTTTATAATTTAGTTACGGCTAGCTACTAGCACCAAACTAGTGGTTCTGGGTCTTGGTTTGGGGTTTCAAGGTTAAAAACGTCCCCCAATGCAAATCACATGTAATACATGGTGATTTGTCATCCTACGCGTCTGGTCCGACCTGCGGACCATAGGCTGGGCTGCTGTTGCAACCCTCCAACGATGAAAATTGTTACTTGTGATCTTTCCATTGTGTCATATTGGAATAATTTAATGTGGAATTTAATACGTACAAAGTAGCCCAATGGGTGTAGTCCAAATATCAAGGCGCGGCCAACGTGAATGTAACCTAATTATGCGGATAAAGCGCCTTGTGCCAACCATGAACAGTTGGGTGACACATTTAAATGAGGGACTAGTTTGTAAGCGGCTTCAAATTTCAAAAATGAAAAATACAAAGTGACACATAATAAAATCTTGCAAATTTCGGATCGTCATGATGAAATTGTACGCTCGCTATTTCAGTTTTGAGAAAATATTTATTTATCCGCTTGGCATCGATTATCGCGCAGAACTGGTGATGCCACTATTGATCAGGTAGAACATTCATAGAGGACGCTCTGTTTCAGTCAACCCAATCAATTCCTCCAATATTAAGTATATAACACCTTGAATTGGATATCATCAGGATTTGATGGCTCATGATTTACTTACCTCTTTTGTCCATGGGGTCAATATGGGCTCCATTATGGATTCAACGCGATGTAACAGCAGATCTAGGTATAGCAGAGACTCATATCACACCGCGCAATTCAGACCAATTATAGGACCATTCTTTGCACTTATTTCAGCGTAAAAATGACCTACCCCTGGTTTTAATACACACCTATGACGTCGCGCTATTGTTTTACTGCTCCATTATTTTCCACGAATGGAGCGATGATTACAATAACACGCCATTCGTAATGCCTTTCTCTTTTTTCTGAGACCAAATACTTCTCAGGGAAAGAGTACTGGCATTTACGAATGTAGTGTTAATAACAATTTTCGAAAAGCAAGTATTTGCGAAAAGTGCAGTATTGTTATCATCACTTCATTCATGCAAAACAATGATACGAAAAACAACAAGACAATGATTTTCATTAATACAATAAATTAAGGAAGCGGATAGCAACATTTGCATAGTATTGTTACGGGACCTGAAAGCACATCAGACATATCGAATTGCATAAGGAATGTCCTTCTGATATCAAATAATTTTGATTTTGTGAAATTCGCGATACTAGTAATACACATTTTATAGCAAATTATTAGTCCTCGAAGTAAACTTGATAAATCTAATGACATGTAATTAAACTGTATGTAGCTGGGATGAAAAGCCGACCATCAATTGAAAATGTTGAGCTTTCATATTGAACATAAACATTTTTCCAAAAAGACCTACATTTTGTTTAGTGTTTTGAGCTATTATCTTTAATAATGAAGGTCAAAATTTTCATATGATGGACGTATGCTGTTCACCCAAACTTCATACTCTTTAAGTGCATATCGTTAGATTTATACAATTACTTTGAGGACTTTTAAATTTCAAAACTATAAATTTTTAATAATTTGCCATAAAATGGGTATTATATCGCGAATTTAAAAAAAATCAAAATTGAGGACATTCCTCATATTCAAATTGCAATTCGGTGTGTCTGATGTGCTCTCAGGTCCCGCAAAAAACAACGTGAAAACGTCGCTATCCGAGCCCTTAAACATAAATTTACAATGCAATCTGTGAAAAGCAAGGCAAGATCATAACGGGCAGGTTAAATTGTTGGTTAAATTGTTGGCTAAGTTGTAGGCCTACTTATTATGCAAGATATGTTTTTAGCCTCACTTTGGAAAATACTTATTTTAGGCTTCATTTATTAGACCCGTATACTTTTAATTATTTGGACCTTTCTTTCCACGCTAAATTTAGGTAAAAAAGGGAAGTTAAACATGTTACTGCTTTTATAACATTTTTTCTTCTACGTTTTCAGTGTCTTACTCCCTATTCCAGAAAAATACAGAACTAATTTTTTTGAATAAAAAAAATATTGTCATGTTTTGCCAAATGAAACATAGCTAAATCCTAATCCTTTAAGGGAACAAACCAAAAGATCGATGACGTCCGAGGGGGTAAAAATACTCGATTACGTTTGTACAAAAACATCGGTCTGAATAATGTGTCATTATTATTATTAATATTATGTCAAAATTTTCAACATTTCATTATTACGTTTCTGGCAGGGAGGGAGGGGGTCGGCTGAGAAACGAAACTAGTTACGTTTATAGGACGTCATCGATCTTTTGGTCTGTTCCCTTAGCTAGTCCTAACTGGTAATAAAAGTCAAATTTCAATATTTGGTCAATTTGAGGTAAAATGGTCCCAAAACATGCAATTTTGCATGTTTTCTTACAATTGTAGTGACAAAATTGTAAGACTTTGCACAAGTCTAAGCATTCAAAATCTTGAGTATAGGCTACGAGTTAGCTGAAATTAGTCTTTGTTCAAGTCTTTGGGCCTGACTGTCACAGAATACGAAGAAGGTCGAAAAACACCCTTAAAATGTTTTTGGCTCTTAAAACTGGATAATATATTTTAATCCAAAAAAATTATGTATTTTTCTGGAATGGGGAGTAGGTCCTACGTATAATTTGTTATTTGGGCAACATATTGCTACATTCTGTACTGCATTTAGGCCTATGAATCTGTTTATTTTTTAATTGTTTGCTTTGGGCATGTTTAATAATGATAAAAGCCACAGTACGCCTATTTTCTGTATAATTTTTATTTGGCTTTCGTACAAGCTGCATTTTGTTTCATCTGACGGTATTTTGGCATGCTTGAATATCGATCAGCATGATCAGTAGGCCCATCCGATAATTAATTTTATAATGTTACGGATACTCCATTGGTCTGGAAGTTGAGGTCGGAGCTTTTATTTCGCGTCGAAGGCGGCGAAGTTTTCTTCTTTTTTTTGGGGGGGGGGGTGGTTGTTGTTGGTGGTGGTGTGTTTTTTGTGCCCTCGAAGTACAGGGACATGAAGGTAAAATGGTTTGTAATACATATAGGGCCAACCCAGTTGTAGTCACTACAAATTTCGAACGTTTGAGGACTTTTAAACTCTAAACACTAACAATGCTTAATATTTAAACATGGCGTTTAAGAAATCGTTTATATCGTCAGTGTTAGGCCTAGGTAAAATGGGTTATAATAGGGCCAACCAAATAAAACAAAGTTTACACATTTACAATTCTCTTACCTTTCTTCGGCCAAAAGAAGAATCATGCCCGATTTAAGTCCTTAAATGCTGAGAATCAACGATTATATCCTCGGAATGGTTCCATCATTAAAATTATCCATATTCAACGAAGCTAAAAAAATAGTGTTCACAACTGCATGGTTGCTCAGGTATAGCAGCAGGTCTAGCTTTCTTGAGGTACACTACTGTTATGACCATTTTGCCAATTTTCCTTATTATGCAAAATAGAGACCTCAACGCAGCTACTTCAATAGTTAACACATTAGAAGTGGGCATAAAGACCTATTGATGGTTTAATCACTTGAATGATTTTGCGAATCTACGTTTATTTAATTTGTGTAACAAACATTTTAAATCTTTATATTCAAGAGGGTGGTTACGGATGATTTGAACTAAACACCTGGATCGTGATGGGTAATTCTATAGAAATTTTACATAAAGCTAAGTCAATGTATTTTTCAATCACACCTGCACAATCATTGTTATTATTACGGTATCAATCTGCAATTGATCAATTTGTAAATGAGCAACCTATTTCTATAACACTCCATTCGTAGAAAATAATGGAGCGATAAAACAATAGCGCGACGTCATAGATGTGTATTAGTCGGTTAATGGCCGCGGATTAGAACGTGAGTGAATAAGAATGGCCTTGGCGCTATCGCGCCGCGGCCATTCTTATTCACTCACGTTCTAATCCGCGGCCATTATCCTATACGTAATTACTGCCCAGTATTACCATGATTAAGCCCAACACCCAAACTTCTTGATATTTCAAGTGATTTGGAGCTCAACAGACTTAAAATTAAAAGTATCTCTTATCTCGCTACGCACCAAATACTTTTTTTGGTGTACCAAAAAATCCTCTCCCATCCCCATTTTACATGTCTGGTGATCTTAATATATTCCAAACCTATAGTAAGTTGTTGCGAGCAGATAATAAATTATTGCATATTTGAGGACTTCATATCATTAAAAAAAATCATTTCAGTGTGGAATATCAAAATTGGCCTTTAGCAGTGTGCGCCAAATTCCCCCAGCCCTTTTTGCAACTTCTTCCCTTCGCCAGTTTGACCAGTTATGGTATATAATTATTGCACCACCCCTTTGTATAATTATAACAATATAATGTTTTGCTTGCATTGCATTGTATCTCTACTCAAGCCATGCTTGAAAATTAATTTTCACTATAGCAAAAATAGCCCGTTCATTAAACAATAAATTATTATGACATGTGTGAAATCTTACGTCCAAAACTAACGATTATTACTTACTTAATATAGCCATTGTTGTCCTTGTCAAAGCAACGGAATGCTTCTCGCAAAGCCTCTTCTGATATCTTCGATTTGGCATCTGCCATCCTATGCGCGATTTAGATATTCGTTGAGGAACCTATACTGGTTTGTGTTCAGATCGGATCACTTACGATCGTCTTGCAATCGGAATGACGCTGTTTTGTATACGAGTACGTTTATCAATGAAAATGAACATGATGAATGCAAGAATTAGACAACATGCTGATTAATTTGCACGTATACGTTAAAAATTAATAAATTGTCTACATAAAATCAATGGATGTTTTGGATGATACGCTAAAGTTAATTAATTCGAGCTAATTTATTTCTGGCGGGTGGTATATGGTGTTATAATCGAATTTTATCCATAAAATTATTGTTATTATACGCTCTAGTTAGCACCATGTCAAGTACATATAAATAATCAACTGTTTAATTTGGCTAATATCTAGGTAGAAATTAGAACAATATCAATATCTGATATGTATCTTTTTTATTGCAAATTGAAAACACATGTTGCCTAACCTACCTACATAATCAACGAACTAAGAACTAATATTATGTAAATGTAATTTACCATGCTTACGCCAAATAAAATTATTTTAATCGCTTCAACGTAACAGAAAATAATAATATTATCATTTTATAGTCATACTACACATTCTTAAATGAGCTAATAAGAAGCTCGTTAAGGGATCTAAATTGAGCGTTTATTGCGTTTCGACAGTATTTTTTGTGGGACATGAGAGCACCTCAGACCTATCGAATTGCATTCTGAATACGAAGCATGTCTTTCTGATATCAAATAATTTTCATTTTTGAAAATCACAATATAATACAAATTTTATGACAAATTATAAAAATTTGATATTTTTCATATTTTTGATATAACAGTCCTCGAAGTAAAATACATAAATCTAACGACATATTCTTAAAGTGTATGTAGCAGGGAGGAAAAGCCGACGGACAATTGAAAATTTTGACCTTTCATATTGAAGATATGGATTTTTTCCCAAAAAGACCTAATTTTTTTTTGGTGTTTTGGGAAAAAATCCATATCTTCAATACGAAAGGACAAAATTTTCAATTGATCGTCGGCTTTTCATCCCACCTACATACACTTTAAGTATATATCATCAGATTTATAAAGTTTACTTCAAGTACTGTTAAATATCAAAATATCAATTTCTAATGATTTGCCATAAAATGTGTATTAAATTGCGAATTTCAAAAATCTAAATTATTTGATATCAGAATGACATTCTTCGTATTCAGAATGCAATTCGATATGTCTGATGTGCTCTAATGTCCCACAATAAAATACTGTCCAAACGTTCATACCCCAGCCCTTAAATAACTGTTAATGTTGTTTTGGCACTCAACACTATGTTCCGAAAACACTTGACTAAAAGGCGGACCCAAACAAGTACGTACATGGAGAGCGAGAATGCACTACGCTACGGTAAACATTTTAATGACCTGTATTATAATATGGTTCGTATTTTAATAATGAAAACACATACTTATTTTACATATTATCACATATTTACATGTATGCTCCACAAATTAATCAATAAATTAGACGAAAAGCCATTTTGATCAGATTGTGTTTATCATGCACGTTTTCTATCAATGTACTCATCACCCGGGGGGGGGGGGTACTCAAGTTTGGTTTTGGTAGGGACGTGCCGCTGAGAATTTGAAAGTGGACCCATAAATATACCAATTTTTCAAGAAATTTGGACCCATTGATATACCAAAAGTCAAAATATTCTGCCGAATTTAACCCAAATTGTCGTAGGTTTTACAAATTTTCCCAAAATTTTGGGAAAATTTTGAAAATTTTAGCTAGATTAAGGAAAAATTGGGCTATTTTCCGAAAAAATTGAGAAAATTTTGAAAAAAAGGACCCATTCATATACCAAAATAGGCTTTGAAAAAGGGGTCATTGATATACCAAGAGGCTGAAAATGCTACCCATATTTACGGCACGTCCCCGTATGGTCATGTGTACTGAGTACCCCCGGGACTCAGCATCGACCGGTCACGTTCAAATGGTTATGTGGAATTTCCGAATTCAACTGCCTCCCTGGTTGGAGAGAAACTGTGGATAAAACTGCTAACTGACAAAGCTGGTACTATGTGTGCTTTCACTGGTATGCTGTGTTACAGATTTTACATCGCCTTCACGTTTGACACTTGGACTGTCTTTAGCACATGTACATGGAATTAAAGGCATATACTTGTTTCAAAAAATATACCCAAATCCGAATTTTGATTAAATTACCTGTATTTTGGTCAGTGGTCAGGTAAAATATGATAAAAAACTATATTGAACCTTTATATGAATTTTCATGTTTGTACACCAAATTAAACCACATTGTTACGAGTCGTACTTGACTCAAGGCCAAAATTACCTTTTACCCGAACTCACACGAATGCACAACACAAATACACTGTTTGGTTAAGCTAACAAAATCTAAGTCTTTAATTGAAAGCACGTTATTATTGGTACAATATATGACAACAAATGTACATACACAATAATCAAATATAATCACTCTTTATCTATTTAGTAATTAGCCAGCATTCTTCTTCCTGGTGATCATAAAGTTCTTGCAATGTTCTGGACGACTGATGTAATATATCCTTATTCACATGTCCTGCGAAAATCAGCGAAGTCCAGTGAACACTTGCGTTTATAAATATCATTGCGTATGAAATCCTCTTACCAAAATGGTGTTGCTTTCTCCTTGCGCTGCTTTCTCCTTGCGCTGCTTTGGTGCTATTTCCACCTTTCACACTATATCTTCAGGAAGCAGGACTACGATGCAGTTGTCCCCACTTATATTGACAGTTGCGTTGAATCAAAACACCAGACTTCAGCAAGTCGACAGAAGAATATATTTCCTTTCTTGGAAGAAGTACGTTCTTTGACGTATTCTAGATCTTCTCCGATAACACTGGCAAATAGTAGTACTTTGACTACATAAAATATTTCTGGTTTGCAATTTCCTTTCTTTGAAGGAATTGGACTGTAAGCATATTAGCTAGCTAGCCCAGATCAACACTATCAACTGTGACAATAATTGTGTTTACATTTTCTTCACACTATCCTGCAGTCTGGGAAATTCCCAAGTCTTAATTATACATTATTTCCTGAGGGGAATCCCCTGACATCACTTCCTGAGGGGAATCCCGTGACATCATCTTCACTTTACAATCTCTAGGGGTATTCCCATATGATCCAAAATTAGAAATGATTCAATTTGTTTTTGATCAAGTTGATGCAAGAAAGGGAATCCATAAAATGTCTCATAAAATAAATTTTAATTGTACACATACATACATACATACATACATACATACATACATTTAATATGATCAAGGCGCCATACAAAATACAACAAATAATACCACATTAGACCAGGCTGTAGATGAGCTAGGTGTCACTTGGAGCGTAAACTTATCCCATATGGTTTTTCTAGATCAGAATTTCATGAGGAATAAGAATATCTTGGGTAACAAGCCCCTATCATGAACAGGCTCCCACAAAGGGGGGTTCTTTCCGGGGATCCATTTTTATGGATAAAATATCATAAGTTACGTTTAAACACAATAGTGTAGAGCAAACTCTTATAAATCTCATAATGTACACCCAATTAGTAAATTAAGCCCAACATATTTGATGTGGTAACAATCTGGAGGGTGGAAGAGTAGTAGGGGGTCTCTAAAGGACCCCTATTTCCGGGGGGTCCATTGTAAAGGAAAACATACCCTAAGTTACGCTTAAACACAAAATAGTATAAAGTACACTCTTTTTAATGCCAAGATTGAACCCACTTATTTAAATAAGCCTTTTATATTTGATGTGGTAACAATATACGGGGTGGGGTGTAGAAGGGGGTATCTAAATGGCCCCCTATTTAAAAACAACACCAGTGAAATTTGCCTAAAGTTTATTCTTTGTTTGGTATGACCAGATTTTTATGAAGATTAAGTATATCTTGACGAAGAAAGTCAAACTTCTTCATACAAACATCCAGCCACCAACTCCCCACCCCACCCCGCCCCCAAACAGGGGGGTGCCATTAAGGCGTTATGGGCATTTTGAGAATATAATGTGTAATAATGTATGATACTGTAATTTCAAATAATTATGATGCAACACATCTTACAACCTAAAATCAAAATTAATGTTGATATGTTATTCCAAAATTCGATGGCAACAATACTGTGTGTGTTTGGGGGGGGGGGCGTTGGCTGGAAGAGGAAGTCTCTGAAGACCCCATATTTAATAGATGGGGTCTTTAGTCTTTAGGGGAATCTTATATTATACGGTTCCAAGCATTTGGGTCCGTAATTTGTAGGAAAATACTTCATACCATTATGTTACCCTTTGGTTCAAATAGGGCACAAATACTTGTTTGTACTATAAAGTTTGCTTTAAAGTTCTACCAATTATGCTTACTTAATCCTCTGTATCGCTTTCATCGCTGTTGCCTACAAAGTCTTCACAATCATGATCTATAAACAGTTCTTGCATATCATCAGGCATAACCTTCTCGAGCCATCTCAGTTCTAGTGATTCTGTCGATCCATTGTCAGCAATGTTTCCAGCCTCATAACTACACAGGACTGCTGAGCGCCATTCTCTAGCGATAAAGTTTGATCTCAAAATATGAAGTCTAAGTGTATGCTGGCATGGTGGTAGCAATGACACATCAGTGATCTTGTTCTGTTTGGTAAATTTCCGATCAAAGAGTATATACCGGGTCTCGTTGACGCTTTTACACTTTATGCAATACAGCAAGGCAACATATTCTTCAAGGTCTGCCTCCAGGGTTTCAGCAGAAGACACCCCGAGATTGGAGAAGGTATCCAGGAATTTAGGCTTGCATTCAAGTAACTTCCAACAAGTTTGTTTACCTTTACAAAAAAAGGAGGAGTTGTAGTCATTACCTGTGAAGGCATGAAATCCTATCATCCTATCTGATGACACAACTTAAACCTGATTGACCTTATCCAGAGTGTGCTGGAGTCCAAGAGTGAAACTATCCTGGGAAGTCTTAAGAGTGAAGTGGTTTACTTCTCTTCATACCAGAAATGTACTCTCGTGACCAAAGAAGGTACTGCAGAGGTCCCAGAACTTACCACAGAACAAGAAGAAGCTGACACAAAGGTTATCTTGCACGCGCAGTATGTCTTGAGAAATAATGATAGTGGCACAGTCATCATCCGATCTCATTCTGGTGACATAGATATTGCAATCCTAGCGTTATCACACTTCATTGATGATGGTGCAAGAGTTGTACTAGATACAAACACAAGCACATATCGCAAGGTTTTTAGAATGAGCGACATAGACCTAACACCAGCACAGAAGACATCGCTGATAGGATTTCATGCCTTCACAGGCAATGACTACAACTCTTCCTTTTTTTGATCGGAAATTTACCAAACAGAACAAGATCACTGATGTGTCATTGCTACCACCAACCATGCCAGCATACACTTAGACTTCATATTTTGAGATCAAACTTTATCGCTAGAGAATGGCGCTCAGCAGTCCTTTGTAGTTATGAGGCTGGAAACATCGCTAACAATGGATGGACAGAATCACTAGAACTGAGATGGCTCGAGAAGGTTATGCCTGATGATATGCAAGAACTGTTTATAGATCATGATTGTGAAGACTTTGTAGGCAACAGCGATGAAAGCGATACAGAGGATTAAGTAAGCATAATTGGTAGAACTTTAAAGCAAACTTTATAGTACAAACAAGTATTTGTGCCCTATTTGAACCAAAGGGTAACATAATGGTATGAAGTATTTTCCTACAAATTACGGACCCAAATGCTTGGAACCGTATAATATAAGATTCCCTAAAGACTAAAGACCCCATCCTGTCTATTAAATATGGGGTCTTCAGAGACTTCTCTTCCAGCCCCCCCCCACACACACACACAGTATTGTTGCTATCGAGTTTTGGAATAACATATCAACATTAATTTTGATTTTAGGTTGTAAGATGTGTTGCATCATAATTATTTGAAATTACTGCATCATACATTATTACACATTATATTCTCAAAATGCTCATAACGCCTGAATGGCACCCCCTGTTTGGGGGTGGGGTGGGGCGGGGAGGTGGCGGCTGGATGTTTGTATGAAGGAGTTTGACTTTCTTGGTCAAGATATACTTAATCTTCATAAAAATCTGGTCATACCAAACAAAGAATAAACTTTAGGCAAATTTCACTGGTGTTGTTTTTTAAATAGGGGCCATTTAGAGACCCCCTTCTACACCCCACCCCCATATTGTTACCACATCAAAATATAAAAGGCTTATTTAAATAAGTGGGTTCAATCTTGGCATTAAAAAGAGCGTACTTTATACTATTTTGTGTTTAAGCGTAACTTAGGGTATGTTTTCCTTTAAAATGGACCCCCCGAAATAGGAGTCCTTAGAGACCCCCCTACTACTCTTCCACCCTCCAGATTGTTACCACATCAAATAGGTTGGGCTTAATTTACTAATTGGGTGTACATTATGAGATTTATAAGAGTTTGCTCTACACTATTGTGTTTAAGCGTAACTTACGGTATGTTTTCCTTTAAAATGGACCCCCCCGGAAATAGGGGTCCTTTAGAGACCCCCCTACTACTCTTCCACCCTCCAGATTGTTACCACATCAAATATGTTGGGCTTAATTTACTAATTGGGGGTACATTATGAGATTTATAAGAGTTTGCTCTACACTTTTGTGTTTAAACGGAACTTATGATATTTTATCCTTAAAACATGGACCCCCGGAAAGAACCCCCCTTTTGTGGGAGCCTGTTCAGGATAGGGGCTTGTTACCCAAGATATTCTTATTCCTCATGAAATTCTGATCTAGAAAAACCATATGGGATAAGTTTACGCTCCAAGTGACACCTAGCTCATCTACAGCCTGGTCTACATGAAATATAATACAAAGCAAAAATACAAATTCAGATTAAAACAAATGAGTTTTCAGGAGTTTTTTGAAAACTGCAATTGAACCGGCATTTCTTACATGCTGCGGAAGTGAGTTCCAAAGTGATGGGCCTGCAACAGAGAAGGCTTGTTCACCTATACATTTCTTACTAAATGGTATTGCAAGAAGAGTCTTGTCTGTTGCAGACCGTGTAACCGGAGCCGTTGAAGGACGAATTATGTGAGCAAGTAAGTTGGCAAGATATTCAGGACCACAGTCATTGAGACATTTGTAAACATGAAGACATATCTTAAATTGAATACGTTTTGTGACCGGTAACCAGTGCAGTTTTTTCAGAAGAGGTGATGGACTATCGAGTCTGGATGCATAGAAGATCAGTTTTGCAGCTCGGTTTTGAAGGGACTGGAGGCGAACGAGATCTTGTGAGTTTGCGCCATACAAGAGGGCATTGCCGTAATCAAGACGGAAGAGAAACAATGCTCGGACGACAAGGTGACGTGTGTCCTGGTCAAGATAACGGCATATGCGGCGGATATTGCGTAATTGATAATTTCCAGATGATACCAGACTGTTAACTTGTTTACACATTGTCATATTCGAGTCAAAAATGATTCCAAGGTTTCGGATGTTGCATGATGGTTCAATATGGATGTCAGCGATCTTTAACTGTACTTTGGGAAGCTTTTGAAGGCTTTGGTATGACCCGGCTATAAAAAATTCAGTTTTATCATTGTTCAATTTGAGTTTGTTTTGATTCATCCATTCCTTTATTTCAGCGATGCACTGCTCAAGTTTCGCAAGTGCTGTTTCAGCAGCACCTGCAATCTGTGGGTTGAATGATACATAAAGCTGAGTGTCATCAGCATATGAATGAAAAGAAACACTGTGACTACGAATAATAGCTCCCATCGGTTGTGTATATATAACAAATTGAACTGGTCCAATGACGGAACCCTGTGGGACACCATAAACTAGTTTTGACTGTTCAGAAAATACATTATCAATACTTACGCTACTACATCGAGAACTCAGATAACTATCGTACAGTACCAGACACACCTATATCATTTTTCAGACGATCAAGTAGCAAACCGTGATCCACTGTATCGAATGCTGCAGACAGATCAAGAAGGACCATGAAAACCACTTCTTGTCTGTCTACAGCATTCAGTACATCACTTTTTACTTTGAGTAACGCTGTTTCTGTACTACAATTTGACTTATAGGCAGACTGGTAAACTTCACCCAGATTATATTTGGCCATGTGGTCGTTAAGTTGGTTTGTCACAACCTTTTCAATAACTTTTGATACAAACAAAATATTTGATACTGGCCTATAATTCTTTAAATTATTCCGATCTAATGATGGCTTCTTTAAGATCGGAGATATCACAGCTCTTCCAAGTGATTTAGGGAATATACCAGTACTCAAAGATGAATTTATGATACGGGTGAGTGTTGGAAGAAATACTTCAAGATTTTCTTTCAATAACCATGTGGGAATGGGGTCTATGGCACTAGACTTGCTATTACAATCCCTCACTAGTCTTCGTACCTCATCAGGGGACATAATGGTGAATTCATTAAAACTATGAACATTATGATTTGGTCTAACATCATAAACAATACATTCATTAGTTTCAGACTCAATACTGTCCAGATCATTTCTGATTTTCGAGACCTTTTCTTCAAAGTAGTTTGCAAACTGATGACACAGTGACTTAGTTGAGTCACATGATGGTAAGGTACGGTTATCTTTGTTCAACAGATTGTTTACAGTTTTTAACACACCCTTTGTGTCAGCATCAGATAATTTGTCTTTGTAATACTTGGTTTTATTAGTTTCAATAAGTTGATTAACCTTTTGCTTTTGATCAATGTACGCCTTCCTATCTTCAAGCGTTCGAGATTTTCGCCACCTACGTTCATATTTTCTGCGAAGCTGTGTTTCAGTCTTGATTTCACTACTGTACCAGGGAAAACGGGGTCTATTTGTACGCACCTTTACCTTCGTAGGGGCATGTTGGTCAAGAATTGTTAGAACTTTAGAGTCATACTCAGTAACCAACTCATCTAAAGTTAACTCATCTGAGATAGTACACAGTGCTTTAGTAACATCAGCCTGAAACGCTACCTGGTCCATTTGTTTGCAGTTACGGACCTTGACAGATTTTTTTGGTTAGAGTAGGTTTATTTCTGTTTACATAACAATGCATCATGAAGTGGTCAGAAAAGAGATTTGCTTGGGACTCACATCTAAGAATAATCCCATCCTCAAGTCGAGCCAGGAAAAGGTCGATGGTATTACCAGATATGTGTGTAGGACCCTTAGCATACTGATAAAAACCAGCAGTCTCATAAGATCTAATGAACCTCTTAACTTCAGACTTCCAAGGCTCATTTACATTGGGGAAAAGTGATACCTCGCCAATAAAATCATCAAACTCAGTTAAGTAGTTTGAAGTACGTAAACGATTTACGGAAGAAGGGGGTGGTCTATATATTACAATTGTCTTATTCTTATGCTGGGGTTCGGAGGCAAATAAGTGATTCAGAACACTTGCAATCTACGTAGCAATAATCAACATTTATTCACACAGGGCGCTGCCATCTTGGAACGGGTTGCCAGCCCGAACGACGTGAGTCAGTTGCCAAACGTAATAGCCTAAATCAGATATCACCACATCTTTTCCCTTTTGGGAAGATTGAACAATCTTGTTGCTGCAACTAATATTGATCAAGTTGTATTGGCAGCAATATGTCCATTCATTAGAGTTTTTGTTATTCTATGAGAGTCTTTTTCTCTTTAATCAAGTTTCAGTGCCTTTTCATTCTTTTTTAACTTTCAAACAACGAAATTGAATTTTAAACAAAGAGAACTGGATGGATTATCCAAAACTCTGTGCTGGGTTACAGGGTGTTATTTTTCCCCTATTGCTTGAACTCCAACACTGAAGGCACTTTCATTTGAACAATTATCAAGAGTTCCTCTTCTTTCTTCCATGGAACGCTAGAACCGAGATCACATGTTGTATATATGAGGATTTGTTACTGTATTGCATGTAGGTTAACCTGGATGTTGATTCTTTGAATAAACACAAATTCCAAAACTTGCAACTTGTGAAAACATATTTACATAAATTCACTGAAGTTTGTGAAAGTTCATAAAGTCAGTTCAGACATCACATGAGTCTGTTTAAGCAGGCAAATTGTTTTCACTAAATTTGACTCTGTGCAAAGTATAGACATGTGAAACACATATTATTGTTGGTAGTCCTGCAAATATGCTGGTGGTTTCACCATCCTGCCAGATCTGGTTCTCACCGCTGGTGCTGCTGCTCTGGTGCTGTCTTGTTGACATGTAGCTGGTTGAACTGGTTGGTTCACTGGTGCTGGTGCTGCTGGTTGACCTAGTGGTTCATCATCATCCTCATCAATTGGATCAACATGCTGGTAAGTCTTCTTCAAATGCTTTCTGTTTCTTTTCAGATTTCTGCCATTTGACAGCTTTACCACATACGATCGGTAAGGTAATCTTTTGACAATCATACCCTTAGCTGACCACTGCTTGTTTTGAAAGTCATAAATGAGAACGTGATCTCCTAACTGAAGTGGCTTGAGATCTTTAGCGTTTTGATTGTAGTAATCAGCTTGCTTTTGCTTGTTTTCATTGATCTTTCTTGAGACTCCTTTTGCCACTCTTGGAGATAGTAGCTTTTTAGTAGTTGGTAGGCGAGTCTTTGTTCTCCTACTCATTAGTTTCTGCACTGGACTAAATCCATCTTGGCCTGGTGTGTTTCTGAAGTCCAACATGGCTAGATACGGATCTTTATTGTCTGCTTTTGCTTTCTTCAACAGTCTTTTTGCTGTTCTGACTGCGTTTTCTGACTTCCCATTGCTCTGGGGATATCCTGGAGATGACGTTGTATGCTGAAACTTCCATTTCCTGGCAAATTCTTGGAATTGTTCACTGGTAAATTGTGTGCCATTATCAGATATTACAGTATCGGGTATCCCTTGTCTTGAGAAGTGCATCTTGACTTTGGAAATTACTGTCTCTGATCTCATGTCAGGTAGATAATCTATCTCCCAGTAGTTGGAAAAATAGTCTACTGTGATCAAATAGTTGCGATCATCAAGGTGGAAAATGTCCATTCCGACTTTTGCCCATGGTCTACCTGGGACATCATGTGGATGTAGTGTTTCCTTCTGTTGCTGATCAGAGTATCTTCTACACACATCACATTTTTCAACATAGTCTTTGATCTGTGCTGTCATCCCTGGCCAATACATGCTTTCGCGTGCTCTTGACAGGCATGCTTGTATGCCTTGATGGGAAGCATGAATATCCTCAACCATTCTCCTGCGTGCTGCTGGAGGTACTACAAGTCTTTCTCCCTTGTAGATTAGATCTTTCTGCACAGTTAGTTCTTCTCGGATGCCCCAGTAAGTCTTTAATTGCTGTGGAACATGTTGCTTGTCTTCTGGCCACCCACGAACTATCATGTTGTGTAACTGCTGCATGATTTGGTCTGCTATTGTCTCTCTTTGGATAGCATCTATCAGACTCTCTTCAAGGTCTACCTCTTCAAGTAGATTAACTGCTTCCAATTCTAGTTCTTGCTGTATATTGGTATCATACTCTGGAAGGTATGCTCTGCTTAAGGTGTCTGCTAATACTAGTTTGCTTCCAGGTGTGTATTGAATTTCATAGTCATAGGTTCCCATCTTCAAAAACATACACTGTTGACGTTTAGGTGCTTTGTGAAGCAGTTTCTTCTGTATGATCTCGAGAGGTTTGTGGTCACTCTGGATCCATACCTTTCTGCCATAGGTGTAAGCATGAAATCTTTTCAATCCATACCATGCTGCTAGAAGCTCCTTTTCAATTTGAGCGTATCTTGTCTCAGTGTCAGTCAGAGCTCTGCTAGCATATGCTATTGGCTGGCCTTCTTGAAGCAAGGCTGCACCTAGACCTGTCTCCGAGGCGTCAACTTGCAAAGTTACGTCTTTCTTACTGTCAAAGTAGCGTAGAACTGGATGGGCTGTCACAGCTTTCTTGATCTGGTCTACAGCTTTCGTGTGGTGATCTGTCCACTCCCATAGTACATTCTTCACAGTGAGTTTTCTTAATGGCTCACAGAGATCACTCAAGTGTGGCAGGAACTTACTGAGATAGTTTACAAATCCCAGTAGACGCTGTATTCCTTTAACATCAGTTGGTAGAGGCATCTCTCCAACTGCTCTAATCTTCTCAGGATCAGGTTTCAATCCATCTTTGATATTATATGGCCAATGAATGGCACTTCTTCCATTCCAAGCTTGGCCTTATCTTTGTTGATCTTCAAGCCAACTTCTTGGCATCGCTTCATGAGTTCCTGAGATTCTCATTGTGATTTTGTACTGCTTCTTCTTTTGTCTCTCCAACTCCAAATATCAACATATCATCTGCTATGGACTCTACTCCTTTCAGCCCTGCAAGTGCTTGCTGTTGGCGTCTTGTGTACTCTTCTGGTGCGCTTTTCAGCCCAAATGGCATGCGCAGCCAGCGATATCTGCCATAAGGAGTATTGAAACATGTTAACTTTGAACTAGCTTCATCTAGTTCAACATGCCAAAACCCATTTCTTGTGTCAAGTACGCTGAATACTTTTGCTTGATGGAGTTCAGGAAGAATTTCTTCTATTGTAGTCATATGATGATGGCTTCTCTTTATGGCCCGATTCAAGTCTTTCGGGTCTATGCAGATGCGCAATTTTCCTGATGGTTTCCTGACTGCTACCATGCTTGAAACCCAATCTGTAGGCTCAGTTTCTTCAATGATTATCTTGCGCTGTACCATGTCATCAAGATCTGTCTTGAGTTGTTCTTTGACTGCAACTGGTACCCGCCGTGCTGCATGGACTACTGGTGTGACTGTTTTATCAATCTCTATATGATACTTGCCAGGTAATTTTCCAGTACCATCAAATACATCTGGATATTCTGCTTCTAGTTGCTGTATTGTCAGAGGCCGTATTTGTGCTGCTGCAGTCTGCACTTGTGCTATGTTGTCATATATAATTTCTATCAGGCCCATGGCTTCTGAAGTTTTGCGTCCCAAAATCGGTACATATTTGTCAGAGCTCACAATTTCAAACACTACGAGATATTTTCTCTGGTTCTTCGGGTTTATCACCTTCAGTTTTGCTTTGCCAATCGGGCGTACAAGATTTCCATCATACATCCTCAGGATGGTTTCTGTCTTCTCCAATTTGTATTTAATGTTCTTCAAATGACTCTTGCTGAGAACATTGCATGAAGCTCCAGTGTCTATTTCAAACTGAATTTCTTTCTGCTTCTCTATCATCATTGTTGCTATGATGCTCTTTTCCAGCTTATTTACTTCCACAACTGTTATCTTGTTAACTTCGTCATAACTTGTGGTAGACTCATCTGTGTCTTCACCTTGGTCGATCCTGTTAACTCTTTTCTGTGATAAACACACATTACTGAAATGGTGCTTCTTCTTGCATTTGGTACAGGTTTTTCCATAAGCTGGACATGCTTCTTTACTTGCTTTTGTGCTCTTTTCCACAGTACATGCAATTCTGATGCTCTTGCCTTTTGTCTTTGTGGTATCTAGGATTCTGGTCCTGTTTAGTATATCTGGCCTTGTTACTCCTTCTTGCATAATGTATTTGCTGTTCACTACTGCTCGCCATGCTTTTTAACTGCTGGGTTGTTGCCTCACTTATCTTAAGTGCATCTATGGCTATCTTAAGTGAGCACTCTTCTTCTTTTCGGAACAGTCTGGCTCTGGCTGAATCATCTTTACAACCCAGTATCAGAATGTCTCTGATCATATCCTCTTCATCTTTAAACTTACAGTTAATGGCCAGATGTCGTAGCCGATCCACAAATTGCTCTGTATTTTCATGCTGTTGCTGTACTGCTCTATAAAAACAGTATCTATCATAAAGTACATTGTGTTTGACAACAAAATTATCTTCCAAAGCTTTCAAGATTTCTTTGGCATCTGCCATCTTGTCATCGGACAATTTCAGCCCAAGAAGGATTCTCTTACAAGCCGGTCCCATCAGCGTTTTTAGTGTGGCTGCTTGTACGGTTGTATTCTTTTTGTCTAATTCTGTAGCAATAGCGTAATCGTTATAGGCATCTTTAAATGTTTTCCAGTTTTCCTCCGTGTTGCCTTTGCATATCATATGCGGTGGACATGGCAACTGGAACTCAGCCATGATTTATTTGCACTTGTCGCCGAAGCGCCTTGAGTTCGTTGAACCTCAAGATAATCGCCGAATACGCTATTAGTAATTAGTATCGCCGAAGCGCCTTGAGTTCGTTGAACCTCAAGATTAATTGCCGAACACGCTATTAGTAATTAGTATCGCCGAAGCGCCTTGAGTTCGTTGAACCTCAAGATTAATTGCCGAATACGCTATTAGTAATTAGTATCGCCGAAGCGCCTTGAGTTCGTTGAACCTCAAGATTAATTGCCGAATACGCTGTTAAGTGTTAGTATCGCTGTAGCGCCTTGAGTTCGTTGAACCTCAAGTTTAATTGACAGATACGATATTATTATCGCGAAGCACGAATAATTTATCCAAACAGCCTTGATTTATGCTCAAAATCAAGAAAGCGTCTGTTATGCATGTATGTATGTTGGCAAAGAAATTGTATGTAACTGCCTGTATGTATGCCTTTTTACGCGCAAATTTGCGTCGTGCTATGCCATACAGCAGATATTTAAATAACCTTGCAATATAATACACACTTGATTTGCCGAAAAGTCTTGATTTCACCATGGAGGTAATTTGCTGCCACCATGATTTCACTTTAAATTAAGACTGCTGAACATGTCATGCTGCTGATCATGTTCGTACGTATACACAAATACTACTACTCGATCTGGAGACTGTGTCTGTGACTAGCTAGGCTGTAACTGCCACTTCACTTGCTAATTAAAGTAAGCTTAAAATGCGTGCTTATCATGCACCATAAAACTAAGTTCAGTATACATTGAATCTGTTTTTACTTTTGTTTTATTGTTATTGTACATGTACATGTATACCATGTTACCGACACTCGTGTGCCAAATTCTGCAGTCATTCGCTGCCACACAGGCTCACAGGTCTGCTATCTTCATCGGCTGTTTTCTGCAAAACACGGCTCCCGATAAGGCTGTGGCTTTCCCTGTAATTGCTACACCACTCTAGACACCATGTCTTATTCTTATGCTGGGGTTCGGAGGCAAATAAGTGATTCAGAACACTTGCAATCTACGTAGCAATAATCAACATTTATTCACACAGGGCGCTGCCATCTTGGAACGGGTTGCCAGCCCGAACGACGTGAGTCAGTTGCCAAACGTAATAGCCTAAATCAGATATCACCACAACAATATACTGAATTCCACTTGTTAAATCAACAACACTTGCATGTTCAAAATTTACAGTAGTAAAACCAGTTTGTACAGTACGAAGGTTCACAGAGTCTTTGCTTATTATACCGATTCCGCCATGATTGCTTGTGCCTCTTGGAAAGTTGGAGAAAGAGTAAAATGGTGGTGTACATTCTCTAATGACTGAATCATCGTTCTCATTTATCCAGGTCTCAGTAAGGAACATTACATCAATGTCATTTTGAATCAGAAAATCTGCAAGGTGTGTTGTTTTGTATCTAATTGACCGCGCGTTCCAAGCGGACAGATGAAGGTATCTGTTCAAGTCAACAACATAAGGCTGGGATGTGGTTTGGGACAAGTTTGAGAAACCCTCTTGAAGCTCAGGGTTAGGTCTAAAATGTAAACGCTTGCCACCTCTGCTGCCCCTATCACGTCGCCAACGTCTTCTTGGTTGCTTCCTAATTTCTTTGTAATCAGGCAGCGAGATCGAGTTATTATGAATTGGACATGGGTTGCGCAATATGTTCAAAGAGTTCAAGTTTTGGCATGTTTCAATGCTTAATGGACACTCATCATAGGTAGTATTCATTCCATGTAGAAATATGGTGGAATAGTGCAGTAGGCCTGCTATTGCATACACAGGTAACTGTAAAACTGGTGGATCACACTCCATGATGATGATGGGCTCTTGAGAATCACAAGATAAGGGATAATCACTTACAGTCAAATAATCAACAGTAGGATAATCACTTTCAGTCCAGCATTCAATAGTAGGATCAGTTACAGTTAGTTGGTAAAGCACTTCACTGGAAGGTCGATGATGATTAGGTTGAGTAGGATGATCCCTCCACAGGTAGATAGGCCTAGGCCTATATGAAGATACCTGATGTACTGTAGTTGTATTTTGGCCCAGTACTAGTTCCAAAATAACACATAAAAATGCAGAAAAACGGCAGCATTTTTCTTTCATTCGAACCCATTTTGATGATCAGTAGGGTTAGTTATTCCATCAGTAAAGTTTACAGATTTCTGCATGGTCTAAATCTGCAGAAAATGATGGAAATGTCAGAGAGCCGTGAAAGCGACCACACAGGCGCTGCAACTGGCAACTGATTTACACAGAGATAAATCATCAAATTAAATTACTCAGGGCACATTACAACATTAAGAAAACATAATGATGGTTTATACTATTAACAATTAAACATGTACCATCACCTTAAAACCCACGCAGGTCACTCCGGCCTAGTTCTCAAGCCATACATGTGTGTTAGGTGGGTTATTCTAATTAAAAAATCCTAAACACATGCAGTTTGATCGAAAACTAGGAGTTGCATAAGAATAGAATGGTATATACTTTTACAAGTATTACGAGTCGTAAATGACTCGCACTGTTTGATTGAGTTTACATCCGGACGATTATTTTAAAGGACAACTTGCCTTTCTAGTATTGTTAGAATCAAACACTTTTGCTAATTAGTGTAATTAATTAAAGTCATCAGTAAAAGTTGCCATGTTTCTATACTTGGGCTGTAGTGACGTCACATTGCACACATTGGGCGGGCGCTACTTAAAAGTCGTGTGATAAGCGATATTGGTAACACAGAAATTTTGAACATATTGCGCCGCACGGGAACCAGCTCCTTTTGTTATAAGTCACACATGTGTGAAGTGGATAACCTCCACAGGAAAAACTAGCATTGCCCACTTAAATTTCAAGGACCCAGAGGATACATGCCTGAGAAAATATGTAATAATTAAAGAAATGGAGTTCAGACAAACTGGCATTATATAATAAAGGAGAGAATAAACATCAGAACCGTTCGGATTCGAACCAGCGTGCACTATCGATTTCATGTCGTTCAGGTCAGTGCTCACCATCACACGCCAAAACAGCTCATGGCGGATCTGCTGGCGAATTGAACATGTGATGATTTTATTCTCTCGTAAATGTCTCACGGCCAATGTAAATAAATTATAATTAGAGAGGGCGGCCTATCTGCTAAAGTGTCCTAGCAGGACATCAGTCAATATGAGACATAATGAGCTCCATTTCTTCGGCTTAAGGGATGGGGCCATTTTTAAGCGATCTACAAAAAGTTTTTTGATACGTTCTTTGATTTCTAAAAAGTAAAAATCGCAGTTTAACAAATAACGGTTAAAATGAAAGCCATTATTGGGGGCTAATTATTGTATCAATTTGAAAGGCCTGACACCAATATAAACATTTGTTTCGGTGACCCAAGTTCATAGTCACAAACGCTCACGCACTTTTTTACAGATGGCCTAGAATTGCATATTTCGGTTTCAGCGATTGCCCGAAAAAAGGTTGTATGTTTTTGAAAAGCGTTTCCGCTTGGAATGTAGATAGTTATTGTTAATATTACTGTTCGCGATTTTCATTTATGCACTCTTTAGCCGACAATTTTCAATGCATTTTACACGATAAAAAATTTCGCTTGCATAAATACCGATATTTTTAACAGTATCGGGTTTTTTAACCAAAATACCTTCCACATTAGTTCCCAAGAATTGGATGAAACCATAGATACCATATCAGACTGCAGGTGACGGATAGATTTTAAACTAGAATTAAAAGAATCAGCGTAGGCCCTCTCAAAATTTAGTTTCGAGATATATCGCCTTGTGCAATTTTGGACAGCTTTTTGGCTGTTTTTTATAACAAGGAAATGTTTTACTTACCCCAAACTTCTCACATAGTCCTTACTCAATGTCCGTTGCTGTTTGGTATTATTCCAGTAATCCGATTTTAGTTATTTAATTACATTTTAGCACAAGTTTGCACACCCAACGGTGTGCTATATCCCAAAACTGTTAATGGCGTCAGGCTGGCCTTATTTCAAACCAAGTCGTAGATGTGTGACACTAAATTCACGGTTTTTATATTGGCAATTCAAACCTACGACAGATTTGGTGGTTTGCGATAGGCGATACCATTTTCCACGATTTTATGATATCCAGCTATATAGGCCTAGTATTTCATTTGATTACACTGAACATGGACATGATGAAGCTAAATCTCTACAGCCATCATGCACTGATCATTATTTTGCAGACCCGGCCTTTCGCATCGGTTCCACATGTACGGTAGTAGTCCTAAGCACCACATTAGATTATGTTAACAAAAAATATTTATAAAATATGCAGGGCCGGATTTACCATTGGGTCAGATGGACCAGGGCCCAGGGCCCAGGGCCACCGAAATCTGGGGGCCCCAATTTGGCATGTGCATGTTTCTTTTAGCCGAATACACCATATTTTGCACCAAAATATGCTAACATTGCAAATTTTACGCGCTTCGCGCCCACTGGCCTTTTATAATTATAACAAAATTCACCTTCATTTTGATCTAAAATTGTCTGAAATCGAAATGTTTCTCGCGCTTCTTGCGCAAATGTCTTAGTAAAACCCATCTTATTGTAGGCCCCTTATTTGTAAACCAAAACTTGGTCACTTGAGTGCACATGCCTTCCCCACGGTGAGTTTGGGGCCTCCGAATTTTAGCCTGGCCAGGGCCCCAAAAAAGGTAAATCCGGCCCTGAAAAAATATATACAAAATTAAATTCATGTTAGATTTATATAGCGCTATGAATCAACTAGGCCGGTTGCAGCCGAACACGGCGCACACCTATCCGCTGCTAAGATTGTAACATCACCACCAATATTATTACAATATGGAATTTTGAGCGCTATGAATGAGCAAGAGCCGCCTCCTGTGTGAAATCTGCTATGGGAGATTTGATGATCATATCTAGAGCAACACCTGTGTTGATTCAATTCAATGCCTCTCTTTTATCTATTGACCTCAAATAAAAGGATTCGAACCATTATAAATAGTGTCCCTGACCTAATGTGACACATATTTAATGAGGCGAAAAGGGATTGGTCTGGAATATATGCTTGACTGAACTCAATGCGATCAATACACTGTCCTATGCCTTATTGTGATGAGGCGGAGTTTTAAAACACGGCCCCTGAACATAACATAAAGCCCGAACATATTTCCAGACAAGGAACAATAGCCATAATACAGACAAACTGTCTGGCAATGACGTCACAATAGTCTATAGTATGATCAGTACAAAATAGTCTGTGATCGTCTACAGTATAATCAGTACTAAAAGTCCAGAGCGATTTTTCATTTATTTTCTAAAATTAAAAGAACCACTTTTCAGCGGGAATTTGTGTAAGTTGCACAGCTGAAGTTGTGAAAGGGTTGAAAGACTACAATATTACGGCATAAAGAAGAATATGTTTGTTTGGTCTTTATTCCTATAGGCACATCCCTTAAAATTGATAGAAACCCATCCTGACCGTTATTACTAATATTGTTTTATTATAATTTGTGAAAGAATAAAAAGTTTATAATTATTTTACAGAAATCGTAGCTAGTTAAGTATGACTCTAAATTATGATAGTGCCAGGTCTGTGTGTTTAAAATAGTCTGATATCATGGATATGGTAAATTAGGCCCATATAATTCCTGCAACATATCAATAAAAGACAACGAAAGCATGCAGCATTTTATATATTTTTTACTATTTTTATTTTTTTTAATTATTTTTTTGTCCACTTATTTAACTATTCAGATGATGTACATTACACCTTATATTTAAATTAATTGATCTATGGTGTAAAATTGAAAGTCATGAGCTTCTGTCTGCTTCTACCATTTAGAGGTCTTATATAACACGCACATCCCATTTCCGAGGACCCGAAAAATGACGAGTCCATAAGTCCTCTGATCCTATAGAGAATGTGTTGTCATGACAAGATCGTGCAAGTCAAAAGTCAGATGACCACGGTTTTTGACTTTGACATAGAATTTGCAATTTGCACCCCACCCCTAATACACACCCACCACATGATATATACGCCCCTTGCATTGCTCATATTTCCTAGGACCTGAGAAATTACATTTTAGGAAGTCAAAAGGTCCTGTTTTTCGGTGTGTTGTCACACCAAATGCCTACCGGTAATGGTAGGTATACCTTGATCAAGGGTGTAGTAGTTTACAGGACCTCGTATACGATTTGGAGGACATTTTAAGGTCCAGTGTAAACTGTTGTCATCCGCAAGTCCTCGGTCGTTAAGTAATAGAGAGCCTGCGATTTCTAAACGTAGGTATTATAATACGCCCATGCATGTATTCGAAATTACTCTCACGTGACGGGATTTACACGGACGTATGATACGTACGTTTGGAAATCGCAAACTCTCTAATAATAATGCATACGCGTATAGGCACCCCACACGCACCCCTTTAACACCATCTCAAACTGATAAATAATAGTTTCGATCTGATTCCTGAAATAGCAGACAAAGTGCTTCAAAATATATATTTTCTATAAATAACTTATAAATATCATATAGGCTAAGTTAAGACTAAGACTAGAGACTTAAATTATTATTTAAACTTAAGATTTATACAAATCGTTTATAACTTATTTAACGCTCCTCTTCTCTTTATTCTCACTATTTCTTAGACATCATTTTGGCGAATTCTGTAAAAAAAGTATAAAATGAATTAAACGTAGTAAGTGACTTTTTCATTTTAAGCCGTTTATCATGTTATCTACACCTGGAATTTGAAACAATTTGAAATGCATTTTACTGGATCAAATATACATGTAATTTAACTTTCAATACGAAATTGTAACTTGGATTATAGTGTCCCTCGTCTAGAGCTGTAAATGTTGGAAACTCAAACTCATACTTAAACACTACCTAAAACCGAAACGGCCACAGGATTGTGGCCGTTAAATTTGAAACAATTTGAAATGCATTTTACTGGATCAAATATACATGTAAGTTAACTTTCAATACGAAATTGTAACTTGGATTATTGTGTCCTTCGTCTCTGTAAATGTTGGAAACGCAAAATCGTACTTAAACACTACCTAAAACCGAAACGGCCACAGGATTGCGCACTGTTTAAAATGTTTGTATGGAACGAGGAGATTAAAACTTGTACTGTATATACCTGCAAAATTAACTCTGCCATCTCCGTCAGTATCAGCTGCCTTGATCATTTCATCTATTTCCTCATTGCTGCAGTGTTGTCCCATTTGTTTCATCACTTGCTTCAGCTCTTTGGCACTGATGGAATGAACAGAACGTTGATATTTGTAATCAAAGGGCTACACGGAGAAATAAAACCCGTTTTTCTTTTTTTCTATTTCCAAAAGCTTAAAACAATCATCTCCAATACTCACCTGTCAATACATTCGTACGCAACCCCACACTTGCCAGCAAATACCAAACGAAACAAACAAACAAAATCCTGATTATCTAACAAGCAACATCCCCTACCTGATATATCCATTACCATCTTTGTCGAATGCCTTGAACGCTTCTTTCAAATTGTCTTCGGTGTTTTTACATCCCATCATGATCTTGAATTCCTCGAACTCAATTGTACCACTGTCTGCAAATCAATGAATTATTTTGTGAGTTAGGACCAAGTAGGTTATGATAATAAACATGGACAGGTAATACATTGCGTAACGCATTATCCTTTGATGCCGAATTGATCCAGATTTCAGATTTAGGTTCAAACACTCACAGGAAATTACATCACGATCGATATTTCTGAGGGAAACAGAAGCACTTTTTATTTTCGCTATGGATTATCATAGACCCTGTTCAATTCGGACATGATGCAGTTATTGTTGCCTACATGTATGCACATGTATGCTACCATCTATCCAAACTCCCGTGTTATTCCAATGCACATTTTGCTTCACCGGGCATTTGGAAGATGGGTGTCACGAAACCGTAATAGGCACAAATTTAGTACTTTCAAGTCAAGTATGGTTAATTTTCTACATGTCAATCTTTAAATCATTAGCATAGTCCTTATAATAACGGGGGACCGCCTTGATGAGTAAATGACAGCAAACCAGTGAAGAATACCCCAAAACTCGGTCAGTGGAGCTCTGCCCGTACATGTCAATAGCGTCATTATCGATTGGGTTAGTCGACTGTAGCGGACAATTCGATCGCTCATTGGATTAATATTATCACGTGGTAATAAATTTGCATTGGACAATCGATTACTATAATGGTTTAGTACTGCATATTTTGGTTTATTCTTCACTAAGCGGGTCTATGGCTGGAAAGGTCACGGTGAATTTGCCGTGGACATAACTGCACTATGACATTTTTGTCATATTCTATTTCAGAGAGGTTGTCAAATTAGAGCGAGCGAGATATGATGGGACCAACGGACTCTTGAAGACATAGCAGGGAAGTTCAACGAATTATAGGAAGGATGCATGGAATTACGCCACGATTCAAATGTATGTATCCCTGTATTGTTCATAAATCCACTCTCTAGAAGATAGGCTATATTCACGTGTGATAATACTCGTGTATAAAGATACATTTGATGATCTCCAGCAAGCAAGCAAGAAAGAAGGGAGTGAGGGTGGGAACAAGGAGGAGGAGGTACGCATGGTTAGAGGGAGGAGGGAAAGAGATGGCGAGAGAAAGGATGAGTGAGAGGATAGGGGAGGAAGAGGGAAAGATAAATAAGGAGCAGGAATACTTCAGAAATGGGGAGACAGAGGAAGGTTGAGAAAGAGAGAGAAGGAGAGAGAGAGAGAGGGGGGGTGGATGGAGAGAGAGAGCGCGAGAAAAAAGGTTAGAGAAAGGAAGATAAATAAATAAATAAATAAATAAATAACTAGTGGCAAATGGTGGTCATAGACCACAAACCTAGCTGGGCGTGTTGGTGTTGTGGAGGTATCTGACCCCTACAAAATGTTCCAAAAATGTTCCCCTGATCACGAGGTCTGTTGTCACTGTGTTTGAGTCCCGTACTCCTTACAGATGTCCAGAAAATGCAATTTTACGATTTGATCCCAGATGACCTTTGACCTGACCCCTGCAAAATGTTCCAAATATGTTCCCCTGTCATCAACTTTGTTGTCACAGAGTTTGAGCCCTGTACTCTTTATAGATGTCAAGAAAATATGTTTCTGAGATTTGACCTCTGCATGACCTTTGCCATGACCCCTGCAAAATGTTCCTCTGGTCATGAGATTTATTGTCACTGAGTTTGAGCCTCATACCCCTTACAGATATTCAGAAAATGAAATTATAAGATTTGACCCCAGATAACCTTTGACCTGACCCTGCAAAGTGTTCCAAAAATGTTGCCCTGGTTATCAAGTTTGTTGTCACCAAGTTTGAGCTCCGTACCCCTTACAGGTGTCTGGAAAATGCACTTCTAAAATTTGACCTCTGTATGACCTTTGACCTGACCCCTGCAAAATGTTCCCCTGGTCATGAGATCTGTTTTCACCGAGTTTGAGCGCCATACCCATTACATATGTCCAGATAATGCAATTGTAAGATTTCACCCCTTAATGACCTTTGACCCCAATTCCGTATACAAGCTATAGGCGTGTGGTATAGCCGATGCATATATGCAAATGACATCATTGTACTATATAATATGTGACAGAAGAAGCATTTTGAAGATATTTGGTTAAATACCAGAAATGCCCCTTTAATGACCTTTGACCCCAATTCTGTTTAGATACTATGGCATTGGATATAGCCGATACATATATGCAAGTTACGTAATTTTAGGGTGGAACATGTAGGAGGAGAAGCATTTTAAAGTTTGTTGCCAGAAGAAGAAAGAAAGAACTAGTGGCAAATGGTGGTCATAGACCACAAACCTAGCGGGGTATGCTGGTGTTTTGGAGGTATCTGACCCCTGCAAAAAAATGTTCCAAAAATGTTCCCCTGGTTATGAGCTTTGTTGTCACTGAGTTTACAGATGTCCAGGAAATGCAATTTTAAGATTTGACCCCAGATGACCTTTGACCTGACCCCTGCAAAATGTTCAAAATATTTTCTTCTGGTCATCAAGTTTGTTGTCACTAAGTTTGAGCACTGTACCCCTTACAGATGTCCAGAATATACTTTTCTAAGATTTGACCTCTGCATGACCTTTGACCTGACCCCTCCAAAATGTTCCCCTGGTCATGAGATTTATTGTCACTGAGATTGAACTCCATACCCCTTGCAGATATCCAGAAAATGAAATTATAAGATTTGACCCCAGGTAACCTTTGACCTGACCTCTGCAAAGTGTTCCAAAATGTTCCCCAGATCATTAAGTTTGTTGTCACAAGTTTGAGCCCTGTACCCCTTACAGATGTCCAGGAAATGCATTTCTAAAATTTGACCTCTACATGGCCTTTGACCTGACCCCTGCAAAATGTTCCCCTGGTCATGAGATTTGTTGTCACCGAGTTTGAGCACCATACCCCTTACAGATGTCCAGATAATGCAATTGTAAGATTTTACCCCCTCATGACCTTTGACCCCAATTCTGTATGCAAATTATAGGCGTGTGGTATAGCCGATGCATATATGTAAATGACATCATTGTACTATATAATATGTGGCAGAAGAAGCATTTTGAAGATATTTGGTTAAATACCAGAAATTCCCCCTTAATGACCTTTGACCCCAATTCTGTTTAGACACTATGGGCACTGGATATAGCCAATGCATATGTGCAAGTTACGTAATTGTAGGGTGTAACATGTAGGAGTAGAAGCATTTTGAAATTATTGCCAGAAAGAAGAAGAAGAAACTAGTGGCAAATGGTGGTCATAGACCACAAACCTAGCTGGGGCATGTTGGTGTTGTGGAGGTATCTGACCCCTACAAAATGTTCCAAAAATGCTCCCCTGGTCATGGGGTTTGTTTTCACCGAGTTTGAGTCCCGTACTCCTAACAGATGTCCAAAAAATTCAATTCTAAGATTTGACCCCAGATGACCTTTGACCTGACCTATGCATGATGTTCCATAATGTTCCCCTGGTCTTGAGGTTTGTTGTCACCATGTTTGAGCCCCGTACCTCTTACAGATATCCAGAAAATGAAATTCTACGATTTGACCCCAGATGACCTTTGACATGACCCTTGCACAGTGTTCCAAAATGTTCCCCAGGTCAGTAAGTTTGTTGTTGTGGAGTTTGAGCCCTGTACCCCTAACAGATGTCCAGAAAATGCATTTAGAAAATTTGACCTCTACATGACCTTTGACCTGACCCCTGCAAAATGTTCCCCTGGTCATGAGATTTGTTGTCACTGAGTTTGAGCCCCATACCCCTTGCAGATATCCAGAAAATGAAGTTATAAAGATTTGACCCCAGATAACCTTTGACCTGACCCCTGCAAAGTGTTCAAACATGTTCCCCTGATCATTAAGTTTGTTGTCACCAAGATTGAGCTCCGTACCCCTTACAGATGTCCAGGAAATGCGTTTCTAAAATTTGACCTCTGCATGACCTTTGACCTGACCCCCGCAAAATGTTCCCCTGGTCATGAGATTTATTGTATCGAGTTTGAGCCCCATACTCCTTACAGATGTCCAGATAATGCAATTGTAAGATTTTACCCCTTAATGACCTTTGACCCCAATTCTGTGTGCAAGGTATGGGCACTGGGTAAAGCCGATGCACATGTGTAAGTGACGTCATTGTGCTATGTAATATGTGGCAGAAGAAGCATTTTGAAGATATTTGGTTATATACCGAAAATGCCCCTTTAATGACCTTTGATCCCAATTCTGTTTGCACCATATGGGCACTGGATATAGGCGATACATATGTGCAAGTTACGTAATTGTAGGGTGTAACATGTAGGAGGAGAAGCATTTTGAAGTTTGTTGCCAGAAGAAGAAGAAGAACTAGTGGCAAATGGTGGTCATAGACCACAAACCTAGCTGGGCGTGTTGGTGTTGTGGAGGTATCTGACCTCTGCAAAATGTCCCAAAAATGTTCCCCTGATCATGAGGTTTGTTGTCACCGAGTTTGATTCCCGTACTCCTTACAGATGTCCAGAAAATGCAATTTTAAGATTTGACCCCAGATGACCTTTGACCTGACCCCTGCAATATGTTCCAAAAAATGTTCCCCTGGTCATCAAATTTGTTGTTACCGAGTTTGAGCCCGTACCCCTTACACATGTCCAGAAAATACATTCAAATATTTGACCTCTGCATGACCTTTGACCTGACCCCTGTAAATGTTCCCCTGGTTATGAGATTTATTGTCACTGAGTTTGAGCCCCATACACCTTACAGATATCCAGAAAATAAAATTATAAGATTTGACCTCTGCATGACCTTTGACCTGACCCCTGCAAAGTGTTCCAACATATTCCCTGATCATTAAGTTTGTTGTCACCAAGTTTGAGCCCCATACCACTTGTAAGATTGCAATTGTAAGATTTCCCCCTTTAATGACCTTTGACCCCAATTCTGTATGCAAGTTTTAGGCGTGTGGTATAGCCGATGCATATATGCAAATGACATCATTGTACTATATAATATGTGGCAGAAGAAGCATTTCAAAGGTATTCGGTTAAATACCGGAAATGCCCCTTTAATGACATTTCACCCCAATTTTTTTTAGACCCTATGGGCACTGGATATAGCCGATACATATGTGCAAGTTACATAACTGTAGGGTGTAACATGTAGGAGGAGAAGCATTTTGAAGTTTATTGCCAGAAAGAAGAAAGATCGGATAGCATTACAGTACCTAGCTGGGGGGTGTAAACCCCAGCTAGGTAAGAAAGATCGGAGAGCATTACAGTACCTAGCTGGGGGGTAAACCCCCCCCAGCTAGGTAAGAAAGATCCGATAAACCTGGGGGGTTGTAACCCCCCAGCTAGGTAAAGAAGAATCGGATAGCAAAACAGTACCTAGCTCGGGGGGTTGAAAACCCCCCAGCTAGGTAAATAAATAGATAAACATTGCATTGATCATTTCATAGCGAGTGTATAGAAGAATATTTCAACTATCAAACATATACATTTGTAGGTCCTGTGGTTCTTGATTTATGATGTAAGGAGGGCTGAAACAACAACACTTTTGTAAAACGTACACCGTACATATCTCGTTAACAACAAATCAAGCAAGTTTTCAAAGTAAATGATTTGTAGAATGAACTTTTGCAAAGCATCAAAGTGTTATTTTTTCAATAATATAGGCCTATTGATTTAGATAATGAAAATCTTTTTTTTTTTTGCTTCGACCAACAATACCTCTACGTCTACCCTAAAATTGCGGCGTAATTGTACAAAACAAACAAATAAGCAAAATAATCTCACGTACGGTCTTTATCTACTTCTGCAATCATGTCTTTCAAAATTTTCTCATCAGCAGGCTGACCCAGTTGTTTCATTACCGCTCCTAACTCACCAGTCGTAATCTTACCATTGCCATCTTTGTCAAACATGTCAAATGACTCTTTCAATTCTGTCAAAATAAATGATCTACATTATAGTTATTTCGAATCAATCTGGGTTATTAGAGATGTTGCAATGTTCCATACGATTTGCCATTTGGCAGTCGTTCTCTCGCACGTCCACCTCCACGTACTCGTGCATAGCCTTCTACATGATGAGGCTGTACAACTCAATTCATGAGACTGCGCAACATTCGTCACATAAGGGCGACTGACTGTCCAACTTTAAATGTCCCATTATGACCTTCGACCCCTCGTGGGAAAAATGAAACCAATTTTGTCACTTAAAGTGTCACTTGAAGTGTAAGGATGTCAATAAAACATTGGTTCCACTATAGATATAGCAATAAAACACCAAGCCTACCTTTTATTTGCTCTGGTGTAAGTTTGCTTTCTTTGCTCTCAGCCTAGAAAAATAAAATAGAATTATAATTTTCTTTATAAATATAATATATTTAAGTCCGGGATCTAAGGTTATACGGTTAAGTTACATTAACAATAAAGGGAAATTTAAAGATCTAAACCAATCATAGTGCAGTTATACTGCACAGCAAACATGATTCGACCTTAAACCTGGTTAACTGGAAATTATTCCAGCTAAATCAATCGATAAAGTTTAGCCCAGCCCGCGCCCATCCTCCACATTGAATGGTGGACTGCACTTGTGCCCAAATATGGCACTTGCCAATCAATAATAACCCACTTGAAATCCCCTGGCTCGCTCCACTGACCAAAGTTATGGACAGATATGGGAGTTGTTTTTGCTGTTATTTGTCACTTACATATCAGGGAGGTATGAACATTTGCAGATCCCCACCTAGTTTTTAGCCTACATGTAATATATACATTATTCTTGATTGACAGCAAGTACAAAATATATCCGTCAAGTGGTTTAATGCCCTTCGGAAGAGAGCGGTCCACAAGTGAGTAATAGTCACTAAAAGTTGCATTCGATTTACACAGGGAATTTTGCAGACCATGCGTGCCCTTCCTTACTAAAACACCAAAGTGCGAATATTTCCAAACATCTAAATTAGCAAAAAAGGACATCCCAGCAAACACAAAAACGTTTTAAAAACGTTTTAAGTAAGTTATATTTTGGCTTTTGGTTTAGGTAAAAACGTTTTAATAACATTAAAATGTCGGGTTATATAAAGGTCATGATAACGTTTTAAAACGTTTTTGTATGAAAACACACTGCAACAATATTTTTAAATGGTTTCAAAAAATGTTATTGTAAACTATTTTTGCAAACATTTTTGCCAAATATTGTGTCAATATTTAAATAACATTATGTTAAAATATNTGAACCCAGCA